>NC_050070.1:171939504-172601290 GCF_009764565.3 Dermochelys coriacea
CCATCCCCGAGCCCCCTCTCGGCACCCTGAACCCCTCATCCCTGCCTCCACCCCAGAGCCCTCACCCCCAGCCAGAGCCCTCACCCCCCACACCTGAATCCTCTGCCCCAGTCCTGAGCCCCCTTCTGCCTCCCAAACCCCTCACCCAGCCAGAGTCCACACCCCCCTGCACCCCAATCCCTCTGCCCCAGCCCTGAGCCCCCTTCCACACTCCAAACCCCTCGGCCCCACCCCCACCGCACATCACTGCCATATTGGTGCACATAACAAATTTCATTCTGCACATGGATGTAAAAAATTAGAGGGAACATTACAGGGGAGACCAGATTTCATGGTCCGTGATGCGTTTTTCATGGTTGTGAATTTGGTACGGCCTTAGTTATAAGTCTTGGGGTCATGGGGGAAATGGATTACCATATGGTGGGAAGGTGGAGTGATCAAAGATGCATGATGAATGCATTATATAGCCCTACAATTTAGCACATGGGTATCACCTCTACGGATAAGAGATATATATTTTTATTTCCTTTGTGTTAAAGATCTATATTATCCTTGTGGAATGGAAATCAGAAAAGGCCATTGCAAAGAGGAGTAGTCTAGCATATTCACCACTGCTTTGCTGTAATATTCATCTCAGAGCAACTGAAGCTCACAAGCATTAGGAGAAAAACTGTCCCTCAAAACCTCAAAGCAAAGAAAATAAATTTAGATTTTTAAAAAAATGTTGTTTTGTTCCTCCTATTAAAAGTGCCGCAATATTTTAAAGAGATGGCCACGGACATATAAAAAGCAAGACTTTTATGCAATAATATTTTAGGGTGTTTTTTTTAAATTAACATTGATAGGTGTGGGATGAAAAGGTAGACAAATTACACGTAAGATTATTTATTTGTTGGGTCTCTGCACACAGACTTCTCCTGCAGCTTCTGAATTAACTGAGGTCTGTGGGAAATGGAAACCTTGACCAGATACAACTTTTTCTCTGAAAAAAGATACACAAAACCTTTTAAACAAAAGCCCTATTTTAAATGACATTTGCATCAAGCTCTTCTGAAAAAGTCTGATATGTTTTATTTCACTTTACCCCGAGGAACACAGATGTAATTCTACCTCAGTCATGGCTGAAGTCACACTGACGTTTCCTGTCTGCGTCTGGCAACCACGGATCAGATGATGAAGAGACAGGTTTAGTGAAAGTTTTTACATGCTAGCAGGTATAGGTTTCACATCCAGGACTGGCTTGCTTAGGTGCTCTTAATTATCCAGCTAGCATGGGTGTTAGATAGCTATTGTAGGGAGCCATATATGTCAGTGTGCCTGAAATCTGGTATGTAACCTCATATTCCAGTGACAAGATGGAGGGGCCCCTTGTTAAAATTATGACACCAAAAGGAAAGGAAGAGTGGACTAATTTCTCTGCCTCTGATGGCATTCATTCCCCCTAACGCTGCATTCTACAAAAAACCTCTGCTTACAATAAATGGCTTGTGCCTGGGATCAACCAAACTATGTTTGAAGATCCAGTTTTCTTTTTGTTCTTGGTGTGGGCTAGATTGAACAGATGAGAGGCATTTTCAAAAATATTTCTATGGGGAAGGGAACCCCAGTCCCACCCCACAAGGCCTTCACTCCCATTATGTATTACACAAGATGAACAGTGTGCTGAAATATTACTATTGCACACAAAAACCTATACTATGAACAACATGGGAGATATGTGTATATTGTGTCTCTCTTTATTTGTTTGGTTATTGTTATTGCTATATGGAGCGGGTTAACTCAGTCCTACGTGACTTTGTAGCCCAGCCACAAAGATAGACAATGTCTAACTTATTTGCCAATACTTGAATGAACAATCCAGGTGTTAATTCCTTTGAAGCCTATCTCCACCAATCTGAAATCAGAAGTCTGGCTGATCTGGGCATGGGAGGGTCCTACCCTGAGACTTCAGGGACTCTTCAGATGGGAAACTGGGAACAAAGAATGGGAAAACTGTTAAAAACTTGAGCCCCAGAGCTGAGAGCATGTAAGAAGGAGATAGTAAGTCCTGGGGAGACTCTGTCCCACACTCCCACATGTAATGGGAGTTGGAGGTAAGTGAAACCTACCTAAACCAAATAGGTCTTTTGTTGTTTTAATCCTTGTCTCTGATTGCCATGGTCCTTAGGATAAATAAATATTTTGTTTTGAAGATGCTGTATTGGGTCATTACATTTATCTAATGGCCACAGGTCCCAAAGCAAAATCCATAGCTGGGACCAAAACTCAAAAGAGAAAAATAAAAGATAGTACTTGAATTCCTGGGCTTTCCCCCTGCCAAATTGCAAAGGGCAGCTATATACAGTGGAAGTATTAGAGCTTCTCAACAAGTAAGTGAGAATCTTTTATATAGAAAGTGTTAGGTAACTTAAATGTAAGAAGAAAAGGAGTACTAGTGGCACATTAGAGACTTATAAATTTATTTGAGCATTGGTGCCAAATAAATTTGTTAGTCTCTAAAGTGCTACAAGTACTCCTTTTCTTTTTGCGAATACAGACTAACACAGCTGCTACTCTGAAACCTGTCTAAATGTAAGAGCCACTACTTGGTCCCAATACAACACTCAGTATATTTTTCAGGAAGAGAGGACAAACATTTTCGACAACATTCAGCTTAATACAGTTTTAGTTGCCCAGGGTTATTTCTTTATGATTATGTGAAAATGGGCCTTTTTAAACTAGAAAACAAAGGAACAAATTCCTCAATCCGTCCCCAATCTGCACTCTGCAAACATCATCCCCTGGTGCATAAGGGGTATGAAAGGCTACGGAGGACTTTCTCTGAGTGGAATCTGTTTCTTAAAATAATGGAAACATGTTATTGTCATCTTCAGTGATACACAGTGTTGTCGTCCCCCCTAAAATCCAGATAGGTTCAAATCTATACCTAGAATAGTAAATCAGTCATTTAAAATACTACTCTTTTTTAGATGAATATAACTGTTATGCCCAACCACTTGCCCTTGTGGCATCATGCACTTTTTGACATGGAAGATTACCTTTTATTGATAAAATGAATCTGTAGTGATGTGTGCATATGGAAAGGGCCCTGATAGAATTGCCAGTGGTAATGGCACTGACAATAAAGTAAGTGTGCAAAGATTTGAGGTGCCAGAATAATCAGTGAGCAGATATTAATAACAACCTATGGCTTAATCAAACAAGTTATTGATTGCAGCGTAGGGGGAATTCTGTGGCCTGTGTTATGCAGGAAGTCATACTAGATGATCTAGTGGTCCTGTCTGGCCTTGGAATCTATTAATTTAAAATCAGTATCTGCTAGGGTGTTTTACTGTAATTACACGTGTGGTTTTCATGTTTTAAAAAAATTGGGATTAAGATGAAAGATTTATTGCATAAAGGCCAGGAAAAATGTACTATAGATTTCGGGGGGAGGGGGGGGTTTCCAATGGACTGGCTGCGTCTAATGCAACTTTGGGGTCATGAGGGCAAAGAATGGCTTTGAGATCTTAAGAGAGAATTTTGCTTTAGAACAAAGATATTAAGAATAGCCTTCACTTCTAGTAAAAAGAGAAGCTAAAACCTCAAAATTGGAATCTGGATTTCAAACAACCTAAAAGGTCAGGGCTATATGGCTCTGGGTTTTGTTTCTGCCAATTATAAACGAAGGATGATCTTGCAGTAAAGGCACTGAGCTAGGACTCCGGCGATCTGTGTTCTGTTACTGCCTCAGACACAAACCTCCTGCATATGACCTTGATCAAGTTACATGCAGACAAATTCTCTAGAAGAAAAGGAGTACCGGTGGCACCTTAGAGACTAACAAATTTGTTAGTCTCTAAGGTGCCACCGGTACTCCTTTTCTTTTTGCGAATACAGACTAACACGGCTGCTACTCTGAAATTCTCTAGAGTGGCCACTGATTTGGGGTGCCTCAATTTTAGGATGTCTCAAATTGGACACCCAAAATCAGAGGCCCTTTTGAAAATGCTAGCCTTAATCTTTGAGTGCCTTTAGTTCTCAGGATAATAATACTTCCCTATCTCATAGGGAGTTGTGAGATTAAATTAATGAATGTGTTATTTGTATGTGATAAGCACCATAGAAAATCCTATCAAGAAAATAGAGATGGGACCAGCGGCAATATATGAATTCTGCTCCGGGTTCTGGGGGCATACAGAGCTGGGGAGTTGGGATTAATTCCTCTCTGATTTTTAATTTTATGTTTCAGAGTAGCAGCCGTGTTAGTCTGTATTCGCAAAAAGTAAAGGAGTACTTGTGGCACCTTAGAGACTAACAAATTTATTAGAGCATAAGCTTTCGTGAGCTACAGCTCACTTCATCGGATGCATCCGATGAAGTGAGCTGTAGCTCACGAAAGCTTATGCTCTAATAAATTTGTTAGTCTCTAAGATGCCACAAGTACTCCTTTTCTTTTTAATTTTATGTGTAGACACTGTGTTGAAGAACAGGGTCTTATTTTTTCTTAGTGATGGGAAGCGCTTTACCTCACTAAGCAAAATCACATTGATACACATAGAAGGATTTGATGCTTAGCGTGGATTTTTTTTTTTTAAGGACCACTGAAAAGTCTGAGAATGCTTTTTGTTACTCACACTGAGCAGAAATGGTAGTCAATGGAAAGATTTACTCTATGCAAGTCAGAGTTGAGATTTTTAGTTTTGCCTAAGTAAAGACTGAAGGATTTGGCCAGTACTTTATTTGTACTGCACTCACCCTCTTGCCAGAGTTTGGGAGATATTTTCTTGTTTTATTTTAAACAAAATATAAAAGAGTCCCTTATATTCCTTGTGAATACACAAGTATTCATAGGGAATGTAAAGCATCCAATGCAGACTGTTGACAGAGCTACTCTGTTTTACTTCCCTGTCCTTTCAGCCTGTATATTTATCTCATTGGCTTTCTGAGACATGTTGTCTCTCTTTGTTCTGATAAGAATAATCCTTTGATTCTTGTCCTTCCTCTGCAGTATTCGCACAAAGGCTGGTGTGGGCTAACATCCATATAGCTTTCATCCCATTGAAGGACAGTAAACAAGCTGCAGTACTATGGAAAGGCAGATCAGCTGGAAAATAGGACTGAGGCACCCTGCTCAAACTGCTATTTTTTTTCATGTTACAGTGTATTCAAATTTTAATACTTGAATATTTACACTTTTTCTGTTGCACCATTGAGCCACAGTGAGAAAGGCTCTTCCGCTGGAGTGTTTAAGCATCCTCCCCCATGCACAGCCCATGCCAGAGCATCTCACACCCCCTAGTTCAGCAAGGCACAAGAACTGCTTCCTTGGTACAGCACAAAGAGGCTGGGAGCAGAGCAGATGGGGTCCACTGGGGTAGGTGGGTGTGTGTGTGGACGGGGGTGGAGGGGAGGTTGCATATCCAAAAAGATGGGAGAGTCTGCACAGTTTCCATGTGCACTAGGCAACTGCAGAAGGAACAATCCTTGCCCTTGGATGGGTGGCTCTGCTCTGTTATCTTAGTCTATTCTGTTTGTGTCTGATATATTGCGGTTCTTTTAGGATGAGTTGTACAACAGTAAATTAATTTAATACGGAAAGTGTCATAATCAAAGTTTGAGAATATAAATCCAAATTCCTCCCCGGTGTAATTCTACTGACTTGAATCTCCCCATGCACTTTAGCACATCCTCTTTGAAGCCAAAAGGTTAAATATATTTTTAACTATTTTAATATTCCTCCAGTAGGGTTAGGGTTATATAGGGTAGGGCTTCCCAACCTTTGGACAGGGTTATAAAGGGTAGGGCTCCTCAGGCCAGGGTGGGTGATATAAAAGATAGGGCTTCTTGCGGCAGGTATGGGGATATAAAGGATAGGGATGAGGTTATAAAGGATATGGCTTCTCAGGCAAGGGTTAGAGTTTTAAAAGGTAGAGCTCTTTGGGCAGGGATTAGGCTTTCAAAGGACAGAGCTCTCCCGGCTAGGGCTGGGATCAGAAAGGGCAGGCTCTCCTGGTTAGGGCTAAGGTCTCAAAGGGTAGGGACCGCACTGATAGGGTTAGGGATGTAAAGAGTAGAGTAGGGCAAGGGTTAGGATTATAAAAGGTGCGGCTCCTTTGGTTACGGTTAGAGTTATTAGGGATAGGGCTCCTCAAGCTCTGGTGATAAAGGGTCGGGCTCTGCAGGCATTGGTTAGTGTTATAAAGGGTAAAGCTCTTTGGGATTGTATAATAGTTTTGAAGGGGAGGGATCTCGGTTATAAAAGGTAGGGCAGGGCAGGCTAGGGTTAGGGTTATGAAGGTTAGGGGTCCTCAGGCTAGAGTTAGTGTTATAAAGGGCAAGGCTCCTTGGGTTAGGGTTAGGGCTTTAAATGGTAGGGCCCTTCTGGCTGGGGTTAGGGTTACTGAGGACAACTTTCCACTGACTAAAGTAATGGTCCTCCTGCTACTGTTAGGATTTCAAAGGGTCGGGCTCCTCAGGCGAGGGGTGGGAATTAAAAAGCGTAGGGCTCCTGCAGACAGGATTAATGATATAAAGGGTAGGCTCCTTAGGCTAGGGCTATTGTTTCAAAGGGTAGAGTGCCTTCTGTTGGGGTTAGTGTTAAAAAGGGTTGGGGTCCTCAGGGTAGGTGTTGGGTAATCAAGGACAGGGCTCCACTGGCTAGGTTTTGGTTTTTAAAGGTAAGGGCACCTCTGGCTAGCGTTAGCACTTCAAAGTTTATGGTACCTCCAGCTAGGGTTAGAGTTTCAAAGGATGGGGTTCCTCCAGCTAGGGTTAGTGTTGCACAGGATAGCGTTCCACCAGCGAGGCTTCGTGTTATAAAGGGTAGGTCTCCTCCGACTAGGATTAGCGTTTCAAAGGATAGAGCTCCTGTGTTAAAGGTTTCAAAAGATAGGGGCTCCTATGGCAAGAGTTAGGCTTTCAAAAGGTAGGGCTCCTCATGGGATGTTTAGGGTCAGAAAGGTAGGGCTCCTCATGGGAAGTTTAGGGTCAGAAAGGTAGGGCTCCTCATGGGATGTTTAGGGTCAGAAAAGTAGGGCTCCTCAAGCTAGAGTTAGGGATGTAACAATTAGGTTCCTGAGGCAAGGATTAGGATTATAAAGGGTATGACTCCTATTGTTACAGGTCAATTTATTAGGAGTAGGGCTCCTCTGGCTCAGGTGATAAAGGGCAGGGATCTTCGAAGAAGGAATAGGATTATTAAGGATAGGGCTCCTCTAGCTATGTTTAAGGTCATAAAGAGTAGGGCTCCTCCACCTAGTTTTAGGCATATAAAAATTAGGTTCCTCAGGCTAAGGTTAGGATTATAAAGGGTCAGCTCCTCTTGTTATGGGTCAATTTATTAGGAGTCAGGCTCCTCAGGCTCAGGTGATAAAGGGTACGGCTCCTTGGAGAAGAGATGGAGTTATGAAGGATCTTTGGCTACTTTTAGCATCATAAGGGATAGGGTTTCCTATGCTAGGTTTTAGGTTATAAAGGGTAGGGCTCCTCCTGCTACTGTTAGGATTTCAAAGGGCCCCTCCAGCCAGGGTAAGGGTTTTAATAGGTATGGCTCCTCAGGTGAGAGTTCGAGTTATAAAGGGCAGGGCAGGTTTAGGGGTTATGAAGGGTCGGGCTCAGGTTTCTAAAGGTAGGGCTCCTACAGCGAGGGTTATTGTTGTACAGGATAGTGTTCCACTGGCTAGGGTTAAGTTTTAAAGGGTAGGGCTCCTCCTGCTCCTCCCCACTACCTTTGACCAACAGACTGAGATCCTGCAAAAGGTCTTTGTGATGTCACTGCCACACCGATCCCGCCCCTGCAGTGCTAATGTCCTGCCACTGGCCAGACACTTTGGAGGTTTGAGCTACTCCCGGTGGATCACCCCACTCAATGAGTGTTCATTCTAGGAAGCAAGCTGGCTATCAGAGGCTGCTCCCAATGCTACACTCAGTTTTTCAGAAATTAGTAGACTTTATGGCCAGAAGAGACCATTAGAGCATCTAATCTGACCCCTTGCATATCACAGGCCTCCTGTATACCACAATAGCTACTTTTTGGGCAAACACATTCCAGAAAGACATCTAGTCTTCATTAAATGACATCAAGAGATGGAGAATCTACCACTTTCCTTGGTAGCTTGTTCCTGTGGTGAATCATCCTCGCTGTTGAATATTTGTGCCTTATTTCTAATATGAATTTGTCTCTTTTCACCTTCCAGCCATTGGGTCTTGTTATGCCTTTCTCTGCTAGATTAAAGAGCCCTTTAATACCCAATATTTTCTCTCCATTAAGGCACTTCAACACTTCAGTGAAGTCACCTTTCAATCTGCTTTTCATCAGCTAAACAGGTTGAGCTCTTTCAATAACTCACTAGAAGGCATTTTTCTCCAGCCCTCAGAACATTTGGTAGCTCTTTGATGCCCCAGCTCCAATTTCTCAACATCTTTTTCAAATGAGGACACCAAAACTGGAGGCCGTATTCCAATATCAGTCTCAATGATGCTGTGTCACCTCCCTAGCCTACTCACTGCTCTGCTCCTACTTCTAATGATGGCTTTAGCCCTGTTCACTACAGCATCACACTGGGAGCGCGTGTTGAGTGGCTTCTCCACTATGGACCATTGTAATGGAGCGCCACCTCACTCAGCACCGCCTCCTGCTGGTTGTCTGGGGATTAGCTCTTTTTACCAGCTCCAGAGCACCCTCTGCTGGTGTCTCACAATCACTGGCCCCCGTGTTCCTCCTGGACCCCAGTGCCCTTTTGCATGGGGTGCTGCCCCTCCAGGCAATACCCTACAGATCTGGGTGTCCCCTCCACACCTTGCCTCAGCATATGGGCTACTGCCAGTCACCATCTAGCCCCCTTTCACTGGGGCCGACTGCAATCTGTATAAGCCAGTCATCATAGGCAAGGGGGGTTTGGACCTGTAGCCTCCACCTGCCTTTGGGCTGCCCTGTTGCAATCCCAGTACCCTGTTTTAGACCATCTGCCAGGCCTGCAGCCTGGTGCTTTTCCAGTCTGGAGCCTCCCAGCTCCTCTGGCCTTTCCCAGCCCTGCTTCATCTCAGGTACCCTGGTATGCTCCCCAACAGACAGGCCCATCTCCCTCCACAGCTAGAGGAGACTCTGTGTGCTTCTGGCCCACTGCCCTCTAATAACCGTCAGCTGGGCCCTGATTAAGCCAGCTATGGCCTGATTAAGGCATGGCCCCCAACTGAGGCAGCTTCTCCCAATCAGCCCCGCTTTTCCCTCTCTGCCACAGCCCTCTCCCCGGGCTGTTTTAAGCCTTTTAAGGCAGGAGCAGGTGACCACCCCGCTATACACCCCCCACCTCAAGATCCTCTCCACCAGGGCGGGGTTATTCTACCTGCCCAGCTTCCCTCTCAGCTGGGCCCACAGGAGGTCTCTCTCCTGCCGCAGGTTTTCTGCAGAGGAGTCACCTGCTTCCCTCTATAACAGACTGGATCCCCACCGTAGCCCTTTCAGCTCCCGCATGGGTTTCCTGGTTTGTCGGGGGCCTCTCTGCTCCCTACATTCCCTTGTGAGGGGCTGCAGCCTTGCCCATACCTTCAGTCCGATCAGGCTCAGACTGGGCCCCTGGGTCAGTGCTCCCCCTTTTTCTTAGGGGGCAGTGCCTCTTTACATGGCCCTCATTGTGGCACTGGAAGCATCTCTTGTGCCTTCCCTTGGCCACGGCCTTCCCACAGTTTGCATATGGTTTAGCTCTTCCTCCAGGGCTAGCCTGGGCCCTGCAAGTCCCCTGAGGGCACACCCTCCTTAGGTGCTTGGGCTTCTTGTAGGCCCAACAACTTTGGAGCCCCCCTGTTGTCCTCACAAGGGGCGCTCTGGCAGTTCCTGCTTTTTCCAGATGGGGCCTCTGTGCTCCATCCCAGTAGGGACACTCGCATTTATAGCGTCCCAGTTACCCACAGGTGAAACAATTTTTCGGCCCCTGCACTGACCTCCAGCCCTTGGTGCCTGGTCTCTATTGAGGTCCATGTGTCCTCCCCTGCAGCAGCTGAAGCAGTCCCGCTTGCTGCTCAGCGAGCTGGGCCACACAGGCTCTCCAATACCAGTCCATCTTTGGTCTCTCCATCTTCTGTTTCTCAAGTCTCTCGGATCTGGGCAATAGTCCCACAGTCCTTGCCCTTGCCCCTTGTTTCAGGGGCAGATCGCTTGTGCCCACATTCTCCACCACGATGTAGCGATGCGAGACTCACCCCTGCAGCACCTCCTTCTGGCTGTCTGGAAAGAAGTATTCCAATATCAGTCGCACTGATTCTGTGCCACCTCCCTAGCCTACTCACGGCTCTGCTCCTAGTGATGGCTTTAGCCCTGTTCTAATGATGACTTTAGCCCTGTTCACCACAGCATCACACTGGGAGCTCTTCTTGAGTGGCTTCTCCACTATGGCCATTAAATCTTTTCAGAGTCACTGCTTTCCTGGATACACGTCCCCATTCTGGAGGTGTGGCTGGCATGCCTTTTTGCTAGCTATAGGACCTTGCATTTGGCTCTGGTCAAACTTGTTTTCTTTGAATGGGTCCAGCTAGCCAAATGAGCCAGATTGCTGCCCTCTCCTCATCAGTAATTACCACTCTGCTAGTATTTTGTCACCCACCAATATTATCAGCAGGGATTGTATGTTTTCTCCCTTCATTGATAAAAATTATTTTAAAAAATGAGTCTTTGAGAGCTTCTTCAGACCCTTAGTACCCAGGACCTGCTCCCCACAGCACAGTGAGAAAAGGCTGTCCAGCCCTGCTGGTAAATAGGGGATAAGCACAGAACAAATACACCTTTAGGAGCTGTGTTATGCATAGGCTCTGAACAACATGTCAGGGTCAGCAGCTTACAAATGCACTACAGACCTGTAGTGTAGACAGGTCCCAACTGTGTCTCGTTTCCCACCCTGCAAAATGGGGAGAACAAACAAAACCTTGATTAGCTCTATTTGATAGTTGGGGAAACCGAGGCACACAGCAGTGAAGAGACCTGCTCACGGGCCCAAAGCCAGGAATAGAAAACAGCAGATCTTCTGATAGCCAGTCCTGGGACCTAACCCTGGTTATTCTGGCCTTGCAGCTCTAACTTTAGTCACAGCCTCCACATCTTTTCCTCCATGTCCCATAACCTCACATCACTGCAGAAGAAAGATTTTCTGTTCACCAGCTGGCTCTAATGCATGTGGATGTCATTCCAAAAGACGTGCTCTGACTCAGTCCCATGTTATGGTTGGCTGAAGGAACCACTTGGTGACATTCTAGGGCCTGAGATATTTAGGAGGTGCGACTAGATGCATATGATGGTCCTTTCTGACCTTAACATTTATCAATCTATACATTTTCTGCTGCTAGGAAGATAACTCTGGACTTATTTTCTCTCATTCACTTTCAGTTGGAATAATTTAAATCCAGGCCAAAGGATTTCCTCTTCCGTTGTGTCTTCAGCACCTTTGAGAGCAAACAGTTACTGTTAGCCCACAGGTTTCCAGTTTCAACCTATCCCAGGGTGAGATGGCCAGGAAAGGGGTTCGCAAAAAGAAAAGGAGTACTTGTGGCACCTTAGAGACTAACAAATTTATTAGAGCATAAGCTTTCGTGAGCTACAGCTCACTTCATCGGATGCATTTGGTGGAAAAAACAGAGGGGAGATTTATATACACACACAGAGAACATGAAACAATGGGTTTATCATACACACTGTAAAGAGAGTGATCACTTAAGATAAGCCATCACCAGCAGCAGGGGGGGGAAAGGAGGAAAACCTTTCATGGTGACAAGCAAGGTAGGCTATTTCCAGCCATTAACAAGAATACCTGAGGAACAGTGGGGGTGGGGTGGGGTGGGGGGGAGAAATAACATGGGGAAATAGTTTTACTTTGTGTAATGACTCATCCATTCCCAGTCTCTATTCAAGCCTAAGTTAATTGTATCCAGTTTGCAAATTAATTCCAATTCAGCAGTCTCTCTTTGGAGTCTGTTTTTGAAGTTTTTTTGTTGAATGATAGCCACTCTTAGGTCTGTAATCGAGTGACCAGAGAGATTGAAGTGTTCTCCAACTGGTTTTTGAATGTTATAATTCTTGACGTCTGATTTGTGTCCATTCATTCTTTTACGTAGAGACTGTCCAGTTTGGCCAACGTACATGGCAGAGGGGCATTGCTGGCACATGATGGCACATATCACATTGGTAGATGTGCAGGTGAACGAGCCTCTATTAGTGTGGCTGATGTGATTAGGCCCTATGATGGTATCCCCTGAATAGATATGTGGACAGAGTTGGCAACGGGCTTTGTTGCAAGGATAGGTTCCTGGGCTGGTGGTTCTGTTGTGTGGTGTGTGGTTGCTGGTGAGTATTTTCTTCAGATTGAGGGGCTGTCTGTAAGCAAGGACTGGCCTGTCTCCCAAGATCTGTGAGAGTGATGGGTCGTCCTTCAGGATAGGTTGTAGATCCTTGATGATGCGTTGGAGAGGTTTTAGTTGGGGGCTGAAGGTGATGGCTAGTGGCGTTCTGTTATTTTCTTTGTTGGGCCTGTCCTGTAGTAGGTGACTTCTGGGTACTCTTCTGGCTCTGTCAATCTGTTTCTTCACTTCAGCAGGTGGGTATTGTAGTTGTAGGAATGCATGATAGATGTAGGTGTTTGTCTCTGTCTGAGGGGTTGGAGCAAATGCGGTTATATCGTAGAGCTTGGCTGTAGACAATGGATCGTGTGGTATGATCTGGATGAAAACTAGAGGCATGTAGGTAGGAATAGCGGTCAGTAGGTTTCCGATATAGGGTGGTGTTTATGTGACCATCGCTTCTTAGCACCGTAGTGTCCAGGAAGTGGATCTCTTGTGTGGACTGGTCCAGGCTGAGGTTGATGGTGGGATGGAAATTGTTGAAATCATGGTGGAATTCCTCAAGGGCTTCTTTTCCATGGGTCCAGATGATGAAGATGTCATCAATGTAGCGCAAGTAGGGGGTTGGAGCTCAACTGCATCTAGCCCAGGTTAGGCAGCTCTCTAGGGTGAAGGGAATAAGTGTGGGGGTCAAGTGGCAAGAAGCAGCATGTGACTAGGACCCAAGCCTGCTGAGAGATAGAAGGGCAGCCTGTGCTCAGCCAGGAGAGAGACCCCAAGGGGAGCAGGCATGGGAGGGGCTTGGAGAGTCCTTTAAAGGTCAAGGACAAGCCAGGAAGGGACCAGGCTGAGCACTTAGGACAACGTCCTAGGAAGGAAAGAAAGGGCAGTTTAGGTGATGGGGCAGACAGAACAATTGGTTTAGGCTCCCAGGGCCAGACACCCACAGGTGAAGGTGATTGTCAGGGCTTATGTCTTTCTTCCCCAGGGTAGATCTGATAGAGGAGAAGACTGATGCCGTAATGGGAAAGTGATTCTAAGGGACAAAATCCTAGGTGGGGAATAAAATTCTGCCATCTTAAACTAGTGTTTTGCATGCCTAGAATTCAGCTGGCACCAGATGTATCAGACTGAACAGTTTCCAAACCTCTCGGAGGCTCTTACCTTCTAAACAGGGACGTCTGTTTTCTACTAAAACCGGAAAAGGAAAGGAGAAAACTCGAAAGAGGTTCCTCCTCGCGTTCACGTACGTAAACCCTAATACTCTCTCAGTCCTCAAAGACAGACCTTGAGAAGGAGACTTGCTGAAGCAAAGCTACAGGGGTCTCCCAGGTTTCCCTAGCTCTGTGCCCCTGTCCTGCCTGGCTGATATCAGCATCTGTCTGTGAGGTCACCACCTCCTGCTACTGCTAGGATTTCAAAGGGCATGGCTCCTCAGGCAAGGGTGATGGATTTTTGCGTGAAGGTTACAGTTTTAAAGGGTAGGGATTCCCAGGCTAAGGTTAGGGATCCTCCTGCTACTGTTAGGATTTAAAAGTGTAGGGCTCCTAGGCTGAAGTTTAAGGTATTATGGGTATGGCTTCTTGGGCTAAGGGTTATAAAGGGTAGGGCCCCTCTGGCTAGGGCTAGGTTTGTAAAGGGGAGGGCTCTGCTTGACAGGGTTAGGGTTTCAAAGGTAAGTCTTTGTGTTGCAAGGTTATGGTCACAAGGAGCAAGGAACCCCTGGCTAGAGTAAGGGTTATAAAGGGGAGGGCTCTGCAAGCTAGGGTTAGGTTTTCAAAGGATCAGTCTTTCTGGGGGAAGGTGAGGGTTATAAGGAGTAGGGCACCCCGGCAAGGTTAGGGTTATAATGTGTAGGGAGCCTATGGCTAGGCTCAGTGCACACTTTCTGCAACAAACATTTTCATATAAAATGATGGTGGTGAACTCATGTACATTGTACCTTTACATATTTCTCTGGCTATGTAATTAGAGCTAGATGAAATATTTCAAACTTCCATGAAAACTGAAATTTCAATAAAAGATGGAGGGGTGGGGGAATCGAAGCATTTTTTCTTTTTACTATCTCTTAAAAAAATCCATGTCAGAACTATGTAACACATTGAGAAATCAGGAAATGTTTAGCACAACTACCTTATCCTTCCTCCTGTTTATATGCACTACAATACAGTCTTTAATTATATCATCATACACTATTTCCCCAATAATATGAAACACCAGACAAATTATTTCTACACCCTTGCAAACAATCATTAGAGCAATATTCACTGTTTAATAGTACAGTCAAATCAAAATCAATGTTCATCAGAACACCTAATATAGTATGCACTTCTCAGCAGGTACTATTTCCACGCCAAATTTCAGCTTTCTACTCTTAGCCATTTTGTTGCTTCAGCTATTATATAGAAAAGATATTTTTTATAACGGGGAAGTGTTTTTCTACCTCTCCTCATATTCCCAGAAGACTGGACCATTTTTGCTGAAACTTTCAAGAACAAATTACAAAACATTTTAAAATCCTAAACTACCTACTTATGTATCTAGCCATTTTGTGCTACAGCAACATCTATGTATATACAAGACAAAAAGTTTTTGCTTAATAGATTTGGTTGGGTTTTTGGTTGGGCATTTTCATCAAAATTTCAAAACACTATGACCACTTCTGGAATTTACTGGAACATAATATTACTATGCCTGTTTAAGCCCTGATCTTCAAAGTCGATGGGACTACTCACCTGCTTAAAATTAGGCACATGGTAAGTGTTTGCAGGATTGGGATAAATGCTTTACCCTCTACTGCAGAGGTGGCCAACCTGAGCCTGAGAAGGAGCCAGAATTTACCAATGTACATTGCCACAGTAATACATCAGCAGCCCCCCATCAGCTCCCACACCCCGCTCCCAGCGCCTCCCACATACCAGCAGCCCTGCTGATCAGCTGTTTCATGGCGTGCAGGAAGCTCTGGAAGGGAGGGGGAGGAGTGAGGGCACTGCAGGCTCAGGGGACGGGACAGGAAGGGGTGGAGTGGGGGCAGGGCCTGTGGCAGAGCCAGGGGTTGAACAGTGAGCACCCCAGGCACATTGGAAAACTGGCACCTGAAGCTCCAGCCCTGGAGTTGGTGCCCATACAAGGAGCCACATATTAGCTTCTGAAGAGCCGCATGTGGTTCTGGAGCCACAGGTTGGCCACCCCTGCTCTACTGCTTATGTTTAACAACTGATATTTAACAGCCTGAATCTTGTAATTACCCATTTACAATATTTTGCTGTATAGTTACATACTTATGAACTTGTAGAGCTGTTCAATTATCCATTTCAAACAATGTACATGTTGAATGTAACCATGTTGGAAACAGATTTTTTCCATATGCAGACTATCTATTAATATATTAAAGTTTTTGCCATCTTTCCCTCTCACTGCTGCTTTTGCTGGTGTTATTTTTTTTGTTACATTTGAGAAAGCCACTGTTCATAAAACACTCTTCTAGTGTCTCCCCACTCCCTAATACCATCACTCCCAAATACACAGAAGTATTTTATTACAGGTGGAACAGGTAGTGCGACTTCTTGTTAAGGTTGTCCAATGCTTCTCATTATAAGACCTTAATGTCAGTTCCTTATAAAACTTTGCCAAACGATAACTGTTCAGGCTAAAAATTTTCATGCCAGGTGTCTGCCTCAGATTGACTTTTTAAAGTTTTAGCTAAAACTGTTCAGTGGTTTCAAAAAATGAGGTTAGAGAAAAAGGCATTTTCCCCCATGTTAAAAAGAATTCTTCCAAATATTTCCATTGAGAAGCTCCAGTACCCTCATGCATTTGAACAGGAACTTGAAATTTGGCAGGGGAGTTTCACTGGTGCCAGGGATGTGTCTCTTCCATCCCTGTGAAAGTCTTCCTAAAATTGGCCACGTTATAAGCCTATTGTTCGAATTTGGCAGCTAAATGCTTCAAAGATTCATCTGTACTGAGCATGCTTCAGCCCCACAGAGTTCCTGCATGCTGACTGGACTGCATATATGTGCCACCCCGCACAGAGCAGCTGAGCACTCTTTATCCGGGGCTGCAAAGACTGAGTAGGACTTTCCTTGCAACCGCTCCTCCTGGAAGCTGGGGCAGCCGTGGCTCAGGGCATCAAAACTGAGAGGAGGCAGACTCTTCCAGTGCTCCCCCCGCTGGTGCCTGGGCAGAGGAAAAGGAGGAAGCCACCTGAGATGAAAAGCAGAAGGCAGGAGGGCAAAAGGTTGGGTCAGAGCGTTGAGGAGCAGAGTGGGAAGTGGACTGGAGAGCTGAAGAAGAGCGGGGGAGACAGTGATAGGAACAAAGGAGCATGGGGGGAACAGAATCAGAGGGAGGTAGAGCCAGGAGAGGGGAGACAAAGACAGGAGCTGGAGAGTGACCAAGGACAGGAACCAGCAGGGCTGAATGGATAGGAGCAGAAGGAGTAGAGGCAGGAACGGGTACAGGTGGATAAGAGTGGGGCTGAAGTGAAAGGGAAAGAGGGGCCAGGGATAGGAATCAGTGGTAGCATAGCAGATAGCAGCAGGAGACAGAGACAGGCTAGGGGTAATGGGGGGGGGGGGAAACCAGGTAGATGAATTTATAACACCTGCAGTACACTCTGCTCCAAAACCTGGAATTGTACCAAAGGTTTCTGAGTCTCAACATTCCTCTGCTGTCAGAAAACAGCTGTGAAATCCACTGGAAAACAGAGAGGATAATAGCCTACTGCTATCATTTACTCTCTTAGCTCCCGTGGTAGAAGCCATCTAAAGGTCTCAACAGCAATGTGGGGGATCAATATGGTTCCATATTATAAAGTTCTATGTGTTTCAATTTTCTTATTAAAAACACTTAGGACATTGCATAGTATGTGATTACCATTAAACACTGGATGCATTATAATATACCCAGAGGTATGTGGTGGGGGCCTTAATTCTGGCTTGCATAACTTTTCAGGGCTTAACTTCACATCAACATTATTTTAGCATATTTTATTGTAGATTATAATTTTGTGTGTGTGTGGGAGAGAGGGAGGGAGGGAGATAATCACTTCCAGCACCAAAACGTGTTTACACCTAATAAGGTTGTTTCAGTGTATATAGGTCAGATTAGAGGATCACAGTGGTCTCCTCAGGTTTTATAATCTATGAAGGTGAATACTTGTGTTTGCACAAACACAGTCTCCTCCCAAGCACTTGTGGAAGCAAAATCTAGTTTACACAAATGTTCAGGGAAAAGCAAAAGCCAGGCGAATTCTACAAACCTTATTGAATTTGCTGAAATATTGCTCACTTGCTCAGCTCTTTACCATGCTGGCCCTACTCTTCTTCCTTGCACATTCACTGCATTACAGCACTAAATTAACACCCTTTTAAAACACAAATAAATAGATAAAACAGAAGGAATGTGGATTCTTTTTGTATTTTGGGACTGCAATGCTCTATATTCACATGGTCCCAGAACAATAGTTGATACTGTAATAATTCAGAGTGCCAAAGCTGCAGTAATTGGGAAGAGATAACCCTTTAACTGGTATCAGGAATAATATTCAGTGCAGCAGGTATCTGTCACAACCAATGTCCCTTGAAACTGACTGTGTGACAATCTGGGTCCTTCTGGTGGGAACAGCAACTCAATGTCCTCTATACGTCATTATCACAAAGCACACCAGCAGCAGCTCTACAGGATATTTGGCTTGGCTGGTGCATCCAGGGTAGCTGCATGGATCAGCAACCCTGTGGAACTAGACCTGGGACCATGGAGGTTCTGGGCTGCTGATGCTTGTGCATCACAATTGGAAGCTCGGAGCAGGTTTCTGCTGGAGGACCCTGTGAAGCTAGACACTGCAGGAAGTACCACCCAGCAGGGTCTGAGTGGTAGTCCCCCCACAGCCCACTGATTGGCTTATGCAGGTTTATAAACTGGGAAGCCATCCTGGGGAGCTGCCTGACAAAGATGCAGACTGCCTGCTTGCTTCTGCTCCAGACCTTGCCTTGCTGTGGACGGCCCCTCAACTCCACCTTCCGACCCTGGTTCATCTCCAACTCTGCTATTTGCATCCTGTCTGTAAGCTGGTGCTTGACCCTGTCTTCCTGGTATCCTGACCTGGTATCGATCCCAACTCTGCTACTTGCCTCCTGACTGCAACTTGATAACCGCTGCACACAGGCCACCCATGGCCCGGTCCCAGCAATGACCATCCTCCCATGTGGTGTGTATTGTGTCCCAAGGGGTGTACAGAAAGAAAGCAAAGGCAGTGCAGTTGTGTCATGCAGCTCTGTAGGACACCTCTTCCCAGACAATATTGCACAGCAGATAACCCCACCCTTATCGGATCAGTCTATGGATCCCTGAACATTGTGTCCATTTTGGAGGTGGAAGGGAGTATAACCAATGGATTTATGTGGGATCTTCTTGAAATCAAATACTTAACCCAGTCCTCTCAATACTCATTTGCAAATGCTTTGAGCCCAGCCTAGAGACAGGGCAAACCCCCGAAGGCCCTTTGATTGCCCCCCACCTCCTCCCGCCACTGAAAGGTACCAGGATTCAATGCATATTTTTCTTCCTAAACCATCTCCAAGTTACTATTGCATGCCAGGTTAGGGGGAAGAAACAGAAGCATAGGTAACTCCCCCAGAACTGCATAACTGAGATGTATGTGAATGCAGGCCTTCAGGACAGTCATAGAGTGAGATTTCCAGTTACTCAGGAGAAAGGGAGGAACCGGTGATGGGCCCCAGACAGGGCCACTGTAAAAGCTGAGGCACTGATTCCTTACAGGACTAAAGTTATCATCACCACAAAGCTTTGTTTGCACACGGCAGCTCATTCTCCACACCATGTGGTGCTCAATTATGAGTGGTGAATACCAAGCTAGTGCTGGTGGGCTGTTCCATAACCTGGGGAACTCCTGCAGCTACAGGTTTAGCAGCATTGTCTGAACTCAAGAATCTCATTGCCTTAGTCCTTCCAGACACTGCTGATGCAATGCTCTTGAAATGACTGCGAGCATAAGAACATTTTGGATTTCTCCAATACCAGTGTAGCACATAACATGATACCTCTCAATTTCAAAAAGATAATTGAAATCCCCATGGGTAAAAGAAGCTTACCTAACACTTGTTTCACTCATGACTCACTGCAGGATATAAGAAGTCTTGGCTCGTGATGATGGATAGGCTCAGAACAGCAGTGGTTGTCATTTTCTAAATCTTGCTCTCGTAATATGTTTTCTGTTTACACAGTTGCAATGAACTTTCTCCACCGGCTTTAATCCTGCCTGATAAATAAAGCACAAGTCTCCAGCTAACCTTGGATACTCTCACAGATAATGCTTGGTTGATCTGACCTGCATTTTTTCTTGGGTGCCTTTGGAAACTTTCCAAGGAGCTCTCCCCAGGGGTTAGGAAGCATTGACATTGAATGCTTAAAATTTCTCCTAACAATTATTGGCTGGGTGTGATTTTTTAGCATATAATAGCTACATATTTCACTGGTTTCTTTAAATCTATATACAAGACTCAGAGTCAAGAGATAAGCAATATAGAAAATCCTTAGCCATACAGAGAGACAGACCAGAATTATGTTCCAGTTTCTGCCTCTACATTGCTATGTGCCTTTATGCAAATCACAACCAATCTGTGTCTCAGTTTTCCATATATAAAATGGAGATAAGGAGCCTGATTCTTCTCTCACATATACCTGTGTAAATCAATACCACCACAACTGGAATTAAACTGGTGCAGGGACAGAATCAGGCCTTCTCAGTTTATCTACCTCACACGGATGTTGTGAGACTTAGACATTCATGTTTGTAAAATGTTCTCAGATGGAAAGCACTATAAAACAGAATTGCTGTTATTACTATTATAATACCGTTTTTGATTCTGAAACTTGGTGGTGCTAATGTGCACTACTAGTACATTTTCTAGTTATTTCAGAATAGTGCATCATGTTTGTCACCAGAGAAAGGTTCCAGTCATCTCAAACTAGCTTGTGCTATTGCTATGATGCTATTAGTAAGGTGCACCAAATAAAGGCATTACTCCAGGAGAGAACAAGGAGGAATTCGGCCTCAATGACCCACAACACTACCAGAATTCCCAGTTGCACTGGGTGGAGTGAGGGGCAGAGAATAATTTGCAACATCTTCTTTATGGGAAGCAGCATATTTCTGCTGGTGTGCAGGGAGGTGGGGCCATTTCTCATCTAATCCCTGTCTCTCCTCTTCCACTTGTTCCTGCCAGGGGAGTATCTGGTGCACAGCTATTGCACTCCTCCAAGTTGTCCAAACTGTGATCAGAGCAGCCCTAATGCTAGCTGGACACGGTGGGTATTTTTATACCCTTCTGCTCCCCTAGGTGATCGCATTAGGTCTAAGCACAATCTGACACTTGTGAGTAAAACCTCATGACTAAGGCTAAGATTTTGTCATGGTTATTTTTAGTAAAAGTCAGGGACAGGTCATGGGCAATAAACAAAAATTCATGGTGCCCATGACCTGTCTGTGACTTTACTAAAAATAAATGGGGGCAGGGCTAAGTAGGGGAGAGGAATGGAGTCCCATGGGTGGGGGAGGGGGGAGACTGACAAGCCGAGCTCCCTGTGGTGGGGGTCACAGCCCCGGCTCCAGCAGCCACAGCAGGTGGCACAACCATGGGGGGGGCACATAACCCCTGCTCTGGAGCTGGCAGCAGCTGTGGGACAGGAACACACAGCCCAGCTGCAGCCCCTGCCAAGTCAGAGTGGCAGCTGGGTGGGGGGCACACAGAGCTCCAGGAAGCCATGAGTGGGACACATGGCACCTACTGCAGCCACTGGCCAGGAGCACATGGCCCCAGTTGCAGCCCCTGGCCCGGCTGCGGCATGGCCCCAGCTTCAGCCCCCAGCGGAAGCTGTGGGCCTGGGGCACAGCAGGGGACGCAGCCAAAGGGGCCATGCAGCCCACGCTCCAGAGCTGACCGCAGCTGCAGGACAGGGGTGCAAGGCCCCAGCTGCAGCCCCTGCCACGCCCCGGCTGCGGCCAGGGGATGTGGTGCACAGCCCTGGGACACTGCAAGGGGGGCGCAGAGCCCCAGCTGCAGCCTCCAGGGGAAGCTGTGGGGCTGGGGTGAAGGGCCCCGATTGCAGCCCCTGGTGGAAGCTGCGGGGCTGGACCGTAGCCGGGGGCGCAGCCATGGGGGGCACACAGCCCCCTCTCTGGAGCTGGCTGTGGCTGCGGGACAGAGGCACACAGCCCAGCTGCTGGTCCCCCTCTCCCTATAAGCAGCAGGGCAAGGGCTGCAGCGTCTTGGTTCCAGCCATCCAGCCACAGTTGTAGCAGGGCAGGGGAGCATAGTTCCACCTCCAGCCCGGGCTTCAGCTGCAGACAGCTGAAACGGAAGAAGTCACAGAGGTCCGGTCAAGTCACGGAATCTGTGACTGCCGTGACCTCCGTGACTAAATCGTAACCTTACTCATGATATGTTCTAAAAGCAGACTGAAAACACAGCCCTGGCTCCATTTCACTCTGCTCATCTGAAAACCTGATCTTTTCCACATGCAAAACTCCTAGAAAACTCACACCAAGTCTCCCCAAAGAGAAGAGGAAGGATGGATCAGTGGTTAAAGCACACTAGCTTTGGGAGCAAAGGATTCAATTCCCTGCTTTGCCACAAATTTCCTGGGTGACTTTGGACAAAGCATTTGGTCTCTCTGTACCTCTGATCCCCACCTGTAAAAATGAGGATCATTACCTCCCAGGGATATTTTGAGGATAAATACATTAAAGATTATGAGGCGTTCAGATACTATGGTAATGAGGGTCATATAAGTACTATAGACAGAAGAGGTCCTGCGTTGCTAAAATGTTTGCCAAATAGGCTAGCACACATTTGCTACTATTCAATGAAATAACACTCTAAAGAATTGATTCTAAACCAAACATTCAACATGAGCGAAGTATATTGTTTGTAATACAGAATGGATACTTATTCTATAATTCTGGCACTTATTCTATAACTTGTAAAATCAGTAACCTGTGGTGTCTTTCCAATGTCAATTCGCCTATTTCTACTGTAACTGGCTTCATTTTGAAGAAGTGAATCCAGGATGACAGGTTTCAGAGTAGCAGCTGTGTTAGTCTGTATTTGCAAAAAGAAAAGGAGTACTTGTGGCACCTTAGAGACTAACAAATTTATTAGAGCATAAGCTTTCGTGAGCTACAGCTCACTTCATCAGATGCAGTGAGCTGTAGCTCATGAAAGCTTATGCTCTAATAAATTTGTTAGTCTCTAAGGTGCCACAAGTACTCCTTTTCTTTTTGTGAATCCAGGATATCACCCTCCTTCCTTTCCCCTTCCCTTGTCAAAAGCCCTTGTACATATGAAGCACATGTGATATAAGGTTCTTCATGTATTCTTCCTTTTCTATTTGTAACCTCTCTATATTACAGTTTGCTAACAAAAAAAGCTGCAGATCAAAGCAGGCCAGTTGACACCCATGAAAACAAGAGGTGCTGCTGCTGAAATAAAACCAAAGAGCAAAACTGATTAAAATCCTCCACTACACAATAGGCTAATGATAATCAAAGCTGGCTGCAGATTACAATAAAGAGGGAGATAAGCAGAGAAGCAGGAAGGACTACTGAAAACCAAGAGCTGCAAACTCATGAAGAAGGAGAATCAGAAGCTGATGGCTGCAGACTTGGGTTTTATAATCAGAACTATTGTAATGCATTTAGAATTTATGAGAGGAAAGCACTGACTGTAGTATCAGCCAAAATACAGCAAAAGAAGTTTAAACAACACGCCCCTGAGAAAACAGAATAGCTTCAGGAATAGGGGATCTTTCACCTCTAGATCACTGGTCTGAATGTTGCCAAAAGCAGGAGAGATGGATTGTTGTACCCCTGCTCTATTGTAGAATCTGGAGCTGGCTGGGCAGCCCAGAAACTGGGTAGGACCTGCTGGCTGCACAGCATCTGGGACATGCACTGATTCAGTGCATCCGCTAGACAATTTCCATTGGCAAAGCTCCAACAGAGCTCAGCTGGAGTATTAAAGCTATTCCTCCATGGTAGAACCAACCCCTTGGAATTCCCTGCCTTGGGACAGCTTGCACTGTGGGAAATTCAATTGCACCTCCTTTTATCCATGGAGGTAAATCAGCCTAGTGAGTTATTTGAGTGCTAACACACACTTTTATTTGTTTATTAAAAAACACCACTTCACAACTGTCTATTTATGCTATGCTATGTGGCAGAATCAACAATAGGCCCCAGGAATCCTGATTCCTACACCCCTGCTCTGACCACTAGACCAGATTCTTGCCCTCCAGTTTCTAGGGAGTACATAAAATGTAGATAAACAGGCTTTTTTTTAAAAAAAAATACTACTGTAAAAAACAAATGAAGTTAAACCACAAATATGGTCTGCTTTAAAACCACAAAACCAATGGAATTCAGAGACAGGGTTAAAAATTCCATCTTGCATTCTGCCTGTAATTCTTCTTATTCTTAGGTGCTGTAGATGGTGACCTTACCATGAGAGCTGCTATCACTCAACACAACGGACTGAGTTAACAACACAAGGATATTGTGATGAGGCTTTAAGCACATTTTAATGCCTATTTCTTTAATGCCTGACTTAGCAAAAAGAGGAAGAAAATTAAAATCACTAAAGCTTTGGATGACTGAGAAGTAGGTAGAAGATGAGACTATGTTTGACATCCAAACCCAATGTTTATACCACATACATCCAGGTAATAAAGGATGATTCAGTTACAATGTGAACTACCTGTTTAAGTGCTCCATTCTGCTCCATCGAAGACAACAGGAGTTTTCAGAGTGGTAGCCGTGTTAGTCTGTATCAGCAGAAAGAACGAGGAGTACTTGTGGCACCTTAGAGACTAGCACATTTATTGGAGCATAAGTTTTCGTGGGCTAAAGCCCACTTCATCAGATTCATACAGTGGAAAATACAGTATGAAGATATATGTGTGTATATATATACACAGGGGTGAAAGTGAGCCGGTACGGGCCGGTACGGCATACCGGTAAGAACCCACACTGGCCCAAACCCAGCCCACATTAAAGCGCTCCCTGCCCCTTTTGCCTCCCCTGTCGGTGGCCCTGCTGGTACGGACCTTACCAGCAGGGCCACCGATGGGGGGGATGGAGGGGGCACAGCAATATTAAAGTGCTGCTGCGGCAAAGGCCTGTCCTTAAAGCGCTGCTGCGGCAGAGCTTTAATGTCGCTGCCCCTTTTGCCCCCCAGCCGCCGCTGGGCCAGGGGAGGCGGGGGCAAAGGGAGCAGCTGTCCTGAGGCCAGCGATTTAAAAGGGCCCAGGGCTCTGGATGCTGCTGCCACTATCGCAGCAGCGGTGCCCAGGGCCCCGGGCCCTTTAAATCAACAGGAGCCCCAGGTGGCAAGGGCCATGTAGCATGGAAGGGCTGGCTGGAGGATGCTGACCCCCCAGCCCCACCGCTTCTGCTTGAGGACCCGCCCCTTCTGGGGGTTGGGGGCCCCCCTGCCCCATACCAGTAAGTGTCCTCAGTTACTTTCACCCCTGTATATATATATATATATATACACACACACATATACAGAGAACATGAAAAAATGGGGGTTGCCATACCAACTCAAGGGAGTCAAGGGAGACTACACCAAATATGAGCCCCAGGAGGATACAGGATGGGTTGAAGAGGATTATAAGGGAAAATAGGAATGGAAAGAACTTGCAGCCAGAGGGAACAGGGGAGAGACTGGAGAATAGCACTGTCACCAGGAAAAGGCAGGTCTATGTGATAGGGGACTCTTTATTGAGAAGAATAGACAGGCGACAAGAAGGTGTGAGTAATAGTAGGGGGGAAATTAGCATGGGAAAATAGTTTTTATTTAGTTTTGACACTGACTTAGTGGGAGCAGAATCAACCTTGAAACTTGAGTGTGTGTATGATAAAACCCATTGTTTCATGTTCTCTGTGTGTGTATATCAATCTCCCCTCTGTATTTTCCACCAAATGCATCCGATGAAGTGAGCTGTAGCTCACGAAAGCTTATGCTCAAATAAATTTGTTAGTCTCTAAGGTGCCACAAGTACTCCTTTTCTTTTTGCGAACCTTGAAACTGTCATTCCCTAAATTCAATTCACACAAACTTTTCTGAAGATTTTAAAATATTCAGTGAAGTATCTGCCTCCCTCTCTCCGAGACTGCAAGCTTCCAACATGGCCACAACACCATCCTACTGAACCCTTTCTTTCTACTTCAGTCATGGGTGATCTGAGATGACTACTGCCCATTCCAATGTTTTTAGAGAGTATCTGCTCTTTGCTCTGCGGCAGAAGAATTCAGTAATTTCTCTGATGAGTTGTGGTGCTCTACCCATTTCAAATTTTAGAAGCTCTCTCAATTTCACACCTTGTGCACTCTGTGAGATGCAAAGTCTAGATGATCACACTAAGACCCTCTCTCAGTTCCATCTCAAAAGAAGCTCTGATTGTGAAGAAATGGAGAGATTGATTTGAAATATCTGAACCCTGATGTTAACAGGGTTTCATTGCCCCAGAAACACATTGCTCAGCTGCCTCCACGAAACATCCGGAAGGTTCTCTAGTCTCCCTTTCAACCACACTCCGTTTCCAGTGATATTAATGAGAGTTACACTCAGGCACATAAAATAGATCCCTACGGCTTTAAACAGAAACAAAGCCATTTGTACTACAAACAAACTGGCCGGTGAAAGAGAAAGGGTGGTTCATTTGTAATACATCTCCAGTGATGACACAGCCAAAGGATGGAATGTGGAGGGGACGTCCGGAGCAAGACAAACAAAGAGAAAAGAATACAGATCTGCACTATTGGAGTAAGTAAATGTTAGCCAGAGGGATGAAGTGATCACTGTAGCTATAGGTGCCATTATGTATCTCCTTTGTACAATTATAAGCTCTTTTTTCTTAGAAAGTTTAGATATCTTTAAAAAGGTGGCCATCTGTACCATCTCTCTATGAGAGACTGGAAAAGCTTAAAAAGCTATTTAAGGTAACATAAAACCATGGTAATGTTCCCTCACCAAAGCACTGTAAAAGGTGATCACAGGCTCATTCATCACTGTACTATTCCAGTTTTACACTATTGTTACTCCACTGATGTCAATGGAGTGAGTTCGGCATTCAGCTGGACATAGCACACTGGTGAACTAGGTCCATCTAAACAATGTATGTACAATGGAATCCTTTTACAAAGCTGGATTCTTGCAGCCCCATTTTTGATCATTATAACTGAATAATCATCCAATGTGAATCCATGAAACAGGGAGTTTCCCTATAACAAACATGCACAGAGAAGCAAAATCATCATCATGCAAGGACAAAACAAGTTCTAATATATATTTCAATGCCAAAGTGGATCAGTCATATTATTATTGGCTCTAACTGGTTCTCTCATAACTTGCAATGCACTTTAATCAGAACACTTTAAAAGGTGTAAGACTTTTTCCTGTCTTTGAAAACATCAGAGGCCAAGACATTATTTCCATCACATCCTTAATAACAAATGCCTACTTATAAGTAGAAGTGAAGGGCAAAAGTATCAGACCCATGGCATTAAACAAGAGTGTTATGTATTAATACCATGAGTGTACCCCACTGCTCTTCTCCAGAATGACATATTTTTATTTTATTCAGCTCTCAGCTGTAGTGACTTGTGTACAAGCCTATACACATTTAGCTTGCTTTTGCTGGCTGGCTGTTTGCACCAATCTCATTCTGCTCCTTCCCTTACATCCACTCCAAGCCCCACTCTCACTGCTCTCCATGCCCTGGCCAGCCTTTCTTTCCACCATTCCAATCCTCAAAATGCCTCTTCTTTTTCTTTGGTCTCTTCCACTCCCTTGCTCCTACAACATCATATTCGCTTGTTTCCCCTCTCATCCTACCCTGGCCCCACATAATACATTACAAAAAGTCAAGCACACATATTGCATACATGGAGTGAGCACCTTGTAGAACCATGGCTATAGAACATAAACTCCTTAGGTGAGGGACTATGTCTTGTTATATGTTTGTACAGCCCCTAGCACCATGAGGGTGTCTTTGGAATACAAATAAATAATGATAATAATTCTGTGTATTATATATATTATTTAATTATATATACTTTAAGATTAACCTTCGTTTTGAGTACTTTAATGCTTTACCAAAACTGGTCTAGGGTCCAAATCTTGCAAAGTTATTTCTATTATCGTCAGCAGAGTCAAGGATAAGAAAAAGGAGTTTTAAAACTATTAGGAACAAAAATAATCCTAACGATGATATCGGCCCACTATTAGATGGAAATGGGAGAATTACTAATAATAATGAAGAAAAGATGGGAGTATTCAATAAATACTTCTCTTTTGGGGAAAGATGCATGATGTAAATCAGATAATATGATAACACTCCATTCCACTAGTATCTCAGAAGGATGTTAAAAAGCATCTACTAAAGTCAGACATTTTAAAATCAGGAGGTTCAGATAACTTGCATCCAAGAGTTTTAAAAGATCTGGATGAGGAGTTTGTTGGACAGTTAATGTTGATTTTCAATAAGTCTTGGAACACTGGGAAGTTCCAGAAGCCTGGAAGAAAGCTCATGTTTTGCTAGTATTTAAAAAGGGTAAATATAGACCTGACATTTGACATCAATCCTGGGCAAGATAATGGAACAGCTGATGCAGGACCTGATTAATAACAGAATTAAAAGAGAGTAATATAATTAATGCTAATAAACGTGGGTTTATGGAAAACAGATCCTGTCAAACTATCTTGGTATCTTGTTTAGATGAGATTACAAGTTTGGATGATAAAAGTAATAGTGTTGATGTAATATACTTGGACTTCTGTAAGGCATTTGACTTGCTACCACATCACATATTGATTAAAAGACTAGAATAATGAACATAGCCAGTTTTTAATCAACATAATGTGTGCTAACTGATAGATCTCAAAATATAATTGTAAATAAGGAATTATCATCAAATGTGTGTGTTTCCAGTGGGTTCCACAGGGTTATTGGCCCTATACTACTTAACATTTTTATCAAGGCTCTGGAAGGAAACATGAAATAATCACTAATAAAGTTTGCAGATGACACAAAAATTGAAGGAATGGTAAATAATAAAGAGGACAAGCTACCGATACAGAGCTATATGGATCCTTTGGTAAACTGGGGTGCATGAAAATGTGTTTTATTAGAGGTAAATGTAATTGTGTACATCTAGGATGTAGAATGTAGGCCACATTTACAGGAGGGGGGACTCTATCCTGGGAGACAGTGACTGAACAAGATTTTTGTGGGGGGAGGGGCAGGGAGATAATCTGCTGAACACGAGCTCCCAGTGAGACTCTGTGGCTAAAGGGCTAATGCGATCCTTGGGTGCATAAAGAGGGGAATCTCAAGTAGGAGTAGAGAGGTTATTTTACCTCTGTATTTGGCACTGGTGTGACCAATCCTGGATTATTGTGGACAGTTCTGATGTCCACAATTCAAAATGGATGTTGATAAATTGGAAAGGGTTCAGAGAAGAGGCACAAGAATTATTAAAGGATTAGAAAATATGCCTTATAATGATAAGCAAAATAGACTGAGCTCCTTATGTCTAACAAAGAGAAAGTTAAGGGGTGTTTTAATTACAGTCTATGAGTACATACATCGGAACAAATATTTGTATTGGGCTCATCAATGTAGCAGAGACAGTAACAACATGATCTAATGGCTGTAAATTGAAGATAGATAAATTCAGACTAGAAATAAGGTGTACATTTTTAACAGTGAGGATAATTAACCATTAGAACAATTTAGCAAGGATGGTGGTGGATTCTCCATCACTGGAAATTTTAAAATCAAGATTGGATGTTTATCTAAAAAATCTGCTCTAGGAATTATTTTGGGGAAATTCCATGGTCTGTTTTAATCAGGAGGTCAGACTAGATGGCCATAATAGTCTTTTCTGGCCTTGGAATCTATTAATTACTCCAGCACTTCTCAGGAGGCTTTCAGAATGCCACAGGAGCAGGCCTCTACAGATTGACCCCAGGTAGTTTTACAAAGACATACACCAGCTGGCATCTGCTGCCAGGGGTGGTTGCCGTACAATGAATACCCCTCAATCCTGACAGATGAACAGCAGACTTTAGCTATAGTCTCGAGTCACAGTTTTTGCTAGATGAAAATTGGAGACCTTTGATGATTTTCATATGCCATCTGGACATGGCCTAACTATATCCCATAGGAATGGAAAATTTTAAAAATTAATACTTCCATCTTTTGAAACTAAAAGGCAAAGTCTCTAGTGTGCCTGAACACAGCACGAGTTCAGGAACCAGACAGCTTTAATGTGGTGTCATTAATTTGACTTGACCAGAAGGATGTATGGTGTACTATACTGTATGCCCATTGGGCCATATAAATAAAGAGATTTATTTATCAAGTGAAGTCAGAGAAATTCCATCCTTTCTAAGGTATCTGTTCCCTGATGCCAGACATTCTGTAGGCTCACAGTTAGTGCATGTACTGTCCACAATTTGAAGTGTTTTGCTTTGCTTAATTATCATTTACTAAATACACCATTTACTTCTCCTGGTGTTGCTTTCCCAATGCCTTGGAATTTCACTAATAAGTCCCTGTATAAATGAAAAGCTAATGAATATTAGAATAATTTGTACTGAATAGTTTGTGCTAAATTTAGCCCCTTCTTATTTTCCTTGACATTGATGACGAGATAACAATTTCCTCTGAAGAATTCATTTTATTTTATGAAAGTTTCTACACTCTTCCTCTATTTTATGGCATACGATTTAAACAAGATCGCTGAGTTGTGACTGGTCACATGGTATTCTGTTAACCAGTAAGATGATCAATTCAGATAGGTTTAGGGTTTTGAAGGGAATGCTCACTGACAGTCAACTTAAGATACACTTCCTTTTAGTGATCAAGCACAACAGATTAAAATTCACTTCACATGCAGCTTAATGCTAGTACAACTGAATCCCATGAGTATTCATGAGAAAACAAGAACACCACAATCATGGATAAACTACATTCTTTTAAATATTCAGACAAACCTTTGCAGAACCTTTTCCCCTCAGGACTGGCCCCGTTCTAATTGGATGTATTACGACATGTGTTGCATGTTTATTACTTTGAAATACGATTTTGTGTTTAGGAAAAGCAAGAAAATACATACTGTGGTTTTCAATACATGAAGATTAACCATATACTTTCACTCCTAATTACCCTGACTTTACATTAAGAAAACAATAAAACAAGAGGACTAAAGTAACATCTCCATGTCCTTGTCTATACTAGGAAATACAAACACCTACTTAACCACTGGTACAGCTCAATCAATTGCAGCAGCAGCGAATGCCTCTTTACACTGTTAACCCTACTGCACCATGTCATCTAAGCCTTCTGAGAGTAATAGACACAGTGATAAAAACTCCTGAGTAGAGCTGGCCAGGAATTTGCCATTTCAATAATTTTTCAACTAAAACAAGTTTCTGTAAAATCAAAATTTTCCATGGTAAAATTCTGTTTTTTCCAAAGTTTGATAGTTTTCCATCTGGAAAACCTAAAGTAAATATTTCATTTCGGGTTGGTTCAACCCGAATAAAAATATTTTTGTTTGTTGAAGTGAACGGAAACATTTCATTTTTGAGCCAGTTCAACATTAATCTGCATCTGTCTCTGATGCTGTTGTGCCTCATGGGCACTTTATGCCCCATTCCCCCGTAAGGGGCAGGCTCATTGGTCAGATTACATCTCCCATGGTGCACCAGGGTCTCCCCTCTAACCAAATCACGTGGTGAGTCACAGGGAGTCATATAACAGCGGAAGACGTCGCCCAGCCTGGCAGCCTGGCCCATAGAGAAGAATGGGGCACAACGCGCTCAAATGACAACTCCCAGGAGGCATCATGGCACCAAAGGCAGCTGCAGCTTAGTGTTGAACTGGCTCAGAATGAAGCATTTCAGTTCAGCAAACCCAAGGTTTTGATTCAGGAGTATAGACACATTTCATTTCAATCTAAATTGTCAAACCAAAATGGTTAAACGCTTCTAAGTCAACATTTTTCCAAACTTTTTTTGGTCTGTGAAAAATTTCAGTGTTGTGACTTCTTGTTCTGATTTGGGATGAAAATAAGCATCAAAAAGTCAAAACTCCTGCAGGATGGAAATCCTGATTTTCACTCAGCTCTATAGCCTCCAGAGCTGCTACACTACCGGCGCAGCTTTGCTGGTGGTATTATGCTTCCCTATGTTGCCAGTGGAGTAGATGCAGTTTATGAGAGAGCGTATACTGTATGTGTCTCTCCGCTCTGGAGCAGGCTGCATCTGACAAAATATTGCAGCAGCCTTTGCAGGAGGGAGTAGGAGTATTTCCATTTAAAGAAGTACAGAGAAAACAAGTGATAACAGAAATAATCTACATACAAAAATAGGGCTAAGTTTGGGAAACGGTAATAATTGGCAACTCCCATTTCTCACACAAGATCTGCTCCAGTGGGTGTATCTCGATGCGGATGGTTAACAGCTTGCTCAGTATGATTCAGGAAGCATGCTCTCTGTTTCAGTGAAGGAGCCCTGCTTCAAAGTGCAAACTACTCGTCACAGGAAATAGGAACCTGAAACTTGCAGAGAAAAGGATGTAGAGTATACAGAAAGTTGGCCAATGTAACTGCATGCAAGGGACGATCCCACAAATCCATAAATATTGATGACTTTGCAGTCTCTGAATGTGGATTATTCAGAACAGTGAAGCCTGCAGCTGCACATTCACAGCTTGTTATTCTCAAAAAGAACATTCCTAACCTGGGAATGTGCATATCTTATCTGTCTCTAAGAGTTCCCCTCTGTTCTTTTTAACAGAGCTAAAACAATGCTTTCCCCTCTGTCTCCCTGAGTCAAAACTTTATCATAATAATGAAAAGGGGCACACACACACAAAAAAGGGGGTTCATTTTCAAAGACTTTCACCACCTTTTTACTAAAATACTTCAGAGAGTATGCTGTAAGGATGGGTAAGGAATGTAAAACATTCAGGAGTACTTGTGGCACCTTAGAGACTAACAAATTTATTAGAGCATAAGCTTTCGTGAGCTACAGCTCACTTCATCGGATGCAGTGAGCTGTAGCTCACGAAAGCTTATGCTCTAATAAATTTGTTAGTCTCTAAGGTGCCACAAGTACTCCTTTTCTTTTTGCAAATACAGACTAACACGGCTGCTACTCTAAAACGTTCAGAATCACTTTTTTCCAAAAGTATATTTCTTGTGGATAAACAGATGCATGACATCACAGTAATCACAATGGATATGTTACATGTATTACAAATAGATTGGATAGGTAAGATTTAATAATGTCAGAAAACATCTTCTCAATTCAGGCACTTCAAAGATGGAACCCAACCAAACCTTTAGATTCAGACACCCCTTAAAACGTTATTCAAGTAAAATTCAGAGATCACGACTAACTTTATGTAGCCAAAAATATTTACTGTACCATTATGCTGTGGATACCACTCCACAACTGGGTATCTGACTGACCTAATCAAGGATTTCTTGCCTCTGAAACAAATTACATTCAAAGGTAAACTGATTACAGCTCGGAACATTTCAAATGGGCTAGACATAGCCTGAGTACAGTACTGAAAGCCCAGAACTCCTGGGCTCTGATCCTGGCTCAGACACAGATTTGTTGCATAGTCATATCACTTAAATTCTCTGGCCATGTCTACAATATTGATACTATAGTGGAATAGCTGTGCCAGCATAACCCTGTAGTGTAAATGCAGCCTACCTCATCAGAAGGGTTTTTTCATCACTGTAAGACCACCACTACCTCTGGAAGCATTCTTTCATTGACCTTGCTTCTTCTACACCAGGGGTTAGATCAGCATAGCTATGGTGCTCAGGGGTGTGGATTTTTCACAAATGGAAGAATGGAGAGGAAATATTATATGAAGATCCACACAACTGACCATGAGTGAGGGTTCTTTTTGGTGCCACAATGGGTAACTTTTAGGAGGTACCACCAGTCAAGAAGGTAGCAAGCCCAAGGAGTTCAGCAAAGCATCAGAGACAAACCAAGATGACAACAAACCCAAAGGATACAGGGTTGGTGAGTCCCATCCCAAGTGACTCCCCATACCCTTCCCCGAGAGCACACAATCGTATTTTGAATGTCTACACACACTCAACTGAAAGTGACATCTAATTTTGGTGACTCCAGGGGGTGGAGCTTATTTTGTGGCTGGTGTTTGGAAGAGCACCATTGACACTCCAATTTGACCCCTAGCAAAATGTGGATTAAAAGTATTATCTACAGTACCTACTTCACAGTGGTGGTAAGTGTACTAACTGGATAACGTTTGCCTACTGCTTTGAAGATAAAATCATTAAATAATTAATGTTCTTTTATTTTAATTTCTCAGCAGTAGGCTATCACAACCTAAGACTTAGGACTGATCTAGCCACATTTAATAGTGACTTTCTCTGTAAGTACTCCCACTGAACTGAGTGTGCTCAGAATCTGCTGTGCTCCAAGGAGATAGGTTCGGGACATGATCTCTAAATCATTGTCAAAAGCACTTAGGGCCACAAAAGGATGGCCCTGGGTGCTCCAAATATAGTCACATTGGCCCTATTTTAGGACAGCACTTAAACATGTTCTTAAATTTATGCACATTTAGACCATACTGACTTTTATGGAACTTATAATAAGTACATGCTTAAGTGCTGTCCTGCGTAGGGATGCTTTCCTGAATCAGGGCTTAAGTCAGGAATTGCAAATTATCGTACTCAGGAAAAAACAGGGGAGTGGAACTGGACCCATGCACGCACCATTACTGGATATGCAGCTAATCATTTATGGTAATCAATGTCATCATACCATATCACCTTAAATATTGCTTCAGAATGCATCAGATAACATGGTTCATTTAGCCACAGCGATTGCTATTACCATGTTTACCAATAGTGGTATCACATATTGCTGTATTTCCCTGCACATAGAATAGAAACAAACAGTGGCATCTCAGATACTGTGGTGTGGCAACTGTTGGTAAATGTTGACTTGTAAAGGGAGATCAATATATAAAGAATCACCAATACATCCTGCCTAAGTGGCAGGAAGTTAGCTCATCCAGAGACTTCATTTTAACCATCTTCCAAAATGTGAGGCATAATAAAATGGATTCTTTGGACTTATTCAACATTTTTCATTCATCTGTCTCTGTTTTTACTTCAGTGGCCAAAATGAAAGATATAGAAAGCTATGGACTCATTTTTTTGGTGGGCAGTTGCTGGTGTTGAAATAATTTTTCATGTTGAAAAACAGATTTTCCATTCTCCACAATGAGTTCGGTTCTGTATGAAATCCCAACTACAGCAGTAGTGATTAACTGGCAGAAAAGTTAATTCAAAATGTGAATGCAGACAGAGTGTTCCCTTCAAATAGGCAGTAGTGTCTTTTTTAAACTAAGACAGATTTCTCTTTTTAGATTGCCAGTCAGGCTTTTGGGGGAAGGCAGTGCTGCTCCGGGTAATAAAAACCTTTCTTTAATTATATTTTTCAGGTTTTAAATGTCTTCAGATGTTTGAAGAGAACATCTCTGTGCAGATGTCTAAGGCATTTGTGTATTATGAATCTTTCTGACTTTTGTTTAAATGAATCACAAATTTCATAGTGAGATTTAGTCTGACTATTGGATTAGCTGTCATCAAGTTGTAGATTTCCTATTATGAATTGCAGGCAGTTAAAACTAAAATGGCCAACATCAGGAACAACATGAATCTGGGACAGTTTTGTGTAATACATATATTGGGCAATTATCTACATTTTAGAATTTTTAGCATTACATTTTATGTCTGTGGGTATATTCCATTTCACACAGACTTCATGGGTATGTTGCTCCCAGGGCACTTCCAGCTCCTTGCAGGATCATACTTATTGTCTGTGTTTAGAATAGTCATTAATAACATGGCTAGTTTAGGTTTCTCTCTTTCTGTGCTTCATTGTTCTGTTTTTCTTTCCAGATGAGTGGCAAGAATGAACTCAGAAGCTCTTCCTTTTGAGTATATATATTCAGTGTGGGATTTATAAAGTTGAAAATAAACCTTCCATGGACTCACTCCAGCTTACTTCAAACTCTCGCTTTCCCACCTTTTCCTACTCCCTTTGCTCACCTTGCCCTAGTCTTCTCTGTCACCCTGCAAAAGCTGGCCACTGTTGGTACAAGAGCCCGGTGAGCTACTCCGCACCATCAATCCCACTGAAGCCACGTGGAGCTACGGTTGCTCAGACCCAGAAAGAGTACATAATATGCAGCAGTGATATGCACAGATAACAGACATGGGCCAAGACATGTGGCCTATAATTTTGGGTGTTGCAATATTACACACACTACTTGAATCACTGGCACCCAGAAATAGAATCCACTTTTGAAAATTTGGGCCACAGTAATTCGTAGTCATTGCTGTTAGACTATTCCTCTACAAAAGCCTGACCCTGACATCAGTGGGATCTGCAGGAGCTCAACACCTCTCAGGATCAGGCCCTAACTCAAACTGCAACCCTTATACACATAAGGCTGGAAAAGGATTACTCATGTGAGTAGGGACTACAAGACTGGGATCTAGCTTTTCATAAACAAACATTCTTAAGAATATAATCTCTCTAGCTTTGCACAGCAAAACGTTGTGTCTTTCCTTTTATTCCTGACATCTCCTTTGTGCAGTTGCATTAACGTTAATTAACTTTTACTCCATTAACACTCTAGGGCTTACTTTACATATTCCAATGCCTCCAGTGAGAGTTTTCTGTACATATCCAGATGCTCAGATTTGCCTGACTATAAAGGATTAATCTCTTTTTCCTTTAATATTTATTTCCACATTAACTTCATAAGATCTGACACCAGTGAGTTACCATTACAGATATATGAACACAGAAAAATTATTACACAGACTGAACCAAACTTGTGCAGAGTGTGTGTGGTTGAATTTTAAACACAAACAGTTTCAGAGAGCTTATCCACATAATAGTAATAATTAACATTCCTAAAGTAATGACTACTCAATCAGGTTTCGTTCAAACATTTGCATGCTTTCAATATGTGTGTGATATGCTTCAGTCTTAAAGCTGCCAAAACACAGCAGGTTACTCAGCATGCATGAAAAGAGCAGACATTACAGTCAGCAGTGACATTTTCTTTGAATGATCTTTCATGCAAGATTATTGCAGCACTCTGTTTCATTTATGCAACGTCAGAAGGCAAAATAATGGGAAATAATTGCACTATTTAACACTGCCATCGCTTTCCTGCCTTCTGTCCCAGTACTTGATGTGTTGCTTTAGGTGAAAATTGCCAACACTGGTTTCAAGTCAGCTCCACTACAATCAATGGAATTGTTCAGGGAATGACTTTGGGCTTTTGTGTTACTACCTTGGACATTAAGTGGGGAAACCCACAAAATCATGTATTTTATTCACCTGTTAAAAGTCATAAATATTACCTTACATCCCTAGGGCACCTTTTAACCAAAAGATCTCAAAATACTTTACAATCTCCAAACCTTTCCCTAAACTGCTACTGAGTAGCAGCCGTGTTAGTCTGTATTCGCAAAAAAGAAAAGGAGTACTTGTGGCACCTTAGAGACTAACAAATTTATTAGAGCATAAGCTTTCATGATGAAGTGAGCTGTAGCTCACGAAAGCTTATGCTCTAATAAATTTGTTAGTCTCTAAGGTGCCACAAGTACTCCTTTTCTTTTTTGCTAAACTGCTACTGGTACCTGTCATGGAAAAATTCAAAGCCCCCTGGTGGTTTCTTCAAGATTATCCTCCTTCTGATTCAGCTCCAATTGAAATCCAATGAAATCAAATTTCCATTAATTTCAGTGAGTCAGGCACTATAAAATGCTAAATTTATCTAATCAGGAAAGAGAAACAAAGATTTATGGTAGATTAAATGGGAGTTAGATTTGTGCCTTTGAAAATCTCCCCTGTTATGTGCTCAATCCATGCAGTTAAAAAAATTGCAAAACACTTACTGAGTGGATTTGAATAACAAATACATATCTGGAAATCATGATGATCTGATTGCAGAAAATCCATAGCACAAAAACACCATAAGTAACAGTAAATTATTCACTGTGAATTATTCAATAAGTTCCAGTAATAATCTCTCTGATTGCTGTTTGATGACCTACTTTATTAATATGAGTTTATACTTCCTTTCCAGTAGCTATAGAACAGGCATCCAAATCACAAAAACCCCCCATCATAAATAGCATCAACTGTCACCTGTGGCAGGCAGAGCTGCTCTGCAGTGCTCCCTTCAGGGCCACATGTGGTACTGCAGCCACCCCCCACAATAATCTGCAAAATGTGGACACCTGTTTAGGGCAGGTGTGCCATAAGCTCAGCATCAGCCTCTAAACAGTCAAGTAGCAATATAGTAACTCAGGATTTGGCTGTCTGTGCCTTTAAACAAAGGGAGAGGGGGAAAAAAACCTTCAAAAATGCAAGCACTTGCATAGCTTAGGGCTAGGCCCTGACATAGGCCTTGGTTCTGGGTTAGCCCAGAGGAGCTCCTCCTCTGTCTCACCCTCACCAGCTCTGCCCTGCCCCCTGGGCAAATGCAGGCAAGTCTTCTTAACTGGCTTGGTGATTCCTAATTGGTCATTATTTCCTCCTGCCCCTTCTAGGCCTCTGGAGGACTGTCTTGTTAGTCAACAAGTCTGAATGGATTTTCCTTGGGAGAGGAGTGTCAGGGCACTGAGCCTTCAGCAGGGGGCAGAGAAGGCCTAATAAACCCGCCACGCACTGTATTGGAAGTTTCACCAGAGAGGTCAGGAACTAAATTGGCACTGAGAATGGAACATATATCCCTAAATGTGGTCCCTTTCTGGCCAATACAGAAGAATCATGGGGGAAGCAGTGCAGAAGAATTCTGCTGCATAATGTATTGATAAGTGAAAGAATTCAATCTATACCGAATCATAGAAACTTTTATGAGCACTAATCTCACTTCAAAAATTAAATTACTGGTTGTCAGTTTTTGCTAGGAAGCAAACCATTTTTGAACTTCCTGACTTCCTTGATGTTAAATTTCGTTTAATTTCAATTTGTTCACAGCTTGCTCTAGCATCCTGGCACCCACTGGGAATGGCAACATTAAAATCTTTCTGTAAGTAATGACCAAGCTGTAGCTACAGCAGGTTCATCGTACTGCTAGGCTCTAGCATTTTCTTTACACCATTTAATAGCCCAACTGGCAAAAACTCATATTTCAGACTTAATATACTAACTCTCATCCTGTGATCAACATTACTATCTAGAGCTGTTAAATTTGTCATCAGATGTGAACATATGCATGTGTTATAAAGCTTTACCAGAGAGGGGCCTAATTTTAAGGATATAAGTGGTCCCACTGAATTCAAGAAACACTCGTGTGCTTAAAGTTACATATGTGCTTAAGTGCTATTGTGCTGGACTGGAGCCACGGGACCTGATCCAAACTGCATGGAAATCAATGGGCAGGGTGACAATATTTCCCTGTGCTGAATACAGGACATCTGGTAAAATTATTAGTATTCAAAAATATTCAACAGCAATCAATCAGAACTATGCAGTACAAATGTTCAAATTAAAATCAAGTTGACTGAGCCCCTGTTAAAAAGAAATACTGCATAGTTGGAGTCTTTTTATTTATCTTCTTATCTTTAAGGCTTTAGGGTTCATACAAGGAGAGGTGACACAAACACACTCCTGTACATCTTTCTCAAACGGGGGTAAGGAAGAGAGTGACCGACCAACCCGACCCTCCTTGCCCAGCGCTCTCCACGCTCCATGCCTGGCTGGGCCCCTGGGACAGACCTGCCTCTCCAGGTACCTGGCGCCGCATCTTACAGAGGCGGGGTGGGGGAGGGCAAAGAGGGTCACATGTTTCCCCTCCCCAGATTTCTGCCAGGGTTCACACCACAATGTGGCCAGCAGCAGCCTTTTCGGCACTGTGTGGGAGGGAAGGGACAAGAGCTGCTTCCAGCCGCAGGAGTGTTGGGGAGGGATGACCTGGCCTGTGCCTTTGCAGAGCTCATCTCTTCCCTCCCTCCCCACTCCCCTGTGGCTGGAAGCAGCTTGTCCCTTCCTGTCCGCACAGTGTTGAAAAGCAGCTAACACTTCCAGGCTGCTGCTGGCCACCGACATAACCCAGCTGCCTCCTGTCCCCCGGCTACAGCATAGGCAGGAAGGGTTAAGCCCTTTAGGATGCGTTGTGCACCAGGGCCCAGGGAACTCCAGTGAACCTGGACAGAGAGGTGGCTCAGTAGGGGAGAGTGCCCAGGGAACAGAGCAGCCTTGTGCTCTCTGGGGGCAGGACCCAGGGTGGTGGGGGGGAGGGCAGGAGAAGAGAGTGCTAAGCCCCTGCCCAGGGGGCTGCTGTGGAGCCTCCAGGGTTGGGTATGAACAGGCTGGAAATCACTTCTCCTCTCCACTTCAGAGCTTAGCTGAGGGACGGAGAGTCTTCCCCATGCCAGTGCTGTGCGGGGCTTTGGCTCATGCAGGGCTCAGCTCATCCTGGCCAGCAGCCTGGGATGGAGGGTCTTGGGTTTTCCTGGGGTGCCAGCCCAGCCAGAGACAGTGGGGGCAGGAAGGAGTCTGGCTGCCAGGCTGTTGGTGAGCTGAGTGCTCCGACCAGGGGCTGTTTCTCCGCACAGTGCTGGGAGCAGGATGTGCCCCCCTAGCGGGATAGGGAGGAGCAGCAGGGTTGGGGGTGGTGGTGAAGGGGCAAAGTAGGGATAGGACATTGAGAGGGGGAGCACATAAAGGGCTGATGGGTGAGCAGCAGAGGCAACACATAGCCGGCCACTACCTGGCGCCTACCTGCACTCACCAGTCACCACAGCTCGCAGCACGCAGCCAGCGCCAGCCAGAAACGGGACAGGAGGGCAGGGCCCTGCTGGCTGAGAGCCGACACACAGCAGGGGCTGCGCTGAGGGACCAGCAGGGGGAGCGGCCACCACCACATGCTGCAGCTTCACCCCGCCACCAGCCTTTTATATCCACCCCCATCATCGGCCACTGGACTCCCCCACTCACCACTGATGGATGGGTGGCTGGAGAGCAGGGATCTGGCCAGCACCAAGACCCGCCAGTATTGATGGGGGGAAACAGAAAATACGGGACAATTTGCCCGTTTTAAAGACAAAGTCAGGACACTTGCCGGAAGGCTGAAATACGGGACTGTCCCTTTAAAAACAGGACATCTGGTCACCCTATCAATGGGAGTCTTAATTGACTTCAATGAACTTTGCAGTCCATACTGTCTGCTATATGTATCAGCTACATTTTTTCCAAATAAAAAGGGTTAGAAATAATATCTAGAAATCTTTGATTCTGAAATAGTGGGTCCAGGAATTAAGAATCAGTGCCTTTATTATTACATAAGCTACCACAGCTCCTGGGTTTACTGATTAAAGAAAGCATGAGAAATGTTGACAAATACATATTTGGATATACAAATAAGTATGGGAGACTAACGGGTAAAAAAAGTTTTTTAATACTCTAAAATAAACTATTCTGTATCAGAAAGTGCATAATGATTTCATTCCACCCTTATTTGTCCAGTACTAAGCCCAGCATCTAAGATGATATTTCATTTTAGATCATTTGTTTCTTTAGATGTATTCCATAAAGACACTGCTTCAGCAAGGTCAGCAGGACTCAGCTATGATTAACAATGAGTGAAGCTGCCTGCTTAATTCCTTTGCCCAGTGGGCTGAAAATTGCAGTGAGAGCAAAATTCTTCTGCCTCAGGACCTACATCTAAGAGTCTGCATGTATCATTACATTATCCAGCCCACACTTTCAACAGGAACAATGGTTCAGGTTTATGTTCATTCATCCTTGGCAGTCAGTTTAAGAAAAGGGTTTTTTAATTTAATCCCCCCCAATTGGGCCAAATCTTGCAGTTGTAATTTAGCTCATGCAAAAATCCCTTTGATTTGGAGGAAGCTCTGCCTGAGTCAGGAGTGCAGGGTTTGGTCCTATTCTCTTCCACTGTGCTCAATCACTGTAGTATCTGAGCACCTTCCAGCAATGTGGCTAACATCTGTCACGTGTTGTTCTCTCTCATCCTCTCCCAAGGGGGAAGAGTGTGTGCCCTGGAGTATCTTGGACACACTCCTTGTGTCTTGATGATGCGTGCTTAGCCAAGTTTGTCAGTGGAACTTTCTACTTGGAAGATTATTACATTTTGCAGCTCATAGTGAGTTCAGCTATGTATCACTATAAATTAGTCTATTGCAGGCACATCACTCACAAAAGCACAAGAGAAGATGGAAATTAAAAGCAAACAACACATTTTTGAAGGATTAACTAAGATTGCTTTGGGATGAACAAGGATGAAATAATACGCATGATTGCCACTGAAGTAATAAAGCTTGCTAATAGCATTTTAGAAATCCACAGTGTAAGAGAAAGTAATTCAGTCATTAAATAACTGATAAACTCTTTCCTACTCTTTCCCTTCTCTTCATTTAGACCCAGAACACTCACTTCCTACATGAAAAATCTACATATCACTAGCCAATTTACTATATTTTTTTAAAAATTCAACAAAAACATTTTTACTTTATCATGCTGCATGCTTGAAACCCATATGATCTTATACATGTTCCTCCCCTGTCTTTTATGGAATCATGTCTGTTATTAGTTTGCAAGCTACTTGTGACAGGGACCACATTATTATTATTTCTATTGTGGTATCACCTAGAAGCCCTAATATGGACTAGGGCCCCTCTAATACAAACGCTGTACAAACAGAACAAAAAAAAGGTCTGTGCCCCAAGGAACATATTTCCTTATTTCTATTATGAGGTGCCCAGTATACTTTCGGGCATTATTAAAATAGCACAAGATAAAGAATAATCCAAAACCCAGATTAAATATGGTTAAGATGATGTGTCTGAGGTTTTGGGACTAGAGCTAATGGGGAAATTTCTCTTGAAACAGTTTTTTTTTTCTGTCAGAAAATGCTGTTTTGATTAAACTGAAATTAAAAAAAAAAAGAATCATATAGGTTTCAATGAAATTTCCCACAAATTCCTCCTATCACCGCCCCCGCCCCCCATTGAAACAAAAACATTTCATTTCTGAAAATTTCATTCTGGAAAGTTTTTATTTAGAAATTTATTTTATTTTTGCTTTTATATTATTGGTACATAGTTTCTTGATACATCAGCAATCGAAGTGCATAATATGATATACCATATCATATCATATCATATCATGTCAGTAATAGTACATAACATGAAATAACATCATTTTATGCACTCCCACCACTGCCATATCAAGAAATTATAAAAATAAAATTAAAAAAAAAATTTAAAAATGCAATATTTATTTTTAAACGACATTTCAAAATTTTTATTCAATACAATTTTCAAAAATCAAAGTTTTTCAGAATTTCCATTTCTTGGGAAATTTTAAAGTATTTTTTGTTCCAGTTTGGAATGAAAACCCATTTTGAAATTTTATAGTTTCCCACAAAGTGAAAATTCTGAGTTTTGACCAACTCTGTTTGGGACACACCAACATATCGGATTCGTACCAGAAAATTTTAACAGTAGCCACTGGAGTCAGTGAATGGCAGCTCTTCTTATATGATGGGAAAATTAACCATTTGTAACCAGTGTGTGGTGATTAAGGATAGTAAATAAAGTTCAGTCTTACCAGCACTTTTGTGTGTTACACTTTTATTAAAGAACTAATCTGTGAAACACTAAAAATTCACATCTGTGAATTTAGAAGTGTTTGTTTGTACAGCAGCTGCGTTGAATCCTGAAATATGATTGGCTGATGGGAACAGAATGGCTGATAGTGTTTAATCTTATGATATCTTTCTTTCTAGGATATTTTAAAGAATTAAGTTCTTAGAAATTGTTTATATCTAAATGGCAAAGATAAATTACGAGTATTCTACTGTAACAGCAGCCAGCTTCAATATGTCCATTGGTTGAAAAAAATTATATGGTGCAGCTACTGCTATTTCCCGGCACCATGTCTTACTTCCGTTCATTAGTTTTGTCTTATACTTTAAGACATCCAATGAAATTTTATGCTTCCCATGAAAAAAATCCAAAGAGGGAAAACAAAATATTATTTCTTACACTGATATGCTATTTTCTCTAGACTGTAATGTTATAGACTCATGGGGCTAAACTGAGCCCAGTGGAGTTATAGCAGGGATAAATATGCACCCAATACAGTATTACAGTGTGATTCTACTCTGAAAGAAACTAAAAATGACACATTCTTAGTAGCGTAGCTAGGGGCGGAGCGGGGCAGCGGCCGCTCCCCCACTGAGCACAAGTGGCGCCTTGTAAATGTCTTGGTGCCTTTAAAATTTTCCCCTGTTGAGGGAACAGGGGCTAAAATCCCAAAAAAAGGTGCCACCCACTGCAGCGCTTTTACCCACCTGGCGGCGCTCCGAGTCTTCGGCAGCACCTCGGCGGTGGGACCTCCAGTGCCACCAAAGACACCCGGAGCAAGTGAGGGCCGTCCGCCAGAGTGCTGCCGGGTGAGTAAAAGCGCCACGGCAGGTGGCGCCTTTTCTTTGGATCGCTCCCCCTGTTCCCTCCACCTGGCTACGCAGCTGATTCTCACTCAGATATCATCACAATTATTTATTTATTTGTAGTACCATAGCATCTGGAAACCCTAGCCATGGACAAGCACCCCATCATGCCAGGGGCTGTACAAACACAGAACAAAAAGTTGACCCTGGCCCAATGGACTGGCAATCTACCTCTGTGTGCTTTCAGTCACATCTGATTGCTTTAGCAAAAAAAGTAAGTCTTTTCTGCTTCTTACACCTGTCAGAGAGCAAGGTGGATTCTGTTCCTTCTTGTGCATCAAACATGTTTATTAAATTCCAGTCACTTACACCTGTGCAAATCTATTCAAGGCAATGGGATTGCATAGGTATCACGAGGGCATCATTTGGCCTGCAGATTATTACTGTTAAGGATGACCAAGGGGCAGAGCACTACTCAGCTCCCAGACACGTGCGTTGGTCAGGGTGGCACTTAGCAATATCACCTTTTAATTTGAAAATCAAACACAGTTGATATTGAAATCACTGGAAGACAACAAAGAATCCCACAGTGCCATTTTTATAGTCACTTTTCCAACCAGAGTACTTTATGGGTCTGATCCAAAGCCCACTGAAGTCAGCGGGAGTCTTACCATGGACCTGAATGGGCTTTGGCTCAGGTCATAAAACCCAAGACAAAAGAACAATCTGATGCTAAAAGAGGGAAGAACATCCAGTGAAAACATTAGTATATGCACAAGCTAGAGGTAAAGTTAAAATAACATAACATTTTAATAACATTTGCAATTTCTATTGCAAAGCTGTCCTCTTCTTCATAACTGAATGCTACCCCAGTTTTAATAGTAGTTTTCCTTCAACAAAAGCAGCTTTCAGCTACCAACTGGAAAAAAAATCAGATTTTGTTTTAATAAAAGAGATATATGCAGTACAGAAAAATATGAATTCTGAAAGCGAAGCCTCTGTTTTCCAGCAGGAGGAAGTTCAAGTGTGCCAGGTTCCAGTAGTTCTTGGTTTGGATGCTGTAAGCATGCATGCTGTTTATTGACATCTAAATTAAAGCAGTCAATCTGAAGACTGAATTGAAAAAGGAGGATAATGGAGGCTTATTCACACTCTGTGTGTGTGTGTAAAATAACAATAATCAGCAAAACTTTACCAAATGGATTGCCACCAATTCAGAAAAGATATTTTGAAAACAGGAAAAAGTCATCAAGTCAAACATACCAGCCCTTCCTTTTGTTTATCTTATTCTACTTTCCTGCTTTTTCACCGTATCACTCAATCAATCCCATCCTTTTGTACAAGCAACCCTAGAGGTACCTTGGATTGATTTATACTCATTACTGACTACAATCATTCTCCTTCATTTGCTAACTTTTTCCAGATGTCTATAACTAAAGCCATCACTCGGCAAATTTACCTTCTTTTTCTTTTAGGGTTTTCTCAAATGGACTCATTGTGAGAAATTATTCACCACTTAATTACTATGAATAGATCATCATCTGAGGATTGCTTGTGAGTATCCAGGGAACTGGTGAACAGTGTCACTAGCCAGGGAATGGAAACAGAGCTCAAAGTTTTAGTCTTTACAAAGCCCTTTTCTCAGGGCTTTCTTATTATTTACCAACAATCACAAAAGCAAATCAGCTAAAAAAAACACTAGAAAACAATTCCCCAGAGACTTTCCCCCACCTTCGTCAGCCCTCTTCCCTTTTGACCTAGCTTCCTTTCCTTTTATACCCCACCCTCAGAGCAGCCACGGGACCAAATGGTGCCTATTAACTCTTTACAGGTTGCAACACCTTCACCTTGTCGTAATTCTATATCCAATACTTACTAGAATGGGAGTGACTATGCAGCTAAGATGATGTAGTGTTATTATGGGAGATACAATGATGCTATATAGGTTAAGCCTCTGAGCATGCTTTGCATGTATTAGATGTTTCCAGAGACCTGGGCAGACTGAACGTAGTGCTTATTCAGTTAATAAAATGTCGTACCTTGTCTCTTCACAAACCTGACTCCTGAATGCTTATTAACACACACTGTTGCAGCAGCTCTCCCCCCCAACCCCCACCTATTTTGATTTCCTAATACAAGCCAAAATTCCTGAACATTAATTTACTGAATTTTATTCATTAAAAATTATATTCAAAATGAAGGAAATGTCCCAACACCAATACTTTTCAAGGCCAGTAATGTATACATTTACCAGACCTACACTTTAAGCACAGTTTGTCAGCACAAAACATCATTTTATCCTTGTTATGCCACAAGCACGTATAACCGTCAGCCATGAAATAAAATCAAAATAGGTCTAATGGGTGAGTCCATAGCGGGTTTTTTCCCGTTAAAAAAGTATTTATTGGATTGCACAAAAGCTCCACTGAGATCTGCACTGCTGCAGTATCAATGGGCTGGTGAATTTCAAGGAAACACACAATTCTTTATTTTAACCATCCTTTCCTGTACACTACTTACCTCTATAAACATATTTGATTTGGAAACACTCAGTTTTCATACCTCCATCAATAATCTGAAATGAACACTGGAGAGCTTTGGGGAAATATGAGGATGACATCATTACAGGATCCTGAAAATAATTAAAAGTGACAGGTGAGCACAGCTGGGAAATAAAGCTAAATTGATAACATATTTTGACTGACTAATTATAACTTTTTAACCTACAAATCAGCATGGAATTATTAAAATACTGCAGCATAGTTACTCTACTGCAAGTATGACTTCAATGTTCAACTGCACATAAAGGTAAATGCAATAGACCAAATATTGATAAACAAGGGCCCTATCCAGCAAAATTTTAGTTACATAAGTAGGCTTCCCTCATGCAAGTCATCCCACTGAAGTCAATTTTATTCATGTGACTAAAGTTTTAAAGGATCCAGTCATATATTTGTATTTCTTGCGTCCCCGAGAGGACACTTAGCTGCATGATTCCTTTGTGTTCATCATCATATAGTTCTAATTTCTTCTGATTGAACTGACTACTTATCTTGAGTCAAAACATTCAGAAGAAATAACTACCCAGTATGGAAGGTAAGAAAGTTTCACATACAGGGAAATTACTCTGTTTATATGGAAGCAGTATATTACACCACAGAGTATGAGTTACAGGTCATTGAACTCACATATAAACAAACACATTTTTAATTAAACTAGTTTATGCTCCTCTCATAAGAAACATTCATGAAGTCATTTCTGATAACTCCTATGGAACCCTTGATCCATCCTATTTGGAAATATATCTGAAACCTATCCAAGATTTTATGACTTTTCCAGAAGAATAATATGTCCTAGTTTTTCCAGCTGGAAAGGTTGGGCAAGTTCCATTTAATGAGTGTTTTTAAATCTCCCAAGTATTAACATCAGAACTAAAGCAAGATTCATTAGTGGAGTATATAGTATATTTCACAGGTGTGTTTGATGAGACATTTTCATCAGTGATGTTTAGGAGACATGGCAATATAACTCTTTATTCTTTTACATTTCCAAGCGTTCTTTGCAACAAATATCAGGAAACCAAAAAGTCAGCAAGAAAGGGTTAGGACAAAACTATGTCTGAATGAACACTGAAGTGTTAACAATCTGACATTGCTCTCAATTTTCTTGATTTTTCAACCCCAAAAGCAGTGATTTAACAACTAAAGCTTCTATTCAGTAAAAATGTTCCACTGCTTTTGCAATGCTCAAGCCAAGGAGGTCATGGAACAGGCTTTGGCACCCAGATGAGCTATTAAGCAGGAAACTTAGCTGGGCCACAGAACCAGATGCCTCCTGCAGAGAGCCTTCAAGAGGTGGAGATTCTATGTTTATGAGTGTCTCCATCCTTGCCTTCCTTTTATGCCTGATTTAGGAGTTAAAACTGGACTTGCAGATGGAGAGTGAAGATTATAATCTACTGAAAAACCAATGATCTTCCTTCCAAACTGTAGATTACCAATTAGGTGTCTCTTTAGCTCTCCTTTTTACTAAAATAATCCTATCTGTTCTTTTGCCATTGGGATTCCTTCTACAACTGACTGGGGATATTTTTTCTCTACCAACTTTCATTTTACTTCCAAATATTAGGGTTAAGTCTCTGCAGTTAGGCCCTGATGCAACACCTACTAAAGTCAAAGGGAGTCTGTCCATTGAATTCAGTTGGCATTGGATCAGACCTTTAATTTTCAGCAGCCTCAGAGACCTGCTTCCCCTAGAAGTTGAACTTGGTGCATGCTCAGACTGTTCAATAGACTCCATATGGTCTTACAACTGGCCAAATTTCATTTGGCCATTAAGGGAGGCAAAGCTAGAGGTTCCTTTGACTAAAAGGGAGGGAGTAGAAACCAGAGATTAAATTCCACACCCAAAGCAGGAAACATTTTCTCAACTTCATTAGAATTGGGAGAATAATTTTATGCAAATATCTTTACAGTTTTCTAAATGAGTCTGCTTTGATTATTTATACAACCCTTTGTTCACTTCCTGGCAATATGTGGCAAGGGTGTTTGCCAAAGGAGTGGATTTTAAGAGAGTATAGCAGAATATTTGCAGAAAGACAATGTCAGATACCTAATCTTGAGTATTCACATAGGAAATATGATTCTAATAATTAGGCTCAATCAGAAACAATAGGAAGTGTCCCGTGTCTCCACTGAACACAGCTCTAATTCTGAATTTCAAATACTCACAGCAAACTGGTGCTGAGTAATCCTTACACCAAATGTTAGCTTCTAAATTACTGAACAACAAAATTAAATTCTGTTTGTGAATGACTCATGAAAGAAAAAGAGAAGGAAAATTTGTTGAATGAATTATACATAATGAATTATTTGCTCAGCTCTATTTTTGATTCTTGGAGTCCCTCAGGGCCTGAGCCATGAAAGATTGAGGAATACAAAATTGATTTTGTACCCTCATTATACTGTTGATTGACTGATGATTTGCATCTTGGCTTGATAAGACACTTATGGTTCCAATGTACAAGACAAATATGCAGTGGTTTAAGGAGACCATCTAGATGACCCAGTAAGTACTTATTTATACATCTTCTGTTCTCTGTGGAAGAACTGTGATCTTAAACAGGGCCACTATCAAACAGTTAAGACCAACTTCTGATGTACTTTCTAAACAGGTATAATATGTTGGGGAAATGACCTGGAGATTCTAAATAAGTTCAAGCTTGAAATCCACTGCTTTGTCACTGAGAAAAGCAATCAAACAGCCATGGGGATTGGTGGATGGGACTCAATATTTGACAAAATAGGAAAGAACAAAAGTTGGAAGAGGAATTCATTTACATTAAGGCCTGATTCTTCATCTGTTCAAATCATGAGTAACTCCATTGAAGATAGCCATGCTACACAAGTGTAAATGAGAGGAGAATCAGGCCCATAGTCTTTAAGTTTATATGAAGATATTGCTAACAATAGACAGCCAAATACATTAAAGCAGTATTTAAGTAAAGTAACACAATTGGTTTATCTCTGGATATTTATTAGCTTTAAGAACTCTATACTGTTGAAATAATTTACAAAACTAACATGTTCACAAGTGCGATACATCTCAACAGCTCAGATGCTATGATCAAAATAACAGATTCATTTCATCATCATTCAATCGTCATGAGCAGAACTAGCTCCTAATGAGTTTATGGTGCCGTCATAGAAAGATCTGCCCTCAGGAAACAGAGACAACTGTATTTTCTTGTTGCAAGCCTAAATACCTTTTGCTTAGACACGCTTTTGTTGTGAACATCAAAATTATGTTTCCGTCATTTAGAAACACTCTGAAATGGACCAAGTATGAAATATTGCCCACCAGACTTTGTTTCCTGTTCAACTCTTCCTTACTGTTGAGATTACATGCACATGGAGCACCAAAGAATAAAAGGCTCATTTTGTAAGTCTAATGTTAAAGTTATGTGCTGTTGCTCACTAGACCAGCTCCTACAAAGCATATAAAAATCAGAGGAGTAAAAGGAGCCCAGTCCAGCAGCTGTGAAAACTTTCACTGCTAGCATAGCGAAGCAGATGCTTCAGCTTAACATTTACTACCTGCCCCTTTAGAGCAGTGGTCAGCAAAACCATCTCAGAATTCAGAGTCCTTTGGTTGGCAGAACCATTGCAGGCTGCCAATCGGAGTAAAGGTGGCTTTATGTTCAGTCGCCCCTGTGGATATTCATTTGTATTTTATTTGAGATTAATTTTAAAGTCAATAGAAGGGGTGAAGCATAAGCTGATAAACCTGCCATGTTCCAATAGAAAGATGTATGGAAAGAAGAACACACAACAACTGTTATAATTAGACACATGGCGCCCTCGGTCTCAGATAAAGTGTAAAGAAGACACCAAAACCTAAGGGACTGTTACCCACACAAGGAAAGAGGGTATTCCCAACCATACTTTTTGTTCTTTATGTATGGGCTGTATCCTGCACTACTAAAGTCAACAGGAGTTTTGCTATCGACTTCAACAGGGCAGGATAGAGCTGGATATACTATTTATATAAACTATTCCTTTAGGAACTGATACTCCAGTCTATACTCCCTACCAATGTAAGGGTTGCAGAATCTAAAAGATGTGCAACATGCCAACAGATTTGTCTGGTCTTATTGGGTGTTATCTACATAGTTCAGAATCTTCCTAAGCCTTCACCTCATCCAGATTATATTAACACCAAAAATACATGTGAAATATTATATGTGCGGATGCTGAATATACCTTTGTATGCAATGAATTGGGAGGGCTCATATGGTAATTCACAAATGGCAAAACCACGAGTGAGTTGTGCTAAATCATCTCTAGCTTATTGAATAATAATAAGCACATTTACTGTCCTTGGATGGACTATTCTGTTTATAGTTGGACATGCAACATATTCAATTTTTTCCACTACTGTAATATCACTAGGCTTCCAGGCGGTTGCTTGTGCAGACACCAGGAAGAGTCTAATAATTACACAACCGAGTTTGTTTGATTGGGTTATAGGAGTTTGAAATTCTGGAAACAACTTGCAAGAATAGTTAACAATACAGTGGTTGCTGTTAAATAGTCAATGTTAATCTACAGTTTCTACAACACAGTTATCTCCTGTAACAGAGAAGGAAACAACTTACATATCTCAGATAGTGTGTGCTGTAGAAACTATTGGTAAACATTGACTTCACAGTGGTTGCCATTAAGTTGTCTATTTGCCTTCAGTACAGATATAAAATAACTCATCACACAGGAAATGAATAGCACAAGGGTGGATAATAGAATGCAAGTTTTCCATCCTCTGGTTAAAATATGGCCTAGATACGTAATTAATTATATTAATTAATAACAAAAGATAGGTAGTGAGTGACCAACAGTGATTGGATGCCATCCATAGGATCACTGCTCGTGAAACCAGATGTAGATTTCAGTACATCTTCTAGTGGAGAAGTGTCCATATCATGAAAAATGCAGTCCTTGACACAATCAGACTTACTAGAATCTCAGCGGGGATGTCAAAATCTAAAATGATATGAAAAAGATGCAACTATCCTTTCCCCTCCAGATGTGGATGTGACAGAATAGGGGTGATGCCGATTAGGGAGGCAGTGTTGCTGCTGCTGTGGATAAAATGGAAGACTTCAGTCGCCATCAGCCTATCACAAACCTTTCACCAGTACTACAATTACAGAGATCTGTTCAGGGTTCAGTAGGGCTATTTATGCAATGAAGAGCGGCATCAGGAGAAATTCTGCCTTAGGGACACATTCAATTGTGTGGTGCATCAGACACAACCCTGCACAATAGTCCCACTCCTGGCCCACTAGAAGGAACAGCATGTAGCACTCATCGGCACAATACAGCTGGGAGAACAAAAGGATGGAAGACTGAAGACACACTGAAAATAGTTCAGTTCCTGTTAAAAATACAAACCAACAGTCTTAGAAGTTTCCATCAGTGCTATCAGCATAAAAAAATTCAGTCTTTTTTCACAGACCTGCAGAGGAATTCAGGTCTGTTTAAAACTCCGCAAAAGAGTTTTACCTCTGCAATGATTTCACTCAGCAACCTCATTCCATGCTCAGCTTTGTATCTGCAGACTCCATACACCACAGCAGAAATCTAATAGAACAGGAGAGATATGCTCTGCCCTGGGGAAGGCAAGGCTGAGCATTATGACTCACATAATCAGTAGAGCTGGGCAGAGGACAGAAGTTCCATGTCACAAAGGATTTCAAGATTTAGAAATTTGTCTTTCTTCTAAATCAGAGCAAAAGCTGACATTTCAGAAGTCTCTGAAATTTTTAAAAACATAATTTCAGCTTATTCTAAGTGTTTGATTTTGATTGTTTTATATAATACAAAACTAAAACAAAAACAAATAGAGAAAGTAACTTCAAAATGAAAAAGGGAAACATTTAATTCTAACAATATCATAACGCCACTATATAAATCCATGATACGCCCATATCTTGAATACTGCATATAGTTCTAGTTTCCCCATCTCAAAAAAAGATATTAGAATTGGAAAAGGTACAGAAAAGGGCAAAAAAAATGATTAGGGGCACAGAACAGCTTCCATATCGGGAGAGATTAAGGAGACTTTGACTGTTCATCTTATAAAAGGGATGGCTTAGGAAGGATATGATAGAAGTCTATAAAATCATGAAGTGTGTGGAGAAAAAGTGTTATTTACCCTTCACATAATGCAAGGACCAGGGGTCACCCAATGAAATAATAGGCACCAGATTTAAAACAAACATAAAGGAGTACTTCTTTACACAACTCACAGTCAACCTGTGGAAATTGTTGCCAGGGGATGTTGTGAAAGCCAAAAATATAACTGGGTTGAAAAAAGAATTAGTAAGTTCATGGAGGATAGGTCCATCAATGGCTATGAGCCAAGATGGTCAGGGACACAACCCAATGCTCTGGGTGTCCTTAAACCTCCCGACTGCTAGAAGCTGGGACTGGATGATGGGGGATGAATCACTCAATAGTTGCCCTGTTCTGTTCATTCCTTCTAAAGCACCTGGCATTGGACACTGTCAGAAGACAAGATTCTGGCCTAGATGGATCTTATGTCAGAACCTTTTTTACCCCTGCCTCAACAAAATTCCAGTGAAAATAATCTGATTTCAGTTTAATCAATCTGATGTAATGGCATATTTCTCGTGGAATATGACTCTGTCAAAGTTCTCTGACTCTACTCTTCTGCCACAGCATCTGTTGGGGGTAGTATACGAGTGCACTGTCCTGGCAGTTGCTCTGAGGGGACGTCATGCCTCAAGCTCCAGCAAGCACAGATCTCAGTGCCACCCCTTCTAAAGATGAGGCATCCGTTCCACTCTATGTCAGCTAGTTCTCTGGGCCAGAGTAGGTCCTATTACCTTGCCTCTCCCTGCTAATTTTGAAGAAACTAGGAACAACATTGGATCAAGCCTTGTATATTCTTGTTCTCAGAGGAGCACAAGGATGGTCATTTTGCCTGACCCCTGCATGAATGGGCAAGGGAGAAGCTCTCTGTATTTCTCTCCAGCTGCCCATTCATACATGGTCTTGCCCTAAATATACAGTAGTAAAGTTGCTAAGAGGATACTTGGCTGTTATTTCAGTATAGCAATTTATACTAGGATGTAATGAATGACTGTTTTGTCATCAATCTGTCACAGTACAAATATTCTGAATATCGTAAGACAGCTTTAATAATATGCCTTTGGTTAGTGGCAAGACTTGCTAAAAATGAATTCTTGTTGTTGGAATATTGCATTTCTATGAGGTTAACCACACTTTGGTCAAAATAAAGTTAGAAACTAGCCTTACAGTTTCATGAGAATGCAGCATACTACACAGCACTGATAAGGAATTCCTCAATGATACTTGTTTTCTGGGACAATTCAGACCTGACATAAGTGAGTTCAATTCCAATGGACTTTATTAAAGTTACACTTGCCTAAACTGGGTCTGAAATTGGCCCTCTGTGTACAGGTATGTCTACTGATCGCTCTCTTTATTTATGCTCAAATAAATTTGTTAGTCTCTAAGGTGCAACAAGTACGCCTTTTCTTTTCTCTTTCTCTCTGTCAAATTCCATCCTCAAAAGAAGGCATATAATTCCTATGGATGTAAACTGGAGTCATGTCTGAGGAGAAGAGGTCAAAATTATTCTTTTAGACAGAGCTGATAGCATCACCTATAGTTAAGGTTGCCTGACACTTTCCATTATAAGAGTCCATTTCAATTGCTTATAACTTCATTGAGACTTCAACCATTCAGACAGAAGAGTCTCAAACTGGGGTTCGGCCTTAGCCTAATTTTTTTTTAATTTTATCTAAAACTAATCCAGACGTTTCAGAGAATGAGATGTGGGGTAGAGAATTTTTGCCTACGTTAAAACATTTGTACAACCATTTATTTAACTGAAAAGCTCTAGCACCTCTATCTTTTGAGCAGGGACTTAAACTTTGGTAGGATGGTGGCATTTGTGTCAGGTGTACCTTTTGCTATTCCAGTGACAATTGCCCAAATTTGGCCAAGTTATAAGCTTGTGAAAAATAAGTTGGCACATGGTCAGTAGAGATTTAAGAGTTTGGCAGATAAATTCTCGGAAAGTTCCATCTACATAGAGCATGCTCCATCCCCTCATAACTCCTCTGTGTGCCCAGATTGTGCATGTGCCATCCTCACAGAGTAATCAAGCATGCTCCATCCCAGGAATGTAGGGTCAGAGCAGGATTTTCCCTGAAATTGCTCTTCCCATCTTCTGAAGACCCCTGTGGTGCTGGGCATAGGAACAGAGGAGGGATACATGCTACCCTTGCTGGCACTCAGAAATCCTGGACAAGGAGGCAGCTGCCTGACTGGAATATAGAGGGGAGAGGAGCAGTTGGGATGGATGGAGAACAGGAGTGGGGTGGCCAGGGCACAGCTGGGAAGGGAAAATAGGACCACAGTAGGGTACAGAAGAAGAAGTGAGAGGATAAGAATGGAGGAGACAAGGAGTAGTAGACAAGCCTGAGGGAAGTGCAATAGAAGCTGGGGGTAGGAACAGATGCAGGATCTGGGGAATGGGGCAGGGGGCAGGAACAGGGTGGGGGCTCAGAAGTCAAGAGAGAATATGAAAAGGTGAGAAATGGGGTTCAGGAGCACAGTAGGGGGCAGAGGCAGGAGAGTCAAGACCAGGGATAGGAGCAAGGGGAGAATAGTGGCAGAAGCACCTGGAAAGAGGATAAGGATTGAAGCAGATGAGGACAGGGATAGACAGATTCATAACCAGTAGAGAACACTCCACTCTGGAATCTGGAATTAAAGGATTCCTGAGTCTCAACATTCCTTTCCTGTCAGCAAATAGCTCTGAAACCCACTGGCAAAGTATGTTCCATCCTGCTCTTTTCTAGGTTAGCTCAAGTAGTGTGAGGTCTCAAACAGACCTGGGCAAAATTTTTGACCAACCTTTTTGGGGCGGATGGGGGTAGGGAAGCAGAGTCACATTGATTTTGGTGAATTGTTCTGGATGAAATGAAAACATTTGGTGGGGCAATATCTAAATGAACCATTTAGATATTTTCAAAAATTTCAATTTTGGAGGCTAGATTCACAAAGGGATTTAGGCACCACTTACCGATGAGGAGCAGGCAGCAGAGCCTCAGCCCCCCAATAACCTTCATCCCAGGTAGAAAACTCACCTAGGATGTGGGAGACCGAGATCTGAATCTTCACTCTGGAACAGGGACCCAGGTGTCCCCCTCCCAGGTGAGTACCTGGCTACAGAGTCATTCTCATTTTCTTTCTCTGGCTCAATATTCAAGTGTTTTATACAAAGTGGAACAGTTTCAATAGGTAAAAGCCCCATCCTAGAAAACCCTATAGCATGGTGGTTAGGGGATTCACCCAAAAGGGAGGAGAGTTGGATTTAAGTCCTTGCTGTAAATGGGGTACTCAAACCTGGGTTTTCCACATCCCAGGTGAGTACCCTATCCACTGCGCTAAAGATTATAAGGGGACTTTGTTGGTTTTTGTGAATCTAGCCTTTCATTTCCTTTACTTATATTAAAAATACCCCGCATGAAATATTTCATTTTGAGTTGACAAAAACATTTCTTTCAATGCAAAATAAAATTTCTCTGATTTTTTCCAATTAATCAAAAAAGCCAAAGAATTTAGCTTTGGTTCAACTGGTTTTCCCATCTCAAAACCTTGATGTAAATAACTGATTTTAACCATGTTTTGCATTTTGTACTTTTTAGGTTATTTTAATTTAAAAAAGGTTGATTCTCACAGGTTGGTAATGATTAAAACCTATTCATTTGCAACTAAACATAACATTTACACTAAATTTGGTGCTTTTTACTGGCCAGGAGGATATACTATATCTATATAAATTTATTTAAGCAATTATTTAGCTTTACTTACATTTGTTCAGATTCTCTATTTTTACATTTTCTAATATATTAGAAAATAGTGAATGATGCATTTTTATTTACTAGATTTAAATTTTACTTGTTATTTGTATCAAACTCTATTAGGACGTAAATTCAAATTCAATAAAAATGCACAAAAATATCTTTTTTTAATTAAATAAACTACCTTAAATGTTCTGGACAAACCTTTTTCTCATCAAAACATTTTGCATTTAAAACAGATTTATTAAACAACGGAAGTATCTGTTAGTGAATTGAATTGATGGTTTCTAGTCACCCTGTGCTTGAAGAATTTAGAACTAGTAGATCTGATCCTCTCATGCATAGTTTTTAGTCATAGATTGGAAGAGGAAAACAAGCTTTCCTGTTTTTTTCAACTTCCAATTGATTTCTTAACTTTGAATGAACTAGTTATTAAACTGAACTTGATAAATAAACTGAAATGAAGAAAATATTCTCTGGGCACCTGCAGAAGGGGCCACTGCTGTCAAAAGCTGGTTTAGCTTTTTGTATTTTAATTCAAATGATTTTAACAGATTATAATAAATTTAGGCCTTACCATATGCTGTCAATTTAAAATTTAATTTTAAAGTAGTTTTTAAATTTAAGTCCTGGTTTATTGAAAAAAAACACAATTTAAATAAAATAATCCCCCTTTTGTATTGAAAAAATCATCAGTTTTTATTCACCCCATTGCAAAGTCAAGCACTCAAAAGTTAAGAAATACCAAACTTAGGGTTGCCCTTCATTCAGCCCCCTTGCATATATTGATTATGACAGTGTTTAATTACTTGATCACATACTATTTTCCCTCAGGAACGCTGCCTCATTTGTGCACAGGATGGCTGGTGCTCAGGGAACGAATCTGGAATGCATGGTGAATTAAGCTGTTGTTTCCAAGACTCCCTCCTAGTTTGTGGCAGAAGTTGGAAGATTTCTAGGGAATGAGGCAAGGAACTGACAGATGAGTGGCATTTTGGAAAATTGGATTCTATTCCTACCTTTGACCCAGAGTTCCTATGTGAAGCTGGGCAAGTGACTTAAACCAAAATTTTCATAGGTGATCACTAATTGTATAAAAAGAAAAGGAGTACTTGTGGCACCTTAAAGACTAACAAATTTATTCGACCTGCCCGTGACTTTTACTAAAAATAACCGTGACAAAATCTTAGCCTTAGCGATAAGCACCATAGAAAAACCCATGAGGAAATTAATAATTTTATGGTTTGTGGTAAATAAGATATAGGACCACTCAGCAGAAGAATTCACACTGGGAACACTTACTGGTTCCAATGGCCAGTGAAGCACTTAGGCGTGTGCCTAACTTTGAGCACGTAAATAATTCCATTCAACTTCAGCAGGACAAACGTGCTTAAAAGGAGGCCACATGCTAAAGTGCTTTTTGCATCAGGGCAAATTGTAGGGAACAGTTGTGCAGCCTAGCCCCAAGAATAGTTTGCCCTGATCTACTCATTAATTTATACTAATGGGTATGAGGTCCATTGCAGATTACTGAATGTTGTGAGTTAGTGAGTAAGCAAATAAACATTTTTGTAACAAAAAAACCCCAAAACAAAACATAATAAGGATATTGTATTCCAAAATACACTTCGTTTAATACCAAACAGCAAATGCAAAATAATGTGAAAGTAATGTGAATAATATGCCTTACCTAGAATATCTGGGACCACTCCACTGAGAAAGTGCTCACGAAAGTGAATAAGGGTTTGCACAGTCAAGCCCTTAGAAAACAATTCATCCAAGGAATTTAGCTCATTTCAAAGATGATTTCTGAACAGGAGAACAGGCGTCAGAGTTTGTTTGTTTGTTTGTTTGTTTGTTTGTTTGTTTGTTTGTTTGTTTGTTTGTTTAAAAAAGCATGTATGTGTTATTTGAATTCCTTCTAAATACAGGGAATACCTGCTCAAACCTTAAAACCTTAGTTAATAGGAAAATAAAACTTCTAAAGAGGGTCAACTACTGTATCCCATATTCATGCAAATAAACCCTATTCAACTCCTATGCTTAGCACTTATATAGAAATTCACATTTTAAAATTGTTGCTTATACGGCAACTAATTAATTAATCCTTGCTACATCTTTGTGAAGCAGGTGAGTATTTGGATCTGTCTATGAAAGACAATTTCCCCATTATATTGTATTTAATTGCTTGAACACAAAGGGTAAAATCCTGGACCCAATAGACCCAAATCCTGAAACCAGGATTCCACCCAAAGAGTTTTTAAATGACCATTGCATGGTCCATTTCTTTCTCCTCCAACTTCTAATGCTAAAGCCTGAACCGACATGCCTTCCTCACCAACCCTCCTTGAAGTCAGTAGGAGTTTTAGGTTCACAAGACATGCAGAATCAGGCTCCTAATTGCCATATGTTTACTTAGGAGTCCATTAATTTTTCAAGTAACATTTACAATTCCTCCCCTTCCTGATTTTATCTCTGACTCCTACTAAATCATTAATAAATGGTAACAAGAGGAACATTTTATAATCTTTGTTATTTGAATAACCAAAACTGTTTAAATTAGTTATTTAAAGTATTTCTCCAACTTTTTCTTCCATTTTTGTGTTTCTGCAGCTATTTTCTTACAATTGACTTGGCTAGACATTGCATCAGTCTTTTCCTAGACAAGCTAAAGAGTAAATGGCCATTTCACTGTAAGGTTCTGTATCTGAGAGAGAAAAATTGTTTATTGTCACACTGACTAGTCTCACAAGCCTCACTTTTTCTAGTAACATTAAAGCAACTGGTACGACCACTTTTGTTATTTTCTTTTTTCAAATATCTACTCTAATAATATGAGAGCAAAAAGAAACAACATGGCTATGTTCAACAACAAAAAGTCATTCCAACTCCCCTCTTCAATAATATTATTTCATGCCTTGCTAAGTTTTATTTTTACTTATTGTGTAAGTCAGTTCACAGATTTCTCTTTAGCCACAAATGACTCAATGTTATTTCAGAGCTATTATATAAATGTGCACAGGGGCCTGGACAACATACAGAGTCTCATAATTAATTCAGAGCCCTCAAACAAAAGCAAAGTTGAATGGCTCTCTTCAGGGTAGACTTTGAATATGATTTTAAAAAAATACTGTAAATGAACCAAAATAAAATGGCAAAGGCCCTACCCCTGCTCCCACTGAAGTCAAAGAAAGCTTTACAATAGATTTAAGCAGGACTGGGCTGATGGTTTATTTTACTGAAATTAAACATGTTTCCTCCTCTAAGTATAGTTTTAAAATAGAACAACGTAAAGCTGCAGTTCTGAAAAGCCGCAGTGGGACTAGTCACCGCACGTAACATTAAGCAAAGGCATAAATCTTTGTAGGATCAGGGCCTACGAGTGGTTACTAAAACAGAATAAAAGAAATCTTCTATGCAGTATTATGGCATTAGGATCTGATTCTGAAAGGAGCTAGGAGCCTTCTGAAAGGTAATGAGCATACTGGGCTACCACTGAAATTGTGTATGCCCAGCACCTCCAAGGAAGGACTCAAAATCTGAATTAGGTCCTGAAGTGCATCTAGCTGTTCTGGCACTGTGATTGGCTGGATGCCTCTAAATGTTCTATGATATATTCTATGGGGACCTCTTTGTTCAAACACACACCTTTCAGGAGGAACCTTTATTCTGTGCCTGACTATTTCATCCACAGTAAAATGACTTCTGACAAAAATCAACATCCTAAATGTTCCATGTGGCCTCAGGGGCCACACAACACAAAATGGAGGGCACGTCCAGATCCTAAGCTGGTGTGACTTGGCAAATCCCTACTGAGTCCAATGGAGCTTTGCCATTTTACACCAGCTGACAATTTTGTCCAATGAGTTTCCATCTTTCCTGCACCCTAAACCCCCTCATCCCTGGCCCCACCCCAAATCTCACACCCCCAGCCAGAGTCCACACCCCTTCCTGCACCCCAACCCTTTGCCCCAGCCCGGAGACCCCTCCCGCACCCTGAACCCCTCATTTCTGGCCCCACCCTGGAGCCCGCACCCCCAGTTAGAGCCCCCACCTCCTCCCACACCTCAACCCCCTGCCCCAGCCCAGTGAAAGTGAGTGAAGGTGGGAAAGAGCGAGCCACAGAGGGAGAAGAAATGTAGTGGGTGGGACCTCGGGGAAGGGATGGGGAACGGGAAAGGGCCTCAGGGAAGGGGCAGGGCTAGGGTGTTCAGTTTTGTGTGAGTAGAAAGTTGGCAACCCTAAAGGGTCTATAAGCCTGTCTGATAAATGATAAAAGAGGCCTAAATGAAAACAAATATTTCAGTTTTCCTATTTGTAGCAGACAGAGAGGGATTTTTTTGATAACTCATTTAATTTAAAATTTGAATTAAATACTCATAAAGATAGAACATGAACACCAAAGCACTAACTACGCTATGTACTATGCAGTGCTCTAAATCTCTAAGTTACATGGCAAAGCTCCCCAATGTATGTGTCAAAGTTGCTGAAAGTATTCTAAAAATAGACGACAAAGTCCAAATATATAACTTATTATGTGTTCTATATACCAGTGCAAAACCACAGTTCCATCTGTGTGGCCTGTTTTTGATGAAGGAAAAGAAACGAAACAAGCAAAAATAAAGGAAAATTTCTATGAGAGAGCACAGTACATTTCTCTTCTATTACAGCTCTCATCTCAATACAAAAGAAAATTGCACGTGTTTCCAGCAGACTGAAGACTGTTCGATTTTTAAAGGCACATTGCATGGAAACCAAAATCATACAAGTTACCCAGCTACATACACCACATCACTAATGCATATTATTTATTTGCACTGCTGCAAACAAATTCAACCTTGCTGCACAGAAGTGGAAGGCAGCGTTCATGAGGCTGCCTCCAAAGGAGCCCCAGATGGTATCAACCTCTTTCACATGCTTATGGGAAACTGCTGTAGGATTTAATAGAAAACAATCTTTCTCTAAGATTATCAGATCATTCTATGGAATTTGCCAGTGAATTATATTCCTGGTATAGAATGGCACGAACAAAACACACCTACGGGTAAGATCATACTCTCTATTAAATTCCGTAAGTTTTCAGATGTATTCAGTGTTGTTGTCACCATGTTGGTCCCAGGATACTAGAGAGACAAGGTGGGTGAGGTAATATCTTTTATTAGACCACCTTGTCTCTCTCACCAACAGAAATTTCTCTAGAACGCCATTGGTTTCATTCCTATAAAGTTCTATATGGCTTCTTAAGGACAGTTCCCTCCCCTCCTCCTCCTAAGGCATTCTGCCGTCTGAGAAAAGTTATAATGAGGCAAGTGCTTCTCATCCTTGCAGTAATCTCTAGCTCAATGCCTATCACTCTGTCTCTTAAATGGCAACCACTGGAAATCTACTGAATTCTCCCTGGTGAACGAAACAGAAAAGCTGCAAGAAACACCGTACAAACAGGACAAAGGTACATGAATGCCACTGCAGTCAACAGAACTCCTACTTGTCTGCCACCTAACACCTTAGCTGCCTAAACTCATTCAGCAAATAAGTTTTTGCAGTAAAAAATCCCTAGGTAATTAAGTTTCTGCCTCTGGGCACGTGTATTGCAGCCGCTCTCTAGGAATCCAGACGCCTAAGCCCCAGAGCAATCCACAAACCAGGGGAAGATAGGTGTTCCTCCACTTAACTCATGTATGGGGCCCCACCAGGTAGGCATGCTTACAGGCTGCCTAACTCCATACAAATAATTTGAGGGCAGAAGAATCTCCCTTTAGCCCAGTGATTAGTGCAGTCACCCAAAGATCCCTACTCCAGTTTAAGTCCCACCTCTGTCTGATTAGAAGGGATTTTGTACTGGGAACTGCTACCCCTCAGCTAACTGCCCTACCACTGGGCTATAGAGTAATTTTCATTCAGGCCCAATTATTTGATTAAATCATGGATACAGCTGGTCTTTACTTATATCACATAAACTGTCTATATAGCCATCGCCTCAGAATTTCTAACGCTGAACTTAGTCAGGTAAATTCAATTCTGCTTCAGAATTCAGTGCATGTCATGTTTGACACCTATACTGGAGAGTCATATAATCAGCATGAAAAGATGCCAGCATAAACACAAAAATCAGGAAAAAAACATTTAGGATGCAGCATGTCTCCAACTAACATGTCTGATCCTCTCTTCACACGAATGAAGGGGAAACTGCATTCCCTATTCAGACACTGTCCAGGCAGAGGTATTGCTTGTTGCATAATGATACCTTGCTTCTAGTGAGTTTGTGGAGTTTATACCCATAGATTATACCAGTGGTTTTCAAACTTTTTTCCTGGGGACCCAGTTGAAGAAAATTGTAGATGCCTGCGACCCAACGGAGCTGGGAATGAGGGGTTCAGGGTATGGAAGGGGGCTCTGGGCTGGGCAGGGGGTTGGGGTGCAGGAGGGTGTCAGGGCTCTGGGCTGGGGGGTGTAAGCTCTGGGGTGTGGCCAGGGATGAGGCTTTTGGGGTGCAGGAGGGGCTCTGGGCTTGGGGGGGCTCAGGGCTGGAGTGGGGTGTGGGATGGGGTCAGGGCTCTGAGCTGGGGGTGCAGGCTCTGGGGTGGGGCTGAGGATGAGGGGTTTGGGGTGCAAGAAGGGGTTCCAGGTTTGAGGGAGCTCAGGGCTGGGGCAGGGGATTAGGGCACAGGGTTGGGGCACAGACTTACCTCCCATTCAGCAGCACAGCCGAGGCACAGAGGCAGGCTTCCCATCTGTCTGGGCACCATGGACTGCGCTGCGCCCTGGAAGCAGCCAGCAGCAGGTCCGGCTCCAAGGCAGAGGCGTGCAAGTGGCTTTGTACAACTCTCGCCCACAGCACCGCCTCTCCAGTTCCTATCAGCCACTTCCCAGCCAATGGCAGTGCAGAGCCGGTGCTCGGGGCCGGGGCACCATGCAGAGCACTGTGGCCCCCCCCGCCTAGAAGCTGGACCCACTGCTGGCCGCTTCCAGGTCACAGCGCGGAGTTGGAACAGGTAGGCACTAGCCTGCCTTAGCCGGGCAGCACTGCCGATGGGACTTTTAATGTCCCAGTCAGCGGTGCTGACCAGAACAAGGCGACCCAGTGCCTGACATGCCCATGGTTTGAAAAACACTGGACTATACGCCAGCATAATGATAAGTGATATAATGGCTCAAATGTACAGGAGAGTAGACACCTATTTAGAAGAAATGCTGCCTTAGCATTCAGTTCAAAACGTCTACATATCTGAGCCTCACAATAGCAAATTATTTCAGAATAATATATACATTTTGCTGGAGGGGTGGAAGGGCCATGATTTATATTTCTATCACAGTAAGTTCCTGCCATCATGAATCTTTACATTAAAGCCACAAGGGCTACTATTGTTCATATCCTTTCCATTTTCATCCCTCATCTGAATACATTCTTCTATGAGGAGTGGGAGAAGGCCTAGAAACACCTTGGGATTCAGTGAATTCAAAAGAACAAAATTTGTTTCTTATTTTTTTCTGTTGTGAAGCAGGAATTGCTTTTACATAAGGTTGGTTCTTTTAACAGAGTGAGACTAAACATTTATAAAATCAAGTAGGGGTTGAAATATTGCATTGTGGTTACTAATATTTTGCAGCAGCATATCAAGTTTCATGTTTCATCAGCCGAATAGAGTCTGTGTGCTGAGCTATTGTGGTTCGGTAGCTGACAGCAGTCAAGTAAGTGCTACTCTCTTCCTGACTTAATCATTTCTATTACACTTGGTGTCAAAACAATAATGTCAGTGAAATGGGCTTGCTGACATTACAGATTAGAACTGAGTGATTCTGAATGTCCTGTGACTGAAATGCGTTTTATTTCTAGAAAATTGCACATTACAATTGCAAATTAAAGAACATAGATCTCAATAGGCTGTATCAACACATATGTAGCATAGACTCCAAGCTGCCAAAGAGATGATCAATCATGGAATCCATGCTGTATAATGCATACAAGCAAGTTAGGAAATTCCTAAATACTCTCTGTGCTGTGTTTGGAGATGAATTTGAATAACAATCATTCAACTGTACAAGCAGGAGAGGTGGAATGGTCTGGTGGTTTTCACTAGGGCTCAGAGAGTGGCAAGTGTTCCATGAACGGAATAGTATCATTGCTTTATGCCTTCCTTTCCCCATCCCCAACTTCCACAACCTATCAAAACATGTTTACAGGCCTTCACTTTAGAAATACATCCAAGTCTTATAGGAGCAGCTGGAGTAGCAGTCTGCAGAAGGTCAGAGAGTGACTGAAAGCTACCAAGTGACAAGCTGTGGCTTTCAATGACAGCAGCCACCAGGTGGTCCTATTGAAAGAAGATGGACATTTTCATGGCCTGAGATGTTGACTTTGTGCCACCCTGAGAACAGCCTATGCTACAGGACTATCCTACGGTCCCTATAATATCCACATGCAATAGTGTTTATAGGAATACAAAGAGCTTTATAAAAGTAAGAGTTATAATGGCTCCCTCTCTCGTCCTTAAAAATCAGCAAAACAGAAGACATGACGAAGGAAATAAAGTGAGCCCTTATGCAAGATGCTAGTAAAATTCATCTCACTAACACTGCCATGATCAGCTGTTTCTTAGAATAAAACAGAACAATTGAAGCTCTCCTCTGTATTTTACAAGGAAATGGTTTGCTGCCAAAATAATGGTGTTTGTTTCTTTTACTAAACCAAGTTTTCAAAATATTGGAACAAACCAGAGAAATCTGTGTATGCTCCTCATTATTAAGAACAAGAGCCACAATAAAATACACTCATGAGGCATTCACTATGTTTAAAGATTTGTTTATCCCCATGGGGAAAGAAAACCCACACCAGCAGATCTCTAAGGTAGTGAGGGGGGATGGGGAGGGTAGCTGATGGGAAGTGATTTACACCATCATCATCATGAAGTGGATTACACATAAGGCTACATTTTCACCATTGTCAAGGGTAACTGGATGCTGTACACCCTCTACTTCTTTCTTGCCAAAGTCGATGCACAGAGTGAATGTGTGTTGGGAGGAGCAGGGAGTGGGATGGAGTCTTGGTACCACCTGTTCTTTTTCCTGGCGGGGTGATGCTGCAAGTGTTTTCTTTTCCAACAAGATGCTTAGACAGTAGAAGTCTGTAATGCTGAACATCCATGGCCACACTGTGAGGCTTTACTCCAGGCATCTAAGAGGTCCACAGGATTATTACTGATCTGGTGCAGCCAACTTAATTGTGACTGACAGTGTGACTGCCACCAGTCATTACCGGGCAGTGACCTGTCATGACCTCAAATCCAATCTTCTTCCAATCTTCCAAGCTCAATGTTTGGGGACTTTGTCTCCAGGGCGGGCAACATGACCAAAAAGGGCCGGCTGGCAGTGGCTCAGTCCTCTCCAGGCCAGTTCTCATTGATACATCCATATTGGTGATAAAGTCAAACCATCTTATACCCAGTAGTCACCACTAGCAATGCATATGAAATGCCTCCACTCTCCTGATGTCTTGTTTAAGCAATGTTTATGTTTCAAATCCATATAAAAGGCTCGCAGCTACGCAGGTTTGCTAAATCCTAAAACTATGGGTACATAGTTTAACCTTCTTTTGGCTCCAAACCCTATGCAGCCCCTTCATGACTGAGGCTACTAAACCCGTTCTCCTTAGGATGTCTAGCTGGCTGCACCTGTTGGATGACAGTTTACTGCCTACTTAGGTAAAGTCAACCACTGCTTCCATATATGTCTTGCATCACAACTTTTGCACTGACACTCAAGATGTTTGGTTTTCCCAAGAAACCCTTAATCCAAGCTGCCTTGTGCTGTAAACTCTCTAGGGCATCTTTGAGATTGGCTGTATCTGGACCAAAGATGACATCATCCACATAATCTAGGTTGGTAAAAGTTTAACTAACAGTTATACCAATATTTGAAGAGATATGTTCAATGAGCCAATTCACTGTGTGACAGAACAGGGCTGGGCCTAGGATACATCCCTGCTTCACCTCAGATCTAGTGTGAAACCTGTCAGACCTGTGTGTCCCCCAAGGCTCTCATCTCTCAAGTCATTAGTATAGGTCTTGTATTAACCTCAGGGGAACGTCAGGAACACACATACCTCCCCTCTCCCCTTAAGAGGATCCTGGTGCTTCCTAGTCTAAGGATCCTCATCTCTCTCCACTCTCAGCATTAGGTAACCTCTCTCCTCACTGAAATCTCCCCACCCCCACCTTTCCATGTCCCTCTGTCTCTATTTCCCAACTGTCTCAGTGCCCATCAGTATTTCTCCATCCCTCAAAACTGAGAGTCTCCAAGCAACCCAACTGCCTGTCCTTGTTCCCTCCTCCATTCACCACATCCTTCCACACACATAATTGAATGTCTCTGGAACCCCAGCAAATGGTTCTCTCTCTTCCCTCTATACGCACACTGCAGAATGGTTTGGGTTCCTCCCCTCCCAACTCCCAAACACATACCAGGCAAGAGTCCCAGTTTGGCTGAGAATGCCCTGGGTTTTACAGACATATCCTGGATATTGACAGTCTCAGCTCACAGAAAAATGAAGGGATTTTCAGCTATGCTACTCCTCTCATTCCTCATTCTTTCTTTTTCCACAGTAGCTCAGTCTCTCTATTGCATAGTCAAAATTAAATGACTAATTTCAGATAGTCAGCACACTATCAGCTAGGACTGGACAAATATTGCAAATAAATTCAGAAGCATTCAAGACACTTACTTACTTACTGCCAACATGTGGATAACTATATTTTGTTTGAAAGTACATTAGTGCAAAGAGGAAGTGTTACAAGTACATGTGTGAATATGTATTCTGAAGAATTCTTGAGCCAGAAGTAGTATGACTTTGGGAGTCATCCAAGTTTAAATGAAAGCTGAGATTTTCATGTAAGTCAGCTGACTCCATAAGCAGGGGCTTTAAGAAAAATGCTAAGTATTGTGAAATTTGTGATACAATCATGAGAGCTGGCAATATTAAATTCAACATCTCCCATCTAGGACCAGCTGGAATCCCAGATGAGAAGTGAACTAGACATCAGTGAACAGCTGGTGCTGGCAGAGGGTTCTTGGGTTCCAGAGGTGGCAGAATGGGGGGCAGTGGGAGCTAGCACCCCCACAAAGAAAATATTGTGGGGGCTCATCTATGTTTCCACCTACACAATATTTCTTCTCTACCCAGGGAGGGTGTGGGATGGGACAGCCTGGGTCCTGCTTTGTGTCCTGCCCAGCTCCCTTGGCACTAGGGGATGGGGCACCTGGAGGAGGTGGAGAGCAGGAGGCTGGGGAGGCAGCTGCTCTGGGGGCCTCGGGTGGGGACACCATGGCGCCATGGCTGCCCTGACCATGCCATTCCCTCTGCTGTGCATCTCCAAGCTCAGATGCCTGCCCTGTTGCCCACTCCCAAAGCAGCCCCAGGCACTGCCTAAGTTCCATCTGGGCCCGGGGTTCTTGGTGCACACCCCCAGCCTGAAACCTCAGCCCCCACCCCTGGCTTCTGTGCTGCAACAGCTTTTCCAAGTTATGTGCCTATCAGCTTTTCTTTGTATAACTGACGGAAAAAGTTTCTGCATTTTCTATTCAGCAGCAAGTCAACCATGCACATCTTGGAGCCAGAGATGTTGGGATGGAATTATGGGTTCAAGACATAGGAAATATGCATGTATGTAATCACAGGACATCTGTTCCTTTCCCCCTATGGGTGGTCTGACTCCAAAAAATCCAGCAAGTTTACACCTTTGGCTATGCAGCCCAGCCAAAATAACTCTATACTTTTCAGGACTTTGATTACAGCAGCTTGTTATTTTCCCTTCACTAATATTGATTTCATGAGTAGCTATACAGAACTAAAACAAAATCAGTCATCTCAAGTCAGGGGGAGAAATTGGAAAAGTAAGTGTAGCTAGAGATACACAACTAACCCACCATGCCAATGTATTTGTCATTGATGAAATTTATATACATCAAGTCTGCCATAACACAACCTCCTGCCAACCCCCACACTCTATGCGGGGGAGTCTATGGATTCTAATGGTAAGAACAAAGGACCTAGAGCCATGAACATCCAGGTTGAGTGTCCAATGATTTACAGTTTGACCTTGAGTAAATCATGTAACCTTGACCTTCTTATGCTATAGTCTGCCTTGCTGGCCTGTTTGTTAAAAGAACAGGACCTCACTGGAAACCAGATGCTGCATCTGAGCTGAGCTTTCCATGGTAAATAAATGACATCCATCCAGATACCATGGAATGCAGTCCCATCAGGAAAAAAGGTAAATCATTTTCCAACAGGGAATTTCAAACCCACACTCTGCTCTAAAACTATAATGAAAAGATTTTTTTTAAATGGGAATCCTGCTGCCGCCTTCTAAATAATTCACCTTTCACTTTCATCAGCTGTAGAATGCAGGTTCCTGTCCAGCCCAGGTCAGTGGCGTGAAAGAAAGCTGGTAGCATTCGATGGCTGTTCAGCGGCCTGATAGTTCTTTATAGACAGGTGTTCATCCCACAAAACACGCACTAGCTAACACCCTGAGTGGCAGCCTCAGAGAGCTCAGGGACTGAATGGCTATGGAAAATTATTTTCCTCTCACTTCTGGAAGTTGTCCCTCCAGGAATACTTGCAGGCCAGTGTGTGAATCCTGCACTGCTATTATTTGTGCTGTACAGTATTAGTTCTCTGGACTCCGAGAGAATATGAGTCTCTGAAGCTGCCAATCCAGCCCCTAGTGGGAGCCTTAAAATCACAATTCTAACTTAAGTCAGTTATTAAAATATGAACACTTGGAATTTTGAATCTGAAGTTGTGTTCAAAGTGAACTTCCCTTTGAAGCTTCTGAAGTCCCCCCACTACTACAGTGAAGTTCCTAAGTAGATTTTTTTTTATCAGAAATAACACCTCCTTTTCCCCTTCCTGGGATGCATCCTCCAGGTGGATCTGATTCTATTTCATTAAATGTCACAGAGGATCGCTAGACAAACACACATGACATGATTCTCATGTATAAGAAGAGGAGGGCCTCATTTTATATAGGACAGATGCAAACCAGATGGACTTGAACTTTTTTTGCGTCGGGGAGCTAAGGAGGGCTTGGGGAGTATCCTGCTGACTGTAAACTATCAAATGCGCAAGGTTGTATGGCTCGGTACTGCCCAGATTTCATCACTGGATTGAATTAGGTCTTTCAGAAAAGAGCTACTACTTTGATAAAAAAATTACAGAGATAGCAAGACAAAATCCCTCTGACTTCATTACGGGAAGGAAATAGAGCTTTCTAATAAATTCAGGAAAGCTCATGGTCTTTCTATACAGTGGAAGTGGCCTGTTTGAGGAATCAGGTCTCAGACTTTCTTAAGAATAAGTGTACAAATGTCTCTGCAGGTATGCAAGGCCTAAGAACTCTAATATTTTGCATCTGCATAATCTAATTACAATACAACCTACGAGCCAGGTATTTCTTGCAGCTCATTAGAACAGGGTTCAGTTCTCTCTCGGTCTTGAGAGGCCTCATTTTCATCAAAAACAGCACATTCTGCCGTCCGGGCCATTAAAAATGAGTACTGATGCCTTTTTATGTTTCTCCTCATACAGATTGGCCAGGAATATAGCAGCTCCAAGGAGGGATGGCAAATGGGTGGAGGTGGGATAAACAGGAGAGCCTTGGACCTTAGAGAGTGAAGGTTCTTATTCCACATCGGGAAGAAAAATACATGAAAGGGAATAGTAGATAGAAACTGATCAGACTCAGAATTCAGACTGAAATTCTGTGATTAGCTCAATTCCTCTTACTGGGCCTGGCTGTTGTAGTCTCAAAATGCGTTTTGTGGCTCAAGAAACACCTGTGTGTTGGTAAAGTGGGGTTAGGACAAGAGAGAAGGGGCACCTAAAAAGAAAATACATATTTAGAAGTATTTGAAAAATCAAGGGCACTTTTATAACTAAAAAATATGTAGCTAGACTTCATTTGCCAGTTTGGTTTATGTGAATCCTGATTACTTTTAGCTATAGCTTTATTAACTTAATACAGTAAAAACACATTAAGGTCAAGTGCATTAATATCATTACAATGCTACACCACCCCAGTTAAAATGTTGCCATATCCATTTGCCATGTGCTGCATTGGATTCCTATAGCCAAAAACTTTATTAATTTAACAGCTTTCCATTTTTGAGTGCTCACTGCATGAACACATTGATAGGTCCCATAACATGACACAAAATTGGGAATCTACGATACGGAGGATTAACTAGTCTATTTAAATCTGAGCTAAAGAAGTATCTGGAGTTCAAAAAGCACAAAGTCAGGAAATGAAGTTAAGGTTGTCTTCCTACCTTCACTCTGTTTCTTTGTGTGTACACATTACAAGCCAGTCTATATGGGCAATGTTCTCAAAAGGCCTAATTGGCTTAGGAGCTTAAGTCCTATTGAAATCAGTGGGACAGAGGCCCAGCTGACACATAGATATTGTATTGGTATAACTATTGTGCATAGGGGGATGATTTAAAAAAAAACAGATTAGTTATACTGGAACAACCCCTAGTGCAGATATTGTTATACTGGTATAGCACTTTCGTGCTAGTATAACTGTGTCTCATAGGGACCTTTGCACCGGCTGAGAAGAAGGCAGACAATTGTACACTCAACCATGCCTCAACACATTCTTTTACCTCCCACTGTCAGGGGTAATCCTCAATTATTCCTTCTATGCCACTTTCTAGCCACTTCATGCAGCTGGAACTGGGCTGAGGATCTGGACCTCAGTGACTTGCCCGGGATCACATAGGAAGCCTGTGTGGGAGCAGAAATAGAACCCAGAGTCTTTGAATTCTATTTCAGTGCCTTGGTCATCCTTCCTATTTCCATAAACTCCTGCCTCATTCACTACAGTACACATGAATGAAGTAGGGCTGCTATTGGCTGAATAAGACAGCTGTCTGAGGAAACATTAGTTTGTGATCATGTAATAGACTCTATTGTATGCACACAGAAGTACAGCTAAGGTTGTACACCAAACAAACGAAAGGCAGATTTACAACATAGAGGTGCTAGAGTCATGAATTTTAATGTTTTCCCTCTTAGCAGAAAAAATGCTTTTCTCACTCTTTCCTTACTTGAAAACAGCTCAGACCCCCTTTTTTTTTTAAATCAAAGTTTCAGGAAAAAGTTTCTCCGATTCAGAGCAGCATATTAAATATTATCTGCAAAGGTAACACTGAGAAAAGTTATAAACAATTAGAAACAGCCTTTTATAAATGGCAATACTTACTGTACTACATCGTAGCAAACAAATACTGCATGTTATACTTTTATAAAAATTGTTTATAGAGCTCAAACGCTCTATGGATATCAATTAATAATGATCATATATGTTTGCATGTTTATTCTGGGTATCTATGTACATGACTTGATTGCTTCAAGTCATCTGGGAAAGAGTTAGCATCTGACATTTTTTAAACCTAAGGGCCCCAGCCTTCTACTGAGCTACATTGGCAAGCCCCAATGATTTCAACAGAGTTTCAAGTGGGGACACAGGTCTATCTGCATGGTACTCTGTGCAGGATCAGGCCACATCCAAGCCAAAATAAATACAATCTAAACCTCATTGGAGGGCACATTTCCTGTAAGCAACACAGCGGAAGCAGGTCTTGAGGAGCAATGTGAAAGAGGAGAATGCATGGCTATTTGTGCTAGCTCTATAAAGACACTTTAAGAAGCTGTGACTGTTATTCATTTATTTTAGGCCAGATTCTGCAACCTTACTCATGCTGAATTACTCTGAGTTGCCAGACTGAAATCAATAGGGCTACTCACTGAGTAAAGAACTTCTTAACATGAATAAAGGTGGCAGGATCGATCCCACTGATATTTTCTCTTTTCTCAGGTGCCCATTGCTAAGGATATAAAAGGCTAGAACAGTGATTAACATTATTCTACATTCAGTTATACATTAAGACAGCCACTACAAATAAATGAAAAAATAATCCAAACAAAAGAGCGATGATAAAAAAGGAGGCTAATAAAGCCCAACACATAGCTGGCTCAAGCCTCTGAACACAGCTACAGAGAGATTCTAGTTGACATCTGCAGAGAGCTCAACAGACAGATTCCCTATAACAAGAAGGGCCTGCCTCTTGTTAGAAACTTTGGATGGAGAGCAAAGATAGCACAACTGATCTCAATAGCCTGGGAAAGGCACTGAGTGGAAGACAGGAACTCAATGGACAGGCCTTAATTTGTAAGGGCTTTATGTTAGTGCTGAACAGATATCTACAAAACATTCTGCAAACATTCATTCAAATACAAAAGTCAATTACCTTTGCCTGTGACTACGTGCTCGTTTTCCACACATATTCTAAGAAACTAGATTACTGGCCCAGAGTTATTTGGTGAATAATTTTGAGAAACAAATGTATTCAAGAAAGCTATAAGCTGTTTGTGGACAATTCATACACAGAAAATAGGTGAAAACTGTCATGTTATTTTCTAAGCTCCACTTTCTACCAGCTATAAAAGATCAGGCAGAATACAGAAGTGGATATAGGACACTTTTGCACTCCTATTATCAAGCCTTTAGAGCTGAAGAGGAGAGACTCAATGACAAGAATTAATGTTGCTTTGGGGAGAAGCAATGGAAATTAAAAACATACAAAGATGCTGTTCTTAGTGGGAAGGACGTATGTTTCTTTTTTGAGCATTTTATGGCAGCTCCTGAAATTAAACTTCTATCGTTATTATAAGCATGGAAAGGCTGTGCAAAATAAAAACCAGAGCTTGCAGCAGAATTTGGCCTAGAAAAATATGACGATCTGCTCCCCATGTTTCCTCTTTGTCCTACCCGCCCCCAAACCTCCCCTTTCCTTTCTCTCTCTGACCCCACCCTCAACTAGCAGTCCTGAAAAGTTGGCTGTTGCATAGCCACATCCAAGCACTGAGGTTACAGGCTGTCTAGGTGGAATTGTTTTAGCTCCTCTTGTCACTAGCAGATCCCAAGTTATTGTCATTGTCACTTTGAAATTCTTCAGCAAAATACACTAATGAAAGCTACACTAACTTCCAGCATCAAGGCAGTTAAAAGGTTAAATACTGTTGTATCAAAGGGCACCCATCCCCTACCCAGCACTTTTTGTTTTTCTCCACAGCTTGTCTGTAGGCACAAAGAAAAATGACTGCAAACTTTTGATAGTGAGCATAGACCAATATTTCATTCACATGTGTAAGAATAGTTGTTCCTTTGTAAGAAAAAAGATTTCATAAGAATTAGCTGAGTTCTATAAATCAGCTTCATGTTGAAGCATGACATTCCTCTCCATTGTCCAGTCAAGAACTCTGTCTGGAAATGGATGCCTGTGAGAGACTTTTTCTTTAGATGCTAACACATGGTGTGATCTCTTCATGCTCCTGGCAGAAGTAGCTATGGACTTAGACAAAAGTAAGCCACAAGAAAGAAGTGTCACATCAATCCAAAGGACTGATCGGTGTCCGTGGGATCCCTCACGGAGTAAGGCAGTAAACAATCAGTCAGGGTATCAGAATCTGGCCCAGATTTGGGGGGAACATCAAGACTTGCACTTTTGTTTCACTGAGTGAACTCAAATACCATTGTAAGAGTGGAAAGACCACCACTAGAGAGTGTTATGGGTCAGGGCTGAACCCAATGATTAACCCATAAATATAACAAAACCTGCTGTGATGCAAGAAACAAAAATGCAGAAGCTATTGAATGCAGTTGCTGTTAATTCCATGCTGTGAAGAGTTACTGACAGGTGGTAAATATTTATATCACAACATTTAAGGCCTACTAGTTTTCCAGTTACTTCTGTTTTTTTCCTGCTCTGCTCTTGAGATTGTAAGGGGCAGATGCACAAACAGCAGATAGTATATGCAAGATCTAGTGCTTTGTAAAACTGGCAGGTGGTTCTGGTAAAAAAATCTAGAACAACCCAAATATGAACTAAGTTCAAAGTTATACCCACTTCAAAATGTGTGAGTGACAATGGCACGTACATCGTCAGGTCTGAAAAGGATCTCCCCTAAGGCCTGAATCTAAGGCCTGGTCTACACTAGAGGGTGGGGGGGGACGAGCTAAGTTGGTCTAAGTTATGCAACTTCAGCTACGAAAATAGCATAGCAGAAGTCGATGTACTTAGAACTACTTACCGCGGTGTCTTCACTGTGGTAGGTTGACTGCTGATGCTCCCCCATCCCCATTGACTCCACCTACGCTTCTCACTCTGGTGGAGTACTGGAGTCAACGGGAGAGCGCTCAGTGGTTGATTTATTGCGTCTTCACTAGACATAATAAATCGACCCCCACTGGATCGAACGCTTTGGAGGTAAGTGTAGACATGCCCCAAGAGAATAACCAAAAAGTAAAAGGCCAAGTGTTGCTGGACTTAATTTATACAAAAGGGTGTGATAAAAAGCTTCCTCTTTATATTGCACATCTTTCTGTTTTACTCATAGTATAACAAATAAGTACTTTGTAATCATATAGCACCTTTCAAGGGATCTCAAGGAGCTTAAGGCCAAGACTATAACAGGATTCAAAAAAGAACTAGATAAATTCATGGAGGATAAGTCCATCAATGGCTATTAGCCAGGATGGGCAGGGATGGTATCCCTAGCCTCTGTTTGCCAGAAGCTGGAAATGGGTGACAGGGAATGGATCACTTGATGATTACCTGTTCTGTTCATTCCCTCTGCAGCAGCTGGCATTGGCCATTGTCGGAAGACAGGATACTCAGCTAGATGGACCTTTGGTTTGACCCAGTATGGACATTCTTATGTTCTTAACAAGGGTAACTATCCCCATTTTGCAGACAGAGACAAGACAAATAGAAATTAAGGGTTACACTTTCAGAAGTGCCTAAGTGAGCTAGGAGACTAAGTCACATTGATTTTCAATGAGACATAGATTCCTACATCTCTTTTGAAAATGTTACCCTAAATATCTTCCCAAGGTCACATTATATCAGTGTTAGGGTATGTCTACACTACAAAATTAGGTCGAAGTTATAGAAGTTGGTTTTGTAGAAAGCGTTTTTATACAGTCGAGTGTGTGTGTCCCCACACAAATGCTCTAAGTTCATGTAGTCGGGGGACTGTGTCCACAGTACTGAGGCAACCGTCGAATTCCAGAGCTTTGCATTGTGGGTAGCTATCCCACAGTTCCCACAGTCTCCACCGCCCATTTGAATTCTGGGTAGAAATCCCAGTGCCTGATGGGGCTAAAACATTGTCGCGGGTGGTTCTGGGTACATATCGTCAGGCTCCCCTTCCCTCCCTCCCTCCGTAAAAGCAAGGGCAGACAATCGTTTTGCGCCTTTTTTCTTGAGTTACCTGTGCAGACGCTATACCATGGCAAGCATGGAACCCGCTCAGCTAACCGTCACCGTATGTCTCCTGGGTGCTGGTGGACGTAGTACTGCATTGCTACACAGCAGCAGTTTATTGCCTTTTGGCAGCAGACAGTTCAGTATGACTGGTAGCCGTTGTCGACGTAGTCCTGGGTGCTCTTTTAACCGGGCGACTGGGCAAACGTGGGAGTGACTCAGCCAGGTCATTTCCCTTGTTTCGTCTCATGGCGATTGAGTCCTACCGGCAGTGCACTGTCTTTTAATCTGCAGCTAGCAGAAAACGATGGCCAGTAGTCATACTGCACCGTCTTCTGCCGAGCACCCAGGAGGTGACGATGGCTAGCGGTTGAACTGCACAGTCTGCTGCCAGCAAGATGTATAAAGATAGATGAAGTGGCTCAAAACAAGAAATAGACCAGATTTGGTTTGTATTCATTTTCTCCTCCCTCCCTCCCTCTGTGAAATCAACGGCCTGCTAAACCCAGTTTTGAGTTCTATCCTTGAGGCGGCTATTCAGTTTCTCGCAAAGCCACCCCCTTTGTTGATTTTAATTCCCTGTAAGCCAACCCTGTAAGCCATGTCGTCAGTCACCCCTCCCTCCATCAGGGCAACAGCAGACAATCATTCTGTGCCTTTTTTCTGTGCAGATGCCATACCACGGCAAGCATGGAGCCCGCTCAGATCACTTTGGCAATTAGGAGCACATTAAACACCACACGCATTATCCAGCAGTATATGCAGCACCAGAACCTGGCAAAGTGAAACCGGGCAAGTAGGCGAAGTCAGTGTGGTTCCGAGAGTGATGAGGACATGGACACAGACTTCTCTCAAAGCACATGCCCTGGCAATGTGGGCATCATGGTGCTAATGGGGCAGGCTCATGCCGTGGAACGCTGATTCTGGGCCCGGGAAACAAGTACTGACTGGTGGGACCGCATAGTGTTGTGGGTCTGGGATGATTCCCAGTGGCTGCGAAACTTTCACATGAGTAAGGGCACTTTCATGGAACTTTGTGACTTGCTTTCCCCTGCCCTGAGGCGCAAGAATACCAAGATGAGAGCAGCCCTCACAGTTGAGAAGCGAGTGGCAATAGCCCTATGGAAGCTTGCAACGCCAGACAGCTACCGGTCAGTCGGGAATCAATTTGGAGTGGGCAAATCTGCTGTGGGGGCTGCTGTGATGCAAGTAGCCAACGCAATCAAAGGTCTGCTGATATCAAGGGTAGTGACCCTGGGAAATGTGCAGGTCATAGTAGATGGCTTTGCTGCAATGGGATTCCCTAACAGTGGTGGGGCCATAGACAGAACCCATATCCCTATCTTGGCACCGGAGCACCAAGCCAGCAAGTACATAAACCACAAAGGGTACTTTTCAATAGTGCTGCAAGCATTGGTGGATCACAAGGGTCGTTTCACCAACATCATCGTGGGATGGCCGGGAAAGGTACATGACGCTCGCATCTTCAGGAACTCTGGCCTGTTTCAAAAGCTGCAGGAAGGGACTTTCTTCCCAGACCAGGAAATAACGATTGGGGATTTTGAAATGCCTATAGTTATCCTTGGGGACCCAGCCTACCCCTTAATGCCATGGCTCATGAAGCCATACATAGGCTGCCTGGGGAGTAGTCAGGAGCTGTTCAACTACAGGCTAAGCAAGTGCAGAATGGTGGTAGAATGTGCATTTGGACGTTTAAAAGCGCGCTGGCGCAGTTTACTGACTTGGTTAGACCTCAGCGAAACCAATATTCCTACTGTTATTACTGCTTGCTGAGCGCTCCACCATATCTGTGAGAGTAAAGGGAAGTAAAGAGAGTTTATGGTGGGGTGGGAAGTTGAGGCAAATTGCCTGGCTGCTGGTTACGCACAGCCAGACACCAGGGCAGTTAGAAGAGCACAGGAGGTTGCGGTGCGCATCAGAGAAGCTTTGAAAACCAGTTTCATGACTGGCCAGGCTACGGTGTGAAAGTTCTGTTTGTTTCTCCTTGATGAAACCCCCCCACCCCTTGGTTCACTCTATTTCCCTGTAAGCTAACCACCCTCCCCACCTCCTTTCGATCACCGCTTGCAGAGGCAATAAAGTCATTGTTGCTTCACAATCATGCATTCTTTATTAATTCATCACACAAATAGGGGGATAATTACCAAGGTATCCCAGGAGGGGTAGTGGAGGAGGGAAGGACAAAGCCACACAGCACTTTAAAAGTTTAAAACTTATTGAATGCCAGCCTTCTGTTACTTGGGCAATCCTCTGGGGTGGAGTGGCTGGAAGCCCCCCCCACCGCATTCTTGGGTGTCTGGGTGAGGAGGCTATGGAACTTGGGGAGGAGGGCGGTTGGTTACACAGGGGCTGTAGCGGCGGTCTGTGCTCCTGCTGCCTTTCCTGCAGCTCAACCATACGCTGGAGCATATTAGTTTGATCCTCCAGCAGCCTCAGTATTGAATCCTGCCTCCTCTCATCACGCTGCCGCCACCTTTCAGCTTCAGCCCTCTCTTCAGCCGACCACTTACTCTCTTCAGCCCACCACCTCTCCTCCCGGTCATTTTGTGCTTTCCTGCACTCTGACATTATCTGCTTCCATGAATTCGTCTGTGCTCTATCAGTGTGGGAGGACAGCATGAGCTCAGAGAACATTTCAAGTGCATTTTTTTCACCTTATAATCTTCGCTAGCCTCTGCGAAGGAGAAGATCCTGTGATCCTTGAAACACATGCAGCTGGTGGAGAAAAAAAAAGGGACAATGGTATTTGAAAAGACACATTTTATAGAACAATGGGTACACTCTTTCACGGTAAACCTTGCTGTTAACATTACATACATAGCACATGTGCTTTCGTTACAAGGTCGCATTTTGCCTCCCCCCACAGCGTGGCTAACAGTGGGGAACATTTCTGTTCAGCCATAAGCAAACAGCCCAGCAGAAATGGGCACCTCTGAAAAGCACCCTATTTCAACCAGGTGACCATGAATGATATCACTCTCCTGAGGATAATACAGAGAGATAAAGAATGGATGTTGTTTAAATGCCAGGAAACATACACTCCAATGCTTTGTTCTACAATGATTCCCGAGTACGTGCTACTGGCCTGGAGTGGTAAAGTGTCCTACCATGGTGGATGGAATAAGGCTGCCCTCCCCAGAAACCTTTTGCAAAGGACTTGGGAGTATATCCAGGAGAGCCACAAATGCCAGGTCAAATTAATCATTAAACATGCTGGCTTTTAAACCTTGCATAGTATTTTAAAAGGTACACTCACCAGAGGTCCCTTCTCCTCCTGGTGGGTCTGGGAGGCAGCCTTGGGTGGGTTCGGGGGGTACTGGCTCCAGGTCCAGGGTGAGAAACAGTTCCTGGCTGTCGGGAAAACCAGTTTCTCCACTTGTTTGCTGTGAGCTATCTACAACCTCATCATCATCATCGTCTTCCTCGTCCCCAAAACCTGCTTCCATGTTGCCTCCATCTCCATTGAAGGAGTCAAACAACACAGCTGGGGTAGTGGTGGTTGAACCCCCTAAAATGGCGTGTAGCTCATCAAAGAAGTGGCATGTTTGGGACTCTGACCCGGAGTGGCCGTTCGCCTCTCTGGTTTTCTGGTAGGCTTGCCTCAGCTCCTTAAGTTTCATGCGGCACTGCTTCAGGTCCCCGTTATGGCCTCTGTCCTTCATGCCCTGGGAGATTTTCACCAATGTTTTGGCATTTCGAAAACTGGAACGTAGTTCTGATAGCACGGATTCCTCTCCCCATACAGCAATCAGATCCCGTACCTCCCGTTTGGTCCATGCTGGAGCTCTTTTGCGATTCTGGGACTCCATCATGGTCACCTCTGCTGATGAGCTCTGCATGGTCACCTGCAGCTTGCCACACTGGCCAAACAGGAAATTGAAATTCAAAAAAGTTTGCGGGCCTTTTCCTGTCTACCTGGTCAGTGCATCTGAGTTGAGAGTGCTGTCCAGAGCAGTCACAATGGAGCACTCTGGGATAGTTCCTGGAGGCCAATACCATCTAATTGCGTCCACAGTACCCCAAATTCGACCCAGCAAAACTGATTTCAGCGCTAATCCCCTTGTTGGGGGTGGAGTAAGGAAATTGATTTTAAGAGCCCTTTAAGTCGAAAAAAAGGGCTTTGTCATGTGGACGGGTGCAGGGTTACATCGATTTAACGCTGCTAAATTCGACCTCAATGCCTAGTGTAGACCAGGGCTTAGAGTTGGGAATAAAACTCAGTCCTGAAGTACAATCACTCTGGCCCAAAGTGCCTAACTATTAAGCAGCCAGTTAGTCATAATGAGCACATGCATGTGTATCTTTGCTGGGAATTCCAGATACAAGAAAATTAAGGTTATATGGACAAAACACAAATTCATCCATCTGCTTCCCAAAGATTTTGATGAATGCCTTGCTTTGGCACTGGTGAAGTGCAGTGTTGTAAGAAATGTCAATGGGGTTTGGGTACCTAACTGCCTTAGACTGCTTTGAAAAGCCCAGCTTCATTTCAAAGAAGCCTAAGGGAAGCTGGTACCCACTCCCACTGAAATTCAATGAGACTGGGGTGCATCAGGGCACCTTTGAAAGTCTCAGCCTGAATACTTATCTTTATATTTTTATGTAATCTGAAGGACTCTTGAGCAAAAACTCTAGTAATTGACCTTGGAGCACAGAACTTGCAGCTTTCATTTGCATATTTTGCCCTTTAGTTTAGAAATATTTCCCTGCAAGCACTTGAGTCAATGATATTACTTACAGCTCTTTGAGCTGCATGCTTACCAAGTTAAATTTATTTAATAAACTCTGTTCTTTAATGAAATGTTTATTGATTGCATTGTAAAGCTGTTGCATTTTTTGCTTCCATGTGTTGAAAACCTGCTTTAAAACTGAAATAAAACCCATAAATTATGTGTTTTCAATTTAAACAAAAGTCATTAATTTTATCACTCAGATGTCAGTACATATCTTTCTCCTTTTATTGCAATTTTAGACCTTTTTCAAAGTAGCAGAACAGATAATACATCTCTTGCTTAATCCATGGTGAAGTATCGGCCTGTTGGAATTCTTCTGTGTTTTGTAGTTCACTGTAACTTTGTCCACTGCTCCCTAACTCAAAGAGACCAGGAAATGGAAAACAGTTCCAAGATACAGTGCTGAGAATTGGTGAAGGCTTGCCAGTTCCCTATTCACAAATTAGAAACAGTATCTGGGCCTGAGGTTTGGAAGGCATTTAAGAACAGGAAACAAAATTCAGCTTTTCATCAGTCTCTTTCAGCTGTCAGGACAGACCTAGTGTAGCTGGTCAAGTATTGCCATCTCATGGTCAAGACTGGAAGTAACAGATTTTAAGAGAATATGGGGCCTGTCCGGTATAGAACTCCTAGTGAAGTCCAAAGAGTGTGATTCTCCTTTCACCCAAGTTATTCCAGTGTAAGTGACTGATCCAAAGCCCATTAAAATCAATGGGAGTCTTTCCATTCACTTAATGTGAGTTACATCAGTGAAAGTAAAATCAGGCCTATTATGAATTTCAGTAGGGATTTTATATTCCCTGCTGAACTGCCTTATTTTTAAATTGAACTCTAGCTTTCACAATCACCTTCTGTAAAAGCATTAAAAGTACAGAGGAGATTATATGTTGCTGCTGCTTACAATTCAGGACACTAATAACCGTGCTTTCAATCACAAATAGTTGCAAAAGTTTGGCTTATCCTGAAGTGTTTGATTCCATTTCAACCTCAGATGAAAGAAATTGAAGTAGACTAGGGTCAGATCTAAAGAATCTCTACTGTCAGATATAGATGTTTTGTTCAATATCTTCTTTAATGATCTGGAGGATGGCGTGGATCGCACCCTCAGCAAGTTTGCAGATGACACTAAACTGGGAGGAGAGGTAGATACACTGGAAGGTAGGGATAGGATATAGAGGGACCTAGACAAATTAGAGGATTGGGCCAAAAGAAATCTGATGAGTTCAACAAGGACAAGTGCAGAGTCCTGCACTTAGGACGGAAGAATCCCATGTACTGCTACAGACTAGGGACCGAGTGGCTAGGCAGCAGTTCTGCAGAAAAGGACCTAGGGGCTACAGTGGATGAGAAGCTGGATATGAGTCAACAGTGTGCCCTTGTTGCCAAGAAGGCCAATGGCATTTTGGCCTGTATAATTAAGGGCATTGCCAGCAGATCGAGGGATGTGATCGTTCCCCTCTATTCGACATTGGCGAGGCCTAATCTGGAGTACTGTGTCCAGTTTTGGGCCCCACACTACAAGAAGGATGTGAAAAAATTGGAAAGCGTCCAGCAGAGGGCAACAAAAATGATTAGGGGACTGGAACACGTAACTTATGAGGAGAGGCTGAGAGAACTGGGATTGTTTAGTCTGCAGAAAAGAAGAATGAGGGGGGGATTTGATAGCTGCTTTCAACTACCTGAAAGGGGATTCCAAAGAGGATGGATCTAGACTGTTCTCAGTGGTAGCAGATGACAGAACAAGGAGTAATGGTCTCAAATTGCAGTGGGGGAGGTTTAGGTTGGATATTAGGAAAAACTTTTTCACTAGGAGAGTGGTGAAGCACTGGAATGCGTTACCTAGGGAAGTGGTGGAATCTCCTTCCTTTGAAGTTTTTAAAATCAGGCTTGACAAAGCCCTGTCTGGGATGATTTAGTTGGGGATTGGTCCTGTTTTGAGCAGGGGGTTGGACTAGATGACCTCCTGAGGTCTCTTCCAACCCTGATATTCTATGATTCTATGAAATTACAATGACTTACAATTCTCATCCATATTTTATGCACCTACACAGCTGTAAATACACATGCTTCAGTGAGATATCTTTTTAGATGGTTTGCTTTGAGTGCCAGAATTAAGTTACTGTTACTTGTCCTGTTGGCAAAAAAACAAAAATGCCTCTCCACTATAACAGTAAAATGAAGCACTAGAAAAACAGCTCTTCACTACTATGTGCTTCTGCCAGCATTCTTAGAAATATAGTGGACAAAGCTAGCCCAATTCTGATCAGTTACATGGGAGTCAATCTAGAGTAACTCAATTGGTCACAACACAATTACTCCAGATTTATCCCTCACATAACTGATAGCAGAATTTGCCCCCAGGTTATTTTTCTTTTGACCGAGACTGACACTGGGGCTAGACTGAGGCCACCCTATTGTATGTGGATACCAACTGTGATACAGGGAGCATGGAGCTTTCTCCCAGTCTTGTACCATCGCTCAGGAACCAACCACAGTCTGATTGAGGAACACAGTCACTGTGCCCTTCCAGCAGTCTTAACCAACCCTGTAGAGAATGGGAAAAAGCAAGGTCAGGGTCATGGCTCCACTCTCCCACCAGCTGGCCTGGTGCAGGTTTGAGGGGAAAATATATGCTGCATGCCTTCAAAGGGTGGTACATCTACTGTTGCAGCACATGGACTACCATAGCACCAAATTATTACTGATCATTCCTTCTGGGGTTCCAAGTGCATCATGGTCCCCAGCATCCTGCTCCAATGCAGTCTGTATCTTAAAAGGCTTTATCTCTTGATTGCCCAATACAATCTGATTGATTGGCTGGCTAGGTCACATTCAGTATCCCCCTGACCATGGAACCTGGGTATGACACTGCTAAGCTCTGGCATCCCATCATTTCATTTGCATACTAGCCTGATCTCGCATAGGGGCTTGGGACCTGAGTTTGAATCCATGCTCTCTAGCAAGCCCTCCTGGAAGATGCCAAAAATGACACGGACAGACTCTGAAGAGAGTCTCCTAAATTAACAGGAGATTTTTTTGGCATGATCAGCCATTGATGAGGGAACAGAGAAAAGGAAGAAAAACAGGGATATGACGGAGGTCTATAAAATCATGAATGGAATGGAGAAAGAGAATAGGGAAGAGTTATTTACCCTTTCACAGAACACAAGAACCAGGGGTCACCCAATGAAATTAATAGGCATCAGGTTTAAAGCAAACATAAGGAAATACTTTTTCACACAACACACAGTCAACCTGTGGAACTCATTGCCAGGGGATGTTAGGAAAGCCAAAAGTATTAGTAGGCTCAAAAAAGAACTAGATAAGTTCCTAGAGGATAGGTCCATCAATGATTATGGGCCAGGATGGTCAGGGGCACAATGCCATGCTCTGGGTGTTCCTAAACCCCTGACTGCCAGAAGGTGGGACTGGATGATGGGATTGATCTCTTGATAAATTGCCTTGTACTGTTCACTACTTCTGAATCATCTCACACTGGCCACTATCAGAAGACAGGATAAAGGGCTAGATGGACCATTGGTTTGATCCATTATGGCCATTCTGATGTTCTTAGAGGCACATGGGGCTCCAAGAGTTGCTCAGAGAATCCTTTCAAATAAAGATAAACTGAAGCCTCTCTTGTACTAGCACTGCCAGCTTTCCCAGCTATTGATGGCACCATTCACAGCTACATTCTGGATTATACGTTACCTAGAGTTTTGCCATCTGTCCAAAATGCAGCAACAGAGTCCGAGCTCAGAATCTTTGATCCCAAGACTAAAAATCTCTATGCCCTGAAGCATCTTCCCCTGAAAATCATTAAGGGCCAGGATGCACCTTTAAGGAACAGCTCACAGTAGAAGGCTGAGCTAGAGGCCTCTATAGGAGCTCACAGAAACACTGTCTGAGACCGGAAGTTATAGAAGGGCACACAGGCTCCACTATGCTTTGCCACACTCTTTTACAAAGTGCAAATTTGCTCCCTTACTAGGTCAGTTACAGCTAAACTATAGCTCTGCCTCAGCCTACCCTTTCAGGAAGGCTGGCTCTCCTGTTGGAGTTAGCATTCAGTGTGCTCCTTGAGTGTTAAAAATTGGAATTTTGTTTGGCCCCTGTGCAGAGTTGGAAGAGAAGCTTCAGAGAACCTTTACCCTCTCTTCCTCTCCACTCCTTGCACGCTAGCACTGGATCAGAGACAATCTGGCTGCAAGAATAATACCTAAAGGAGCTTGACCAGACAAGAATGCTGAGCCAAGTTCTCATCCCAATGAAAAGAGATGAGCCTCTGAAGCAATATTAAAAGTAAATACTTGGCAATTCATTCACTTTCTCTTTATGAGAGCCGCCCAGCTATCCTCAGTACATCAGCAAAAAACATACTTCCAAAAGAAAACTTCTGTAATTAAAGGGTTGCTCCTAGGCATTGGGTGGCACTTCCATCAAATTTAGGTTTCTATTTAAAATGCTAAGTGAGAAGCATTACAAACTCACATCTGAAAGTTGCCAGACCCTTTATGGAAACATCCTCATAGGATATAACAGAGAATAAGTGTTCCATAAAATTTTAAAACCAACATGTAGAATTTTATAGGAGTGATGGAATTCTCCAGGATTCTAGAACAGGACTCTTCAGATGAATGACCCTAAACCCGAGTACCAAAATCCCACATTCCCACAAGATTCAGCTTTATACTGCTATGTCATTCTGGTAAGTGGGTGCATTTAGTTCCATCTAGAATAAAGGGGTGAAAGTTTCTCTTTAGACCCAAGGGAAACAGGCAGGTAACAGAGTGGGGAAGCCCTTGGGAGGGCCAAACTCAGGGGAAAGCTTAGGCTAAGTGCTATAGTACATTCTTCTTTTTGCATTACCAGTCAATCTAAATTCCAGAAAGGGAAGTGTTTGGACACTACCTCAGGCTCTGCCTTGCTTGAGAAGTGACTATATCTTTTCACACCACTATTTACAAATTCTACAGAAAGGATACCATCCTCTGGTATTTTCTGAAATCTGCACAAGGGCCTTCCTACCTGCCACGATTAATGCCAAAAGCCAATGCCCTCAAAAACTAACCGTTTATTCTTTCATCCATGCACACCTCCATTTTCATTGTTTTTGTTTTGTTTTTTAAAATTAAGTTTTTGAGGGAGTATGGTGTTCTAGACTCCATAGCACTAGAATTGTGAATCTTTAGAAATTGATCCTAACACACCTGCAATATCTAATATGTTAATGGTGCCCAATCTTTATTTCTTTGAGTCTTGCATTCTGCTAAACTACCCAGCCCATTTTAGATTAGACGTGGAGCGATAAATACCACAGCCTCTGAGTGACCCATTTTGTTTGTTTTGATTGGCCTGATGACAGTACATGGGAGACAGTGAATACTAACCACATTGTATAAAGATCTGGCAATTAAATAATAAAAACAGCCTCAAGCTCTAACTATTAAATCTCCCCTCCCTTTAAAAAAAAAGGCAAAACAGGAAAGTCTTTAGTCCGTTCACTTTTAAATTCAGCAGATCTCAACCTTAACTAATGATGCATCATAAATTCAACAAGATCACAGTACATGTTTTGTCTTCAGATCCAACCCTCGACCCCCATGTATTTGTAAAGAACGGATAAATGTAAAGTGTATGTGTATGTATATATATTAGGGCGGTCAATTAATCACAGTTAATACATGTGATTAATGCAAAACAAATTAACTACATTTTAAAAGTCATGATTAATCACAGTTTTAATCACACTGTTAACAATAATAGAATATCAATTTAAATTTATTATAGTTTAAAATATATTGATTTCAATTATAACACAATGCAAAGTATACAGTGCCCACATTATATTATTTTTTATTACAAAGTAAGCACTGTACACTTTGCATTGTGTTATAATTGAAATCAATATATTTTAAAAGGTAGAAAAACATCCAAAAACAATAGAATATCAATTTAAATTATAAGTAACAATGTGATTAAAACTGCAATTAAGACTTTTTTAAAATCTCATGATTATATATATAATATATATAAAATCATGAGATTAAAAAAAGATATATAATCTGTACCTATAGCTACATAGTCAAGATGAAAAAAATAGTTATTGTAGTACATCTGTTTTTAAAGAATTTTTCATCCAAGGTCACTGCTTCCCCTCCACTTCATCTCAGGTCACACCTGTGATGCCAGCACAGATGCCAACCCTACCATGTACTGTGTATTATTCTATCAGACAGAATATTTATGCTTAGTAATCAAGAAGCAAACATGCAATGGAGTATACATTGATAGAACCAGACCCCGATCTCATTTACACCAATGACAACCCATTGACTTCAAAGTCATTATTTCAGATTTACACTGGCGTGATTGAAAGGAAGCCAAAAATCAAGTGAACCCATTTTAATTATTGTTGTTCATTCAGTTTTGCATTTCATTTGTTGTTATTGAAGTGGTGTTTGGTTGATACAAGGACATCTGGTGTATCTGCCTACTATACATTTGTGAATTGTCTGCGAGTAGCACACAATTTTTCTCACAAGTGATAATGGGCCAGATCATGCCCCCTGACCCCCATGTAAAAATTGCACTGGAGGAATAAATAGGAGAGAAAGTTCTACACTGGGTCACCTTGCAGAGTTTTCTCCAAAATGTTCTGTCACAGAGTTAGGGGAAAGGTAGTGAGAAATGAGCAGGTGATTCATAGGATCAATATAGAGGCCAATTGCCTATACACTGGCTCTGAGACCTCCTGACTGGGAACCACTGTCACAGCTTTCCCTACGGGCCAATGCCATCAGAACCATCTGTAATGATCAATGGCCAGTAGGTGGTGTTTGTATCTTTTCTTAGCACTGTATTGTTGTCCTGTTTTGATACGCTATTGTTGTCTTTGCTAGGGGGTGCAGAGAGGTGGCGCTAGGGTAGAGTTGCTAACTTTCTAATCACACAAAACCGAACACCCTTCCCTGCCTCTGCCCTGCCCCTTCCACCATGCTCCACCCCTTTCCTACCCCTTCTCTGAGACAGGGGTTTGGGGAGTGGGAGGAGGTGATAAGGGCTCCGGCTAGGGGTGCAGGCTCTGGAGTGGGGCCAGAAATTAGGGTTTCAGGGTGCAGGAGGGGATCAGGCTCTGGCTGGGGGTGTGAGCTCTGGGGTGGAGCCAGGGATGAGGGGTTTGGGGTGCAGGAGGGGGCTCTGGGATGGGGAAAGGAATGAGGGGCTTGGGTACAGGAGGGAGCTCAAGGTTGGGGCAGGGGGTGTGGGGGGGTGCAGGGTGTGGGATCCGGGAAGAAGTTTGGGTGAGGAAGGGGACTCAGGGCTGGGGTGGAGCAGGTTGGGTGGCAGGGTCCAGGAGGGAATTTAGGTGTGGGAGGGGGCTCGGGCAGGGAGTTGGGGTGTGGGAGGGGATTTGGGGTGCAGGCTCTGGCCAGGTGGCGCTTACCTCAGGTGGCCCCCGGAAGTGGCTGGCACGTCCGGCTCCTAGGCGGAGGGACCACAGGACTCTGTGCACTGCCTGCACCCACAGGTGCTACCCACACAGCTCCCATTGACCATGGTTCCCAGCCAATGGGTGCTGCCGATTCAGCGCTCAGGGCAGGGGCAGCATGCGGAACCCCTTTGGCTGCCCCTGTGCCTAGGAGCTGAACATGCCAGCCACTTCTGGGACCTGCAGGGAGTCTGCCTTAGCCCCACTGCACCGCCAACTGGAATTTTAGTGGCCCGATCAGCAGTGCTGACCGGAGCTGCGAGGGTCCCTTTAAAACCAGGTGTTCTGGTTGAAAACCGGATACCTGGCAACCCTACGCTAGGGAGAAATTAAATCCTGCCTGTATGTGCTAGTGTTGTTACTTGCAATGTTCCAATGAGTCTTTTGATTTCTAAAAAGCATATGACACAACCTAAAAGAGGGATTACAGTTAAAAGGGTGTGTAGCAGGGCCTGGTCCACTCCTGGCTTCTTGCACCAGAAACCTGCTCAGACTCCACTGGCTGGATAGCCACACTGTGCTGTTTATTTATGTTATTTATTAATGTTATTTACAACATTGTTTGTATTCTCAGCCCTTCTTCCAGGGCCCAAGAGGAGAGGCGGTATCCCTTCTGGGGATTTGAGTCTAGATTCAGCTAGCCCTGCTCCCACCCCTTGCATTTCCTTCCTGTGCTTTTTATCAGTCCTCAGCTGATGGGCTAATTAATCTTTCAGCTCACCCAGCCTGCTATCCTGATTAGCTAATTAAATTTCATTCCCAGGCCTCTTGGGGGAGCCACTTAGCGCCAGAATGAAGGCTCTCCTGTTAAATCCCAGCAATCTGTCACAGGACTTTAGGGAAAGGATAATACAGCCTGAGTCATATTTACCTTTCTCAGTAGACCCTCCACTCGATGCTCAAATGGGAGAGGAGAAATAAAGTGCGCAGCGCTCTCAATTCCCCTGCCCCCACCTAATATCCCTTTTGCCCATGGCCAGCTCCCTGGTCACATGCAAATCCCTGACTCACAGCAGGCTTATACCAGGTGAAGGATCCTCTTCATCTTTTACTGTGTGCTCTCTGCTTGAAATCCCCCTGCTCTCCAACTATAAATTGTGTGCTGCCACTTAAGTGGAAAAAGATGGCAAGTCACACTCTGAACAGGCCCACCAAATATTAATTATATACATCCTCCTATCCCTAAAGGAAGAACATAAAACCAACACACTACAGAAGTGACAGAAAAAAGCTACTTGCCTTTTTAATCTGCTCCCATGTTAATTTGTCACCATTATCTGCCTATATCCATTTAAACCAAACAATTTAGAAGACAGTGTGAATGGCAGCTAAACATTGGTGGTAATGCTCTTTCTTTGCTGTATGTACAGTAAATGGTGACTTTAAAAATGCCAAACATCTAGCTACTAAAACAATGTATTTACACAAGGAAGGACCACAAGGAGCCTTGAGCTAGCTGGCAAAAGGAAACAACAGCGACAGCTACTGAAAAACAGCTTACTTTGTAGAGATGTTTTTCAACCCTGCCATTGGCAAGCATCCACATTCTGAATTTACATGTTGCTGAATCCCATCCAGAAAAATGTCTACACTTACTTACAAACACGGCCCCCAAGCCAAAATAATTGTTTCTTATAATGTGAATCTTGAAGAGCCATTTATTATTACAAATCATAAAGATTCTGTAAAAAGATTACACTGATGCAAATCCAGACCATCAGCATCCCAGGTTGCATGGGTGTAACTGAGGGCAGAGTTTATCATACTATAAATTAAATCTAACTATTGCATCATAGTTTACTGAAACCTCATTTTCCTGAGGTTGAACATGTGGTGTTCAGTAATCACACCCAGCCAAGGAGTCTGATAGGTCTGTTTCATTCAGTGTCTGAGTTCTACCTGATCAACATTACTTCACATGAGCCATAACAACTGGTTCCAACTAGCTCTTTCCAGAGGTTCTCCACAGAAGATAGTGGAAGCCTACTATTCTTGCAGGATTTCAACAGTTGTATCACATATCAGTCATTTGGACACAAATGAGAAGTGCTATAACTTTCCAGCAAGACAAAATATTCAGTGTAAATGGGCCTGAGATGGAAGTTTCAGTTTCACAAATAGAATTCTCCAAGTGCAGGGAAGGTCATCCACAATTCCAGGTATTACAGAGATATTGTAGGCCTTAGTAGCAAAGTCCAAATTTGCATTTTTGCAATATTTGAGGGGGTTCAGAGCCTGGTTTGCTTTTTGGATTCATCCCTAATTCTTCAGTATTTGTCATTATTCTAAGGAAACAGCCTACCTTAAAAATACTATATACTGAATACCTTGGGTCAGATTCTCTGGTGTGCCCAGTTCACTTTGCATGAACTGCTTTGTGAACTTAAAGCAATCAGAATTTGATCATGGAGACCACCCCACACTGTGTATTGGGAATCTCAGCTGGCATAACCGTGGCACAGGATGTAGCTCTGTTGCTGGTTCTGCAAACAACTTCCCCTAGCAAAAGGGGAGGGAGGTGGGGTGGCTAAAGGGTGCATCTGGAGTGTGACAGGGGACACGTGGCAGAGCAAGGCTCCACCGTGTCAGATTCTCCAGTTTTGTACGTACAAGCCCCACCCCCAGTTTTAAGGTTTAGGAATGGACCTGGCAGCTGCGAATCAGGGAGTCACAAGCAGCTCCCCTCCACTGTAGCTGAGCAGAGGTCTTCTCTCAGACCTTAATCAGGGAAGTTCTCACTGAGTAAAAATTGAGGCCCAGATCTTTCCCTCACAAGGTAAAAGTCACTGTAGGACCTAAGGTGGAGGAACCCATGTTTCATCAAGGGGCGAGGATTCTGCCTCGTACAGAACAGGGTCCAGATCTCATAGGACAGGAGTGGCCAACCTGCGCCCGAGAAGGAGCCAGAATTTACCTATGTACATTGCCAAAGAGCCACAGTAATACCTCAGCAGTCCCCCATCAGCTCCCCACCACCTGCCAGCAGCCCTGCTAATCAGCCCCCCCTCCTTCTCCTCATGCAGGAGGCTCTGGGGGAAGGGGGAGGAGCAAGGGCATGGCAGGCTCAGGGAATGGGGCAGGAAGGAATGGGGTCCTTGGAGGAAGGGATTAAGTAGGGGCAGGACCTGTGGCAGAGCCAGGGGTTGAGCAATGAGCACCCCTCGGAACATTGGAAAGTTGGCTCCTGTAGCTCCAGCCTCCAGTTGGTGCCTATGCAAAGAGACGTATATTAACTTCTGAAGAGCCGCATGCGGCTCTGGAGCCACAGGTTGGCCACCCCTGCCATAGGACAAGGCTCTTCTGGGGCCCTGTGATTTCATGTCAACAATGAGCACCTAGGAAAGGGGGCAACCATATCTGCATTTTAGGGGAGTTTTCCTGAACAGGCTGGGGAAATAGGAAAAGATAATGTATCCCTGGTAATCTCTGTTTGGAGGGAATGATGGGAACTCCATCCATTAAGGGCCTGGCCACACTGACTTTCAGTGAGCCTTATTATCTATGATTTCAATGGGACTCCTAGATCATTTTTGAAAATGGGACCTGAGTGCTTTTGAAAATTTTACCTTAAATACCAAGCAAAATTTCCATTTAAGTCAAGGAGACTTTTGCCTGAGTAACCATGGAATAAAAACTGGGTAAGGACTTCAGGATTTGACCCCAATCATTATATTAAAAAAAATAATGAATTGCTATTTGTACCAAATGCTCAAAAGCCAGATTCTCCTCCTCTTGCTGGTCACTCAAGTCAACAGAGTCATACAAGTTCAAACCTCATGCAAGTGAGAGGAGAATCAAACCTTGCCTATCGGAATATAAATGACAGCTGTTTACAAGTCTTTTAGGATCTAGAAGGTAATTTCCAAAGAGCTTCTGACATGTAACAGGGCAGGTACTGATTTTAGAGTTGTAAAGGCTTTCCGAAATACAGAAATAGATTGGTGTATTGTATCATTGTTTATTTTCATATTTAAAAACACATATACATAGCATAAATTTTGTAATTCTAGCAAACCATTTTGAATACACTATTCAGCTTTAACATAGCCAGAAATGTATCCCTGTATTCTCTAATCAAACCCGCAGATGTATGTCAAAATTGTCTGCCCTTCAAGTATTAGTCATAGGTATTTTGCAACAAGAAATCTAGTGAACTTCAAATCTACTGTGACAGCATACATTTAACTCTACTAACAGAAGTTGGTGGTTTTTTCATGGCCTGTTACTATTATATTTCCTTGTATACCAAATAATTAAACAGACAACATAGCTGTTTTGGAATATTATTAGATATACCTATTTCTTACAGAAAGATGCTAAGAATAAAACACCACTTTGTAAACTCTTTCTTACGTAATTCTTACAAGAAGAAATATGGGAATGTTCATTGTTTTACAAGTCTAGTAGTGCCATTTAAAATCATGTCAAGAGAAAAGACAGTGTGGGGGGGGAGGGGGGTTGTAGAGAGACTGCTATATTTACAGAATATTGAATCCTTTAAAAGTTAACACAGAGTGGTATCAGATGATGATGATGATGATGATGATGATACCACAAGTACTAATATTATAAAAGCAGTATTTAAGAAATGTAAAAGAATTTCTGAATCCTCTAACTATGAAGGTCTGCATTGACAGGAATATGTAATATCCATCTGCTTCTAGGTTTTGTATAGCTGACACAGGGAACTAGAAGGTTGATTTTCAGCAGCAGTCTATATTTAGACTTGGAAAGATGCCTCCTAGAAGCCATACTAAAGACAGAAAAGGTCAGCATTTTTGGCATTCAAAACAGAACTAAATGACAAGGATTCAGCACTCTTCAACCCCTTTAATATGCTGTCAGCTCCTTAGCAGCTAGGAAAGACGCTATCAGCAGAGAGACAAGAATGAAGTCCTTTAAGGAATGCAGAGAAATGCTCATGGAAGTGTAAGGGGGTTAAGGAGGGGGAAAAAGCATCACTTTGTACTGGAATGTCTCTCTTGGGATCTAAGGGATGCCTTCGATACACAGTTAAATTGTCAAAGCTGGGAGACTCAACAGTAAAAGTTATCCTGAAGGAAATGAAAGAGACAAACAAAAGCCTTATCAAGATTCACTACATCGAGTGGAAAATAAAACCCACTACAGTCTGCAGATCAAAAAACAATTCTTGTGACTTTTTCAATTAAATTTCCAATGGTGCACAGCATTTTCTATCCCTCAAATGATCCGTTTCTCAAATCTGCTTTACCAGACAGGCTAAATGTTTAACACCCCAAGGTCCTCAGGATAGTCAGCCTGATGGCTCTTAATTGCTCATTTCATTGGTCTTTCCATGGTTTGACAATTGCACTACACAGAGCAATAGCCTTAAGTTAGTTCCTTGTGGCTTTTCAGAGTGAAAGGATGGTCCAGTGGTTAGGGTGCTAGTCTGGGACTCAGGAGACTGAGAACCAAGTCCCTCATCCCCCAGACTTCCCATGTGACCTTGGGCAAGATACTTCCCCACTCTGCGTCTCCCTGCCCCATCTGTAAAATAGGGATATTAGCCCTTCCCTACCTCACAGCGATATTGCGAGGATGAATACATTAAAAACTAAAGGAGAACTTGTGGCACCTTAGAGACTAACAAATTTATTAGAGCATAAGCTTTCGTGAGCTACAGCTCACTTCATCGGATGCATTACATTAAAAACTGTATACTATATTCTGGTCATTGTCATGGCAATGGGGTCCATATAAGTAGATAGGTCCATGATCAGAGCCATCCCTTGGGTATGGTGAATCAGGGCGACCGCTGAGTGCACCGCGGGCTGGTGTGGTTGCTCCCGGAAGTGATGGATTCGTCACTTCCGCCCCAGGCCCCGCACCCCCCTAGGGACGGCCCTGTCCACGATATCTGGTAAGTCTATTATGAACACACAGTGACTAACCCAAGAGGAAACATTTTCAGTAGCATCATTTGCAGAACTAGTGATAAGCAGCAAAGGTGATTTCCCCTGCATTTCCTTGGAGAACACAAACATCTTGGTTCATGGAGAGACAAATTAACAAAATTGCATTAAAAACAGTGGCCAACTGTCTGGCATTATGTTGCAGAAATTATCCTAATGATAGAAAAGTGTATTCTGATATTCTATAGTTCGCACCAAAATGACCCAGAACCTGTTTTCCAGTCATTGCCCATAAATGGACTGCACAGTGCATTACAACAGCTAAACCTTTGCTTCTATTTTATTGCCTCAGTCACAAAGTTTTAAGCTCTATTTACACAAGTGGTTTGAGTTATAAAACACACATTATTACTTATAAGTAATTGAAAATAGCCTCCCAGACAGAGATTTGGCCACCTGAACTGCAAGTTTGCCTAACAAAACTATAATTTGATAGGTGTGCAACAAATGGTAGATATCCGGCACTAATTCTTCTGCATGTCACTGGATACAAAGATGTAAGGGAAACAGTAGCAGAGGTATACCCACTTATTTTTTCTTTAGGTCACTAGGAAAATGTGAAAATTGCAAATGTCTTCCATTAAGTTTTTCAACTTTATTAATATGTTTTCAATTTAGCTGACAACTTCTCCTTTGCAGTTCCTCAAGGAATGTCTAGAAAAATAAGGTACTTGATAAAATGCTTCCTTGTAGAAATTTGGTTTCAGCTGTGCAATAAACTGTACAACAACATACAGAACTCAGTGCAGACATGGGTCTTTTCCTCTGTAGGCTGGTGGGAACTAGAAACATTATACAATTGCTGTGTTCTCCTGCCCATAGGCCAAACAGCCTCATTTAACAACACACCTTACAGGTCTGAGGGGAGGGATGGCAGACGAGAGTTTTAGGAGAATACAAAAATATATCCAGTAAAAGATGTAAAAAAAAATTCCTGAATCTTGCACCAGAGTCTGATCTCACTGCCATTGAAGCCAAAGGCAAATCTATTAAATTGGATTGGACCTTCTTCTAAGAAAGTAATAAGGATAAGTACATCTGGCATGACTTGAGAAAACCTATCCAGGAAGCGTGGGATTGTGTGGCTACAAAGAACATCAACCACCAGCTTCAAGTCTTTAGGTTTCTGTTAATCATGGGTAGCATTTTCAAAAGCACCTACGTGACTTTAAAGCATTTTAGTAAATTTTACTAAAACTTCCAAATAATTTTGTGTGTGTGTTCTTTCCAACACACACATACATGGCATCCTTTTAAAGGACATGTTGTACTGGAATGCAGGGAGCTGTTATGCAGTACAAATAGCAGCTTTGCTTAATTACAAATGGAAAGGGTTTTTTTTTTCATTTTGTTTTTTTTGTCATCATATTAGGAGTCTAAAGGAGCAAGCTACAAGAAAATATGAAGTCTGAATCATATAAATATTTTTTATTTTAGATACCAGTAGATAAAAAATGAATCTGAGATAAGCTTGGTCAACAAAAGATAGGTTTTCTGCTTACCACAAATAGTAGGCTGAGATAAAATTTTAGGCAACAAATGTATTACAGCATAACAACATTAGGTGACATCTTGCTAGCAATTGTTTTAAGCAGGACTCCTCTAATTTCAATGGAAAATTCTGCCTAATAATCTTTGGCATTATGTACCCTAGCTTATCTGAAAACTTTTATGGGAGCATTTTAAAGTAGTTGACTGACTAGACATCACTGAAGTAAAGTGTTGTTATCCTCACTATAGATGGTAAACTGAGTTACAGAAAACAGACTAGGCCTTACAGTGCTCATCAGCGCATTTTAAAAATCAAACACCTCTGATTCGTTTTCTCTTGTTTTTTGGGGTGGGTTTTTTTTTTTTTTGCAGTTCCAAAATAAACTTCTACACTGTCTGGAGTGAAATTGTGTGCATGTACTAATGGTTTTAAGATGTCTCTCAATCAAGAATAAAAATGTTTTTCCATTGGAACAAAATAAGCATCCTTTCCTGACTAGGATTTAACTATACAATTAAAACCATTAGTATCATCAATTGTTTTACCCTACATTCAAAAAGTAGTTTACATGTTATCAAAATCAGGAGCCTACCTAATTGACTGTCACACAAATTTCACTAACACCGTGCAGCCCTTTGGCAGGGGTGGGGCACAGCCTACCTAGAGTGAAGGATTCGTCCTGTTTAGAATAATTTATGGCCTAATGCTGCAGTCTTTTCTCAAGCAAAGCTTCAATTAACTTAATTTGAAATTTTGCCTGAGTCAGATTTCTAGAGCTTTATAGTTAATGAATACATTTTAATTATTTAAAATTTGCACTGCAGAAAAACTGAATGTAGTCTTTAGGACCACCTAGTGGAATATAAATACAATTGCAGTGATTCAACGTAAAGCTACATGGTATTATAGTTGATCACAGGCAAACTTGTTCAAACAAAATAAGAATGGCTCTGAACTGTCAAGTCTTATGTTAAACTGTTTCCTGAGCCTCAGCCAGCTTCCTGGGAGCAAAATTTACAAAATCTTTTGTGGCAGGATGTTCTTGTAGTGCTATCAAAGATCGGTTCTCAAAGTTACCATGTTTGCTTTCTACAGTAGCTTTCTGAAGTCACTAGAGAGTCAATATTGCCAAGTCTCCATAAGGAGATAAACATTCTATAATACACACATGACAACACAACAGAACCACATTTTCTACACATTTAGTAAGTGTATTCTGTAGCAGAAATCAAACTCCATAATGGAGTCCAATCCCATATCATCAGAATATGGTCCTGAGAACAGTACTGAGTGATTCTGACAGCCAGATGCTGAGTGTCACGTATGCTGGAAAAAAGTTTGTTAGTGTTGCAAAACAATTCTGAACCGCTCTGTTGTGTTGCTAGCTCAGGTGGAACATAGATTCATAGATACTAAGGTCAGAAGGGACCATTCTGATCATCTAGTCTGACTTCCTGCACAGCGCAGGCCACAGAATCTCACCCACCCACTCCTATGAAAAACCTCACCCACGTCTGAGCTATTGAAGTCCTTAAATCATGGTTCAAAGACTTCAAGGGTCAGAGAAGCCTCCCTCAAGTCAGCCATGCCCCATGCAACAGAGGAAGGCGAAAAACCTCCAGGGCCTCTCCAATCTGCCCTGGCGGAAAATTCCTTCCCGACCCCAAATATGGCAATGGGCAAGATTCACCAGCCGGATACCCAGGAAAGAATTTTCTATAGTAACTCAGATCCCATCCATCTAATATCCCATCTCAGGGGATTTGGCCTATTTACCCTGAATATTTAAAGATCAATTACTTACCAAAATCCCATTATCCCATCATACCATCTCCTCCATAAACTTATCGAGTAGAATCTTAAAACCAGATAGATCTTTTGCCCCCACTGCTTCCCTTGGAAGGCTATTCCAAAACTTCACTCCTCTGATGGTTAAAAACCTTCGTCTGATTTCAAGTCTAAACTTCCTGGTGGCCAGTTTATACCCATTTGTTCTTGTGTCCACATTGGTGCTGAGCTTAAATAATTCCTCTCCCTCTCCTATATTTATCCCTCTGATATATTTATAGAGAGCAATCATATCTCCCCTCAACCTTCTTTTAGTTAGGCTAAACAAGCCAAGCTCCTTAAGTCTCCTTTCATAAGACAAGTTTTCCATTCCTCGGATCATCCTAGTAGTCCTTCTCTGTACCCGCTTCAGTTTGAATTCATCCTTTTTAAACATGGGAGACCAGAACTGCACACAGTATTCTAGGTGAGGTCTCACCAGTGCCTTGTATAACGGTACTAAAACCTCCTTATCCCTACTGGAAACGCCTCTCTTGATGCATCCCAAAACCGCATTAGCTTTTTTCACAGCCATATCACATTGGCAGCTCATAGTCATCCTATGATCAACCAATACTCCAAGGTCCTTCTCCTCTTCCGTTACTTCTAATTGATGCGTCCCCAACTTATAGCTAAAATTCTTGTTATTAATCCCTAAATGCATAACCTTACACTTCTCACTATTAAATTTCATCCTATTACTATTACTCCAGTTTACAAGGTCATCCAGATCTGCCTGTATAATATCCCGATCCTTCTCTGAATTGGCAATACCTCCCAGCTTTGTATCATCTGCAAACTTTATTAGCACACTCCCACTTTTTGTGCCAAGGTCAGTAATAAAGAGATTAAATAAGATTGGTCCCAAAACCGATCCCTGAGGAACTCCACTGGTAACCTCCCTCCAACCTGACAGTTCGCCTTTCAGTAGGACCCGTTGCAGTCTCCCCTTTAACCAATTCCTTATCCACCTTTTGATGTTCATATTGATCCCCATCTTCTCCAATTTAACTAATAATTCCCCATGTGGCACAGTATCAAATGCCTTACTGAAATCTAGGTAAATTAGATCCACTGCATTTCCTTTATCTAAAAAAAAATCTGTTCTTTTTTGAAAAAGGAGATTAGGTTGGTTTGGCACAATCTACCTTTTGTAAAACCATGTTGTATTTTGTCCCATTTACCATTGACTTCAATGGCCTTAACTAATTTCTCCTTCAAAATTTTTTCCAGGACCTTGCATACTACAGATGTCAAACTAACTGGCCTGTAGTTACCCGGATCACTTTTTTTTCTCCTTTCTTAAAAATAGGAACTATATTAGCAATTCTCCAATCATTCGGTACTACTCCTGAGTTTACAGATTCATTAAAAATTCTTGCTAATGGGCTTGCAATTTCAGGTGCTAATTCCTTTAATATTCTTGGATGAAGATTATCTGGGCCCCCAGACTTAGTCCCATTAAGCTGTTTGAGTTTCGCTTCTACCTCAGATATGTTAATATCTGCCTCCAAATCCTCATTCCCATTTGTCATGCTACCATTATCCCCAAGATCCTCTTTAGCCTTATTAAAGACTGAGGCAAAGTATTTGTTTAGATATTGGGCCATGCCTAGATTATCTTTAACCTCCACTCCATCCTCAGTGTTAAGAGGCCCCACTTCTTCTTTCTTAGTTTTCTTCTTATTTATAGGGCTATAGAACCTTTTACTATTGGTTTTAATTCCCTTTGCAAGGTCCAACTCTACTCGACTTTTAGCCTGTCTCACTTTATCCCTACATGTTCTGACCTCAATTAGGTAGCTTTCCTTGCTGATCCCTCCCATCTTCCACTCCCTGTATGCTTTCTGCTTCTTCTTAATCACCTCTCTAAGATGCTTGCTCATCCAGCTTGGTCTACAACTCCTGCCTATGAATTTTTTCCCCTTTCTCGGGATACAGGCTTCCGATAGCTTCTGCAGCTTTGATTTAAAGTAATCCCAGGCCTCCTCTACCTTTAGATCCATAAGTTCTTCAGTCCAATCCACTTCCCTAACTAATTTCCTCAATTTTTGAAAGTCAGCCCTTTTGAAATCAAAAACCCTAGTTGCAGATTTATTTTTGTTAATCCTTCCATTTAGTTTGAACTGAATTAGCTCATGATCACTTGAGCCAAGATTGTCCCCTACAGCCATTTCTTCTATGACGTCCTCGCTACTCACCAAAATTAAATCTAAAATGGCATCCCCACTAGTCGGTTCAGCAACTACTTGATGAAGGAATCTATCAGCTATCGCATCTAGGAAAATCTGAGCCCTATTATTATTACTAGCACTGGTCCTCCAGTCTATATCTGGGAAGTTAAAGTCTCCCATGATCATGCAGTTTCCATTAGTATTTACTTTATTAAAGACATTAAAAAGGCCTCTATCCATATCCAAATTAGATCCCGGAGGTCTATAGCACACCCCAAGCCCTATCGTAGGAGAGGCTTTACTAGTTTTCTTCCCCAATGTAATTTTTGCCCAGACGGACTGTCTTATCCATTGCATCGCTTCTTATTTCTTTACATTCTACCTCATCATTGATATACAATGCTACTCCACCCCCTTTACCTTTGTTTCTGTCTTTCCTAAAGAGCACATACCTTCAATACCTGTAGTCCAGTCATGACTACTATTCCACCATGTTTCTGTTATCCCTATAATATCTGGTTTCACTTCTTGCACCAGTAGCTCTAGTTCCTCCATTTTGTTACCTAGGCTCCTCGCATTGGTGTATAAACATCTCAATTTTTGCTGTTTAGCCTCGCTCACATTTTGTACCCTATTAGGCACAGTCATTCTACAGCCAGTATAACCTATTAGACTAGTATCCACACCGCCCTCGCTCCTTATATACAGTCTCCTACCCATGGCTGTATCCTTTCTTACTTCGTCTTCTTCCCTCTCAATGCTAAAATCTGGCGTGGAGATTTTCTGGACATCTCCCATCCATCTCCCCCTAATTCCTAGTTTAAAACTCTCTTTATCAGTTGTGCCAGCCTCGATCCTAGAAGTCTATTTCCTTCCCTACTCAGATGAAGTCCATCCCGAGAGATCTGTCCTCTGTCAGTGAATGCCTCCCAGTGGCCATACATCACAAAGCCCTCCTTATAGCACCACTGCCTAAGCCATCTGTTGACAGTCATAATCTTGTCACACCTTTGTTGCCCTTCTCTAGGAACAGGAAGGATCCCGCTAAAGATCACCTGAGCCTCAATTTCCTTGAGCGTCTTCCCCAGCCTAGCATAGTCTCCCTTAATACTTTCCAGCGAGAATCTAGCCGTATCATTTGTTCCCACATGAAGGATAATTAGGGGATTCTTTCCCGCTCCCTTTAGGATCCTTGTCAACCTCATGTCTACATCCCGTATCTTAGCACCCGGAAGACAGCACACCCTTCTATTCTCAGGATCAGCTCTAGTTTCAGGCCTGTCTATTCTTCTCAATAAAGAGTCCCTGATCACATAGACCTGCCTTTTCCTGGTGACGGTGCTATTCTCCAGTCTCTCCCCTGTTCCCTCTGGCTGCAAGTTCTTTCCATTCCTATTTTCCCTTATAATCTTCTTCAACCCCTCCTGTATCCTCCTGGGGCTCATATTTGGTCTAGTCTCCCTTGATTCTTCCGCTTTTCCTATAGGACTAGCTGCTCTTCTCTTCTTCCTTGCCCTCTCACCTTCAGTAACCACCTGCTGTGCCCCTTCTTCATTTTCCAACTCCGCAAACCTGTTCCTGAGCTCTGTTTCTCCTTCACTAGCCCGTCTTTTCCTCTGCCTGGTTCTTTGAGTCACATGTTTCCACTGACCACTTTCCTCACCCAGTGTCTCCTCAAAATTCCCCAGCCCTGCTTCCATCTGTGAGTCTGAGCTTTTCCCTTCAGATACCTCATATCTTTGCTCCATCATCTGCTCAAACCCCTTCCTAAACTCAACCAGACTTTCCACCTGCATCTCCAAACCTCGGATCTTTTCCTCCATCAGCTCTATCAGACAACATTTCATGCAGAAAAAACTCTTACCGGTTCCCCCCTCCAGGATCATGTACATACCACAGCTTCCACATCCAGTCATCCTCAATGTGTCTTCCACTACAGGAGTCACTCCCACAGCTGCCTCCGTATCTGTCATCACCTTCCCACCTACGTCCTGTTAATCTGGGAAACACAAGCCACACCAAAAAGACCACCCTCCCTCCCAGCAAAAGCAAACCCCAAACAAGCACCACAACTCAAACTCCCCTGTTTAGAGCTCTGTTTGCTAGCTCCTGTACTGCTGCAGCTGTCTGTGCCGCTGCTGGCTACCTTTATAGGACCCCTAGTCAGAAGCCCCACCCCCTAAGCAGGGCTCAGCTGCTCTCCCAGCACAAAGCCCCTACACACACACAAATACTAAAAATACAAAACCAAGTACAACTACTTTCTCCTCCAACAGAACTCCCACTCAAACTCCCCTGTTTAGAGCTCTGTTTGCTAGCTCCTGTGCCGCTGCAGCTGTCTGTGCCGCTGCCTGACTGGCTGGCTACCTTTATAGGTACCTTTACATGTACTTCCAGTGTTACCAGCTAGTATGATGTGGCAACTGCATTTCAGTTCTGGAGCTCAACTCTTTCAATAAACTCTAGATCTGGGAGAGCGCATGACAAAACACTTGGATCAAATGGCATAATACTGCTCTCAGTAACACAGTTGAAAATCTGAAGTGATTCAAAGGAAGTCTAAAGAGTTTTTTTACATTGGCGTAAGAGAACAGAGTTTGGCTCCTCCTAGAGATCAGTGATAAAGACTTCTTTGATCATCTTTCCCTCCCTTCTTCCACACACCCAACCCTGCATTCTGCCAGCGCAGGATTGTTCACTTCTTTCTGTTCGCTATATTTTCAAAACCAGGTGTAAACATTAGGCTCCTAAATGCATATGTAGGGCAACTAAAAAGCAGAGGTGCCTTTGAAACTCCCATTGACTCCATTGGCATTTGTGCATTCTCAGCAATTCTATAAATCAGCTATTTATGTAGATGCCTATTGTGTTAATGAACACAAAATGCCTCTATTAATTTAAGAGCCTAATTTGAGGCACCCAGGTTTGAAAACATTGACCTGCATCAATAAGTATTTTGCCCAATCTATTTTTAAATGACCACAAGATGGTTCTTGTCCCACCACTTCACCTGACTGTTTCTATATCCTAGAAGGCTACCCTTTGGAAATTCTTCCTGATAGTGTCTCTCTCTCTCTTTCCCTAAATGAGGGAAACTTTCACAGCACAAATGGCAGTTATGACTGGTTGGCAGTGAACTGCCATTTGTGCCTTCAAAAATCAACCCCAATACACATAAATGTGATTCCCACCAAGCAAGCCTAAGCTGAATTGAACAGCTGACTTCCACTAAAGTGAGAACAAGCATATTGTAAATCATTTAAAAATACAGTTTTCATTCACTTCTCTGCACACGACCATCCGGATCTCTTTTTGAGTGCAATAAAAGCTATACATTTATCTAAAATGAAAGGTAGTCCTGAGCTTCCCCTTTTTATCATCCCATCCCCATTACAGGTTCTTTCATCTCATGCCTCTGGTTTGGGCTACAATTCACAAACACACACACACACACACACACACACCTCAGCCAACCAAACTTCTAGTTGCCCACTCACCTGGGGTAAGTAACTTTTTGACAGGCAAGTAAAATAGCGTTGGTGTTTTCATTGTTATCAACAATCATAGTAAAGGGGTGTTGAAGGAATGCTGTAGCTCAGCTGGTAAATGTTCATAACAGTTTTGCACAATTGGTACAACATAAAGCAGCCACCCAAGTTAGACCTTTCCTAAGCTTCAGCCTATAGAAATACTGAAGAGCAAAAACAGAACCTCTCTAACAAATCTGGGTCCAAAAGGACTGACACAGAGCCTTAGATTCTGTTTAACAGGCTCCCTTTTATGACTCATAACCAAATACTGAACAAAGAAGGCTCTGCAACCTCCTTTAGTCTTTATGCAGTCTCTAGAACATACGTCCCCTTCCCCCCAAGGTTGAGGTTCTTTTATTCTACTTTTTATTCCTTGATCCAGAGATCCCCTGCAAAAGTGCACAGCCTCCTGCAGTGTCTGTTCCAGCACTTCCAGAGATGTCAGCCTGAGCCTCTCTGCTCCAGACCGTTCCTCTCTGTTCCTAAGCAGGGACCTGCAGAATTCTCCACTCTTTGCAACTTCCTCTTACAACTGAGCAGGACTCTTCCTTTTAAGCCCGGCCCTGGACATCTGCTTCCTGCTCCAGGTGTCTCACTTTCCGCTGAGTAGCTCATTCTACTTTCTTGGCTCCCAAACACCTAATGATTTTTTGACCCCAGATCTGCTGCCCAGCCCTTAACCAGGCAAAGTCAAACTGTGACACACTGTACTTCTCATGAGTAGACGGATACTCACTTATATTAAAAGCTGCTCTAAATTAGGAAGGGAACCAGCCCAACACATTGTCAGTCCAAGACTGGGGCACACACAGGCCACTGTTGAGCTGCATTGTACATTCCTCAGATGCATCTGGTGATCTGGGCCCCAGATTGTATAGGAGCAGTTTTTAGATCTGTATTTTTAAATTATAGGAAGCGCTCAATATCAGTGGAGATAAAAATGGTCAGTGCCCAGAGTTAATACAGCTTTGTTACAGTGACATTCTTCCACTGCTGGTAACAGAAAAAAGGATTTTCCTTGTATATACACTCCACTGTGAAAGGGGTTCTTAATGTATCTGTTTGGATTATTTCTGAGTGATATTTTCTGGCAAATAGTAAAGCTGCCAAAAAAATAATTGGGGGGGGGGGGAGGGAACCAAAAGTATTTGTGAATTTGGGTTCAATTCAGTAACAGATTCAGCTGAAAAAAATATTCCCCCCCCCGAAACATTTTGTTTTGAAAATGTTTCAAATCAACAATCAACAATGTTTCATGTCTACTAATGTTATATATGCCTTCATGTGCCATCATGTGCCAGCAACACCCTTGGCCATGTACATTGGCCAAACCGGACAGTCCCTACAAAAAAGAATAAATGGACACAAATCGGACATTAGGAATGGTAGCACACAAAAGCCAGCAGGAGAACACTTCAATCTTCCTGGACACTCATAACAGATTTAAAAGTAGCTATACTTGAACAAAAAAACTTCAGAAACAGATTTCAAAGAGAAACAGCCGAACTAAAATTCATTTACAAATTTAACACCATTAATTTGGGCTTGAATAGGGACTGGGAGTGGCTGGCTCATTACAGAAGCAGCTTTGCCTCTCCTAGAATTGACACCTCCTCTTCTATTGTTGGGAGTGGACTACATCCACCCTGATCGAATTGGCCCTGAGTTCAACACTGGTTCTCTACTTGTGAGGTAACTCCCTTCTCTTCATGTGTCAGTATATTTATGTCTGCATCTGTAACTTTCACTCCATGCATCTGAAGAAGTGAGGTTTTTACCCACAAAAGTTTATGCTCAAATAAATCTGTTAGTCTTTAAGGTGGCACCAGACTCCTTGTTGTTTTTGTGGATACAGACTAACACGGCTACCCCCGTCAGATACTTGACAACAATGTTTCATTGGATCCAAATGGAATTTTTTCAGTTTTTCATTATGACCAAAAAAAAAAAAAAATTAGTTTTGGTTCAAAATGACAATTTTCTTTTAGAGACACAAGTTGGGAGAGGTAATATCTTTTATTGGACCAACTTCTGTTGATGAAGAGACAAGCTTTTGAGCTTACACAGAACTATTCTTCAAGTCTGAGAAACTTAGGCTATGTCTGCACTATGTCATTTACAGAAGCATCGATGCAGCTGCGTCACTGTAGCACAGTGGTCTCCAGCCCTTTTACACACGAGATCACTTTTTGAATTTAAATGCAACCCAGGATCTATCCCGCCCCTTCCCCCAAAGCCCTGCCCCACTCACTCCAGAAGAGGGCCTTCAGGAAATCCATAACCCAGTAACAATCCCTCCCTAGCTGCTTCCCCCCACCTATCTTCCCTATGACTGGGGGATGTTAAAAGGCCACTTCACCTTGAATGGCCCCTCGAAATATGTGTTAACTACTTATGCTGAACAATCTGTTCCATCTTGTATGAAGAAGTCTCTGTAAGAAGGCTCATAATAGCAAAGAGCAGAAATATATTGATGTACTAACAGAAGCAACAATTAAACTAGACAAACTTTCAGTCTGGGAAGATGATATAGCCACAAATAAGTAAAAAAATTAATCACCATCCTGACAGATTGAAAAACCAGAAATTTTAAAAAGAGATTGGGTAAATGGTTCTGGCAATATAAGAACTGAACTTGGGTGTGCCATTGTCTGAAACTTGAACTGAAATATTTCTGGAGTTTTAGAAAAGTTTTGATAACTTTACAAATATTTTTTTAATTTTTTTGCCTATTTTTGTGGTCCAGATTCCAACCAGTGCACAAAGTGCCAAAATGCCACGAAAGAAATTATTCATGGTATTTCTGGCTGATTGAAATCAGGAAATACCAGAGATCTCATGAGAGCTTGTTCTCACAACATTTGCAGACTGAAGCAGCATAGAAAAGCATCCAAGCTTTTGGAAAATTAACCAAGTCCAAACTTTTGGGGTCACGCATCGTTAAAGTCACAGCACCTCTTGCTAATATAATAATAAAAATGAGAGGCAGTATATCTAGTGGTTAAAACCCAGGATTGTGAGTCAAACTCTACATTCTGTCACTGACTTGCTGTATGATCTTGTGGAAGTCACTAATTATGTGCTTTATCTGTAAAATTGGGATAATGATATTTGCCCACTTCCCAGGGATGTTGTGAGCTGAAATACATTAATGTCTGTGAAGTGCTTTATTTTCATTGGATACAAGGGGCTATAGAAGTGTTTGGTGTAGAAAACCAGTGATGCTGGAACAATTTTTATAGTGGGGATGCTGATGATGGAAACCATGCATTTGGTGTTTCTTATTACTACTTCAAGACAGGGGGTGCAGCAGCACCCCCAGCACCCCTACTTCCACCAACACTAGTGAAAACAAGAATTTCTTTTACTCCAAGATCACTAGAACAGGCAATTTTTATATAGAACCTTTAAGCTAAACTTCCACATAAAATCTTACTTATAAACAAGAAAGGAGGTATTCCCTTTAATGCTAAAATTCCACCTAACATTTCTGGGAGCAATACAGGCCTGCCAGTCACAAATGTAACCACAAGGTGGTGTCATTACAATGCTTTCTAGGAAGCCAGATCATGTTGCCTCATATTGGTTTTTGCCCATTTTAAAATATTTTGACTTGAGTTGCCTCTAGATCAACATATCAGGAATGAAAAAGAAAAACACAAAATACAAAACCAGACCCCTGAAAGCAAATAGTCTCATGCCAAATAATTTAAAAGAAGGACCTAATTAACTATTTCTATACTGATTGATTTACCCTAATGAGCTGGACTCTATTTGCTAAATAAGAGCTAGATTGAAAATCAGGCATACATGGCCACACAGGGGAGTAAAGGGAAATTAGCATCCCCTGTGGGACTACATTGGACCTACCTAGACCGTGAGTGCAGACATAGAGGGGGAAGAGAGTAGAGCAGGGATGGGCAAACTTTTTGGCCCAAGGGCCACAGCTGGGTAGGGAAATTAATTGCATGCAGAGCTATGAATGTAGGGCTGGGCCATGGGTTTGGGGTGCATGAGGGAGTGTGGGGTGTGGGAGGGAGTGTGGTGTACAGGAAGGGGCTCAAGGCAAGGGGTTGGGGCAAAGAAGGGGTGCAGGGCGTATGAGGGGGCTCAGGGAAGCGGCTGAGGTGCAGAGAGGGGTGCAGAGTCTGGGAGGGGGCTCAGGGAAGGGGTTTGAGGTGCAGGAGGGATTTGAGGTGCAGCAGGGTGCTCAGGGAAGTGGGTTGGGGTGCAGGTGGGGTGTGGCAGGGGGTTGGGGTGCAGGCAGGGGGCTCAGGGCAGGGAGTTGGGGTGTGGGGGGCAGGACGGGTGCGGGCTGCAGGCTTCGGCCTGGCACCGCTTACCTGGAGCTGCTCCGGGGTGGCAGCGGCACGCACCGGGGCCAGGGCAGGCTCCCTGCCTGCCTGCCCTGGCCCTGGCCCCACACTGCTCCGGGAAGTGGCTGGCACCTCGTCCCTGTGACTGCTGGGGGGGGGCACAGAGGGCTGAGAGCGCTGCCCTTGCCTGTGGGCACCTCCTACCAAAGGTCCCATTTGGTATGTGGTGCCAGCCGCTTCCCAGAGTGGTGCGGGGCACGCGGTGCTACAGGGGTGGCCAGATCCAAAGCCCTGAGGGATATAAATCCATGGAGGAAATAAACTAGAACTTTAAATCGGTTTAACAAAATCATTGCTTATAATCATGATGACTAACACGTACAGGAAAGTTTCATAAGAGGCAGTGATAATTAGAGCTGTGCAGGAACCAAGTTTCTGTTTCATAGGGAATTCCACTATATTGTAATTTGTTTTCATTCCAATTTGGAAAGAAAACAAAGAATTGTGAAATTTCCCAAAAAGTGAAACAAAAAAATTTAAAATGTTATCCAAAATAATTCTTCATTGTGTTCTGACTTTGCCCTTTACGGTTTATGTTATAAAAATAATTTATAAAATAAATTTCTAAATCACTGTGCCCAAAATGTTGAAACAAAACACTGACATTATCAAAATGCTTTATAACAATGTTTTTAAAGAAAATTTTGATCAATAGACACATTCCTGTCAAAAGTTTTAGTTTTGATGAAATGGTGTTTTCCAACAGAAAATTGGTTCCTTCAGACCAATTCTAATGATAACTTCTTCAGAGAAGACATGCATCTAAATACTTTTGTAAGTATCACAGCCTACATCTGAGAGAAGGATTTAAAATAAGGGGGATTAAGCACCTGATACCAGAGGATGCAAGACAGACCATATTGGAGAGGGGAGAAAGAATTAATTCCTAGAAATTTAAGTTATTTCTTTTTAATTTGTGATAACCAAACCAAAGGGGAGTTTTTGCATTTTCAGACTCAACGTGTTATGCAGATAATTTGTGTTGTTTTAACCTGAGGTTTCTCTATTCCCAGTAAATCTCAGTGTTAATTACACCACTTTAGTCTTAGTCTGTTTGAAAAATTCACATCAAGTGCCCCAAAGGTGGTAAAAGTTTTCAATCTCTACCTGTGAGCAGTAATGCAAAGCCTTAACACTGTTAACACAGAATAACTTCCCAAATGCACTAAATGCATGACTATCATATGTGCTGATCTATTGACATAACTGATACAAAAGCAGATGAGGTCACTGTTAAGGTTTTCCATTAGAGTACAAGTTTTAGGAAACTGGGGTATATATGGCTTTGGGGTATCTGTTGGAGATGGAAATGAAACCCTTATGGAGCATTGGAGTTTATTATCAACTCATGCGAGCGGTATGAAGATAGAAAGGAAGGGGAAGTTTTTCCCTTTAACTTCTTTTTTCCAGCTTTCAAATTTTAAGTGGGTGGAGTGTGTCCTGCCACAGCCTTAACTATCAATAAATGGTTTCTGTTTGCTAACTTCCTCTGTTCTAGGTGGTTTTCCTCGCTAATCACATCTATTGGAAGGAAGTCATCCTCCCTTCACTACAGGGACTCTGAATGCAGCCAGAGATAATTGCAACACTTCTTTATATGGCCTCTTGAGTCCACACATTTCTTGTTACATTCTGTTCTCTTTTCAAAGCTGTAAAGTTTCAGCAGTATTAACTCTGGCTACTGGAGTAGGAGGTGGGTGGCTAGTTTCAGAGCTCTTCAGGGATTAAATGGTTGCTACCCTCCTCAAGAAAGGTTCAGCTCAGTTTATTTCAGCTGGGCACACTCAACGTATTCCTCAATAATTCAACCTCCTCCTCCATTTCTCACATGAAAACAATAAAGTGGGAGCAAGACTGCTCAACTGAGATCTACTTAGCTTGATCATCAACATCTGAAACACAATGACAGAATCTGAATTGTCCTCCTCAAAAGACTTGGAGAATGTGGACTCCATCAATATCTGCTACAGTCACTGCTCCCTTTTGGAGTACCCTACAAGTAATTTCTCCAGCTTTGTTATGTTGGAGAGAGCTCTGGAAAACATGTAGAATGAAGGAGCTCAATCCACTTAGTTTACCAAAGAGGAGCTAAGGGGCCCTGCCACACATGTGGGCAGGGAGCAGATGAAGACTTAGCTCCACCCCATGCAGCAGGCCAACTAGCACACCAGAGCCACTGTGCCTGGGGAAGTAATCCATACCAGGTACAGGGCCAGGACTAAGGGAGAACCAGGAAGCAAAAGAAAGAGGTAGACTCTACTCTGGTTCCCAGTCTGCTCCTGACATAGTACAACTACACACTGCCCCTTGCTCAGGGCTTATGGCAGAGAGAAAATTGAGCTACTTTGAAACAGCTCACCTCGACAATATAAATTCCCTCAGACCTTCTATACCACCCCCGCCTCAACAATCCCCTCCCACTCCCCTATTGGAAATGCTAATTTCCCTTCTCCTTCATTCCCTAAAAGCCTCCAGTCATCCTTCCCCCAATCACCCAAGCCTTTCTTCCCTTCCCTTCCTTCCAAGTTGATCCCTTAAGGTCCCTGTGTCCTTGTCTATCTCCCCCAGTCAAACCCATAACCTCACTTTGCCTCCAGCCCACCCTCCTGGTCCCACTTCATTCCACCAGGGTCCCCACACACCCAGTATTCTCCTTCTCCTCAAGTTTCCCCACCACCACCCTGTATCCATCTCCTAAGTGAGGGAAGCAGCAGGAAAAGCTGGAGTGTTACTGAATGGGCAAGTGGCAGGATTCCTGCCCAGCTGGTTCTGCTGCCCCTGACTGGCCAGGCTCATCCCTCTCCCACGTTCTCAGCCTCTCCAAGCCAGCAGGGACCAGGCAGAAATAGGAAGCCATGCAAACTGAAGTGTGTCTTTGTAAGTGGGGGAATAGTCCCGTTATTGTGGGGAACTTTCCTGGCTTCTGCACTACCCCGGTGAAATGGGCTAGCGAAAGGATCCAAGTCCTTGCTCCCATTGCCTTTACCCAGTGGTCTCCCTGCCCTTGAGGACTCCCCTTCCACTCTCCTGTCTGGCAGAGTCCTCGTAACCCCAACAAGGCTGGGCCCAGGATTCCTGTGGGGCTTGGGTGTCCCCGCTCCGGGTTACTCTGTCTGCACTGGGCACTTCTCTGACCCACTGACCATTACATACAAGTTAAAGCAAATGCAAGTTATTTAATCAACAATTAATTTTAAAAAGAATAAGGAAAAATGGGAAAGGTTAAAGGAAACACATCCGCCCACTCTGTGGCAGGGAACATCACAAACAGTGTCTCTGGAATGTCCGGGCAGTTCACAGTCTGTTCCTTGGAAGTCCCAGGCCTTCTTCTCAGGCCCTGGCTGTGCTGCAGGGATGCTGTGGGTTGGACACTTGCTCTGGTGGTGGCCACACGCTCTCAGGCTCTAAGTGGTAGGACCCTTCTTCCCAGTGTCGCCCCCGCCCTGTCGGCGTTATGATCCAAGCCTGGCCTGCAGAGCCCCTTGGCTGAGGCGTCTCCCTGTGCTGGGCCTGCTGCCCAGGGTCCCCCTCGGTCACCCCAGCTGCTCATCACACCCAGCTCCAGACTGCTCCAGCCCCAGCTGCACCCTCTGTCTCTGCACTGCTGCTGCTGCTCTGCCTCCAGCACCCTGGGCTGCTTCTTTGGCCCCTCTGGCTCTGGTTGCTGCAGCTCTGCTCCCAGGACAGGGTCTGCTCTCTGTGGGCTGCTTTTCTGGTCCTTCTGGATCTGGCACAGCTCTGCTCCCCAGCTCAGCTTGAGCCCCTGCTTTCTCCTTAGCTCGGTCCCACTCTGTCTGACCCAGGCAAATCCAGCTCACACGGAGGATGGGATCTCCCTGGCCTCCTGACTCTCTGATAGCCTGCCCGCCCTGTCATTCAGGCTGACCTGGAGCATTGGCCTCTCCACATTGTTCCTGGGAACTATCAGTCTCAGGGTCCTGGTTTCCCATATACCCTTCCCCTTTTAGTACTGGGAGCTAGCCAACCAAAACACCCCCCACTGAATGTTAGTAAGGGGGCAACAGTCCCCTTACATCTTGCTTGTTGGGCAGGAAGGGGACCAAATGGTCCCTGTTGGCAGGAGGTTGCTCTCACCTCCTAAGCCCAGCAGCAGATGGAGGCAGGAGAGTTGTCCAAGGGCTGCTGCAGAAAGAGCAGCCTCTGGCCTGCGCTACCACTGCCGTGCTACCTCCTTTGATGCTGCTGCTTCTTCCCTCCCCTCTCAAACTGGACAGGGCATGGCTGAACTTATTAAGGTTTGCTGCGTTTCACCAACTTCTTGGAATGTTAGCCCAAGTTGCAAACTGCCTTTTCAATTTTGAGACATCCTGAAACATTCAAATAGAGATCTCCTTTCCAGAAGCGGGAGGTATTCATGACATTACTGCAACAAATTCATCCACCTACAACTTCACAATTTTCACTTGGCCACACAGCATGACGGCTCAGAACTTCTAAGCAATGGCAGGAATGAAATTTGGATTCCCAGGCTGCCTGAGCACAATAACTTACCCTTTAAGCGAAAGCAAAATCTATGGTTGTGACAGTACTTCAGTGTCCATATTCTTTAAACATTAGAATCAACAAGTCATTTTGGGAGAGTAAAAAGGCCAAGGTTCTGAATACAGTCATATAAACTTCTGTTGGGGTTGTTGGGAAAGACTGGGGCTTGTACACCCACAGGGTGGTTTTCTACAATTTTTCTCTCCCCTCATGGTATTAGGGTTTCTGTCCCCATGTTATAATTCCTCATCTTCCTAGTGGGTTAATGGGGTGTGACCCAGAGACCTTCCAACAAATGTAATGTGCTACAGCTGCCAGCAATCTCTAGTATCACAACTTCAATATAGTTTGTCTAAAGAAGTATAACACCTTATGACTTATCACAGGATATCATCCTGTATAGTTCCTATCTGATTATCTTGAGACAATTAAGCAGTGTGAGATTAAATAAATCTTTGGTGAGCAGTATGGTATTATCAGCATCTGTTAAAGTTAAGCCTTCAAGATCTATTAAAGTTAGGCATGATTCATCTCTTCTGTGTCTGGAGGCGGAATACGATGCAGAAGGAAGTTAAAGGTTTGGGAAAAAAATGTTCTGCTTCTCCTTAAAACATGTTACAGAACTATATAGTTTTTGGCTAAGAGCAGTGTAGAGGTTATATACTTGTTGCTGAGAGCTATAAATTTATGTAAAGCCATAACTTCTACCAACCACATCCTTCAAATCAGCAAACATCATTGCCGCTAGAGTTTTCATATTACAGAAAATTTACAGCAATAGGGATTAGATCAAATATGCTCCTGTATCTCATACATGTTGCTTTTGTTTTCTCTCTTCTTCTAATTATATATCAGTTCTTCATCTGAGCCAGGATAATAGGAGTGTATGTGGTTTATCTCAAGAAGAGCTTGTTCCCATATAATTTTTCAAAACATCTTTAACATTTTTAGAATTTGCTAAAAATTTGGTTTCTTTAAAGGCAGTTTTTATATTACAAATATGTTATACAGCTTAGTATTACCCTAGGAGCACCCTTCTACAAGATCTCTGTGACATACTGCATTTGCACTTAAAAACTGTTGGATTCTCATTTCTCCAGTTCAGTCTTTTCGTTCTATAGTTTTAACTTCAAAAACTGGTGTGCAACAGTTAAGATAGGCTCCCAGATCTATGGTGACCAGATGTAACGAGAAAATATCGGGACATATGGGGGAAGCAAAAAAAAAAAAGTAGATGGAATTGCTGAAGCAAAAAACAAAAAGGAAACAAAAATCCCTGGAGTGGCCAAAGCCACAATATCGGGACAAATGGCGTCCCAACCGTACATCCGTCGGGAGGCGAGACAAAGACCTAAAAAACGGGACAGTCCCGATTTTATCGGGACGTCTGGTCACCCTACCCAGGTCCCACTATTTTTCACTACCCTGTAGAATTTTGGACTATTCTGTAGAGCTCCCATCTCTCCTTGCCCGGAATAGATTGTATAACATGCCCATCAATCTATGCACACTTTACAAAGTGAGTGTTACTGTGTCAGACAGTAAGCCCAATTTTTGTAAACAGAGCTTGTCATAAATATAAAGGGAAGGGTAAACACCTTTAAAATCCCTCCTGGCTAGAGGAAAAGCCCTTTCACCTGTAAAGGGTTAAGAAGCTAGGATAACCTCACTGGCACCTGATCACAATGACCAATGAAGAGACAAGATACTTTCAGAGCTGGAGGGGAGGAGAAACAAAGGGTCTGGGTGTGTCTGGGTGATGTCTGGGAATGGAGTCTTAGAATTTAGTAAGTAATCTAGCTAGATATGCGTTAGATTATGATTTCTTTAAATGGCTAAGAAAATAAGCTGTGCTGAATGAAATGGATATTCCTGTTTTTGCATCTTTTTGTAACTTAAGGTTTTGCCTAGAGGGATTCTCTATGTTTTGAATCTAATTACCCTGTAAGATATTTACCATCCTGATTTTACAGAGGTGATTCCTTTTACTTTTTCTTCTCTTAAAATTCTTCTTTTAAGAAACTGAATGCTTTTTCATTGTTCTTAAGATCCAAGGGTTTGGGTCTGTGGTCACCTATGCAAATTGGTGAGGATTTTTATCAAACCTTCCCCAGAAATGGGGAGGGGGTAACTTTTGGGAGGATTTATGCGGTGGCGGGAGGACGTTTCCAAACAAACTCTTTCCCAGTAATCGGTGTTAGATGTTTGGTGGTGGCAGCAAAAGTCCAAGGGCAAAGGGTAAAATAGTTTGTACCTTGAGGAAGTTTTAACCTAAGCTGGTAAAAGTAAGCTTAGGAGGTTTTCATTCAGGTCCCCACATCTGTACCCTGGCGTTCAGAGTGGGGAAGGAACCTTGACAGAGCTGTTATTGATTGTTCTTTATTATAAAAGGAAATTAACTGTATAAAGTTTGAAGTTTGCAATCAAGCTGGGTGGGTGTTAAGTTAATGGCTCCCAAAAAAGTTTACAGTGACTAAAATTCTAAAACAGTTTCACATTTAAGCATCCATAACTTAAAATCAGAGCTGGTTGGGGATTTTCTGACAGAATATTTTTTCCCATCAGAAAATGCTGATTGATTGAAAGCAAAATGTTTTGCAGAAATTAGTTGATTGATAAAATTTCATTTCAGGGAGGGGGGAAGCATTTTGATAAGGTTGAAACATTTTTGATTTTTTTATTTCAGAACAACTTCATTTAGAAATTTATTTTATTTTATAAATTAGTGTTTTTTTAAAAGTCAAAATTGCAATGAAACATTTTGATTTCATAAAAACAAAACATTTTGAGCCCTCAAAATTTTATTTCTTTTCTTTTCTTTTTGGTTTTGTTTGTTTGTTTACACTCAGTTCTGGAACAGAAAGAGTTTCAGACTCACAGGATTTCCTGTGAAATTCCCACCAGATCTATTTAAAATGTTTTGATCAAAAATCTTTCATTAAAAAAATACCTAGTGCACCCTAAAGTAATCACAATACTTCACCCAATCATGTAATAAGGGGAGTTGGTAGAGAGCTTATATAATGGAATTCTCATTGGAACTGTAACTGTGGTGCTTCAACTCACAAGTCAAAATGATCAAATCTGAGTAATTTGTCAATGACCTGCAACTCAAAAACAATATGACCAGTTTTCCTCTAACTGCAGAGATTTTCTGCCTTGTAAGGGTCGGCTCACTGATACTGCTGACACAATTAAGGAGGCTCACCGAAAATGTGCCTATGTATATTTACATGAAGAAAACAAACCTTACAAGGCAGCAAATCCTTAACATCAACAAGACCATGAGCTGGGTAGCTACTGCAGCTGCCAGCAGTAAGTCAGCTAACAGAAAAATAGTGAAATATGGGGGTTTTTTTATTACTGCTACGAGGGACTACAGAATATAGTGCTCATGGGAAGTCTCATAAACACTGACATAACCAAGTATTGCTTTTAATACAAATTCATACATTTTTATAGGTGTTGAATTATCAGGCAAGATAATATATGACCAAGCACTGGATAAAGTATACCGAAAGAAGCATTCCAGAAGGACTGCAAATGTAACATGATACAGTGCAATGCCATGGAGAGCTGAAACTTTGCTGGGCCCATCACTGTGAGTTAAGGAGTGTGAAACCAGCTCTAGAAAGTATGTTTGAAATAGGATTTATTGTGCAAAGTTCTGCTTTATTCCTGCAGATCTCTAAAAAAGTCAAACAACGTAAACACAATGGTTAACTGAGAAATGTACACAGTAAGTAGAGTTGACATAGTACAGGCGTCACATAAATAAAACCTGTACTAGAGGCAACACTTACCTTACAAAGAAATAAGAATGGGAACTGATGGCTTATGGGATTTATAATAGGAGGATATGGAGCCTTTCACCTTTAGGCCACTGGTTTGAATTTACTTCCATTGAGTAGTGATCCACTTTACCATTTGATGGCTCAGTGGTTGCCAAATTTGGACTCTCTCCAGTTCCTAGAAAAATGTCACCTACATCACATGAAGCACTATCACAGCTAACACCTTCATGGAAATTCTCAGCAACTGGGCCAACATGTGCTGGGTCTTACCTATTGCCTGTAAAAGGTAGTCTCTCCAGCTCCAAGGTCAAGAGGCATTGATAGAAAGTGCAAGGGAAGCCTGTCCTGCTGCTGCCCATGCTGTACCTCGTCTGTGGATAAAGAGAGAACACCAACATTCAGTGCTATCAATCTGGTTTTTACATAAGCATGCAGTTACCTTTAAGAACTGTAAAAAGAAGAGTGTAGTTAGCTGTAGTGTCTTACTTGTTTCCTTCTCACTCTCGCATTGATCAGAAGAATGTAGGGGCCCATTTCCTTTTCTGTTATATTGCTGTTTTGGTCCTCTGGTTATCCCTTCTTCAGTACTTCCATTTACTGGCCACTAGCCACTGACCATCTCCCCACTGGCATCTAGAGATGCCATCTCAGAAGGAGCAGTATGCCTAGCCAATCATGAAACATTATATTCTGTCACAGTACAACCGTGGCTTCCAAATAAAACAAAACACATATTTTGGGAAGCCAAGTGGCTAAACCCCCTCTCCAAAACCCCCCACCCTGGATGGGGGAAATCCTAGCCTCATTAAAGTTAATGGCAAAATCCCACCGACTTCAATGATGCCAGGATTTACCTTGGGTGTTTATATACCCTTCTGCTTCTACCTGGGTTTTAGTTTGAATATGGATTTGCCAAACTACTTTTGTGCAATGTTTCACTCTCTTAATATAATCATTTTTGCCCCAAGTGATTATATTTGGAACACTTATTGTATTAGGAACAAATCTCCATCCCAACAGAACAGTTCAGATAAATCAACTGTGCACTGAGGAGTTTCTGGGAGGATGGAGAACAAGAATCTGTCTCTTCCCACACTGGCTGAGAAGAGTTAACATGGGAGCTTTGTTGGTGTGGCTGCCATCTTAGGATGCCTATGTCGTAAGCTACTCCTGCACCCCTCTCCCCACTCACAGGGAGGAATGACCAGTGGATCTGTATCGTCGTGGAGCTACAGTCCTCAATCTGCCCCAGACCTATGCCCAGATCCCCCTCCATGCAGCACATCCCCATGGAGTGATGGTTCGCAGCACATTGGCGGTGTAAACCCCCTATATATGCACCTTGAATCCTGCCTCACCTGTGCACACCATTTGCATACAACATAAAGACTCACTTAGTCCTAAAACTGATGCTGTGATTACAACCCAAAAATTACTTTAAATTTTGATAGGTATTAATCCTGTTATAGTATATAATCAGGGCTGGTACTGGAATGCGGCTTTGTTATGCACAATTACATGCATACTACTAGTCCACACTCTGCTAATTGCTGCTAGTTTGGTTGTAGTTTGCAATTTGTCAGGCACAGAACTCTATTAGAGGGGTTTGACTCCCCATGCACTAGGCTAAAAAGTTACCCCTAAGTATTAAAGAAAAGTAAGCTTCCTACTAGGGCTGTAAATTAATCACAGTTAACTCATGCGATTCACTCAAAAAAATTAATCGTGATTTAAAAAATTAATCACGATTAATCACACGGTTAAACAATAGCATACCAATTGAAATTTATTAAATATTTTTGGATGTTTTCTACATTTTCAAATATATCAATTTCAATTACAACACAGACTACAAAGTGTACAGTGCTCACTTTATATTTTTTGGATTACAAATATTTGCACTGTAAAAATGATAAACAAAAGAAATAGTATTTTTCAATTCACCCCATACAAGTACCGTAGTGCATCTCTTTATCATGAAAGTGCAACTTACAAATGTAGGGTTTTTTGTTACATAACTTTACTCAAAAACAAAATGATGTAAAACTTTAGAGCCTACAACTCCACTTATTCCTATATCTTGTTCAGTCAATCACTAAGGAAAACAAGTTTGTTTATAATTTACAGGAGATAATGCTGCCCACTTCTAAATTACGTCACCTGAAAGTGAGAACAGGCATTCGCATAACACTGTTGTAGCGGATGTCACAAGATATTTACATGCCAGATGTGCTAAAGATTCATATGCCTCTTCATGCTTCAGCCATTGTTCCAGAGGACATGCCTCCATGCTGATGATGCTCATTAAAAAAATAATGTGTTAATTAAATTTGTGACTGAACTTCTTGGGGGAGAATTGTATGTCTCCTGCTCTGTTTTACCCACACTCTGCCATATATTTCATGTTATAGTAGTCTCTGGTGATGATCCAGCACATGTTGTTTCTTTTTCAGAACACTTTCACTGCAAATTTGACAAAATGCAAAGAAGATACCAATGTGAAATTTCTAAAGATAGCTAGCGCACTTGACCCAAGGTTTAAGAATCTGAAGTGCCTTCCAAAATCTGAGAGGGATGAGGTATGGCCCATGCTTTCAGAAGTCTTAAAAGAGCAACACTTTGATGCGAAAACTACAGAACCCAAATCACCAAAAAAGAAAATCAACCTTCTGCTGGTGGCATCTGACTCAGATGGTAAAACTGAACATGCATTGATCCGCACTGCTTTGGAAATTATCAAGCAGAACCCGTCATCAGCATGGATGCATGTCCTCTGGAATGGTGGTTGAAACATCAAGGGACATATGAAACTTTAGCACATCTGGCATGTAAATATCTTGCAACGCCGGCTACAACAGTGCCATGCAAATGCCTGTTCTCACTTTTGGATGGTATTGTAAACAAGAAGCAGGCAGCATTATCTTCTGCAAATGTAAACAAACTTGTTTATCTGAGCGATTGGCTGAACCAGAAGTAGGAATGATTGGACTTGTAGGCTCTAAAGTTTTACATTGTTTTGCTTTTGAGTGCAGGTTTTTTCTGTACATAATTCTACCTTTGTAAGTTCAACTTCCATGATAAAGAGATTGCACTACAATACTTGTATGAGGTGAATTGAAAAATGCTATTTCTTTTGTTTTTTACAGTGCAAATATTTGTAATAAAAATAAATATAATGTGAGCACTGTACACTTTGTATTCTGTGTTGTAATTGAAATAAATATATTTGAAAATGTAGAAAACACTCAAAAATATTTAAATAAATGGTATTCTATTATTGTTTAATAGCACAATTAATCGTGCAATTAATCACAGTTAATTTTTTTAATCGTGCAATTAATCATGGGGTTTTTTTTAATCATGTGATTAATCATGATTAATTTTTTTAATTGCCTGGCAGCACTTCTTCCTACCTATAGGAGCTTTGGATGGGAATAGCAATGGAGAGAATATTGAATGAAGTTAAGTGATCCTTCTGCAATACATCATCTGGCATTGTGCTGTCTTCAGTAGAAAACTACCTTTCATTTAGAGCTAGGAATGGTTAGCAGCCTTTGGTAAAATTGAGGAAGAGCAAATAATGCATCCCTAAATTTGTGTTCTTTAAAAAACCAATTCATCTAATGAATGTGTATTTTGCAGTGTTTTCATTTTTTTTAACTTTCTCCTGAACAAAAACCTCATATTTTATACTCTTAAAAACAGACAACTTTATAATTTATGCCAATTAAACATATGGTATATTAGAGCTAACATAATCCCTTTATTTTATTTCAGAACCTTATTTGGCATCACTAAAATCTTGCCTTTTCCGCTTTGCTCTGGTACACACACTAGGGCTCTGGGGCCATGCCAAGAAAAATCAGCATATACCCATGGAGGTCATAAAGAAAAAAAGTTTGACATCATTTCCTTCCACTCATTAGCAGATTTAGTCTGGCTGGACACCATTTAGTTTTCAGATGGTGTGGTAGCTGAGTACTGTTTCTCACCTCTCTGTGGATTTATGGGTAAGATATGCTAAAAGGTTTTACCATATACTTACACTGGGTAAATACTTGTTACTCTACAAATTATGAAAGCAATGTTGATTACACAAGGGCTTTTTTCTTAAAGCAATGAAGTAGGAAGTGCTATTACGCATTCTGAACATCATTCTGCAGAGAGAACAGCAAAAATAATGAGTTGTAATTCTTCAGGGATTCCTCACAGAAAGATTGCAAAGTTTAATAACCTCATGTATTTTAGGACTGAAGGAAAGTCACTCATATGAAACACATGTTCTGTACCTAGGCTGCAGAGTTAATTAAATGTATCACAGACAACTCACACAGTATGTTCTTATTCTCTTCCTATGGGAGACTATTTCTGCTTACAAGGCTGCAATTTTTTTTAAGTCGAAAGGAAGGTATTCAGGTGTGGTGTAGTCCCTTTCAAGATATGATTTTTTTGACTGAACTCCTCTTGTAAGGGCCTATTCTTGCTCCTGTTAAAGTCAATGGAGAAAACCTCCCTGGTTTTCAGAAGACTATTTGGACCCCAGACTAGGTGGGAAAACAGTCAAGAAGCCTCGTGAGACACTGATTGCTAGAACTCAGCGTTCCACAGCAAACATTTTGCAACTTGCAGGTTATGACCAACACTGAATCAATCAGGGCTTGTCTTCACTACTGGGGAGATCAACCCTGCTGCGATCGATGCAGTGGGTGTCAATTTAGCGGATCTAGTGAAGACCCACTAAATCGATGGTAGAGCACTCTCTGGTCAACTCCAATACGCCAGCTCTCCGAGAAGAGTAAAGTAAGTCAACCGGAGAGTGTCTCCTGTCGACGCAACGCGGTGTAGACACTAGGGTAAGTCGAGCTAAGCTACCTCGACTCCAGCTATGTTATTCAAGTAGCTGGAGTAGCGTAACTTCGGTCAACTTACCCTGGTAGTGAAGACAAGCCCTGATTGATTCACTATCGCTGGAAGTCAATGGGAATCTTTCCACTGAATTAAATGAGTGCTGGATTAGGCCCAGAGGTCCTGATTCATGAAAGCATCCCTGTTTAAGTACATATTTGTTGTAAATCTGTTCTGAATAATGATGGGTTTAAGCATATGTTTAGATGTTTTCTTCACTCAGGGCTGTAGACTGCAACACAACAAAAACTCCAGAGGATAAAAAAATAACTATAAAACATCCAATTTATAAGATTACACCTAAATTGTCACCTGCTTTAGTTAGTAGATTTTTTCTTAAATTAAATATTTCAAGTTATGGACTTCAACTAACGTGACAGAAAGTTACTCAATTCTGTTGTGAAACGTAACATATTTGAATCTCACTCTGGTATCCACAAAACTTAACACCATAAATGAGTAACGATGACCTTGTTTAACCCTGTGATGAGGGTTAATCTCCATCATCTCTAAGGTAAGAGAGAAAACCTAGTTAGTGGTGCTCCACACCTGGGAGTTGATTAATGGATTGCCTCCTGGTCAGAGAAGGTGGGACTTGATAATAATAAGGAACAGAGAGAGAGAGCTCACTTCAGGCAGAGACCCAGAAGAGGAACTAGATAGACTTCTCACTCTACCTGAGAAAGGTCCTGGTGGAAGGTCTGATGGTTTGGGACTGGATGTGATGAGGGGTAGAGCAACAGGTGTTCGTTAGGGTCAACTCCTGTGGCAGAGATCCTAGCAGAGGGGAGCCTTGGGCTAAAGTCTGTGAAAGAATCATAGAATCATAGAATCATAGAATATCAGGGTTGGAAGGGACCCCAGAAGGTCATCTAGTCCAACCCCCTGCTCAAAGCAGGACCAAGTCCCAGTTAAATCATCCCAGCTAGGGCTTTGTCAAGCCTGACCTTAAAAACCTCTAAGGAAGGAGATTCTACCACCTCCCTAGGTAACGCATTCCAGTGTTTCACCACCCTCTTAGTGAAAAAGTTTTTCCTAATATCCAATCTAAACCTCCCCCATTGCAACTTGAGACCATTACTCCTCGTTCTGTCATCTGCTACCATTGAGAACAGTCTAGAGCCATCCTCTTTGAAACCCCCTTTCAGGTAGTTGAAAGCAGCTATCAAATCCCCCCTCATTCTTCTCTTCTGCAGACTAAACAATCCCAGCTCCCTCAGCCTCTCCTCATAAGTCATGTGCTCTAGACCCCTAATCATTTTCGTTGCCCTTCGTTGTACTCCTTCCAATTTATCCACATCCTTCCTGTAGTGTGGGGCCCAAAACTGGACACAGTACTCCAGATGAGGCCTTACCAGTGTCGAATAGAGGGGAACGATCACGTCCCTCGATCTGCTCGCTATGCCCCTACTTATACAACCCAAAATGCCATTGGCCTTCTTGGCAACAAGGGCACACTGCTGACTCATATCCAGCTTCTCGTCCACTGTCACCCCTAGGTCCTTTTCCGCAGAACTGCTGCCGAGCCATTCGGTCCCTAGTCTGTAGCGGTGCATTGGATTCTTCCATCCTAAGTGCAGGACCCTGCATTTATCCTTATTGAACCTCATTAGATTTCTTTTGGCCCAATCCTCCAATTTGTCTAGGTCCTTCTGTATCCTATCCCTCCCCTCCAGCGTATCTACCACTCCTCCCAGTTTAGTATCATCCGCAAATTTGCTGAGAGTGCAATCCACACCATCCTCCAGATCATTTATGAAGATATTGAACAAAACGGGCCCCAGGACCGACCCCTGGGGCACTCCACTTGACACCGGCTGCCAACTAGACATGGAGCCATTGATCACTACCCGTTGAGCCCGACAATCTAGCCAGCTTTCTACCCACCTTATAGTGCATTCATCCAGCCCATACTTCCTTAACTTGCTGACAAGAATGCTGTGGGAGACCGTGTCAAAAGCTTTGCTAAAGTCAAGAAACAATACATCCACTGCTTTCCCTTCATCCACAGAACCAGTAATCTCATCATAAAAGGCGATTAGATTAGTCAGGCATGACCTTCCCTTGGTGAATCCATGCTGACTGTTCCTGATCACTTTCCTCTCCTCTAAGTGCTTCAGGATTGATTCTTTGAGGACCTGCTCCATGATTTTTCCAGGGACTGAGGTGAGGCTGACCGGCCTGTAGTTCCCAGGATCCTCCTTCTTCCCTTTTTTAAAGATGGGCACTACATTAGCCTTTTTCCAGTCATCCGGGACTTCCCCCGTTCGCCACGAGTTTTCAAAGATAATGGCCAAGGGCTCTGCAATCACAGCCGCCAATTCCTTCAGCACTCTCGGATGCAATTCGTCCGGCCCCATGGACTTGTGCACGTCCAGCTTTTCTAAATAGTCCCTAACCACCGCTATCTCTACAGAGGGCTGGCCATCTCTTCCCCATTTTGTGTTGCCCAGCACAGCAGTCTGGGAGCTGACCTTGTTAGTGAAAACAGAGGCAAAAAAAGCATTGAGTACATTAGCTTTTTCCACATCCTCTGTCACTAGCTTGCCTCCCTCATTCAGTAAGGGGCCCACACTTTCCTTGGCTTTCTTCTTGTTGCCAACATACCTGAAGAAACCCTTCTTGTTACTCTTGACATCTCTTGCTAGCTGCAGCTCCAGGTGCGATTTGGCCCTCCTGATATCTTTCCTACATGCCCGAGCAATATTTTTATACTCTTCCCTGGTCATATGTCCAAGCTTCCACTTCTTGTAAGCTTCTTTTTTATGTTTAAGATCCGCTAGGATTTCACCATTAAGCCAAGCTGGTCGCCTGCCATATTTACTATTCTTTCGACTCATCGGGATGGAGAAACCAGGGAAAGAGGTAGAAGTCCATGATGGCAGGGGAAATCAGGTTAAAAGGTACTTAGACTCCCAGCAGGGACAAGCCTGGGTGGCCAGCACCCGACAAAGAATTGGAGATAAATTGAGCTGGGGGCAAAGGACTTTTGTGTGGAGGTAAGCCCAGTAACGAAGAAATACCTTGTTTGTGTGAAGCTGAGCCAATGAAGAGTGAAGGACTTTTTGGTTTAGGATTTAACCCCAGAAGGGGACTGAGTTGTGTGTGACTTGGCTGGAGAGCTGAGCCACAGAAGACCCATCCAGGGAGCCCAGAAAAGGGACTGGCTGGGACTTATCCTAAAGGCTGAGTAAATGGCCACAAGATGGAGTGAGGCAAAGTCCACTGAAATGCTGTGTCTGGGCAGCCAGGGGCACCGCAGAAGTAAGGATGCATGTTTACAAGCTTCAGAGTAGCAGCCGTGTTAGTCTGTATTCGCAAAAAGAAAAGGAGTACTTGTGGCACCTTAGAGACTAACAAATTTATTAGAGCATAAGCTTTCGTGAGCTACAGCTCACTTCATCGGATGCATGTTTACATATTCCTTCCTTGGGTTTGCCTGTACACTGTGTCTTTGTGCTTTCCTTTAGGTCCAGCCTAATCCTCAATTGAAGTCAATAGAAACTCAGTGGCTTCAACAGGAGCTGGATCAAGTCCTGTATAGGAGGGAAAAGATATGTAGAAATCTGTTTTAAAAGCTTTAAACTTTTGGAAACATTTTTATTCACATTTTCTTTACGGACAAAAAAAATCATCAAAAACTTAGGCAAAAAGTTCCAAAAGCTATTTTAAATTTGTTAGAATAGACAAGTTGGTTTCATGGCTTTTGTTTTTAAATATTTTCTTAAATTCTGGATGCTGAAATGGAATAAACACCACAACTAGCGCTGGGTGATCTATTTGTTATAAATGAATATAACTCTTTTTCTACTAGGAAGTCACTTGCAGTATCCCACACTGATAGTCTTTGAAGGTTCCTCTTTTCATTATCCAGTATCTCAGTGGTTCTCAAACTGTGGGTCTGTCACCATGCCTCCGTGAGTCACAACTGAGAATACCAAATTCAGGACAAACTGCTGAGAAATAGGGCAGACACATCCCAAAACTGGTGGTTATTCTCCCATAAGATACATCAAACCAGCAACAAAAGTAAACTTCAGTCTCACCACACTGGCTAACAAGAAGTCAGAAAAGCAGTTTCCTTAGGTATTCCAGTTCTTGCATCACCACCAAAAACACTAGACTTAAAGATAAGTGGTTCTTTAAAACCAATTTCATCAGATAAAAGGTTCTTCTGATCCCCAAGGACCAGCCACATACCCAGGTCAATATACAACTCATATCTTATCCAATAATCACACTGTTGCCAATCCTTTAGTATCTAAAATCTAAAGGTTTATTTATAAAAAGAAAAGAAAAGTAAAGAAAGGTGAGAGTTAAAATTGGTTAAAGGAGTCTAATACACACAACTGCAAAGTTCTTTGTTCAGGCTTGTAGCAGTGGTGGAATAAACAACTGCTGGCTTGTTAAATCTCTGTCTGCTTCCAAATCATTGGAGGGTCCTGAGTCATTTGGTTAGAATGCCCCCATTAGCATAAGCCCATAATTCAGAGGTTTGAGCAGGAAAGAGGCAAAATGGAGGTGTTTCCAGGGCCTTTTATAGGGTCTCTCAAGTGAAGGGAATCCCATTATTCTCATTGTGGAAAATTACAGGTAAAAGATGGCATCTGGAATTACATGAGCAAGTCATATGTCCAAGCATGATATCCCTTAGTCACAGCAGAAGCCATTAACCATGTCTCCAGTGAGAATGTTCACAGGAAAGTTCGTTAAGTGTAGATAGGCGTCTCCCATTGTGAGTTAAGTGTTCTTTTCATGTTCAGATTGAGTAGTCCCTTTAAGATGTGCATGCTAAATACCTTGTGGGCATTACCACAGGAACAATCATATCTGAAATACAGGTATAATGCCAATACTCATAACTTCAAATATAAAAATGATACATGCATACAAATAGCATAATCATATTCAGCAAATCATAACTTTTCTATTGACACCTTACTTGACACACTTTGTATAAAATTTGTTGCAATTATATAACAGTGGTAGCAACAATGATTTACGTGGTCCTATTTTAATCAGATATCGTCACAGGGTTGGGACCCCAAAGTGGGTCGCAACCCCATTTTAATGGAGTCACCAGGGATGGCTTATATTTGCTGTTTCCCAGAGTCAAAGCCTGAGCCCCACCATCTGGGTCCAAAGCTAGAGGGCTTCAGTCCTGGGTGCTGGGGCTCAGGTTACAGATCCCTGACTGGGGCTGAAGCCCTTGGGCCCCAGCTTTGTTCTCTTCCAAGGTGGTGGGGCTTGGGCGTTGGCTTCCCCCCCGACCTTCCAGGGCACCAGGCTCAGGCTTTAGTCCTTCCTTCCGGGGTTGTGTGGTAATTTTTGTTGTCAGAAGGTGCAATGAAATTTGAGAACCCCTGCAGTATCTATTATCGTCTCAATTCTGCAAGGTAGGAAATCCCACTGGTGGATGCTGAGCACTCAACTTCCTTTTGAAATCAGTGGGAGTTGTGGGTGCTGCTCTGTAGCCTATGGGATTGCACTCGTCACACTGAAAGACGAAGCACTACCTGTACTTATAACTGTTTGGACAAACCAGTTTCCAGCTATGAATTATTCTACTTTGACTATTCAGATTGTGTTGGTCACATGGTACAGTTTCTTCTTGATTGGATGTCTTAACAGTTTAAACAAGAGAATAATGCATAATAAGCAAAAGATAATGCACCAAACACATTGAAATCAGTGGGGCTTTGTGCAGACTCAAGGATCTGCTCCCATGGAACTCATTACAGGATCACAACCTATGGCATGCCGTTCCTAACATAGCCAGTTCAGCTTCTTTGTTTACTTGCTGCATCCTTTAAAAAAAAATCTCCTGTGGAAAGGCAAATGGTTTTTAAAATGAAATAAAATATACAACCAACTCACTAGAAGAGGGGAAATTTTGCTTCCCCCCCTTATTCAGAATGGCTGATATAAAGCAAGCTGTTTTGCTTTAGCCATGGTGTGCGGGTGGGGGGGCTGCTTGGATTTATTAAATGATACATCACTAATTTTTTGCAAGAGTTTTTTGATAATGTATATCTCAGGAGATTGGTTGTGGCACAGCATGATTACCTTGGAACCAGCACTGGTCTATTCATTTTACACATATACTTGCCTTTGTATGGTTTCTTGATTGGTACTTAAATGCTTAATCCCCTTAAGGAAACTGCTCTCATGATGAAAGACACCAATCTACAGAGCCATTCCAAGAACAAATCAGTCCAAAAACATTGTGTGGCAAGTGCACCTGCAGATTTCGAAAACAGCATTTTATTCCTGATCAAAACCATGTTCACAAGAGAGATGAAAAACATCTAATTAAACATAATTGCTACAGGAGAGAGAGACAATTCCTGTCAAATGGAAAACGTGATATGCAGGGAGAGCTGAGTGAATTCTATACAACAGGTAATTTACCTGACAAGCTTAGTCACTTTCTGCAGATGGTCATGATTTCCTCAGAATTATTCAACATAGAGGTTTCTGCCTGTATTTGCTATTCAGATACTTGTTGTACACTATGTAAAAGGCTGGGCAAGACACAACCATATTACCACTCTGACTCCTAACCTTTACTCATCTTTAGGGTTCCAAGGAGGGTTATTTGGGGGATCAGAATTGGCAGTGTAGGCTTGGGAATTGAGGGCTCTGTATTGGACTGGTGTAGAGCAATGGGAGATATGTTTAGTCCCAACTATACATATAAAATGATGGGGTCTAAATTAGCTGGTTTCAGAGTAGCAGCCGTGTTAGTCTGTATTCGCAAAAAGAAAAGGAGTACTTGTGGCATCTTAGAGACTAACAAATTTATTTGAGCATAAGCTTTCGTGAGCTACAGCTCACTTCATCGGATGCATTTGGTGGAAAAATGCATTTTCCACCAAATGCATCCGATGAAGTGAGCTGTGGCTCACGAAAGCTTATGCTCAAATAAATTTGTTAGTCTCTAAGGTGCACAAGTACTCCTTTTCTTTTTTCTAAATTAGCTGTTAGCACTCAAGAAAGAGATCTTGGCATCACTGTTGAGAGTTCTCTGAAAACATCTACTCAATGTGCAGCAGCAGTTAAAAAAAGTGAACAGAATGTTGGGCATCATTAAGAAAGGGATAGATAAGAAGACAAAAAAAATCACGTTGCCTCTCTATAAACCCATAGTACGCCCACATCTTGAATACTGCATGCAGATATGGTCGCCCCATCTGAAAAAAGATAAATTGGAATTGGAAAAGGTTCAGAATAGGGCAACAAAAATGATTAGGGGTATATAAGGGCTTCCATATGAGGAGAGATTAATAAGACTGGGACTTTTCAGCTTGGAAAAGAGGCGAGTAAGGCGGGGGGATATGATTGAGGTCTATAAAATCATGACTGGTGTGGAGAAAGTAAATAAGGAAGTGTTATTTACGCCTTCTCATAACACAGGAACTAGGAGTCACCAAATGAAATTAATAGGCAGCAGGTTTAAAACAAACAAAAGGAAGTATTTCTTCACACAACGCACAGTCAACCTGTGGAACTCCTTGCCAGAGGACGTAGTGACGGCCAGGGCTATAACAGGGTTCAAAAAGAACTAGATAAATTCGTGGAGGATAAGTCCATCAATAGCTATTTGCCAGGATGGGCATGTTTGCCAGAAGCTGGAAATGAGCAACAGGGACTGGATCACTTGTTGATTACCTGTTCTGTTCATTCCTTCTGGGGCACCTGGCAGTGGCCACTGTCAGAAGACAGGATACTAGGCTAGATGGACCTTTGTTCTGACCCAGTATGGCTGCTCTTCAGCAGTATGTTCAAGCAGTATGTTCTTCTTCAGCCCCACAAAGATTAATTAGAAGTTAATACAACTAACTAAGGGTTATAGGTTTTTGTGCAGAAAGCTCCCTTTAGGTGGTGTTTACAGGGTGGCCCTGATAAAAGGAAGCCCCATTAGCACAATCCAATGATAATGTCTCATGACAACACTTCTATATCTCAAGATATGATCCCAACAGTAGCTCATTGCAGAGTTCGTTGCTTAGTCTGTCTCCCCCATCTCTTCAATCTCTCCCAGTTCTATTCACAAAAACATCGGTTCCTGCCAATGAGCTCTCCAACGCTGCATTACCTATTCTTGCTGGAATTCTGCAACTGTTGCATTTAGAGCCATAGCACTGTTGCAGAATTCCAAAGAGGGATTACAGTATGTTACCAGAGCAACTGTGCTGCTGGCTGTAGGGAGGTTACTACAATGTATATCTTCAAACCATTCACATTTGTCAGATACCTGAATGTCATCAGGTTGAGGAAAGGTCTGGTATGCCTGTCCTTGGGCAGACAGATGTATGCTTTCCTGATCAATGTCTGCACTATAGTACTTCTGTTGGTCCAGAAGCATCTAGAATTGGATCACTAAGGCCAGTAGACAATTACTGATCCTATTCCCATTCAAGTCAAGTGGAGTTTTGCCTATATGTGAGGATTGGGTGCTTAATAGTTCTTTGATTTTTTGCACTTACCATGTGGAAGATCTTTTGAATGGTGGAAAACTTCTAACACTGAATTTTATATGTAATACAATTACAGGACAATCAAAATTAGGAAATAGCAAACATCAGAATCAGAGGTAAAAAGATATTTAATTACCTATTTTACTGGGAATTAACCACAGACAGAGTAATCCGATGTCCCGATTTTAGAGGGACAATCCCAATATTCAGAACTTTGTTTTATACAGGTGCTTATTATCTTCTGCCTCCAGTCCTGATTTTTCACTTGCTATCTGGTCACTCTAACCACAGAGATTATTACTGGAATATCTATGTACCTGCCACCTCAGCATAAAGAAGAAAGCATTTCATGTTATAGGAGGGCATTATGGCACAGAACAAAACTGCTTGTATACTTTACTACTGATAATTTTAGTGTGTGTTTCATTTTTAGTTTAGATTGGCACTTGTAATAAAGCAAAAGTAAGAGCCTAAATCTTGTTCCTCATTCTCAGCTGAATAGATCTGTTAAAAATCAGCCTGTGTGGGGCAGTGGTGGACCATGAGCCACATATCATCATGAACTCTGCAAGGTGACATGGACTTCAGCTGTCACTGTACATCCAAACACTGTAGACACTATCCAATGGCTGAGGGAGCTTTTATCTGGAATTCAGCAGAGTCAAAAACTAAGAATATTCACATTCCTATTGATTGCGTAAGATATACAATTCTAAATATAGGGTATCAAATCCAATCTGAGTTACAGCGATGTAAACCAAGAGTAACTCCTTGTAAGCAAATGGAATATTATATAGTACATAGTACACCGAATGAAAGAAAAATACTCTTGTGCACAGATTTGACTGTTACAGTACAAACAAAATAGCTCAGTCACTAGCTCTTAGGCCCCCTTCATATTATAGTTGACATTCTTCCTCTATTTTCAATCAAGAGGGCTGTAAGGGGTGTAAATAGGGTCAAATTTGATCCTATCAATCCCAATATAGGCAAATGAGTATTCCCACACCATCCCCCATTGATTTCCTAACACATAACACTCCATTCACATGCCTCTGAACATCTGCTTATGATTGCCTTTCATACAACACAACCAACTCAATTCCTGCATAAGACATCTCAGTGTAATGGTAGCTATTTCTCCTCCTTTTGTTTGACTGTCATTAACTTCTATGAAATTTGGGAAGAGGAGAAGTTCCCTCCTCTCTACGGGTGGATATAATACTATGTAAAACATAGGTAGTTAGTTGCATCTGCTTTAGATTGTAACAGACTTTTAAAATTTGTTGGCCAGTGCCACATCTTATTCTTAGCTAAATGGATTAATTGTAAAGGAGAAAATCCTGCCCCTAACCTCTCTTCATTTACATGTAACCTCTTTGGGGTTTCAAGAAACATGGCCCCTCTAAATATTTTTCCAAGGGGCGAGGAGGAGCAGTGAGCGAAAGGAGGGAAACTTGGGGGTGTGGCCCTGAAGCTCCGGGGGTGCAGCCCGCAGGCCCTGACAAAGTGAAGCAGCAGAAAACCTGCCTGAAGCCTGGGAAGGACAGGGTGGCCGATAGGACAGGGTAGCCGATCTGGGACACCCCAGGACAGGAGCCAGGAGGAGCACTGTGCCAGGGAGGAATCGCCTGAGAAGGACAGGCCAGTGCTGGACCCAGTATCACGGCTGCCCAGAGCTGCATGGGGCTGTGAGTTCTGGGGCTTATGACTCTGCACTGGGAATAAGGAGGGAGGCTGCTAGCTAGTTGAGTGGGGAGGTGGTCGCTCTGTGTGGCTTTGCAGAGAGCGGCAGAAGAGGGCTTGTTGGGGAAAGTTCACTGGCCTGAAGACAACCAGGAGCACCCAAGACTCACCACTGGACTGGAAGTTTGCTCCGGACTCCTGAACTCTGTGTGCAGACCCATTGTTCGGTCTCTGCCCTTTCAGACTGTGCTACCCCTGGGCCTGTGGGGCCTTGGTTTGGATGCAACCCTGTTCTACTGCTCCCCCTATACTTCCCCTTGATGTTTTTCTCCTCTCATCCCTCTGTAAATAAATATCTCCCTTTGTTATATCCATTGTGCTTTTCCTGGGGGGGGTGCTCACTGTGGGGGGGGGTTGGATCAGGTGCCCCAGGGGTGGAAGGAATTTTTCCTGCTGCATTCCTGCATGCACCTTCTCTTGGCCAGAGCTGCCTGCTGCGCAGACTCCATCTTGGCCACAAGGGCGCTTAAGTTACACACACAAGGTTGTAAAGATGTCTCACAGGGAGTCCTTACCACCTATGCCCTATAGAGCACAACTCTACAGGGGCTCCTTGTATCTCACCACAGGGGAGATTTGAGGAGCAGGGATAGCAGCTCTGTGGCTCTGATGATACATTAGCCAAACCTGATGCAGAGGAGTTGAGGGTACAGCAAGCATGAAGGACCTCACAGATCTGATACTGCAATAAGAGCCACAAAGCAGCTCTCTCACCTATGACCTAAGGATGAGGCCAGTAGTCCTTGTCCTAGTTCTTTCAGAGCCCATCTATCCTGTATGCACTGGGATGAGGATTTGGCCACAATATTGTTTAATATGTCCTGACTAAAGTACTTAGAAGCAGTTGGCCTTTAATAAATATGAATGCTCTTCTTTAAAAATAAGTGAAAATATAGGACAGTCTTACCGTAGATCCTATGACTACTAAAAATCCAGAATGGCCTTTTTGCTTTGGACTGAAACCAATTCTGTAGTTCCATACATGTAACGTTTATTGAAATACTTGTGTTATTCCCTTTAACGGAGGTATGACCACACACCCTGCACAAAACGTTCTAGTGCTACTTTTACAAGCTTTTTCTTCTTCGCAGCCAAACAGATTGGATTGCATTGTTTGCATTGATAACTGGGCACAGTAGAGTCAAAGAAAGCCAAGAATCTGCCTGTTTTAGCTCCAAATTTTATTTTCATTGCTTGTAAAGCCAAGGATATTTTGAAGATTATCTCCCAACTCACAGGACAGAGGGAAGCACCTAGTGGCTTATAAACACAGCCTATTAAAATGGATGTTTTTACTTCTATGCACACATTGTGCTCAGTTTGCAGACATGCCAATGAGCGGTGAATGTTTTCTTCCTACTCTCAGTAGTTTCATGGTGATGCTGGTATAAGAGACCTGGGGAAAATCCAAGAAACATGAACGCCTGTGTGTGTACACTGCCATCTCCTCTGCAACCTGTTTTACACTATGCAGTATAATTTTAATATGATCTCTACAGCCCAGTACAGGCAAGGTTGGCTGAATCATACCGGACCCTCTCTAGAACGTGGGTCTATATAGCGCGAATTCACATATGACGCAGTCCCGTGCATGGATCCCAAATCCTGCGTTTTAGCGAGGGTCCGGTGTATTGCAAAAACAGAAAAAGTGATCTCAAGAAGTTCATAACAATAGCAGGGATAAAACTAACTAGTACAGCTAGTAGATAAAGTGTCGCCTTTTGTAACACCAGACCCACTTCACCAGGCAATAAAAATAATTTTCTTCCTTCCACTCCTGTGTCATACTATAACTAAAGACCCAGACTGTGCTAATGGAGATTCTCCTATCGCTTATGGGAGAAGGATCTTCTGCTTTCAGAGCAGGCAGCTAGGACTTATGATGCACATTTGAGCAGTTCTAATTACATCCAGTAGAGGGTAGTGGTACAGCAACATTAACCAATTACAGTACAAATGTTTCCAAGACTACTTTTTATATATAAAATGTCACATCCAAAGTAGGTCTTCACCATTTTACACTTACAAGTTATGCACTAAGAAAATCACTGCTAATGTAAGAAGAATCCTTATGTTTGCCTGCAAGCATCCTATGCCAACTGCTCATCTTAAAAAGGAGGCAAGTCTAGAGTCTTGAGGATCACATAAGGCTAGACATGAAGAAAACCCTAAATACTTGTCAGGTGAGTGGTGGGGAGGAGAACTGTACCCTTCAGGGTGGTATTCCACAACTCTCACCCACCTGCAGGCCTGTCACGGACATATCAGCTCACTGTTTATAGGTAGTAACATCACAATAAAAGCTGCTGGTGCTTCTCCTTGGGGTTTACTGCCTCTCTGACACTAGTCAGAGTAGGGTCTGATAGATAATACACCATCCCCAAACTTCATCCAATACATAAACTGAACCTGAGGTTTGCAGGTGTTCAGTTAATTTTTGTATTCTTTATATTTGTGTGTATGTGTCTCAGCATTCTGCAGTTGATAGTTTTAGTCATGCTGGATATTGCTAACATCAGACATTTTCACTTCTGTCCTAAAAAGGGGCAATTTGCCATAGTTTCATGGTTGCCAACAATTCCCCTACCCCCCCCCCCCCCCCCCCACAGAGATAGTTTTTCAGTCCAAGTTATTATGCTGTATTAGGCACTGAGAAGTTTTGAAAGCCCAAAAGGGCCCTTTTCCTCACTGTACCGTCAAGAGGTAGTTTTGGAAGGCAGATTAATGTATTATTTTTCCTACAGTTTAAACAGCACATTCACAGGAAACAATTTCTGGAGAAATAGTAAATCAGAAAAAGAGTTTTCACTGGACCCCCTCCTGTTTTAAGCTTTCCCAGATGTTATCCAGGTGTCTTGGTCAATACATCACTCAGTGGATTAAAGCTAGTCTCTGCATACACAATTATCATCACTTGCAGATGACTGATGTATCTTCTTGTTATTGGTTCAATGGCCACTCAAATCACAAAGCAACTAAATTACTGCTCAAAGTAATACCAAAACCATTCCATCAAGGTTCTGCAGCATTTCCCCCAAGCCCCCCTTAGGAATATATGAATGAGAACATTATTCTAGTGCACCTGGGGTTTTTTCCACCAAAAAGACACTTCACTTCTCTCTTTCAGATCAGAATCTTCTGCTGAACACAGAAAGGAGAAGGGAGATTTCCTGACATTCAAATTGAAATAGGCCTCCCTTTCCCTCTTGCTACATCAAACACAAGGGGGACACGGAGAAGGTTGTACGTATTTGTCGTAGCCTTCTTGTGGTTCCCCCCCAATATAGGCCAATTGCTGCTCCCACTGTAGCGGATAGCAAACTCCCAGAGACCTTCCTAAGAGCAGGATCTGGGCCTTTTAGGTGTGACATACCATTGTCTTATTATTTAAAGTTTGTTTTCTTTCTCGTGTATCTTGTAAACACTATAATAAAAACATATGATTGTAAATAACTTCACATTAAAGTTCTCCAAAGTTCATCCTTCATTATAGCTACCAGATCATTCTCTCGCCTGGAACTTGGCATTGGATTTCTTTAATCTGGAAAAGAGAAGACTGAGGGGGGACATGATAACAGTTTTCAAGTACATAAAAGGTTGTTACGAGGAGGAGGGAGAAGAACTGTTCTTCTTAACCTCTAAGGATAGGACAAGAAGCAATGGGCTTAAATTGCAGCAAGGGAGATTTAGGTTGGACATTGGGAAAAACTTCCTGTCAGGGTTAGGAAGCACTGAAATAAATTGCCTAGGGAGGTTGTGGAATCTCCATCATTGGAGGTTTTTAAGAGCAGGTTAGACAAACACCTGTCATGGATGGTTTAGATAATATTTAGTTCTACCATGAGTGCAGGGGACTGGACTAGATGACCTCTCAAGGTCCCTTCCTGTCCTATGATTCTATGAACTTAAAACAGTAACTTTTCTAGCTGTATGAATTTGAGTGCTGTTGAAATCCCTTTAATGTTCAATTCACCTTTCTCTGATGCAGCACACAAAAGTGCCTTAACAATTGTACATCAGTCAATTCAAGCTTAGAGATACCATTTGTTATACAGTAATTTCTGCTCTGCATGTCTGTGTAACATAGTGTACTTATTCTGAATAGTGTCAAGTAATGAAGGGGAAAAAATCCTGTCAAGGCTAGGGAAGTTCTCTCCCTCAAAGAATTGGCTCAACTATCAGGAAAGGAGACAAGTTGCTCCTGAAGAGAAAGTAGATGATGGGGGTAACCTAGAAAGGAGGCAATCATCTTGGATCAATTCAGATTATCCCAATAAAAATGTGAATAGGATGATTATTCTTAAGCAAATAGAGTCCTGGTGAGCAGGTAAAGAAAGAGCTTTTGTTATACCCAAGAGAAAAACAGTTTGTATCATTCATTTAAGCCACTTGGCTTTATGGTTTGATGATAAAGATCAAAAAATCATGTATAATCTGAACACTTCCATGTTCCACTTTTGTCAGATGATATGGGGAAGCTTATTTTCACTCACATAGCTAGTCTGAGCAATTTAATTTTACAATATCTTTCCAGTTATCAACATAGGAAACTACAGTGTGGTACTGAATACTCTTGGAACTATAGTATAGATTCATATATCCCTTGGCTGTGTTCAAAAGGCAAAACAATGCAAGAGTCTTTACTCTGAGGGCAAAGGCCACAGAATAGCATTTCTCCATACACAAGGAGCAACCATATACTTCACTCAAAGAAATATTTTAGATGAAGGAAAACAGTCAGACAGGATAAAAATCAAGTCACCAGGAGGGAGCACAATGGGTGTGTTTCCTGTATGACACACTGCATCAATTCTGCCTTACAGAATGGCAAGCAAGCAGACCCCTTACTTGGAAGAGAAAAATCTTTAAATGTTTAATAACAGTTAATGTTTCAAGTTTATTATGATAGTGCCAACGGACCAACCAAAACCAGGGCCCCATTGTGCTAGCATAACACTGACAAACCCTAGTCGTCAGCGGGTGCGATCGAATCTGGGACCTCTAGAGCTCTACTGCATGACCTAAAAGCCACATGCCTCTTAGCAAAGGCTGTAGCAGACTCATTAATCTCTATGTGGGCTCAGTGCCACTAGAGGGGGACAGAGCACCACACCGAGGAGGGGTATGGGTTACACTAGGCTCTGTACATACACATTACAGTTCCCGGCCTAAAATGTTTACAATTTAAATAGATAGGACTGACAAGAGGTAGGGGGAAAGGATACAACAAAGCTAACATACCTATTTACAGTAATCTATTTGCAGTGTATAACAGACCATTTTCTCAAACCACCAGAAGCTGTTTCTCTCAAAAAGATCCTCCGACCATAGCAAAGTTTTAGGCCTATGTGGCATGTTAGAAAACGAAACATAATCCAGGCCAAATAGTGTAGAGAATTCCATAAATCGATCAACAAGCAAGAAGTTTACAATCACTGCATTGTCCAATATCTGTAAATAACCTTTGGCTGTTTTTTCTGCTGGTTCTTTGTCATCAATTCAAAGTGTGAAGTAATATTCTCATTCTGTGAGATATATCACATTTCTGAACAGTGAGTTTTCTTGTGAAATATCACTATAGCTGTATCAAAACAATCCACAAAAAATTTAAGTACTCCATCTTCAGACAGAGAGGGCATTAGTATTTTTGATATTCTTCAGGATACAGGCATTCATCGGAAGCACATACCCTCAATCTTGTTAATGCAATGCTAAAGTTGAAAATTTAAACCGCCAAATGAGGGCATGAAAATGTTATGGTTCTCATAGCAATGTTATCTTTCTCACATTGCACATATTTCTATATTCAATCCTCTGCTGCTCTGATCTACAAGGGGGAGTGCATAAGGACCCTCGTCTCATCACAGAAGCAGCCAGGCAAAATGCTTTCTTGTCCCTTAACAATGTGCTGGAAGGTACATCAATTTTACTGCCTTGATCATGAACTGTGGACCTAATCCAAAGCCCATTGAAGTTCATTCGAGTCTTTCCACTGACTTCAATGAACATTAGACCTGGCTCTAAAATCTCTCACTTTTCTTAAAAAGAATCTTTATGTTGCCATCCACAGCAAACATTGGGCCAAGTTTTGTTTTTAGTGTTTCATTGTTGCTGTTGTTGTTAAAACATGTTCCTGAAATATTCCACAGGCACATTCCACAGTTTTGGGTCCAGGCCAATGGAGAATTTTTCAGAAAGTTACAAGTGACTAAAAGTACGTTAAAGTTGCTCTGTGATGACTCCCATATGTAGTACTTGTGGCATCTTACATGTATACAGAGCTTTATACACTGAAGGATTCTGAAACACTTCAGAATTATAAGTCAGACTCACCATCTCATTACCTGACTTTTACACTAGAATAATTAAGTGGAGAATCAAGCTCCATTATACAAGGAATCACTTACTCCACTACTGAAATGTAAGCATATACAGGGTGGGACTAGCAGATGCTTAATACCACTCCACAACAATTGAGGGTAGTGTAAAAAGAATACTATATCCAATTCACATTTCCTGATGAATTTAGATAGCCGCAATGCAATCATCCAAATAGCAATCTGGCTAAAATCCCAGAGTTGATATCCTTGAGAAAAGTGCTGTGAGGTCATTAATGACAACAATGGGCCTGAAGGTGGTCTGAAATTTTAGCACCATGCTCCATATGTAGTTCAGTACTGTTTGAGTGCAAAGACTATTCACCTAATGAATCAACCACAGTACTGCACAAGGGCTGATTAAAACATTTTCCAGAGAATATAGGTTAACTGTAGAGTATGCTAACAAGAAGAAACTCAGAGCGGTGATTCTGTGTACACTTTCAAATAAATTGACATCTAAACATTCTCCCTTCTATCACAGAGCGTATATAAGCAGTCCCTGTAGACAAGCATCTTCTCAGGGGATGCGCTCATGGCCTTGTGCAGGAAAAGGTGCAACAAGGGAGGGGGCAGGGGGCCCAAGCTGTTCCCTGGCCATAGACAGGAAGTAGAGGAGAGGTTCTGGCTGGTCAAGGTCTCTCTGGTGGGGGTAGATGTGGGCAAGATGCCCAGTCTCTCCAGTTTGAGGGGGAAGGGGGAAGAGAGAAGAGATCCTAGCCAGTCAGGTGGAAAGGAAAGGGAGAAGTCCTAGCTTTCTAGGGACACTCTGTTGAGAAGGGAAGGGGATGGGGGGGAAGAAGTCACAGCAGCATGAAGTGGGTAACCCCATACAAAAGTCCGCACTTCACAGGCTTCTTCATTAGGAATAATCCAGTCACAGGCAAGATCTTTGAACCAGTACTCTCCGCACTCCTTTGGTCTAATTTATTAAATACCCATCAGCCTCCCACAAAAAGACCCCTTCCTAGGGTTGCCAGGCATCCTCTCAGCAGGCCGTTAAAAGTCCGGTCGGCAGTGCAGTGGGGCTAAGGCAGGCTCCCTGCCTGGCCTGGCTCTGTGCAGCTCCCGAAAGTGGGAGGCATGTCCCTGTGGCCCCTAGATGCGAGGGCAACAATGGAGGCTCTGCGTGCTGCCCCCACCTCAAGCGCTGGCTTCCCAGTTCCCATTGGTTGGGAACCATGGCCAGTGGGAGCTGTGGTGTTGGCTTTTGCGGGCATGGGCAGAACACACCACGCAGAGCCACCTGTCCACGCCTCTGCCTGAGACCAGACATACCAGCCGCTTCCAGGACCGACAGGGAGCCTGCCTTAGCCCCACTGCACCACCACCCGGGAGCTGCCTCAGGTAAGCGCTGCCCAGCCAGAGCCAGCACCCCAGACATCCTTCCCCAGGTTGGAACCTCCCTTCCACACCCTAACTCCCTCCCAGATCCTGTACCCTGCACCCCCCACCACACCCCAACCCCCTGCCCCAGCCCAGAACCCCCTCCCGCACCCCAACCTCTTCATCCCTGTCCCCACCCTACATCCCTGTCCCCACCTCTCAGTGCCGTGCCGGAGCCTGCACCCCCTCCCACACCGCAAGCCCCTGCCCCAGCCCTGAGCCCACTCCCATGCTCCAAATTCCTTAGCCCCAGCCCAGAGCCCTCTCCTATGCCCTAAACCCCTCATCCTCAGCCCCACCCCAGAGTCTGCACCCCCAGCTGGAGCCCTCACTCCCTCCCACAGCCCAACCCCCTGCCCCAGCCCAATGAAAGTGAGTGAGGGTGGGGGAGAGTGAGCAACAGAAGGAGATGGGCTGGAGTGAGTGGGGGGTGGGACCTCGGAGAAGGGGCGGGGCAGGGGCAAGAGTGTTTGGCTTTGTGCCATTAGAAAGTTGGCAACTCTACCCCTTTCCCTCACCCCTCAGGTTTAGTCTAACAATCCTCCTTAGCACTGTGTTTCCAGTCATGGTCTCTAGGCTGTGCCCTGTTTGAGGGGTTTCACAGCCCTCCTTCCTGGGGCTATATCTGGGCTGATTTCTCTCCACCTCCCACCCCTCAGCCACAGCCAGCTAAACAACATTGAAAGTTACCTCTTAAACCAATTTTTAGACAGGGCTAAAGCAAGGTTTTGGCAAAGCACTTTCACTTTTTAATGCTCTCATGTCCCTTGATGCTATAATGCCATATTACTACTCGGAGTGCATTTGAGTTTAAGGGTGGGTAAGCTCAATCACCTTGCCAAAATACCCTGATGTCACTTAAGAGGTCAACATATTATTTAAATTGATTACATGCCTACTGTCAAATGTTCTCAAACTGTGGTCCTCTAGAAAGCACTTATTCCTCCCCACACTTTGGAAGCCTCTTCGTACATCAGCATGTCCATTATTCATAGTAAACCTCAGGGATTTCTTTCCTCCAGTACAAAATACTTGTATCATATTGGACTTTCCACCACTGAAGTTAGGGTTTCTAGGCCCCTCAAAGGTAATGAGGATTACACGCTGCTGCTTTGTGACCACTTAGAAAATATCTAGCTCTCCTATTTCAACACTCCTCACATATTGTGCAGCCCAGAGGGACAGATTGCTTGTTCAGTTCTATTTTGCAAACTCCCCTAGTAGCATAGCTCAATTCTTTAGTGGCTCCAATATTCCTGAAACTTGGAGTGGTACAGACCTACACAGGAATCTAATTACTTAATTAAAGGAAAACTAGGATGACTAGCTAATCATTTATATTCTATATATTAACTACATAAGAATATTAAGGGCCAAATATTTCACCCAGACTTTATTGGCCCTTCCTACGGGCTATGCATGAATGCCTGAGTCCACTCATGCACTTGACATTGCAGGTTAGGAGTCTTGATGTGTAAAATTGCACCCACAATTAAAATTTTCCCTAAAAGTATATAATACGTACAGTCGGTACACACACACACACATATACACCCTCCTCCCCAACCCCACCTTTGCCAAGGCTGATGAGAAGGTTGTGGACTGTGACAAATATTTAGGGGCAGTCATTTAGTTTACATTGTGACAATTTATAGGCACTGGATGGACATCTCTAGAGACCCAGGAAATACAGCGGTGTTTGAATTTGAGCACGCTGCTCTCACTGCATCTGAGCTGCCCTATTGTTCCCATTTTGATACTTCTTCACCTCTTCACATGAGCTGAAGGGCAGGGTGAACATGGAAAAGATCTCTAAAGCAGAAAGAGGGATGCTTGTTTCTTGTGGCAATTACAGTGCTATGTAAACTACCCTCTTCTGACTCACTGGCTGCCAAACAGCATACACCCCTTTCTGCTAACACTACACAAATTCAGAGGGATTGTGCCCAGTTGCTGACTGCATGTGTGTGTGTGGGCAGGGGCGCACACCCTTCCCTCTCAGTGCCCCACTGCTAGTAAAAGGGGAAATACCAATGCAAAGCTTTCAGAGAAGACCCAAGGAAGGGCTCCCCATCCTCAACAATACAAGTTTTGTTTTGTTCTTAAATGAATAATCCCTTATTGCCCCACTGAAATATTTGAAAATACTCTTGGCTGGAAACAGCATCCAAGCCATGACAATAAATTTGCGTTGTGAAAAAAATTGTCTGTAACGAAAGAAAAGCTTGCAAAAAACAAACACCCCCCCCCCAACATTTTCTCCAAATGGTCTCATTCTGTCAACATGTAAAACTACAGAGGCCAGTTACATAGGGGTAACTCCTGTGCTAGTGAGAGCAGGACAAAGCCCATAATCTTCATTGTCAGGTCATGTGCAGTTAAACTAGAAAGGGCCAATCTGCACTGTGTTATACACAAGCAATCCAGCTGGCCACAGTGAGAGGACACTGAGAACAGCATTTCACCCAGAAAGTGTTTCGCAACATCTCTTCCAGGAAACCCCCCGCCCTCACATCTATCAAAGCAAGTACCTCACTGTGGCAGTTGGAGAGAGCAGGAGTAAAGAGCTTTTCCTGGAAAGCATTTGCAAATTACTACAAATCACATATCTTCACAGAAGCATTAAGAGGAATTTGGATTTTATTTTATTTTTAAAACACATCCTTTTTTTCTTTTCTTCTGTCTAGTTCCAACTTTCCAGGACTATATGTACTGCAAATGGAGAATGATAAAGAAATCAAGAAGTTATTCGCTCACATGCAGTGAGTTGATTTCATTTTTCTATACAACATTTTTGAGCAAGCTCATGAGTTGGTGTACCCCACCATCAAAGTCCAGGATTGAACAAAATCTTTATGAAAGATGTCTCATAAAACACGACCATATATTAAGAAAAAGTAACCACTGTTAATACGTAACAAAGAACACTTTCGGATGATTTTCTTTTCCGGTCATCATTCTCCAAGCAAGTCCTTGCTCCTATCTAGTATTTGGAGGATTTCATTGAACTGCAAAAGAGTTATTTCAGATTTTTAATTATGCCAGACTAGGTAGGAATTTAGTCAAGGATAGACTGACCTACTCTTGTAACCTGTACTTCACATGAGAAAGAGTTGTAAGTTTCTCCAAATATTCAAATACCAATAACAGTGGAGTAAAACATGCCTCATGTTAGATGAGAAGGACCTTTTAGACTAACTTAATGACATCAGCTCTCCAAAGATGAGGAGGATATGGAAGAAACACATAAGTATCAAAGTCTGCTAAATTAAGTGTCTATTAAAGAAAGTAGAGACTACTGCCAAATGGAGCAAATCAAGAATCCACAAAAACTCACAGCTTTGACCACATTTAGACCTACATATTTGAAGTGAAAGCTTCTTGCACTGATTTGCAATGCATCCTTAGCCAGCCGGATGTGTGCGGGGGTAAGCGGAGAGAAGAGGAGGCTGGTTTTAAACAGATGTTCTCCTTTCTTGGATTTCATTCATAAATGAATGGGAAATGGAAGTGAAAGTGAATAAATGTATCTTGTGTGTAGAGACAAATATCAATTCAATTACCATTAGACATCTAACAATGTAATACATTTTTCCCTTAGGGCTGCAGCATTGCAAAAGGAAGAATCCTTTGTTAGACGCCAAAAATGCAGTGAATTTAAAGATGCTGACTTTATGCCAGTTTATCAGCTCAGATACAGAACAGGTTGATGTTAGCTGAAAAAGAAATTAATCTTGTCATGATGCATCTTGCAGCTCGATTTCTTTGTGTCATGCTAGCCAAGTGAAAAATGACCCTGCAGTATAAAAGGTTAAATGGCAGAGTGCGAAAGCTACAGTAAAGTAAGCTTAGATATGTTGTTAAAGCATCGGGAACAGGAACCACATACCCATACCCACACGGACATTTTTTTTTAATGTCTTACCTGGCTTTTATCATCCAGCATTAGCTACATGTTACTTGTATCCCACCTCCCACCCAACTTGCCTGCAGGCCAGTGCCTACCTCTATTTATAGTCTTCTGTAATCTTTTCATCTCCTCCCCTGATGTCATCAGGTGAGGTGACTGCCTGGCTCTCCCACTCACAACATAGGAACCTGCCTACTCTCCCATCCTGAAAATAGAAGCGTCACCAGGGTGGCATGAGGGGCTAACTGTCCCAAGTACTATCCTGTTTGAGCCCTGCCCTTGATATGTACTAGAGCAAGCAGAGCAAGATTAATCTAAAGTCCCATAGAAAGCATCTGACTGCTCTGCACCAAAATTAATAGTATTCATTTTCTTTACCTTTTGAATACTTGGTGTTCTGAGTTTCATGGAATCACAAGAGAAGGAAGGGTGGTATCTGCCATCTGGAAGTGATTATGAAGACTTACTGTACTGCAGAACTAAGCTATTTTGTACCAAATTCTAACAAAAAGAGGTGCTATTGAGATAAATGCCAGACTAAAGAGTGGCTAAAACAATACAAACACGAAGTTTGCCATCAGCATTCCAAGCACTCAGTCTGACTAACGAAAAACACAAACTGGAATTTATGAATAATCTCAAAATGCTGAAGTAATTTTTCCTTGGGCCCAATTCCTCCCAGCTGGTCCTCTTTTGGCTGATCAGGAACTGCTACTTGCTTCTTATTTCTTAAATATCTTTATTTGTTCAAGTGTATTACTGACTACATAATTCTTTCCTCCTACTCCCCCTCCACAAAATAAATCCTTTTCCATATTACCAACTAGAAATAACTATATGTTCCTTCATCTTCTCCAAATCTAACATTTTCACCATCATCATTTGTATTACGGTAGCACCTAGAAGCCCTGGTCATGGTCCAGGATCTCATTGTGTTAGGTTCTGTACAAACACAAGAAAAAAGATGGTCTCTGTCCCAAGTTGTTTACAATCACCACTTTGTAACAAATTAGAAAAAAAATCATAATGAGGAGGGCACCAAGGGTGTTACAAACTGACCAGTAAAAGCATAGGGCTAGATTTTAAACTGGGCCTTAATATAGCTTATATTTTTTGTACACATAAATAATTGCACATTCATTGCGTGTCCCAAATTTTGTGGATGCAAAGTGACAGGCACATCTATCTGTGAGGGTAAAACTGTACCTAGAAAAACTGTTCCCATCTAAGAAAGCCATACTTAATCTGTATTTATAATGGACAACTTGATTTAACTTTCTCTGTAGCCATAAACGTAAAAGTCCATAGTGACTACATGGATCTGCTCTTAGCAAAAGCACCACATGTTCTTGTACTGCCTCTGGAGCAGCCCAGTTTCCCCACTGCTCTAGGGAGGATGTAAACTGATGAGTCTACGTTTTCCAGCATGCTGATAGGGAATTCTGCTGGGGGAATTCTGCGCCACTGTGTGTGCACAGAATTCATGTCTCCCACAGATTTCTTTGCTTCCCCACAGAAAAATGACTTCTGAGGAGGAAGTAAAGGGAGGCCGCAAGAGTGGTCACGCACCCCTCCACAGCAGTGTGAGCACATCATTTTGGGTGCCCAGAGCAGCCAGCAGAGAGGTAAATCACTGCAGAAGGCTGGGGATGCTGTGGCTGATGGCTCCTGTGCTGCAGATGGGAGAGTCAGGACTTCCTCTTCCCCTGCAAGGAGTGGCCAGGACCAGGTCACAGCCCCAGAAACTTCCCTGGCTGCAGGAAACTTCACTCCCCTCCCTGGTTCCTGCCCCATTTCTCCTCAGCCTTGCAGGGGAGGAGGGAATGGTCACTGTACAGGGAACTGCTCCCCCATATGCCCAACCCCTCCATACCCTGAGCGACCCTCATCTCTCATACCTGAACCCCCACCCTGCCAACCACCACCATCCCCTGCATCTGGACCCCATGAACCCCTCCCCCCAGACCACCCACCACTGAGCCCCACACTTGAATCCATAACCCAACGAGCTGCACCCCACCTGCACCTGGACCCCCGGAGAACCCCGACGAGCATCCCACCCTACTGAGCCCTAACCGGCTGCACCTGGACCCCCACCCCACCAAGCTCCACTCCCCCCAGCACCCAGACTCACCCCTGCTGAACCCCAGACACAAGCCCCTATGCATCCAGATCCCTGACACATTCAGACCCCTCACCAAGCTGCCTGCACCCAGATTGCCCCACACAGAAACCTCTCACTCCACACCTGGATCCCCCCACACTAAGCTCCTCCACACTTGGATCTTTCTGGGCTGAGCCTACCTGCTCCACACCTGGATCGGGGGCCAGAGCTGAACATGCGTGTGAGACTCTGTCTCTCTCACTTGACTTGATATGCCTGGCATGGAGGGACAGGACCCCGAGGTATTTCTGGTGCAGGTCCAGCCCTTGCACTGTCAGGGTCAGGTGCAGCCTCACCGTTGAGTCTGCATCCCTGGCTGGGAGTGGGGAGGAGGCTGCAGAGTCATTTCCCACCTAGGTGCAGCCGGTGGCCTGTGCTCCCCACTGCCATGGTGGAGCCTCCACATTTATTTATTGACAAATAAAATATGCAGGATTTTGTAGACTTTTAAAATATTATGCAAAGAATTTTTATTTTTTGGTGCAGAATTTTTAATATATTGGTGCAGAATTCCCTCAGGAGTAAATGCTGATTCAGCTATACAGATAAGTACATTGCAGGGTTTAGAGCTAAAGTACCATCCCCTCCCAGCCACCAGCACAGGCATGGAATATGTAGCCTGCTTCCCCTTGCATGCTGCTACTCCTGGTACAGATAGCATATAACAGGGACTAAGGAAGTGTCTTACACTTTATCACTGCCTTCCACAGATGCACAAGCTAGGTGACAATTTGGTCTTTAATAGCTTTCTACCTGCAGATCACAGTCTACAGTAATGACTTCTCCAAGTCATGAAGTTATCAAGTGTCGTTTTGCCTAGAAGAAGAACATTTATCAAAGACTTTAGACTAATAGCTCGGCTGATATAAGAGCAGACTACAGGATCCAATATAGAATTTGTATTAGGGTGCTATACCATTTAGTACTGATCCTAATAAAAATTGCATGTGCAAAGACAGGGTATTTAATGACACAGTAAACCATAAGAAGTTATGTTCCAGTTTCAGCTTTGTCACCTGAATCGCTGGAAGGGAATTTAATTGTATTCCATTATTTCATGGTTTTTTTAAATGTTAGTATGAGGGAATTTTCTGAAATGATATAGAAAGTTAAAGACTGTAAAAGTATAGTAGAACTAAAGTCTCCCTGCACCCCCGTCCCAAGTCTTGTCTTTTTTTCCAAGGCACATAGGAATTGATTAAGAAGCAATGAACAGGAGATGACATTAGCTCCCTTTTGCTAATCAGAGGATAGGAAATAACATAATTAAGAAATAAGTGTACACTTCAAATCACTAATTTGCTGTCTCAGATGATTCCATTTGTTAATATATAAAAAAGGTGTACATGTCATGCACATTATCAAGTTTGTAAGCTCTACAGAAACTAACCTAAATCAGTATATGCTACAGTTATCCTGTTGTAAAATATAAAATGCACTGAAGCTCAGAAGTTAATCTGGCTTTCAGTGAAGGAAAAGAAAAAAGTTATTTCTCCCAATTTGGGTCAGTTCAATTTTTTTGGAAATGACTGATTGCAGAGAGAAGCAGGCAGATCCTTTAACACTCACACTCTTTCACCTTCCATTTGGAAGGAACAGTTGATTTCTGATTTCTTTAATAACATGTACAAAGTAATAAAATCTCCTACATGAGGTGATGCAACAGAGCTATTACAGAGATGGCTTTGGGCTCCCCAATGGGCCTCATGGCACAAGACTAATGCAGCTATGTTTGACCAGCATTGGGTGGAAACAGAACATTGTCACAACACACAGACCCACCTTGCCCTTATTCACCTCCCCCTAACCTGCTCAATGACCTTCAGCCCTGCACTAATCTCCACAGCTAATTCCACCAGAATAACCAGCCTAATTTATTTGTTTCTGCCATGGCTGTTCCAGCTTTCTCCAATGCCTCGTCATGACATAGCAGCACACAAGTGCTCAAGATGTATATTCAAGATTCTAAACTTAGCAACTTAAACTTAAACTCTATCAAATTTGCGTGCATGTAAAAACTTAAAAAAAAGTTCAGGTTTTGCCGAAACAGAAAACAATGCAATATTTTTAAAGCTAAGCAGTCCAGTTAGAAAAAATATCCACAAAAATCCTCCAAGGGAGGTTATCAAATCCCCATCATTGGAGGTTTTTAAGAACAGCTTAGTCAAACACGTGGTAGGGATGATGTAGGTTTACTTGGTCTTGCCTTGGTGCACAGAGCTTGACTAGATGACCTCTTGAGGTCCCTTACCCTGCATTCGTATGATTCTACATATCCCTGTCCAGACAAACAAGATGCAGTTACTGCTGAACTGCTGCTATATTTTCATTCATTTCATACCCAGTAGAGTAGGCAAAAGTCTACAAAACCCGGAGACTCTAACAAATCCTTAATAGGAGAGAGCAGGCAAAATATATCCTGGGTTACGAGATACATGCTCACACTCTTTGGGCCAGATTTTCAGAAATAGCCTCCATTTTTATTCATCCAATTATACATCTTCCAAAAATTTTGCACCCACATTTGTAGACCTAAGATTGGCTGTTGGTGCAAATATTATGAGTCCCATGGCTAACTCAGAGTTTGAAAAATCTACTGCCCAGCCAATCCAGTACAAGTAGCAGTTCAGAGTCAGAGTAGGCTGACAGAGGCCCAGGAGCTGAGAGCAGCTGGAGCCTCTCGCTGCTTCCCCAAAGAGAAGGGACAAACTTAGGTGCAAAGCAGCCCAGGGCCACTGATCCTTTACAAGGAAAGTGAGTGGGGTGGTGTAGAACTCTTTCAGTCGAGCAGAAAAGGTGCCACAACTGGGTGGGAAATGTAGTGAGAGTGGATGTGCTGGGAGCGGGTAAGAGAAAGGAAAAGACAGAGAGGCGATACATTTTTTAAGAAGCGCTAGGCTGACAGAGAGCACAAGAGAGATCTCGGAGGTGGTAAGAGGAAGAATCAGAACACAATGTGGGGTGGGGGGAAGAGGAACAGATATAAAGGAATGGAGGGAGGGAGAAGAAAGAGAGAGAGGGACCTACACACACGCAGAACAATGCAGAAACACTGCACAATCTATAACAGGAAAACGAAGTCGTGTGAAGCCAGGAAAGGGAAAGAGGATTCATCAAAAGCAGAAGAGTGAGTTCCATCTTTAAGGTTTGTTAAAATAAAATTCTCTGTTTAGATTCCCACCAGCCATAAAACAGCCCCCCCATCCATGAAAGTTCTAGGCACCTTGAACGTACTTTAAAAATACAGATCAACAAAACCAAACATGGCAGCTTCCCTCAAAGTGGAAAAAAGACTTCAAACCTTGACTGTGGTGCCAGCCTACAATATACCCAGCCCAGTTCGCAGCTCATGCCTCTGTCCCTGAAAGCTTTGAAGAAATTATCTTTCCAGGGAGCCCTGAATATCAGCAGACTTGGGTTGTTTCAGACCATAGGAGTGCGTCTGAAGAGAAAATGAATTCCAGACTTTTGTGCCTCCTACAGAGCAGCATCCAGCCAGCAGCTCCCTCTCTCTAGTTAAGGGATTCCAACATGCCCACAACTAGGGCAGTTTGACCTGGGGACAGAGGGGCATCTCTCAAACAGGAGAGCCCCTAACCATTTAGCACTTTATAGGTCAAACCCAATACCTTAAACTCCACCCAGAAAATTACAAGCATCTAGTGATTGACAGTGCTACAATTAAATATAACATGCATTAAACCAGAACAGAACCCCTTCTTCCTTCCAATTGCATAGGGGTGGCTCTTTGGGGCTCAGTAGCACTGGTATTTTCCACCTGGGCTATTAGGTTTGGTCCATGAGCTATTGTGTGTCAGGGAAATTTTTCAAGTTTCAGTCTAATATTTGCACCTATAAAATTCCCTGTGAGTTTAATTTTTTTGTCAGCACAAAGTTGTGCCTACCAATGGGGAGCTGGTTGACTTCAGGTATATCTGCTAATCAAGCTACAGTTACAGGACCCCAGGGCCAGGGTCTCCTTGTTGGTGGGTTAGCACAGGCATGCAGTTCCTAGAATGAGGATGCTGGCTTGAGCTTTTTTTAACAACAGATTGTCTATTTATTACTGGTAGAGAGTACAGAGGCAGCTCCCCCTTCTGCTGCTGGTAGAAACACTCACCCAGTCAGGAAGTGCACACACATTCAACTTCCCCTCAGAGGTACGCTGAGGCAGGGCTCTTACCTCTCTGGGAGAAGCCATATCTTTTAGGGTATGTGTGCGGATGTGCCACACACACAGACCCAGCCAACACAGTAACTCTGTTATACTAGCAAGGGCACTAATTAGGGAGCGCACAGGGGGCTCCTGCCCCCCTCCCTGAGTTTCATACAGGAGGTGGGCTCCAAGACGGAGCTCTTAACTGCACAGGATTAGCCCTGGTCTACACTGGGGAGGGATCGATCTAAGTTATGCAACTTCAGCTACGTGAATAACATAGCTGAAGTTGACGTACTTAGACCTACTCACTGCGGTGAATCGATTGCTGCCACTCCCCTGTCGACTCCACCTGTGCCTCTCGCGGCGGTGGAGTACAGGAGTCAACGGGAGAGTGCTTGGGGGTCGATTTATCGTGTCTAGACTAGACGCGATATATCGACCCCCGCTGGCTTGATCGCTGCCCGCTGATCCACGGGTAGTGTAGACATACCCTTAGGGTGGAATGTGAATTCTGCAGAAAGTTCACCCAGCTTGTGCCCCGGGGCCAGGGAGTCAGTGTTTTGTTTACAAACAGAGGCGGGGTGATTAAGATAAGAAAGGGCTGATAATTTAATTAAAGATCTGGAAGTCCTTAGATGAACCTGTAAAACAGGAATCCCTCTGCGTGGGGTAGGGGGAGTGTTGAAGACAGAATGCGGGGGACTCAGAAGAAATATAGCTAAGCCCTTTGAACCAAATTTACATTCAGAAAAGAGGGAGATGTGAAGGGTGGATAGGTGAAAAGAAGGGGCCAAAACCCAGGGAAGGGATAGCAGTGGTATAGAGAAGTTCCCACTCTACCTGTGGTACTTGTGTGGCCCATCGTCACAGTATGTGAGCGCCTCAACCTCTGTGAGGTAGAGCAGTGCTGTTATCCCCATTTACTCCTGGCATTCTGCACCAAAAAAATAAAAATTCTGCACATAATATTTTAATATTCTGTAAAATTCTGCAAATTTTATTTGTCAAAATAACACTACATAATCACACCAGTTTCAATTATTTTGGTAATTTATTTCAAAATACCTGTCAGCAAGTATGTCTGTAAAACGCATACACACACAAAAATTGTCCCAGGAGTAGAGAGTAAAAGAAACCCTGATGACAACCTAGTTCCTATTTCTATGTCCCGTTCCCTGCACCCCCCCCGAGCCCAGCTGGGGGGCCAGACACCCACAGCCCCTCCTCCCCAGAGCCCAACCGCAGGGCTTTCCCAACCCAGATACCCGCACCCCATCCCCTCCTAGAGCCTACCTGCACCCACCCCCAGCCACTACATCCAAACCCCTCCTCCCCAGAGCCCAGCCGAAGGGCCCCCCTTGCCCAGACACCCTTCACCTTCCCCCCCCCCCCCGAGCCCAGGGATCCACAGGGAGAAACAGCCTGATGTTCAGTCCCAGGCTTGCACGGAGTTCCCTGTGCATCACCTTTCCTTCCGTCAGGGCATGCTGGGAACTGCAGCTGCCAGGAACCCCCTAGCTCCCTCGCCCTGCCCCTAGCAGCGTCTTCTATGTGTACGCAGGGTTCTGCCAAGTCCAGTGGCCCCTAGGGGGGCTAGCAGCACTGCAGCCCATTTCTGTGGGGGAAAGGAAATTCTGTGCGCACGTTAATTTCTGCAAAATTCTGCATTGCTCAGTGGCATAGAATTCCCCCAGGAGTACCCCATTGTAGAGACTAAAGGCCAGATTTTCAAAGGTATTTCAGCACCTAGTGGGATTTTCAAAAATGCCTAGAAGGTTAGGTGCTTTGTAAACCCCACTAGATGTCTGGCTGCATCTTTGGGTGTCTAAAAACCTTTAAAACTCTGTCCCTAAAGCTCTGACCTGAGGTCAGACAGAAAGTCCATGGGGTGGGAGGGAGAGAATAGAACCCAGGTCTCTCAGGTATAGCTCCCTATCTACTTGACCATCCTTTCTCTCTGATGAATGCTGCAAAAAAGAGGACTCAGATGAGAGCAAAACCAAGAAGGCCAGGTCTCAGAGACTCCAGCAATTGGGAAGGATGTCATGGTTGACAGTATGAAAAGCAACAGAGAAGAAAGAAAGAAAGTTAGATGAGAGGAGAGCACTTAACCGCCAGTGGGTGGTAGGTTCTGCCCCAGGCTGGATTGTACAGTAATGCCTGCTGTGCGATTCTAGATTTTAACTGAAAACCATTTGGTTTCGTCATTTTTTTGTTCTGAGTTTGAAAAAAGGAAGGAAAGAGAAAGTGTCGTACGAGTATCAGATGTGATTATACCTCACATTCTTATGGTTTCAGCTGTATTCAGGCCAATTCCAGAATAAAGAACAGAAATTGCATCCACAGAATCCATAAAGTCAACAATTATTATCATGATTTGTGTTATTCACTGGGCACCATCTGTGTGCTCAGCATTGTTCAGAATATGCCAGAAAATGTAGTCCCTGAGCCAATGGGATCTGATATGTAACTCTGGATAAGATGGCTCAGATATTTAAGTATGAAGTGTATAGTTATTGATCACACATGTTATCACATGTTCACTGTGATATTAATATTTATGAGTGGAGGCAGTGATGGCAATAGAAGTTTTACTTGATTAATGGCTAGAAGATTTGACCCTCCAACTTTCTTTCAAAAGGAAGAGCTGCCCAGAGTTCCTGTGCTTGTTTATTTTCCTTTCCTGCCTGCCGTGGCCCTGATATATCTCAGAAGTCTCAATTTTTTTTCTCAACTTTAAAACCTGGAATTTTCTTGGTGTGCGGTTTAAAATATTCTACTGTGGAAACTGCAACTGCAACAAACAAATCACTGTAGTGTTGTGTTTAAGATCCTTCTGGAAAGTAACTTTAAACAGAAGTGAAAGCACTGTTGCCAACTCTCATAATTTTGTCATGATTCTCATGATAATTATGGTTTTCCTTAAAGTCCAAGCTCCTGGACTCAAGTGATATGTGATGATTTCAGCCTTTATTCTTAAAGAAAAATAAAATTTCTAGTCCTTGTGGCTCTTGAGTAAGCTTTAAAATGTGACCCCAGTGTATGCTAAAGGCTCAAAAAGCAGAATGTAAATAAAAAGAATCTCAAATCTATTATTTTTACATAATCTCATTATTTTAAAGCCAATCTCATGATTTTTGGTGAGCCTGATTTATGATTTTTGAACATTTGAGTTTGACAGTACTATGAAAGTGACTTGAAAGTGTCAGTTTCATGCCTGTTTTAAGTCAGTTTCTAGTCTATTATTTGTATTGGGGTAACACTCCTAGAGCCCCAGGAAGGTGCAGTATAAACTCATGGGGCTTTGCCCTAGTAGGATGTTACCAGAAGTTAAATGACCTATTCCAAGTTTGATGAACTGCAAAATAATTAAAACTAAAATAAAAAAAGTAATACAAAGTAATCTAGATTTTTTTTTCAATTGTTGTATTAGAGAGTTAGTAACAAAGTAAGAATATACATTACGGTTTTAAACCTAACTCAGTATCCCGTAAGTGAATTGACACAGGATAGAACATGTTAGCATTAGAGCTAAGTGGGTCTAATATTTATTTAATTCTCTTTCTTTATATAGGAATTAGAAATTATTATCTGAGAGGAGTACTGTATCTAAGTTATTATCTGCAAAAAAACAAGAGTTTTTGGGTGCACTCTGGAATCACAGTTAAAGTTGCCCCCCCATCTGAAATGGTGCCCCTGTCTAAGAAAGAAAGGCATTTAGTAACAATCAGCCTTATGAAAAGGAGTACTTGTGGCACCTTAGAGACTAACAAATTTATTAGAGCATAAGCTTTCGTGAGCTACAGCTCACTTCATCGGATGCATTTCATCGGAGCTGTAGCTCACGAAAGCTTATGCTCTAATAAATTTGTTAGTCTCTAAGGTGCCACAAGTACTCCTTTTCTTTTTGCGAATACAGACTAACACGGCTGCTACTCTGAAACCTATCTATCAGCCTTATATCTGGCTTGTGAAGAGAGAAGAGCCCTGAAGATTGAAGAGCAAGTAAAGCATGGGCAGCAGCAATTGAATCTCCAGCACTGTCTTAACAGCTAGTAGAGAAGCAAGGTGGGTGAGGTAATATCTTTTATTGGACCGACGTCTGTTGGTGAGAGATGCAAACTTGTAAACTTACACAGAGCTCTTCTTCAGGTGATGTGACAAAAACTCTACATCACCTGTGGGTGAACACTTTTCACAAAGCAATCACTCTATATCTGACCTATCAGTCCTCGTCCTCACAGGAAACCTGCACCAACACTTTCAAAAAATGAGCCTGGCAGCTTAACTTCATAACTCTGCTAGAAACTAAAAATCATGGACTGAATAGAGACACTGGATTTATGGCTTCTTATAACAATCTATAACCCACTAGCCCCTCCCGATCCCAGCTGCTTTCCCCCCATGACTGGAGCAGTATTAAAGGCCCACTTCACCTAGAATAGTCCCATGAAATGTGCGTTAACTACTTATGCTAAACAATCTGTTCCATCTTGAATTTGGCTGTGGCACTCTGAGTAAGGCTACATCCACTCTAGAAGCACTTCCATGGCGCAGCTGCACTGTGCCACTGTAGAACTTCTCTAATAACAGGTTTCAGAGTAGCAGCCGTGTTAGTCTGTATTCACAAAAAAGAAAAGTAGTACTTGTGGCACCTTAGAGACTAACAAATTTATTTGAGCATAAGCTTTTGTGAGCTATAGAAGTGAGCTGTAGCTCACGAAAGCTTATGCTCAAATAAATTTGTTAGTCTCTAAGGTGTCACCAGTACTTCTTTTCTTTGTAGCACTTCTGGTGAAGACACTCAATAGGAGAGAGCTCTCCTGTCAGCTTAATTAAATGTCAGCTTATCCATGAGAGGCGATAGCTACATCGACGGGAGAAGCTCTCTCGCCAGTGTAGCACTGTCTACACTGGCGCTTAAGTCAGTATAACTTACGTCGGCCAAGAGTGTGAATTATTTACACCCTGAACGACGTAAGTAATACCGAAGTAAGTTTTAGCGTAGACAAGGTCTAAGTTTCCCAGACCTGAAGAAGAGCTCTGTGTAAACTTGAAAGCTTGTCTCTCTCACCAACAGAAGTTGGTCCAATAAAAGATATTACCTCACCCACCTTGCCTCTCTAAATTTGTCAATTGTTCATTAGAAGTATAATTGATAAAGGTAACCATGATGTCATATACTTTCACTTAGTACCACATGCCATTCTGGTTAAAAAATTAGCACAGTACAATATCAGTACAGCATAAATTAAATGGATCAAGAACTGGCTGACAGATCTCACAAAGTAGCTGTCAATGGGGAATAATCATCACGATCGAATTGGGGTGTTTCTAGTGGGGTTCAGCAGGGACTGGTTTTGGCCTGATACTAGTGGACATTTTCATCAGCAATCCTGAAGTAAATATAAAGTCACTGTTGATAATATTTGCAGATGACAAAGATTAGCAGAGTGGTAAGCAATGAGGACAAAACAGTTATACTGTGTAATCTGGATCATTTGATAAGCTGGGCCCCTTCAAATAAAAAGTGTATTAATACAGCCAAACACAAGGTTATGCATCTAGAAACAAGAAATGCAGGCCACACCTACAAAATGGGGTGGGGGTGGGGGAGGAGTCTGTAACCCGGAAAGGATGTAGGGGTCAGCAGAGTAACAGCACCACATGAGCTCCTAGTATGATGCTGAGGCCAAAAAAAAAAAAAGGTCTATATGATTCTTAGACACCAGGAAATAATGAGTAGGCGTGAGCAGGCGCTTTTACCTCTGTATACAGCATTGGTGAGACTGAAATACTGTACTGCATACAGTTCTGGTGTCCACACTTCAAAAAGGATGTTGGAAAAATTAGAGAGGGGGCAGAAAAAGCCACAAAAATGATTAAAGGCTGGGGAAAATGCCGTACAGCAAGAGATCTAAAGAGCTCAATCTTTTTAGTTTAGCAAAAAGAAGATTGATTAGGGTGTATAAGTATGGGGGGGAAAGGGCTGGAACTAAAAGGGCTTTTTAATCCATAGCAAAAAGGGCATAACAAGCACTAATGGCCAGAAGTTAAAGCCAGATGTATTGAAATTAGAAATAAAGGAACAAGTATTTAGTAGTGAGGGTAATTAACCATTGAAACAAACTAAAATACCAAGAAAACTGGTGGATTCTCCATTTCTTGATGTCTTTAAATCAAGAGTGGCTGCCTTTCTGGGAAATATGCTTTAGCCCAGTGGTTCTCAAACTTTTTTTACTGGTGATCCCTTTCACATCGCAAGCCTCTGAGTGCAACCCCCCTTTATAAATTAAAAACACTTTTAAATATATTTAACACTGTTATAAATGCTGGAGACAAAGCAGGGTTTGGGGTGGAGGCTGACAGCTCACAATTCCCCATGTAATAACCTCCCAATCCCCTGTTTGAGAACCCCTGCTTTAGCCAAACAAAAGTTGTTGGGCTCAGTATGGAAGTAACTGGGTGAAATTCAGTGGCCTGTGACTTACAGGAAGTCAGAGAAGATGATCTAATGCTTCCTTCTTGCCTTAAAAGCTGTTACTGAATGTATGAATCATTGCTTTATACCCTGAGTACTCCACATGTAAAACACATCAGGTAATCTTGTGCCTACTAGAGATAGTAGCAATGTGTACACAGTTGCTTTCATGTCATATTCAGGCTACACTCAAAGCAACAGTTAAACAATAAACTTTCTCACTGTCTCATTTGCCTGCTCAAATCAGTAGACAAGGATATATGGCTAACAAAGAAATAAAGTGCTCCTTCAGTAATCCCATTTGACTTTAATCTATACTAGATGAGATAGTTTACCATATAGAAACAATGATAAAATGATCCAAAAATTTATTGCAACCAAGATATTACTAGCTATCTTCAGGCTAGAGTAAACCCAATGAGCACTTATTCAAACAGACTATGACAAGAATCAGCACAGAGCTGGGACGGGGAGTAAGGATTAGAAATGTTTGATACTCGCTCACATGTATCACCATGAGCACTTCAATTTCTCTGCACCTCAGTTTCTCTGTCTGCAAAGTGAGGCTCATGGTACTTTCCCTTCTTTAAAATTCACAAAGGAAAAGTATTATTATTGTGTTGACATTTCTACCTGAATTTCCCCTATATGTCCAATGATTTACATGAGTTGTGGTGTCTAATTAGCTACTGTTTGCACAGTGCTTTGAAAATATAAGGCACTCTATAAAGTATTGAATATGTTAGAATAATATTCATGAAGATAACAAGATCTGATGTCCACCCAAAGCAGTCCCTTATCCAACATGCCAAAAGAGAAGCCATTTTGCAAAGGACTTTTAATCAATCCAGTCAGAATTGTCATATGCTGATTATGCCGCAGAGCACAGCAAACAGAGGGTGTTCACAATGAGGCCAGGAGATGGCACCATAGTATTGTAAGCAATCATTCCAGCATACAATTGACTTGGCTGTGGAACCATCTCATATTTCACATGCCTTAAATAAGGCATTGTTCTGCCACAAGTGATTTAGCATGCTTCAATACTTTGAAGAACTGTTGTAATTTAGTGGTGCTTTGTTCAGGGAAACCTCTATGTTCCCTCTGACTATATTAAGGTTACAGCTCCTCTCAAAGAAAAGGAAATAAAACTTTTGAGTGAAACTGGACCCAGTTCTGAGCAAACCTCAGATGATTTACTGGCTCGCATTAATGTGAATTGTGATTTCACATAAGTTGGATCCAAATCAGGTAATTCTGATTGGGTTTCACTATGAGATTTCAGAGATGTTCATGCCCCTGAAGTGTGAACCCAAGTGAACAAAAAGTACAAAATACTTGTATGAATCCTGTGGGTAGAAGATGCTTAGTCTTGTCCATCTCTAATTTCCAGCTTGCCTAGAAATAGGAAATATAGTACTAGAAGTTTGTTAGAACATCCATTTATGATTTCCAGCCTAATTTTGCAACCTAAATTTTCAGGTCTTATGAGGTTCATCATTATATATAGTACAAATATTGCCCTTTTAAGTGCTTCTTTAATACAGCATAAACTGGGCTCCAAACTTCTCTCCAGTCCCAAATACTTAAGATTAAGGCAACTTCCACTCCCACTGGGCCACTGAAATAGAGTTTGACTTACATTGTAAAATCCAAAGACTTGGAAGTATTATAATAATCAGTTATAATATTCATTTCTGGTTTTAAACGCTCTCATTATTCCTCTTTTCCATGACAGCACAATGAACACTGGAGGTGTTGCCATAATTCATAATAAATTCTTCACAACATTTTGCTTCTTTCTGTTTGTGTAAAGTTCATCATTAACTTATTGGGCTCAGTACAGGACTAAGTTTTATGGTTTGTGGTATACAGGATCTCAGACTAGATGGTCGGTGGTTCCTTCTGGCTCTAAAGTGTCTGAATCGATTAATTACTGTAATTCTTTAGTTTATTATTTCAAATTGTGCATTTTTTATATTTTTCTAAACTATATGACTAGCACCAAAACAGCTCCTTGCAAATATTTGATATACAATATTTGGTTAGTCACATGATGTTGTTTCTGGTCCCTTACTTACATAACTAACCAACAGATGAACACATTGAGTTTCAGATGACACAACTGAATACATACATTCAAAATTTACTTTGAGTGAAAGTTTAGGTATCCAAGTTTAAAATTCACTTCCTACAAATGCTCATGTTAATGAAGCTTATCTGCTGGTATTTTCATGAAATGCACAAATATGATAACATTTTGTTTGAATTCTAACAAATAATCCCAGAAAATAACTTCCACTGTTTGCTGAGCTATAAAGAATTTATCCAAGAACAAATGAAAAGGGATCAGAAGTACCACTGCCATTCTGAATACCCAGCCCTTACTTGTGTAAGTATTTCCAGTTACAATTCTATAATTGTTACTCTAATTTGGTCCAATAATGTTCTATTCATATGTTTTACAAATATCAAAATATAAAAGTGTAATTTAAACACTTGACAATTATTCCTTCCTTAGGTGAAGAATTGTGTTCCATTAGATCTCATGTGCAAAGAAAAAAAAAGGACGAGGAAAGAAGGGGGGAAAAATACTTTCCTTAAATTTTCCTTTGGGAAAGTTGAACACTGATCAGAAATTCAACTGAAGAGCAGAGACAGACAAAAATTTTATGCAGTTCCAACGCCAAGTCAAGCAGGAGCAATGCAAGGCATCACAGTAGTACAATCAAAGAAGATATCTTTTTGATTAAAATGCATATGTAGAATTCCAACATGTGATTTATGGAGGCACTTAGCTAATCGAGTGTCCTAGTGTTTTCTAATCAGAAAAAAAGATTTGAGGAAAGCAACTGTAACACAAGAAGAGTTTTACGTTTATAGAAAAATACCCAGTGGTGAGAAAGCTGTAAATGTGCAATTCTTAGGATTAGTAACTAGTATATTTTTGGAACTTATTGTCCCTGTAAACTCTACAGATTTAGAACATTCGTAAAACAAATGTTTGGTGAGCCAGGACTGCTGTCCATTTCTGCCTGAGTTTATGAGCTAAGTTTCATTTTCTATCCAATAAATGTCAGTTTTGAAGAGCTTGTTAAGCTTATAACCCTACAATATTTTTTTCTGTATTCACTCAGAACTCATAAACACATGCTATTTCAGTACTATTGTCAATTAACATTCTCATTCAACCCTGTCTTTATTTTTAGTTCTCTGATAAAGAAAATTGTTGCCATAAAAGTTTATGGCAGACACATCCATGTCATTCCAAACAAGTATGTTTAATTTCAAACCTCAGGTTTTCAATGAGACATCATTTCAAGATGCAAGTGCCTACATACTGTGATAGGGGCATTTGAACTGCATAGAGACAGACAGATTTTAACCTTGGCTTCTCTCTTTCTCCCTCCTCCCGATACCCTCCATAGCAAACCTCTTATATTTATTATGAACAATCCATCAGAAGAACAATTTTCAAAATTAAAATTATAACCCATTCAGAAAAGCCCAATGATTGCAAACCAGACTCATTAGACTTCTCCAGACCATCCCCAATCTGATCTAAGCCAGTTTATTTTGTTATAGCTCCTACACAGCCAAAACCCTAGCTTTTATCACAGTTTCTGCTTGGCTGGCTCTGTTGCTGATTTTACCAGCCAGAATGTGCTAAGGACGGGAGAGCTGGAATCCTCCTTTTAGTCAATTCCTGATGGTTACCTTCAATCCTTAAATCATTCTCCAAAAGGTAGCCAACTAGATCTAGACAGGACAGCTTCATAATCACTGTGTGTGATGAATGCAATTATCTGCTCTGGCCATGTTGTATGCTTCTCAATTCTGTAAAAGCTATCAAAATTATTAAATTACAGATTATAGTTCAATGCTAGGTATGTCATGAAAAGCTAAAATGATAAAGAAGTGATAATAAAAACAGTTAAAGCTATAATGCAAGTAGGGGAAAGTAAGATGTAAAAGTATTTGAAATAGGCTTTGCAATAAGCTTGAGGTGTAATAGGACCTAGCAGTTAGGGTAACTATTCCTACCTTTTGCTAAGTGCTTGACCTTTTAAGATTTAGCAATAATCATTTTTAGGATAAACAAACTGAAAAATAACAGTTTGATCTTAATTTAGAAGATTTTTAGGAGCTTTTTGGTTATGTCTTCCTGAAGCAATTGTTTTTACATATTGAAAACAATGGGAAATGTGCTGACGCAAATAGCTTACACTAGAACGCTAATCACGGTCCCCTGGAATAACAAACATGGACAAGATTAAGAGACCTAATCCAGAATAGTCCCAGATGTGTGGGAATGTAACGGGAAAAGGTTATAAAAGATTATCCCAACTAAGGTTTGGTCAGACTTTGAGATGACAGGCTGGCAGAAACCTTATCACCATTCCCACTTACAGTTCTCATTTACTTCCTGTTCTTTCCAGCACCACTTCTGATGGTTTCCATAAGGAAAGCAGGGGGTCATTTTTCTGTGTTTATCTTGCTTTTCAGAGGTTGCTATTATACTTGTATGCAGTTGGGTATTAAATAAAGTCTTCATATCTCTATGTACAGGACAATCTAATTTGCTGTAACAAATTTCAAGTAGCTGCCTGAGTAAAAGAGCCTATTCAATGACTTATGCATTTTGCACCCTAAATTAATAAAGGATACAAATGATGGCTTCCTCCAGCTATTAAGCCACACTGTTTTCCTCAATTGAATGTGTTTCTGTAATAAACAATAATTCATTTCATCCCACTACTGTATCATTTGATAGAGGGGGAAAGATGCTATTTTCTGTCTTCAACCTTAAATCTGATTTCAAGGGAGGCAGCATTTCACCCTCTAAATCTGTGACCAGAATAAGAAAATTACTAAAGCTCCCCTTAAAGTCCGTGATAAAGCTCCCATTGACTATGGTGTGGTCAGGATTTCACCCTTAGTCATATTGCTAGTGTCAGCAAGAGTATAAAATTCAGGGGAGGGTTTTTGCTCCAAAGTTCATTTTTGTCATTCCAGCACTTGTCAGTAAACTTTCCAAATTACAACAAAATATGCCACTGGTAGATTGTGAATTACATTCTATATGCTTGAGAGGAAAGTTTGGTTCAGACCAGAATTCATACAATAATTACAGTGAGCACAGTGGATATGAGCTAGTGCTGATTATTTAGATCGACTGATTATTAATCATTCCATCATGCCCACAGCATACAGCAAATTGTGAATCTGGCAGATGAGGCATGTTGCAGCCTTAGAGTCCAAACCCTTCTGCATGTCTGGCAAACTGCATACAGTACATGCCGCCCAAGGACTCTCTGACCCTTTGATGAGAATGTGGAGAAGGTGCAAGCTGACTAAGACACATTGGGCCAAATAACTCCCTGGTGTAACTCCAGAGAGTAGGGATGTATTTGGCACATTTTCAACAGCTTTAAGAAAGGCTGTGTTCAGCCATAATTCAGCTGATGAATGATCTAGAAAGTTTCCTTCCATCTTGCCTATTAGGGAAGGGAAAATCCCATTTTCACTTTACCCATCCCACTTTACTTGAACCAACTTGTTATGGCTTCCTAGGGGCTTCTCTCTGGAGACGATCAGTGTGCTACAACTCTGTTCCCATCCCACCCTCTTCTGTCATCAGGCCTGCATGAGCCACACACTGTTCTGGGAAGCTTGCAGCACAGAGCTGGATATGCCAGCTTTTTGCGACCCAGAGATTCCCCTATATCAGGAGCATCCCCATCTCCCTCTTTGGAACAGCTTTCCAGCTGCTTTATGCTGAGTGCAGTGCTGCTGAAGGATTTGGGAAGGTGGAGACAAGGGTCTCACCCACAATGTATAAAGTATTTTTGGAAACATGATACTGAAAGAGGGAATATTTTGCAAATAACATATCCCTTTTTATTAAAAAAATTCTGAATTTTGGACCAAGTCTACCATATAGGACCAGACTCACTGTGTTTGTCTCACAAAAGAAGCCAAAATGGCCTTCTCTATGGGGCATAACTTTTTCATTCCTGTGATATAACCACACAATGACAAAACAATTGTCTGTAAGCAACATCGCCTCTTACTAGTTAGTGTTTATTTCTATCACAATGTGACAAAACATACAGGGACTTATCCGCAATTGAAGTTACTTTGGCTTTATGCTGATATAATTCTGTTGAAATCAGTGGAGTGTGAAAGTGAAGAAACACAGAGGTGAATTAGGGCTGCAGTATTTTGATGTAAGCCAATAAAGTACAAGCAAATATATTTCATCAGATACAGAATTTCTGCTATCAGGAAGGGCTGCAGGAAATAGTGCAATAGAATTGTTACTGTACACCCAGACTATAAAGTTTACACTCAAAACTTCTGCCTGTGCAGCTTTGACATGCCAGCAAGCAGAGAGGTAAGGGTCCCTCTCTATTTACCAGGGTGGCCAAACTTACTAGCCTTCCGAGCCACATAAGGCAATCTTCAGAAGTTAAAGAGCTGGAGCACACCTGCCTGGAGCCGAGGGTTGGGACTTCAGCCCCACTCCTGGTGAAGCCCTGAACCCTGGCAGGTGTGCCCTGCATGGCTGAAACTCTGAGACCCCCCTCCTCACTGGGCAGAAGCCCCTACTGCACTACCCCGCTGCAAGGCAGAGGTCCCAAGCTCATCCCCCCGCCCCCAGTCTGGTAGATGGAGAATAGGGGGAGATGCATGGGGGCTCCACAAGCTGCATTTTAATGGTGAAAGAGCCACATGTGGCTTGCAAGCCACAATTTGACCACCCCTGCTATATACATGCAGGGAGACCATATCTGGAATTATGAGTTAAATTCTGGGAGCTTCAGTAACAGAAAGATGCACTGACCAAGTGGAAGAATACAGAGAAGAGTAACAAAATAATTAAGAGTCTGGAGGGATTAATTGAAGATGTAAGATCAAGACAATACAGAGCAAAGCTGTGGTCACATGACCAGTCTTTACTCATATGCAGAGCTTGAGTAAGGATTTGTAGGGTAGGGCCATTGATCTACGCAGCACAGCTATGTGATGAATAAGAGGGGATAGGGGAATAAGATAAACGTCTTCAAATATCTGAAGGGTTTAAATGCCAAGGTTGGAGTTTAAATTATAGAAAATTGTACCAATGGGATACAATTAGAAAGATTGTTTGTTCTGAACATCTGAAAATATTTCCTGGCAATTAGACTGTGGAAAAGTGTCCCAAGGGATGTGTCTGAATATGTAAATTTGAATACAAAATGTTATGTATGCACATTAGGCCATTAGAGTGATCAGAGAAAGCTGTAACACTGAAGTATTTTATCACATCTCTATCAAAAATAGCTCCTTGCAGAATGGAAGCTTTGCTGACATTCATAACTGAATGATTTGAGCTTAGTGTATGTTGTGCAGTTGTTGAAAGTACTGGCTACTTGATCTAATGGCGTGGTCCAGCTGACAGCAATATGTGACTCTCTGCTGCTCAGACAGAAAGATTTGTGTAGTTTGTAGCTTTTTTTCAAGGGCTATGGGTCATACAGTGAGAATCCAGGTATTCACTTTGGGCAAATGAAAAATAGGAGTTACGGTCTCTGTGGGATATTTTTCAGTGCTTAACTACAAAGAGAATGTTTGAGCAGGGTGAACACAAACAGCACTCTATGACCATATCACCTGGTGTGGGAAAGGATTCACCAAGATTTTTTTAGGAAATTGGTTAAGTATCATCTTTGCACATTGTACACCTACTGTGTCCCTGGTGCTTCTAACCCTTAAATTATTCAGATTAGTTATTTAGGTGTTTTCCCATCAGAAGTAGTGATCTTTCAGGTTAGGTACATTTTAAAAGGAACCTATCAGTGATCTAGGTCTGAGCACAAGACTGAGTGCCAGGAACTCCTCTGTGCTGAATCTCAATCTGACTGCCTTGCCTTGATTTGGGCAAATCACTTCACTGCCTCAATTTTCCCATCTATGAAATGGGGAATGCATTCATCATAGGCCAGTTAAGAGGATTAATTAACTTTTTTAAAGCACTCTGAGTAAGCCTTTTTCCTTCCTATATATGGCAATCTAATCTGTTTATTTTAATACCCCTTTCCATTGTACAGAAGATCCTATTGCAGTGAGTTGTCCCAGACTATGTGACATAACAAACAATTAAAACATAATATCAATGACCAGTTCAAAATACACTTTCCAGACAGAATACGCTACTCTTACTTGAGTAATACCTTGTTCTGCAAATAGTCCCATTAAAATGAATGATAAACCAGGAAGTCTCCCTTTAGAAAGATGATTTTATACAGGTAGAAATATTCTATTCAAAATGTCATTAAGAAAGGAATATGCTCTAGAAATTCAAAAGTTATCGTAAACACTTCAGGTAGATTTAACTTACAAGTTCTTGCATGGAATGTAGCAAGGACTGCAAGGTTTTGTGGTGTTGTCTGCTTTCACAATAGTATTCTCATAATATTTTGGTACTCTTTAATCTCAAGACTCCTGGAGCTGGGAATTCCATTTAAAATCTCAGGTTTCAGAGTAGCAGCCGTGTTAGTCTGTATTCGCAAAAAGAAAAGGAGTACTTGTGGCACCTTAGAGACTAACAAATTTATTAGAGCATAAGCTTTCGTGAGCTACAGCTCACTTCATCGGATGCATTTGGTGGAAAAAAACCCAAATGCATCCGATGAAGTGAGCTGTAGCTCACGAAAGCTTATGCTCTAATAAATTTGTTAGTCTCTAAGGTGCCACAAGTACTCCTTTTCTTTTTATTTAAAATCTCAGTTTTTCATGTTTCAGAAAAGCAAGTTTCTAGCCTTTATGGTTAGATAAAAGCTAGAAAATGTGACCAAGTGTACTCTAAAGGCTCAAAAACAAGAGGGCAGATAAGAACCCCAGGCATATTCTCTAAAAAAAAAAACCTCATGAATTTTAAACCAAAGTTTTTGGGGCTGACCTAACTATGGGGAATGGCAACGTTGTGCTTCGGGGCAATTGAGAGGAAAGACTAAGCTAGGCCTTGCCTGATGCACACCTTCTCTTACTATTATCCAGTGTTAAAAAAGGGCAGGAGGGATTGAAAAATGTGTGAGGCATAGTCAATACAGAGGAGGGTCAGAATTTTATACAGGAAGATCTGGATGACCTTGAGGACTTGACTAATAGTTGAGATGAAATTCAATAGCATAAAAGCAAGATCATACACTTAGGATCTAATAAGAATTTCTGCTACACTTTGGGGGCTCATCATTTGGCAGCAACAGAGGATGAGAGACCTGTGTGTGTTGGTTGATAACAGGATGACTTAGCCACCAATCTGATGCAGCTGTGAAAAAAGGCAAAAATTATCCTAGAATGTATCGGGGAGGTATTTCTAGTAGAGATAGGGAAGTATTAATGCCATTGTACAAGGCACTTGTAAGACCTCATTTGGAATATCTGGTTGCCCATGTTCAAGAAAGATGAATTCAATCTGAAACAGGTGCAGAGAACAGCTACAAGGATGCTCAGGTGAATGGAGAGCCTATCTTATAAGAGGAGACTGGAAGAGTTTGGCTTGTTTAAGTTAGCAAAAAGAAGGCTAAGGCTAAGAGGGGATATGATCTCTAGAAATACACTGGGAGGTACCAGCAAGAGTGAAGAGCTATAGGCGTTGTTGGGGGCAAACAACCGAATTAGTTTTGAGCATGACGATGTTACAAGGTTCCTTCTGATGGTAAGGACAGCCCTGTGAGTCACTTCCTGTTTGTCTTATTCCTAAAAGTTTATGCTTCAGGGCTTCAGACAGCCATCTGAAGGGATCAAGAAGGCATTCCTCTCAATGTACTCTGCAGGAAGGTAGGTTGGTGTGTCTCTTTCCTCTGAAGCGTCAGGGATGGCTATGGCTGGAGACGGAAAACTGGAAAGGGTGGACCAGTGCTCTGAAGAGGTACTGAGCATTCTCCCTCTGTCAAGTGCTTGGCTGGCTGGTTCTTGCTCACAGGCTCAGAGTCTGACTGATCACCATAGGTGGGGTTAGGAAGGAATTTCCCTCCAGGTCAGATTAGCAGTGACCTTTGAGGCTTTTCACCTTCCTCTGCAGCATGTGGTGTGGGTCACTTGCCAAGATTATCTGGGTTTATCTCGCTTAATTTCCTTGGCACTGCAGATGCCTTAAGCACTGGTGCACTTTACTTCCTCCTATTCTCTCCCTGTGGCACATAACAGTCTAATCTCCTGTGGGCCATCATACTTCGGTCTAATTTTGGTTTTTGGGTTTAGTGTGTGAGTGCTGAGTGGTGTTGATAAGCTCTTGTGTACAGATCAGATCAGGAGCTCCTGGTGGTCCCTTCTAGCCTTAAACTCTGATTCTGTGTCTGAGGAGACATAGGCTTATGTGTGAACCTCAATATGCAAATGAAGAGCTTTGCTACACACATCTCTCCCTGACCATACTCCTGCTACTAGGTGAAAGTAACCTGTTGCCTGCCTTTTCTCATTTAATGCAGGATTTGCTGATTGTGGTATCAGTCCTGTTCTCATTACCTTTCACCCTGTGCTTATACATGCGACACAGTGCACCTGTTACATGCAAGATCAAGTTCCTTACATGTTTATGATTTAAATTAAAATGCCAAGAATAATTAAGGAGTCCTGGATTATGGGCATCAGTTTGGCATAACTAGTAGGCTTGACAATGTGTTCATGCAACTGTACAAATGTATTAGGAGAAATAACACCCATATCCAATAACAGAAAAGGGAAATTTAGCCATGTTTTCAGCACTTCCTCTCTAAAATCTCCACCACTAATTTGTCCCTGACCTTGCCCTTTGGCAGATAAGGTCACTTCCTTCCTTAAATGTCCAACAAAAATGAAGTTTCTTGCAAAAGTTACTCTTTGTATAGATCACATAGTTCCTTTATAACAGTTCACAGAATGAGTATTTAAAGTCTTCTTGGAACCTACAGGACTCAGGCATTTCCTATTGAGTCAGCAACCTGGCAATGTCTTGATAAGAACACAGTCACATTTCAATAGGTAATTATCATTTTAAGGCACCAGGATTAATTTCCCTTTTCCATGCTCTTTTTTAATGGGTTTATTACAATTTGTGTGTGTTTTTGGTTTTTGATCTCATTTTAAGCCCCCCCCCAAAAAACCCTCTGAAAATTAGCCTTGATAGAAGATGCTAACAAACTGCCAGGGGAAAAGACAAACTTTGATTTACCCTTTGGCAAATATTCACATTATTATATCCTGAGTCTGTGTGTTTCTGCTTTAAAGGTTATCAGATATGATAAAAAATTAATTTATGACCACATTTGTGTCAAAATACCTAAAATGGCAACAATGCTTATTTCCTTAAATGGATTTTTAGGCTGGTATTTATTAGTCAATAAAGTTGTCCTCTCTGTGTTAACTTGAAAGAACATAAGAATGGTCCTACTGGGTCAGACCAATGATCCATCTAGCACAGTAGCTTGTCTTCCAATAGTGGGAGGTGCCAGATGCTTTAGGGGAATGAACAGAACTGGCATCCATCCTCTGTTCTCCAGTCTGAGGTTTAGGAAAGCTCAGAGCACAGGGTTAGGTCCATCACTGGCTATGAGCCAAGTTGGTCAGGGACACATCTTCCATAAACATATCTAATTTTTTTCTGAACCCAGTTGTACTTTTGGCCTTCACAACATCCCCTGGCAACCTGATTTCTACTGGTTGACTGTTTGTTGTGTGAAGAAGTACTTCCTTATGTTTATTTTAAACCTGTTGCCTATTTATTTCATTGGGTGACCCCTGGTTCTTGTGTTATGTGTGAAAAACACTTATTCACTTTCTCCATTTTATTCATGATTTTATAAACCTCTATCACCCCCCCCCCCCTTAGTTTTTTTTAAGCTGAATAGTTCCAGTCTTTAAATCTCTCCTCATATGAGCTGTTCCATATGTCTTTTGTTGCCTTTCTCTATACTTTTTCCAATCCTCATTTTTTTTGAGATAGGAAACAAACAATAGGATCACCCCATCTTTTAACCAATAATGATCCTTGAGAGGATTTTCCTCTTATCCCATGACTACCTATTTTGCATAAGAACCTTTGAGGGACATTGTCAAAGGCTTTCTGAAAGTCCAGTGTATCAGCCTTGTCCACATTTGTTGACCCTCCCCACCCCCCTGATGATAATATTCTTTACTACAATTTCAAACAATTTACCTGCTACTGAAGTTACACTTACTGACCTGCAACTTCCAGGATTGCTTCTGAAGACTTTTTTAAAAAATTGGCATTACATTAGCTATCCACTGCTAATCTGAGCTAATCCGCTGCTACAGAGACTGATTTAAGCGACAGGTTACATACCACAGTTAGTAGTTCTGCAATTTCATATTTGAATTCCTTCAGAACTCTTGGGTGAATACCATATGGTCCTGGTCCTGGTCCTGGTGACTTATTCCTGTTTAATTTATTAATTTGTTCTAAAACCACCTCTATTGACACCTCAGTCTGGGACAGTTCATCAGATTTGTCACCTAAAAAGAATGACTCAGGAATGGGAATCTCCCTCACATCCTCTGCAGTGAAGTTTAATGCAAATAATTCATTTAGCTTCTCTACAACAGCCTAGTTTTCTTTGGGTGCTCCTTTTGTGCCTCGATCCAGAGGCGCTGGAACTAGTGGTGCTGGGGCTGCGGCATCACCCCCTGGCTTGATGTGGTTTCTATCTTAGACAGGGTCTACAGTTTTGTTCAATGGCTGTTGGCACCCCCACTATAAAAATGGTTCCATTGCCATTGCCTTGCTCATCCACTGATTGTTTGGCAGGCTTCCTGCTTCTGAAGTACTTTTAAAAAAAGAAATTGTTGTTTTTGTGTCTTTTTTTTATACTAGTACTTCAAATTCTTTTTTTGTCCTACCTGATTATACTCTCACACTTGATTTGCCAGAATTTATGCTCTTTTACATTTTCTTCAGTAGGATTTGACTTCCAGTTTTTAAAAGCGGGACAGACTTCTTCATACATCAGGAGTCACAGTCCTGGATCTCTGTCCTTTTTTAAAACAGGTGCTTAAGAGCTGATGAGAACAGGATGAGCACATTTTATTTGGATAGTTGCAACATCTCTGTGAATATGGAGGCTCTCGGCCAGAGGAAAAAAAAAGTTTGAACATGGAAATGATGTGAAAACATTGGAACTTGCATCTCTTCTGAAAGCCGTGTGGCCACTTGGATTTATATCTCATATTACAGCCACGTTGAAGCATAGAGCTTGTCAACAGCATAAATCAATCCCCTAAACTTATCATTTAGTTTATGTTTATCTCGCCATCCAGGTGGAGGCTCCTCTCCCCCTGGAGTCATGTTGCTTTTAATAAACAAATGGCCGAAGCTCATTTAATGACTATTTTCCCAGAGGGCTGGGATCTCTGTTCATGTTTATTGCTGATGTTCAGGTTTGGTTGGATTTGAAATAACAAAGGTCTGGTTTTGGTTTGTTTGTTTTTTTTATTTTTTTAAGTGAGGCAAAACTGAAAAATGTGTTTTTGTTTTGGATGTTTTACACATCAAAGTTTCAGCCTGTATATTTATCTGCTAATGTGAATTAGCTTCACCCACATGGCAGAGTAGAGAACACTTTTCTCCAGAGCTCAGCATTATTATCTGGGCCCTGATCCAACAGAATCATACACTCATGAGAGAGAGTAGGTTGCCAACTGTCTAATCACACAAACCCGAACACCCTTGCCCTTGCCCTGCCCCTTCCCTGAGGCCCCATCCGTGCCCTGCCCCTTCTCCGAGGCCTCACCCTGCTCACTCTATCCCCACTCCCTCCGTCACTCACTCTCCTCCACACTCACTCACTTTCACCGGTCTGGGGCAGGGGGTTCAGGTGCAGGGTCTGGGCTGGGGCTAAGGGGTTCAAGTGTGGGAGGGGGTTCTGGGCTGAGCCTGGGGCAGGGGGTTGGGGTACAGGAGGGGTTGCGGGTGCAGGCTCTGGGAGGGAGTTTGGGTGCAAGAAGAGGCTCAGGGCTGGGGCAGGGGGTTAGGTGCAGGAGGAGGTTTGGGGTGCTAGCTCTGGGAAAGGGCTCAGGGCTGGGGGTAAGGGCTCTGGGAGGGAATATGGGTGCAGGAGGGGGATCCGGGCTGGGGTTGGGGGTGCAGGAGGGGTGTGGGCTTCAGCTGGGCGGTGCTTACCTTGGGAGGCTCCCAGTCGGCAGCGCAGCAGGGCTGAGGCAGGCTCCCTACCTGTCCTGGCCCCATGCCACTCACGGAAGCAGCCAGCACGTCCCTGCATGGTGGGAGGAGAGGCTCTGCACGCTGCCTCTCCCTGCAAACACCACCCATGCAGCTGTCATTGGCTGCAGTTCCTGGCCAGTGGAAACTGCGGGGGTGGTGCTTGCAGGTAGAGTCAGCGCGCAGAGATACCTTGCCCTCCCCCGCCCTCTCCCAGCCCACAGGGATGTTCCGACCACTTTCTGGAGCAGTGCAGGGCCAGGGCAGGCAGGGAGCCTGCCTGAGCCCCCCTGCGCCGCCGGATTTTAAGCGGGCTTAAATGTCGCAGATTGGCTTCAGGAGACTCCCAGCAAAACTGGGAGGGTTGCCTAAGAGGGAGGCAGCCCACACTAGTTGTTGATTTGTTGCTTATGCCCTCTTACAATGGTGAACAGGCCAGTTATGGTACTATGGGGAAAGTCCTACAGAATTCACTAGGGATGAAACCAATAGAATTGTATGGCAACTTAGGAGGGCTCTGTAGAAATTACTCTAAAAAACTATGGAATTTCATTGAATGGCCTCCCTTTTTATAGGATGTTTTAAACAATCCTATAGAATTCTATAGGAAGAATATTATTTTATAGGGCATTTCTTTAACATATGGTCTTTGGGGGATGGTGAAGGGAGAACCTAAATATTCTTTCCTTTTGCTAGTACTGAGAAGTCCAGAATTCAGAGCAAAAATCTCTTTACAACATTGACATTTATTAGTCTACCAATTAAGGAATTAGCACAGGGTGTAAATCAGCAGAATTTGGCCAAGACATTGGAAATTAATTATATATATTTCCCAAGTAGACCCTCCTTTACCCGGGGAAGAGCCGAAGACTCCAGGAAGGACTACAGCATATAGATTTAGTTTTCCTGAGGAGCACTTAGACACCATGGTACAAACTCCATAAAACCTTAAAATAGAGAGAAGGCTACAAAATTTGCCTCTTTAGGACATTGTGGAAATATGCACATGTATTCCAATCCTGCATGTGAGGAATTATATGGAGAATTATTTTTACATTTGTATATGCAACTTGGAGAAAAGCTACACCCACAAAGTTATTTGCTCCTAGTTTGTTCTAAGGAGCTGTTTTCCTAAAACAAGATTTTTTAAAAATTAGTTGACAAGTGTACAAATTACAGACCTAATCAAAATAATAGCAACAGTGCAGAGGAAAAAACCTGTGCAAACCAATTTTCCAGCTTTTCTCTCACGCAGGAGGGATAGCTTTCCTACACCATTGAACAATAATCATTTGGAGAGGGAAATGAAGATCAAGTAGTGTATCCTCTGCCAGTGCAAGATAGGTCTCTACAGTATATTTCTCTGTTGCTTTGTACAGTCTAATTTTAAATTATCCAAATGTTGATGTTCAGTTGGGAAGTGGTGTAAACAGGCCTCAGTGACTTGCACAGCAGCTCTATGGCATGGTAAATCAACGGGCTGTTAAGATGAGCACCTGAGGTGATTGCAACTCCCTTAGTATCACATGCCAGCTTAAAGTTCACTGGGAAATCAACTGGTAATGAGTACAGAATATGGAGCACAGCTGTAATGTGCTTGCTAGGTGAATGTTTAACAAATTGGCTACAGTGTCCTGCCCTAACTCTAATATCCAAATACAGAGTAATGTCACTCTGCGTTGATGAGCTATGGAGTTAACTATGATGAAGTCTGCATCTGTGAGAAAGGGACATAACCTTCTTCGTAACTGCAGATGATAGAGTGCTAAAGACAACTCATTGCTCTCCTGCAAAAGAATGGAAAGAGTACAGGACAGTGTTCTGTTCCCCCCCCCCCCCCCAAATCTATCATCCATGATATGCCATTGCTCAATATTACTGAACAAGTCCATAACGGTAATACTCTATAGTGAAGAGGATTCATAAGGTGGGCATTATCTGACTTATGGTACCAGTTCAGTTCTAGCCCAGGTTGGCAATGACTGAAAGTGTTGTCATTGTAGGATTGTGTTTCGTGAATGGCCTACATGAAATGACTTGCAGCACTCAGTTGAGTCCTTCCTGGACATACATCCTCATGAGAGAACAAGAATCACAAGTGACATTAATTGGCACAATCTTGGGAGAGAGCCAAAGGCTGAATGGGCAAGGAGACTAAAGTCAGAGGTGAGGCACAGTGGCAGGACAATGTGGGGAAGCTTATAAAGATTCCATACGTATGAATCCTATGGAAGCAGAAGTCCTCCATCTCCAGGGTTGCTAATTAAGCACTTGACACCAGAACAAATTCACTTAAATTAGAACAAAAAAGAAAAGGTAAAGGATGAAAGGAGGACTGACTGAAGTTGAAACTTGGAATTCCTGTTCCACAGGAAATTCTATTTAAAAAAAAATGGAACAAAAAAAAAGTTTCTCAGAGAATGGGAATCCCAAAAAAGTTACATTTGAAACCTTTTGATTCTTTTTGATTCTGAAAATTTTAGAGACTTCCCCCCAGCCCCAAAAAGAACCTTTTCAGCTGACATTTTAAAATTTGAATATAACTAAGATTTTTGTACATTTTAGATTTTAAATTTAATATTTTCTTTTTAAACATCATAACATAGCTTCTCCTCTGATTAGTACTATGGACCTATCTTCTTTTCTTGTTCAAAGTGTCAGTCTTGAACTGCTTGATTACAACACACACAAGACACTTTGAAAACAGGTAGCAGCTATTGTTTCAATAATTTAAAAACTAAGATCAAGAATCAGGTACACCAGCTCCTCAACTCCTGGGCAGCGGCAATGGCCCAACATTGTCCTCATCCTCCTTTCCCTGTCTGGGTTGTGATGTGCCCCTGAGGGAGTAATGAGGGATGGGAACAAATTAGCCCAGGGAGTGGAAGCGAAGTGCAGGGAGAGGAAGCATACAAGTCTACCTTGCCCTTGCCCAGGCTCTGCAGAGTGCAGCGGGAGAATGATCCCTCATACCTTCCTCCCAGCTATATGCTCACAGAATCTGATTCTTAAGGATTACAGAAGCCAGCCCAATATCTGTTAATTTTTAAAGGCTGATCTACTGCCAATATTTACATATCCAAAGCCTGCCTCAGCATTGTTTTTTTTTTCATCAGGAACCACTAGAATCTCTTTAAATGATGAATTATTGTAGGGTAACATTCTATTTTTGTATATTTTAAATAGTTCTTTATATGAAAAGTTGCAGTGATCACCATCGAAAGTCAACCATTGCCAGGAGTCCACCCGCCTGCGAGGCAAGCTGCACAGGAGCTGAGAAACCTGTAAACCCCAGCTCCCTGCTATACGCTTCCATTGCAGGGGCAGGAGGGTAAGCTGGCAGGAAACCAGATCGGGCTCTGATGGAATCCTGCCTAGGGTTCATCAGAATTTCAGTAAAATCCATGACTCCATCAAATATGCCATGTTCCATCAGAAAGTGTCCTAGCGGCTATAAGTGCAAGTTAAAGTAGTTCTTAGTATAGATGCCATCTTTATGAGTTGCTGGGGGGTTCTTGACCCCCCTGCTCTGCCTCAGGCCCCACCCCACTCCTTCCCCCAAGTTCCTGCCCCACCCCACCTCTTCCTGCTCCCCAGCACCTCCTGCATGCCACTGAACAGCTGATCTGCAGCAGATGGGAGAGGCTGGGAGGGAGAGGGAGAAGCAGATCGGCAGGGCTACCAGCAGGCAGGAGGCGTTGCGGGGAGGTGGAGGAGCTGATTACAGGGGGCTGCCAGTGGGTGCTGAGCACCAGCTATTTTTTTCCAGGGGTGCTCCAGCCCCAGAGCACTCACAGAGCCGGCGCCTGTGATTCTTAGGCTGGTCTGAACTGCACTGGGACCAGTTTGGGCCCAAAGATTTTTGTGTGCTTGCCTTTAAAAAACTAGCATGTTGAATGCCCATCTCCAAAAGAGCAGCTGGTCACTTTAGGTGGAGGTTTTTTCAGTATCATCCCAGCCTCACCCTCAAATTCTAATAAGCAGATCATGTTGGGTGGTATAATTTGGCAACTGTTCATTATTCAATCCCAAAACACTTACCCTAAAATAGGCCAAGATCCCTGACCTTAACTGTAGGTGGTATTCAACGGGCAGTGATCATGAGTAGTGATCACTGTCTCAATGTGTAGTTGGCAGCCGGTATCAAGCGGAGTGCCCCAGGGGTCAGTCCTGGGGCCAGTTTTGTTCAATATCTTTATCAATGATCTGGATGATGAGATTAATTCCTCCCTCAGCAAGTTCGCAGATGACACTAAGATGAGGGGAGAGGTAGATACGCTGGAGAGTAGGGATAGGGTCCAGAGTGACCTAGACAAATTGGAGGATTGGGCCAAAAGAAATCTGATGAGATTCAACAAGGACAAGTGCAGAGTCCTGCACTTAGGAAGGAAGAATCCCATGCACCGCTACAGGCTGGGGACCAACTGGCTAAGCAGCAGTTCTGCAGAAATGGACCTGGGGATTATAGTGGATTAGAAGATGGATATGAGTCAGCAGTGTGCCTTCATTGCCAAGAAGACCAACAGCATATTGGGCTGTATTAATTAAACTGAAGGATCTGATTTCATTAGGAGCATTGCCAGCAGATCGAGGGAAGTGATTATTCCCCTCTATTAAGCACTGGAGTATTGCATCCAGTTTTGGTCCCCCCCACTACAGAAGGGATGTGGACAAATTGGAGAGAGTTCAGTGGAGGACAACGAAAATGATTAGGGGGCTAGGGCACATGACTTATGAGGAGAGGCTGAGGGAACTGGGGTTATTTAGTCTGCAGAAGAGAAGAGTGAGGGGGGGATTTGATAGCAGCCTTCAACTACCTGAAGGGGGGTTCCAAAGAGGATGGAGCTAGACTGTTCTCAGTGGTGGCAGATGACAGAACAAGAAGCAATGGTCTCAAGTTTCAGTGGAGGAGGTCTAAGTTGGATATTAGGAAACACTATTTCACTAGGAGGGTGGTGAAGCACTGGAATGGGTTACCTAGGGAGGTGGTGTAATCTCCATCCTCAGAGATTTTTAAGGCCCGGCTTGATAAAGCCTTGGCTGGGATGATTTAGTTGGTGTTGGTCTTGCTTTGAGCAGGGGATTGAACTAGATGACCTCCTGAGGTCTCTTCCAACCCTAATATTCTATGATTCTTCATCCATTTGTCTTACTTATTGTTTAAGAGCAATTTGATTTTTGCTTTGATTAATGAAATCAGATCCTTCAGTTTAATTAAATTGTACTTTCAGTTGGAAGCCATGTGTGTTCATAGAATTAAGAGTTGCAAAGTTGTATTACGTTGCATAGTTAAAGCAATTTTCTGCTACTCTTGCCTTAAAAGCTGAGGAAATGAAAGCCATTTCAAGTGATTTAAAATATTTGCTGAAATATTCCAAGAATATTGTTTTGCAATTTGCTTTGAAAAAGGAGGCTGTAATGTTAAAAATCTTCCACCATATTCTGGTGGCCAATTTTAATCATTTCACAATAGAAAAGGTACTAAATCTAGCTACATTTACATTTTTTTAAGTCATCCATATAACCTTTAAAAATGTTTTTAGTAATTTACTTTAGAAAGGACTATTTGGCACATACTACACTACTCCTGATAATTGTCTTTCTCTTGCAACAGCTTATAAAAATATTTTATTTTTATACTTTGCTTCCTTAAAACAGGTAATTAATTTAATGGCCTTGAAAGTAAGGGATAAATGGCATTTAGCTTTTCCCAGTTCCAGTTCTTAGGGAATCTTTCACACAGCTCTGCTAGCACCTAAGCATCTGAGCTAGTCCATTCCTAGACCTCTTAGCAAATGCTGTCAATCGTGCCCGGTTATTGGGAGTTTTATGGAATCATAAAAACATAGGTCTGGAAGGGGCCTTGAGAAGTCATCCAATCCAGCCCTCCTGGTGATGAAGCAGCACTAACTAAGTCTATACCATCCTTGACAGGTGTTTGTCAAAGCTATTCTTAAATCCCTTCATTGATGGGGATTCCACAACTTAACTACCCGTAGTTAAGCTTTTCCTGATATGTAACCTAAATCTTTCTTGCTGCAAATTAAACCCATTACTTCTTGTCCTGCCTTCGGTGGACTTGGAAAATAATTGATCACCATCCTCTTAATAAACAGCCCTTAACATATTTGAAGACTTCTGGTGATATGGGCAAACATCCACAAATGAGTACATCAAAATCACCAGATTCATTTTCACTTGTCACATAGGACACACAACTTTAATCATATGAATTGGTCTTCAAAATAAAAACAAATTTAATAAAGCTGAAGAGGGAAACAAATCAAAAAGATTAACTACAAGAGATTTCAGTTGTCTGCCACAACTGTTAAAACAGCTCACCAGTGCAAAATTTACTTGGCACAGAGATGCAACTGCTTACCCTCTATGCCACATTGTCCTTCAAAAATATCCTTTTTAAAAAAACACTATGGTTTGCCTACATGTTTTTGGAAATTGTTTTCACATTTCCACTTAGAGTCAATGACTAAGGCTACGAGTCTTTCACGGAGGTCTCCGGGACTTCTGCAGCTGCAGTTGTTAGTGTGGTTGAGGGCCATCCTGGGCCACTACTCCATTCCCCTCAGCAGTGGTGGGGCCCTGGGCCGCTCCCCCATCACCTAAGATTTAGTTGGGGTAATTTTAATAAAAGTCATGGACAGGTCACTGGCTGTGACTTTTTCTTTATTGCCTGTGACCTGTCCATGACTTTTACAAAAAATACCTGTAACTAAGTTGTAGCCTTATCCATGACACACTTGCTAATACTAGAGATGGTTGAAAATTTTCTGATGAAACATTTCTCTCATTGGAAAATGCCGATGTGATAAAATCAAAACATTTTGCTAAGTTTTTGAAGGGAATTCAAAATGTTTCATTTCCACCTTATTGATATATATAGAATAATTGTGGCAACCATCCATTTTGAAAGATGACGTAAGCACCAAAGCAGTTCAGTTATTGTGTGTCACGCTGCTTCATTATGAGTGGCTAAGAAGTCCAATTCTTGAGCAAAAGTCCTTGCCATAAATAGTGCAGGCATAAGGCCCATGGCTAGAAGATGCACACTATTAGGGCTTGAAGCCTGAGAGAGAGGAAAGCACAGCAATAACCTCTCTTCGGCCTTTTTGATTTCCTGGTACAGTACAGCCCTCCTGGGTGGCGTGTGGCTAGCTGCATCTTTCCAGCTTGCAGTGTCAATGCTGAAAGTTGAAGTCAGTCTTGCAAACATCTTTGAATCTGAGCCCAGGTCAGCCCCATGACTTGGAGCATTCACAAATTTTCCACATTTTCTGCGTTCTGTCCACCCAGCTCTGAAGGCAGTGCAGAAGTAAGGGTGGCAATACTGCGACCTCCCCACCCCCGCAACTCCCATTTGGGTCAGGACCCCCAATTTGAGAAACGCTGGTTTGCCCTGTGAAATCTGTATAGCATGGGGAAAAGCACACAAAAGACCAGATTTCATGGTCCGTGATGTGTTTTTCATGGCTGTGAATTTGGTAGGGCCCTAGATATAGTTGATCCTACATAGCAGAACTTATACATAAACTTCTAGGGTGGTGTTAACTACTTAAACTTCTGGTGCAGTCAAACATACTTCATACCATAATCATTAGTGTGATGGCTAGTCCAAATTTATCACAAACTAGCACAAAATTATTGCAAAGTTGCTGAAGCTCCTCTTCACTTTGTGCAAAGAAGTTCTCTTAGCAGGTGTTTGACTTTGCTTTTTGCGCTTAGACTTGCAACACTGAAGAATTTTCCATCTGATCTTGTACAAAGATTTACACCTTCAATATTAGATGAGAAAGTGTGATGAAACAGCAGAAAGAAGAATATACCCAAGAGTGTTGGTGTCAAAACCCATCCTTATTTGACACCACTGTGGATTTTAAATCTGTCAGATTGATCATTCTCCTGGATTGTAGACTTTATGCCATCATGGAAGGATTGAATCAGACTGAAGGCAACCAATTCTCTCCAGTAATTGGAAAAAGGCCCTTTCTGCTGACCTGGTCAAAAGCCTTTGTAAGATCTATAATGGCCACATAGCCACATTTTCCTTGTTCTTGACATTATTCTTGCAGTTGCCTTAAAGCAAAGGCCATGTCAATAGTAGATCTACAAGCACAGAAACCACCCTGACTATGAATATACATGTTCATCAATAACTTGCCATTTTTTGAAAGTGACCCATGCAAATGATTTATCAGCAGCATCAAAGAGAAATTCCTCTATAGTAGTTGCAGTCTCCCGCACCCCGCTTTTTTTTTTTTAAATACACAATGTTGTGTTGGCAGCATCCTTAAAGTCTTACGATACCACTCCTTTCCTCCATCAGGCAAGCAAAACACTGCAGATGTTTAAGCACAACCTGCTCTCCCTGTGTCAGTACGTCAGTTGGAATTCCATCTCTTCCTGCAGCTTTTCCGGGTGCTAGAAAGATGACTACCTTTTCAAACTCATTTATAGATGGTTCTGTCTCTTCGATGGTCTGGAGGCAACATTTAGTGCTGCTTCAGAAACACATGAATGAATTTCACTTGAAGAGTTTGTTAAAGATGCAACACTGGATGGAACACTGCTTCTGACGAGGTCGTCTCCACTAAGAGATTTGAGTGGAGCAGTCTTCCTGGCTGAAGGACTTATACTTTTTTCAATGCCATCACACATACCTTTTGCATTTCCATTCTCAAAGGATTTTTGTATCTTCTCGCACAGATCAAGCTAGTAAGATTGAGCACAATACCCTCTTGGCTGTTCTTAGATTAGCACGTGTCTTAGGAGAAAGGTTCACATTGTGGTGAAGATATGTTCTGCATTTTGCTTCAATAACTGGAAGCATTTCTTCAGAGTATGCTGAAAGCTAGTCTTTCTTGTATAGTCTTTTACCAAAGGCTAAGGTTGCAGCTAAATGAGTTTTTGTGTATGTGTGTGTGTTCGTTCCATGCTGCATTCAGTGAAGGTGCAATTTATGGCAGTTTTCTTGAGTTTCACAGTGAAAATTGGAGATAACATCAGTAACACAAAAGATCAAGGAAGGTAATGCACGTTTGGTCTAATAGAATTTCTGTAGTGAAAGTTTTATTTTGCAGCACACAGTCTGTGTCACAGTCTGCACTATGAAAAACTTCCTCAAGGTGTTTCCTGCGGGTGACAATTAATCCAGTTGGTCCCAGTGTGGAGAGACCCCAAATCTGGATGAGACCTTCTGACGGTGACTGTACTGGTAGTAGGTGTTGGTAATGCATAATCTTCGGTGGGTGTAGAGCTCCAGTAATCTTTGCCCACTGTCATTCATTTTCCCCACTCTATGTCAACATTATAAACTCAAAATAAAGCATTTTGACCTTCACCTAAACTAAGTGTTTTGATAAGATCATAATGAAATATTCCAGAATATTTCATCTTGTAAAAAATTCCAAGATTTCTACTTGTCCTGACAAAATGAAATTTCAAAATCTCAGACTCTCCCACGGGATGGAAATTCCATTTTTTTCAACCAGCCCTAAATTTGGCATTTCCACCGTATCTTTCACCCAAGGAACTCAAAGAACTTTACAAATATTAGTTCTTTTAATCCTCATGACAGCTGAGAAGAAGGCAAGCATTATTATATCAATTTTGTAGGTAGATAAGAGGTAAAATGACTTGTCCAAGGTCCTCCAGAGTGGTGATTATAGTAAAGAAGTGTAATCTAAAATATAAAGCATGGATTAGTCACCATAAAACATGAAAGCTCTGTCAGGTCTAGAGCAGGGGTTGGCAACCTTTCACATGCGGCCCACCAGGGAAATCTGCTGGCGGGCCGGGACGGTTTGTTTCCCTGCAGCATCCACAGGTTTGGCCAATTGCAGCTCCCACTGGCTGTGGTTTGCTGTTCCAGGCCAATGGAGGCTGTGGGAAGTGGCATGGGCCAAGGGATGTGCTGGCTGTCTTTTCATAGACACCTTACTTGACCTTCTTTGTACAAGATTTAGTACAACTATAGGACCTTGGTTTCAACAGTGATCTATACGGTCACAGTTCATGTCAATAATGTCATGGGGGGGTGTCAAAATTTATTTAGACTATTTTAAAGCATACCAGCAACACAGTGAAAAAAGGTCACTAATATGAATTGCCTAAATGCCAAACTGTATTATCTTTGCAGTGCAGTATATTGAAAATAAAGCCAAAATTGTGTGATATTGCTGATATCCTTGCACCCTCTGTTTCCTCTCCCACCTTTCACTGTCCATCTTGTTTATATACATTGTATGATCTTTGGGACAGGGACTGTCTCTCACCATTGTACTGTGCCAAGCATCATGGAGCCTTGATCTCGGTTGGAACTTCTAGGGGAAGTGTATTATTAACAAACAACAGTTAACAGGCCTGAATTGAACTCAGTGGAGTTATATCAGCTGAATAACTGGCCAAGACTTTTTAAGATTAATTGTGTGAGTTTTGCCAGTGATTTCAATGGGACCAGGATTTTTCCCTTAGTAACTTAATGAAAATAAACATTTTTAATAGCCATTAGAAGAGTTTCTACACACTACTAAGGTAAGTCCCAAACCCATACCCTCGATCTAAAAATCTCTGAAAATGATAGGGGACCAGAATCCAAGCCATGATAAAAATCCAGATTTCATATCTGGCCCCATTACCAACAAGGTCTAAACTGGTCCAACACTCAGGATCCAAACATCCTTCAACTTGGTATCTGGATTTAAACCCTGTCCCAGTTATCAGGACAAGCTCTGTATACTATGTGTACATGATTTTTGATTGTACTATAGATGTATTAAGTCTTTGTAAGTTGTATTTTGGGTGAGAAAGTCAAATACATTTTAAAAACTAGTGATACCAGAATGTGTGCACAGAGTACGTGTTCAAAATGTGAGTAGGTACAGATCTACATTTTCCTTTGCATTGGTGGGGTTTCTCCATAGAAATACCCAAAGTTATGTAAAACATACCGCAGAGCAGTTTTCTAACTCCAGTTCAGATATGGAAAATGTGTTTCATGCTGACAGTTTAGTTTAAGGCAGAATCCTGTGATCAGAAGCATGTGACAAGATTGTTGGTTGCTAGGATTCACTGTAGACAAATTTTTAAAAGTACTTGCCTTTATAAATTCTCACTTTTCTAGAAGCACCAAAATCCTACTACTCATCCTTACACACTATAAACAAACATTAAACACATAATTCTACCATCAAGTGTCAGAATGCATGATCCCCTCAGTACTGGTGGTCATAGTAGTAGTAGCGGGGCCATATTCAGAAAATTAAATAAATGCATGGATATTAATTCTGAAGTTCCACAGTCCCATCTTTTAGATGAAGAATACAAGGAGGGGCACCTGCTCCAATGCCCCAGATGCTGTATTGTACATTCCAGTGAGGGCTCCATAGCAGCAAGACTTCATTTAAGAGCCCGTCAGCATCTTTTCAGAAGGATCTTTAATTAATGAGTACATTTGCAGCTGTGTAGATTTACATTCCAATTTAGTAATTTAAGATGTCCCTTAGTCTTTCCAAGGAGTGCCTACTAACTTTACAGTCAAGGGCAGAATCTACGGGTCATTTTCCACTCTCTCCATTTAGGGACATGCGCCTGATCCATAGTCCTTTGAAGTCAAAGGAAAGATTCCCACTTACTTTATTGGGCACTAGACCAGGCCCAATAAGCCAGATGCTGCTTTCAGATATGCATAGTCAATTTCCACTCAAGTCAGAGAGCAGAATTTGAGGGCAGTAGCTGACTATGTAATGAGAACACAGTTGCTTCCAGTATACAACGAAAAAGTTAACCAAGCTGTATTTGTACATGTCTTTGGATCAGAAAACAAATACAGAAGTCAGTGTAGAACTGGTAATTAACCACTGCTATCAGATGTTGGATTAATTGGTACATTTTACTGCTAAAAATCTGGCTAGACACCTCTCCGATTACAAACATTTTGTTATGTGCTGCAGTCCTTAGCATTCTATAAAAAAAGCTTTGTATCTACAGTAATTTATTTTCATGAGCTCCAAAAACCCCACAGGTCTCATGACTGGTGTTGTCCATTGCACCAATCTGATTTTACATTTTACAGCAGCTTGGAACATTTGAGAAACAGACATCAAACCATGTTTGACGTGCTTATCTTGCTATGAACTGTTATCATAAATGGCACCTTATCAAAATATTCCAGTATGACTAAAAATAGAAGTGTTTGGTTGATTTTTTTCATTAAAAAGGTCATGCATTGTTTCCAATAAAATACTCATTCAAATGGGGCGGGGGGAGGGAAATCCCTTTCTTTTAGTGAGTACTCTTTAGTTAAAACCCCTCTTACCTAATGTAGTTCACATTAGTTTTCCCTAAATTCTACAGTATAGTTCAATTGCACAGAAATCTGAGAGTCTTTTCCCCTCAGAAAAGTCTGGTCTTATTTTAGTTTATGGTTTAATGTTAAATATTGTAATGTTATGGCATAAGGTAAAAAATGCAGGGTCTGGATCAAAGTGCATTGAGGTCAATGGAAAGACTATCCTGGACTTCAAAGAGCTCTGGATCAAGCATATAACTACCATTCAGAAAAATTATATACCCACTTTCACAAATCCGGTCCTCCCTCTGTATATATTCCCTGGAATTCAGCAAAGCCATCAGAACTCTGTAAATTGGGTGGGAGAGAGGGAGCGGAGGCCACGTAAAGCAAAGAGGCCACACAGTGGGACTCGGCAGCCACTACGTGCTGCAGACATTGAACTGGAGAGGGACATGGTATGCTCAATGCATTAACAATTGTATGCATCCACTAGCCAAAACTCAGGGAAGAGTGAACAAACAGCAACTACTATAAAAGCCCATGGACTGAACCAGCAACAAAAAACAAAACAAACAAACAAAAAGAATAAAGAATAAAGAAAACTAGCAACTCAAAGAGACTGCATGGACACTCCATGGCTTGGGAAGAGGAGGATTCCTTTTCCATAGAATATCACAACAGCTGGATGTCTCCAATACCCCAAGCAGGCTCAATCTAAAGCCAGCACTCACACAGTTAATCCAGTTCCTTCTCTCCTAATAAACGCAACTCCCAAGTCTTCATTAAATATCACTAACCCATGTTCCCCCACAATGTATCACATCCTTGATCTGGACAGATCATGTTCAGGTCAGACTGCAGAGCTGTCAGAGAAAGCACATACTGCTGAACTCTATAAGCTATTGTTTCTTTGGCAATATGGTACAGAACCTTGAGGGCAGGTGAAATTTGAACAAGGTGTCTACTTTACTGCTTGTATCTCTCTCACATCTTTTTCAGTTTGTCATCTGATAACATGGATGACAAATGGATGGAATGAATGGAACAAGACATGAACCTATGAAGGCATGAACCTTCCCCTTCAATCTTTACAAAAGCTGCATGCATCATCAGAGAATCTTTTCTGGTGTGACTTCTTCATGGAAGCAAGGATCTCACATTTTCAGAATTACCATGCCTTTCTCATTCACTATAGTCCTTCCCAGGCAGTTTGATATAATCTTACTATGCAAGGAAAGATAGACGCTTAGAGAAATCAAGCAGCACTTCTTGCTACAATAATCAATATAGCAATTTAGTAAAAGGAAACATTTTTCAAGAACTTAACTTAGCCTCTCAAAGTCAGTCCAGTATGTGCGCTGCTGCTCAACACAAAATGCAATGCAACAAGTGCTGCATTGTCTACACCTCTTACAGAATTGAATAAAAAATGTGAGCCTTTCTGAACAAACCCATAGAATTCTCTCTGCTTTCACACTTGATAGCATGATTCTATAATGCTTTCTATAGGCTCTCATGCACTATTACATTCTATACACAATTTATATAGAATCCTATTGGTTTCATCCCTATTAAATTTGAGAGGACTTTTCCATAAATGTTTCAATATTGCTTCTTCAGGAAACATACTTTTGTTGAGCTATATTTAAATTTTTTCCCCCTAAATAAAAAATGTTTTTGAAGGGCTTGCATGATATGCAGCTCTAAGCATGTGTTATGATTAATGAAATCCTAAGGGATACAATACAGAATTCATGTCCTCACAGGAGCAATTCCAAGGACCAGAAGTCTATTATTTTATAACAATTAATATGGAAATACAATAATTCATAGCAGCATGTTCATTAGTAGCATTTCTGTTTTATCCTAACTGGAAGACTTTGCCATTGTCAACCCAGTGCATAAAAAACTCATGAATATAAGTCTGGTGAGAAGAGGAATTGTATTCTTGCAGGGTGGAAGATGTTTGTCCATATATTTCAGGAGCCTGTCTGTACTCATCAATACAGTACTACTATCTAATGAGGAAGACTCACTGCAATCTGGAAGAAGTAAGGATGTCAGGTCAGGTTTGTCGACACAGAAGTTAATCTGAACCCACCAATAAAATAAAGCCATCTCAAATACAAGGGTCAATGCATGCCGAAAGAATTAAGGATACCGGTTATATCTGTCAATTACCTTGATAGCATTAATACAAGAATATTGTTATAAATGGAAGTAGTATTTCCATTGTTGTAGTTCGTTATTTGAAATTTGTATATACAACAACTGATCCATTATCTTTCCCCTTCCTTTTGTAAGTCATCCTGATTATGCAAGTTATTCACATTTTTATCATTAGCAAAATAAGCAGTTAATAATGAAGAAGCAATTTGAGATATAAAGATCAATATTACAAATAACTAAATGAATACCTTTCCCAGACCTGAAAAAGATCCCTGTGTAGCCCAAAAGCTTGTCTCTTTCACTAATAGAAGTTCGTCCAATAAAAGATATTACCTCTCCTACCTTGTCTCTAATTATACAGCAGTCATTGTTCTTTGAAACATTCATTTACTCAAGCCCAGATAACACACTTATGTACTGCTCAATGTATAAGAGAATTAAAAAAACGAAAGTTTAACCCAAAAATATTAAACAAGACAACTATAGCCAACTCCCTGCCCAAACACTAAAACAAGGATCAGCAATTGATAAGACACAAATAGCAAGGGAAAGACTGCAAAACAAGTATTGTATCCAAAGAGGAAGTTTTAATAAAACAATGGGCAAAATTAAAAAAAAAATCTAGGAAGGAAAAGTTTAACCGAATAAGGGAACATTCACAAGACAAAAGGTAAACAAAAAAATCAAAAACAAATAAAGCAGAACTTTGTACAAAGGAAGAGTCTGAAATAGGGTATTATATGTCCACTGAGAACAATGGACATATAATACCCTGGTGCCTATGTCTTTTATACTGTGAGGGATAAACAATTGACTAAAACAGAGTTTAAACAGCTTCGCTGACATAAATCAGGAAATACAAGTTGTATAAAATTTTATCTGAAAGCTAATACTGTTGTTCTGACTTTCACACGCACAAAGCACAGTATGTGTTCAATAATATATCTGACCAATATCTATTGCAGTATTTTTTTAGAAAGGCTTGTTGAACTTCACCACATTTGGGATGGTTCTCAGTGACAAGCATTTGTGTTACATAAGTTATATGCTATAAAATGCTGTAACCTCCTCTCCCAGGTTTAAAAAAAAATGAGTTCTTTTGTTTCCTCTCATACATAATGTCCTGAAAGGATTAAATATTGTAACTGTTTCAAATCTGAACATTTAATGTATGGATCAATGCTATTTCTGGACCTCAAGATTGCCCCAAAATGTATGAGAAATTCACAAGCTGCCCCCAAGAACTGATTGTTCATTCAGATCTCTGTATTAGCTGAATTAATGTGTAAAATGTTGTATTGCTCTATTTTAGCTACACATACAGTGACTTAAAATGTACCATCATTATGCAAATTCATAGTACTACACTTAAGAAGAAATAATCAATTGCACAAATACAAAATGACTGCCTAGAAAGGAGTTTTGCAAAAATAGATCTAGTAGTTATAGTGGATCAAACTAAATATGAGTCAGCAGTGTAACACTGTTTGGGGTGGGAGGAAAGCAGCACACATCATTCTGGAGTGTAGTAGCAGAAGTTCTAAGCAAGACAAGAAGTAGCTCTTGCACTCTACTCAGCACTGATAAGGCCTTAGCTGGAACATTGTGTCCAGATCTGGGCACCACTCTCTGGAAAAGATGTAGATAAACTGGAGAAAGTCCAGAGGAGAACAACAAAAATGATTAAAGGTCTAGAAAACATGACCTATGAGGAAAGATTGAAAAAAATTTGGGTGCGTTTAGTCTAGAGAAGACTGAGGGGGGACATGATGGTAGCCTTCAAGTGTGTAAAAATTCTTATAAAGAGGAGGGTGATAAATTGTTCTCCTTAATCACTGAGGACAGGATAAGTAGTAATGGGCTTAAATTACACCAAGGGAGATTTAAGTAAGACATTAGGAAAAACTTCCTAAATTTAAGGGTAGTGAAACATTGGAACAAGTTACCTAAGGTGATTGTAGAATCTCCATCATTGGGAGGTTTTTTTAAGAACATGTTAAATAAACTTCTGTCAGGCATAGTCTAGATAATACTCAATCCTGCTTTAGTGCAGGGTACTGGACTAGATAACCTCTCCAGGTCCCTTCCAGTCCTACATTTCATCATCAATTTTTAATCAGAACTACCCACTGATTCCAATAGGGACTTCCACTGAAAGATCTATGGCACAATATAGCCTAATATGGAGAGGTTCAGCAACATAAGTTTAACCTTCTAAAATCTGTTGTGACTGAGTCGATCCAAAAACCCCATTGATTTCAAAGTTCAATTGAAAAATATTCCCATTTTGGGCCTAGGTTTTCCAAAAAAAGGACAGCTGTCACTGATGAGGACATGCAGGTCAGTCCCACTTTTGAAGGCTAGCTGATGCACCGCTACAGACTAGGGACCGAATGGCTCGGCAGCAGTTCTGCGGAAAAGGACCTAGGGGTGACAGTGGACGAGAAGCTGGATATGAGTCAGCAGTGTGCCCTTGTTGCCAAGAAGGCCAATGGCATTTTGGGATGTATAAGTAGGGGCATAGCGAGCAGATCGAGGGACGTGATCGTTCCCCTCTATTCGACACTGGTGAGGCCTCATCTGGAGTACTGTGTCCAGTTTTGGGCCCCACACTACAGGAAGGATGTGGATAAATTGGAAAGAGTACAACGAAGGGCAACGAAAATGATTAGGGGTCTAGAGCACATGACTTATGAGGAGAGGCTGAGGGAGCTGGGATTGTTTAGTCTGCAGAAGAGAAGAATGAGGGGGGATTTGATAGCTGCTTTCAACTACCTGAAAGGGGGTTTCAAAGAGGATGGCTCTAGACTGTTCTCAATGGTAGCAGATGACAGAACGAGGAGTAATGGTCTCAAGTTGCAATGGGGGAGGTTTAGATTGGATATTAGGAAAAACTTTTTCACTAAGAGGGTGGTGAAACACTGGAATGCGTTACCTAGGGAGGTGGTAGAATCTCCTTCCTTAGAGGTTTTTAAGGTCAGGCTTGACAAAGCCCTGGCTGGGATGATTTAACTGGGACTTGGTCCTGCTTTGAGCAGGGGGTTGGACTAGATGACCTTCTGGGGTCCCTTCCAACCCTGATATTCTATGATATTCTATGATTCTATGATGCCCAGCTTCTATCAGTTTGCTTCTTTCATATACCATCATCTTCTGATCCTTGAGAGTGTCCTCATTCCCCTAGTCCAAACCACAGATCCCTTTTTCCATTCCAAGATGGAAGATGGTATTTGGACAAAATATAACAGAAGGGACTAAGATTTGTGTAAGAGAAACTTGTAGGAGTTCAGATTCTCCCTCTTGTATAGTAAATGAAAAAAAATTAAACCAAGTTCTAAAAATTTTGGTTACGAGTGGGCAAATGAAAAGTATTTTTAAAAGGTAGCAGTTAATTGTTGCCTTATCTTTGATCTGTGAATTTGGAACCCGCTGTTTTCTCCCATGTGGGAGACATACCATAAGACACAAAAAAACTGTGTGAGAACTGAGTTTATAGGCTATTGGGTACCTCGCCTTATTGGTCTTTTCCTTATTAGACAATCATATCGAGTTAGAACATGACCTTGAGAAGTTGTATTAAATGTGACCAGAACTCTGCAGTCTGTGTAACTAAATAAACTGATCCACATCATATCAGTAAACACTATTAATACTAAGATTTACTCAATACCAGCTGAGATTGATGAACATGACTTGTCCATGTCGATACTGACTGCAAAGTCATGATTAACATTTAACATAACTGCTTCAGGTTGTGTTCAAACTCCGTGTCATTTATTTCAATGAAAACAAGACAATACTATACCCAGAATTCCCAGTGTTCTCAGGAGTTCTGAGTAAAGATTATGGTAATACTACATGGCCCATAACATTGGTGATGTAAATTTAGAACATCACTAAACTTATCAAGTTCAAAAGTTTCTTCTTACTTTAGCGCTTGGATGAAAATTTTAGCAAGAGTTGCTCTAGCTCCCCACACACCTTTAAAGGGACGCATAACTAGAATTATTTGAAAAAAAAAAAGTGAATTGCTGTAGTCAAGTTTTCACTGGTTTAAAAGAAAAGCAAAACATGTTATGGCTTTGCCTTGAAAAAAATTTTCTTTAACACAGAATAACACAGGTGATATTCATGGATTAACTGTTTTCATGGATGAATGTGATGAACAAATTGTTGCCAGGAACAAACACATAAAAAGTTGAGATTTCTTCTGAAATTTCTTCCCTTCCTCTCCAACCATTTTTTCTTTTTTCCCCTCCTTGTAATTGAGGAGGAAAAAATGTTATGCCTTCATTAAAACTCTTGAATTTTCATTAAAGTTCCCTTTTACATTTTCATGGCAAAAAAAAGTAAAAATTCAGAGTTATGCATAACTCTGATCAGAGTCACTGAGTGGTATATGCTACAGCTGATTCCAGTGCCACTCACGTCAATGGAAAGACTCCACTGAGCTTTGGAACAGGCCTATAATGAGGAAAAAAGTGCAGATTATTCATGAATATATTCTCTAAGTAGTCTGAACTCAGTTTGTGTAGACGCCATGACAGACAAGAAAGTGTTGCATACATGAAATGGTCACAAAACATGTGATCAACCACAAGTCATGAGTTGTCAGGTTCAGGGGGGTTCTGGGAGTCATCACACTCCAATCCACCACCCAGTAGCTCAAAGAGGGCAGCTGGGAGCAGGATTTAAGAAACACAACTGGGGCACAAGCGCCACCCTGTGCTCTGATTGGAAGAGCTCTACAGCTCCTGACTGGACTGCAGCCCCAATTTATGCCAGTGGAGGAAACAGGAAGTTATCCATACAAGTGGATTCAACCCTGCCATGGACCACTTGCTTGGTTTTTACCTGTTCCTGCCTTCTGATCCTGACTTCCTGGTATCCTGACTTGACCTGACTGTTGGGTAACTGCATTCCGGTTCCCAGATTCCTGTTCTGTCACAAGATCCTGACCTCCTGGTATCCTGGCTCAGCCCAATTCCTAGTCACTGACTCTTGATACCTGCCCACCGGTTTGTCTCTCCCTTCTGACCTTCTGGTGTTCTTGGTAATTGGCTCCTGGGCCCCAGACCCTCAACCCATACCCAAAGCTAACCCCTAGGCCAGGCTGCCCATGCCCCACCCTGGCATGAATAAAGGCTTAATGTGGAAAAGTCAAAGTGAATAGTTTGTCAGCCACCAATAGTCTGAATGTTAGACAAACAATTCAACAAAAGTTTAGCTACACTAAATGTTTTCAGTTGGTGTTACTGGCTAGCAAGTGATTTGTGAACCTCAAAAAGGCCAATATTCAATACGTTTTGGTTGAACAAACACGACACTATTCAACCAGCTTGGCTATATTTATGGAGATGAGGTCGGATTCTATTGGCATGTGGGAATGGAATAGCAATTCAGTTTCCATTATAAGCCAAATTTTTGGCCCTCGCATTAAAATGCACAAGCATCCCCAGAGTTGGTATATGCAATCTGTGGTGGAGTCAGAATTTTTCCACAACATTAGAAGTCAGACAAAGTTTATTATTAATACCTATTTTTTAGTGTCTAAATGTCCAAAAAGTTTGTAAATTTTGCCATACCTTGGGGTTCGTCTTATCATAATAAGTAAGCTCTATTTTTATGCATTCTAACGTTTAGGTAGTAATGTGAGAACAGGCACATAGGTTCTAATGCACTTTAGGTAGAATGTTAAATGATTGAGAAAACCTTAGCTTTCCTGTTGAAAGAGAGTCTCTAGCCATTTTTCTTGTGGAGAACACTGTTAGGATATAGATATTCAGGCCTGTCTTTAAAGGCCTATACTTTAAGAATTTAGGTGTATTCTTATCACTTAGCTAGTTATAGAGATACAAAACAAGAATTGAAATCACTCTGCCTTATAGGCCTTCTCTCACTATGATAGTCTAAGGCAGTGGTTCTCAACTGTGGTCCACCGCTTGTTCAGGGAAAGTCCCTGGCGTGCCGGGCCGGTTTGTTTACCTGCCGCGTCCGCAGGTTTGGTCAATCGCGGCTCCCACTGGCCGTGGTTTACCACTCCAGGCCAATGGGGTCTGCGGGAAGGGCAGCCAGCACATACTTCGGCCCACGCCGCTTTCTGCAGCCCCCATGGGCCTGGAGTGGCGAACCGCAGCCAGTGGGAGCCATGATCGGCCGAATCTGTGGACGCGATAGGTAAACAAACTGGCCCAGCATGACAGGGGCTTTCCCTGAACAAGCCGTGGAGCACAGTTGAGAACCACTGGTCTAAGGCCTTGTTCTTAGGCGAAGGTCTTTGGCTAAGCAGCAGAGGCAGCCATAAGCTGGGAAGCGAACGGTCACGTCTTCACCAGTCATGTTGAAATAAGGCAGTTTTGGGCTGTTTAAAAGGTGATCCAATCTATCACCTCCAAAGAAAGGGAAGAGCCTCAAAGATTTAAAGAAAACTTAGTTTGATAGCATCCTGTCTGGCAAGAACTCACTTATCAATAGCTGGGGTGTGAAATCCTCATTTCTTTGTTGTTCTATCACTGTAGTCCCCATTTCCCTCTAACATCTTGGTACCGTGACAAACAATTGTCACAAGAGAAGTTTTTCCATCAAAACTGAAAACCAGACAAGCTGTAAATAATACAATGTTTTAAAGTGTTCTCCATCATTAGTTAATTCTACACTCTTCTCCTCCCCCACCCCTAAAAAAAAAATGTGAGAAAATTCAAATTAAGTTTATTGGAGTCATCCAAATTCTAATGTTTTACAGATACCAAATTTCTGAACTTCATAATCAAATTTAAAACTTGTTACATGTAAAAACAGGAATGCCAGATGGGTGCATCAAGCTATGATGATCTTTTTGAGCTTTCTTGGAAGCTCAGATAATCAACGAAATATTACCTTAACTTTGAATTTTTTGGCCTTTTATTGTTTGTTTTTTTAATACCAACAGTGCTCCTGTAATCCCTTTTATTCGCCCCTCTGAACCCCAATGCATTCTCAACCTAAATTTAATGTGGATTATTGTCTGGAAATACTTCCAAATTTCATTCTTTAGTGACCAGTGATCCTGCCAAACAATCTTGGCAATGACAGAAAGATAAAAATCCACAGTTCAATATATAAATAAGCCTTTCCGGAGGAGAAAGCCTTGCACTATGAAATCAGAAATTCAAACAGGTAAGAATAATGCTCCTCTAAGCAAATGGTTCCTGCTGAAATCTGCCTTGAATAGACTGCGCAGCCAGCATATTTGTTGCTCATTTCTCTTTACCAAGATGTCTGACAATGGGAGGTAATAGTAGAATAAATTCTCCCGAGAATACTTCACAAGATTAGAAGCAGTTTCTCTAGAGCAAAGCTAAAATACATATATTTTGGATGGCCGTGATTATGCAGAAAAATTGCTTGTCATAAGTAAATGGTTCAGTAGCATTTTCAAGATCAGGAAATCCTCTCTCTCTACAATGGATACTTTGTAATGCCAACAGACCGATCCCAAATTACATTATGACTCATTCCTAAGGCATTTAAACATTTTCTTAAATGTCTGGAGTTTGAATCATTCAAGGCTCTGACAAGAAAAAAAAATAGTACTTTCATTCCTTTCAGACAAATCTTTATAGGAAGAGCTGTGTTTTTTACGCAGTGAAAATGGAACAGGGTGTCGAGTTCAAAGGTCAGTACTAGGCAGAAAACTGCATTGGTATTGTGGGGGTACTAATCAAACTAATTACCAGCTTGTCTCCTCAGATTTTCTGCTTCTAATATAAAGACTTTTAAAGAACAAAAGTATTTAACTGTTGTAAGGTATGTGTAAATCATAACAACTTTGTACAGCTCGTGGAGGACTGAAATTCACGTGTTTGAACAAGTTTCTTTCCGGATTCACAGCTTAAGTCATACCCTCTTGACAAAGTTTTAATAGAGTTTTATTAATTTCCTTCATTAGAGCTGTTCAGTCAAGGCTGATGGAGGATACAGCAAGGATAGCAACTATCTTTGTAGTTAATATTCACAAGATCCCATTGGCTTTGAAAGTTATTTTACTCTCCACTAATATGCTATATTCTGGGCAGCAGCAATGGGAACTTCAAAGATTTAATATTTAATGCCCAGATACCTAAAGAGTCAGTTTTCAGAGTAGCAGCTGTGTCGTGTCCTTTTCTTTTTTAAAGAGTCAGTGTATGTTTTAAATATGTTACTGAATAAATGCACATCACTGTAGATTTCTTTTATACCCTGAAAAATCTGCCAGCTTTACTCTTATTTGCTTCCTATGTACATACAATAAAGAATGAGGCAGAAGTATCTGTCTTTTTTCTGATTGTTCTAACTAGATCTGGTTAAGCAGTAGAAAAATAGGTCTGTGCATATTTGGAAAAAAAAAGACTATTTTTCTGCCCATTTTGTGTTCCTTCCAGTGTGGGTTTTACTCATGATTTTAAGATCATACATAAAATCATTTTTGTGTGTGTAATTAAAAATTCATTTTAGGAGCATTCACACCTGGAAAGCTACTTAGAGTTTAGCTCATTCAATAAGGAAACAGAAACAATGCCTTATGATTTGGGGACCAAGCACAACTGAGCAATATAGCTCAAGTTTCAAATAGCAAGCTATAGAGGGCTTTTTTTAAAGACTGAAAATTTTGAACAACAATAGAACTTGAGATAATTGTGATCTCTTTAACATGCCACAAAGAGAAGTAGTGAAGTGAATTGAAGTGTTTGTTATGAATTATTTGCCAAGCTATCACTCAAACCAAATTACACTGAAGTACAATACTTAATGATTAATGCTTCAGTCCTGCAAACACTTGCATGAATGTTTAATTTTACTACTCCCATTGAAATTAAAAGGGGCTACTTATGGAAGTAAATTAAGCACATTTTTTGCAGGATTTTGGCCTTATACCAACAAATACAATTGCTTAGAAATATGTTATTAACACACAAGCATCTGAAAATATAACTAAGTCAACTCACCAGCCAGCGCCTCTCCTCACAGCAGAGCATGGCATTCCAAACTGTGGCATGGGAAACTGAGGCAGACAACTGTTTGGTGCTGTGACAGTGGGTCTCTTCTCATGACTTTAGCCCTCCAGCCTGGTTGTTCATAATCTCACCCCTTCAAGGGTAATAAAGAGTCACACAGGCCAAAAATCCCATGACCCTGTACTGAGTTGTCAGACCCTGTCCTGCCCTGGTCTCCAGTAGTCCTTGCCCCCTCTTCCTCAGGGAGGCTTTCCTATTCCCCTTTCCTGAGGATGTGCAGGGGGAACCCAGTCCTGCCAACCCACTGCTTTGGGTTCCAGGTCAGAATCCCTGCATGAAATGGTTGGAATCACACTCTCCTGAGCTCCTACTGCTTCCCTGACCTGCCTCCTGAGAGCTATTTCACAGACACAGGTCCTATGATCCTCTCCTCCTGGAGGTCCAACTTCTTAAGCAGCCTCTCACCAGTCTGCTGCTGACTGGCCTCTCTTCAGTGGTTCCTCAGCCTTTTTGGCACCTTCCTAGAACTCCCTGCTCCCCTTTCCCTGTGGGGCCAGTCAGAGTATAAACTTCCTGCTTCAGCTCTCCTCTCTGTCCTTTCTTTGCAGGAGACACCCAATCTGGTCCTCCTCTTTGGAAATTTCTAGATTGTTTTAATTACCTGGTCTCATAAGAACCAGCTTGTCTGGCACAGTGAACCATCAACTCTTCCCATGAATTTATCAGAACTATTCACCAACTGCTGAAAATGCCTAGAATTTAAACCATGAAAGATTTTTAAAGAACAAAAGAGAAGGCTAAATTCCATTTTTGGAATAGAAACAAACCTATGGAGAAAAGTTTAACAAAAAAGACATGGATTTAAGAATAATGGAAAAAAGAAGCAGTTGTGATTATTTATAGGAAAAAGGGGACACTCCGGATAACATTTTCAAATCTATCTACTAAGCCTAGGTGTTTCATTTTTATGAAATTTGAGACACCGAGCAACAGATTTTCAGGATTTCTGAGCATCCATACCTCGAACAACTGAAGTTAACACAAGTTATAGGTTGTTAGCACCTCTAAAATCAGGCCCTAGGTGTCTCAGATCAAGCACTCAAAATCAGTGGACACTTGAAACTTTTGGTTTTCCAAATTGCCCATAGACTAAGTGCACCATCTCTCTGTAAGCCAAGGTTTCAGAAACTGAGTGCCTCCTACATATGTAGCCTCATTTTCAGAAATGCTGAGAATTCCAAAAGTTTTGGTTGCCTTCAGTTGGAGTTGTTGGGTGCTCAGAGTTTTGAAAATTCTGGCCATTTATTTAGGTACCTAAATGCATATTTTGGAGTCTAACCCATTTCTGATATCGTCAGCTAGAATGTATTCAAAGAAAATGTACTTTGCATGGAATAGTGCAGCAAGTGTTAGATACACTAAATGAAATGTTTTCCTACTTCAGCCTAGCAGTTAAACCAGCAGAATCATGATTTTTAAATTTAGAGATACACACACAATAAAAATCCTTTCAGTCTTCATTCATCTTTAGTCAGTGCTCGAACAAGTCCATGGAAGAAATGCCAGTTAGTAAAAAACACAGGTGTGATGACAGATTTACTAAGGGCTGGACTGCACCATGCAACCATAAAATCCATTGGTGCATATTTTAACCAGTCTTTTTGATGCAGTTTGTCCTCGTCTATAGTTTGTAGTTATAATGAGCATAGTACTCTGGTTCAGCTGCACCATTTGGGTAACTTTCCTAATGTAGACAAGGCTTATGGGTAAAATTCTGCCCTGACTTAGGCTATGTCTACACTACAGACCTTACAGCACCACAGCTGTACTGCTGCAGCTGTACCACTGTAAGGTCTCCTGTATAGCTGCTCTATGCCAGAGCTCTCCCGCTGGCATAATTAAACCACCTACAACAAGGAGTGGTAGCTATGTTGACATAGCACTGTCCACACCAGTGCTTTTGTGGGTGAAACTTATGTCGGTCAGGGGTTTTTTTTTTCCACATTCCTGATCAAAAAAATTTTTACCGACAAAAGTGCTAGTTCAGCCAAAGCCTTACACTCTGTGGAAACCTATTGATTTCAATAGAATCAGACCAGATGTAGATCAAGAGATATTTTGACCCAATGCTTCCTGAATATGAATTTTATTGCCAACAGTGGGAATTAGCTAGCCAGGAAGCAGATTGACAATGGAGTGTTTATCACCAGCTTGTAAAACAAAATACCAATCATTATCAGGCAGTATTTGTAACCTTGTAGCAGGTGATATGAACTCCTCAGTTCTCACCACTTATCAATTTAATGCCAGAGAAAACATGCTAATGGTACATAGTATTGCATACAGTGCAGTAATTGTGTTATATAATTTCATCTTCAGTAGATCTGCAACCCATATTTTTTTGCAGATACATCATCATATTAATATGATATAGGTTAAATCCTGGGCCCATTGAAGCTAATATTAAAACTTCCTATGCCTTTACTGGAGCCATGATTTTACCTAATGCCTGGACCCTGGAGAAGCCGCACATGTAAGGTGAGGTGGTGGCCTTGGGGGAAATAAAGGGTACGTGGGAGAGGGCAGGGGGGGTCAGAAGAGGGGGTGGGGGAAATTTGGGATGTGCAGGGCTGCAGCAGCCGGAGAAAGAGGTGACTTTCCCCAGCTCCAGGGCTGCAGCTACTGAGTAGAGACCTCATCCCATTCCTTCCCAGACTCAGCCCATGGGTAGCCGGGGGTGGGGGGGAGAGGGCACACTCATCTAATTAGAAAGGTAAAATTATTGATATGAAAATATGAGTTGTGTGCTTTTATTTGTAGAACAAAAAAAGCTAATTATTAAGGTTTTTTTTAATATAGTGCTTTTATCCAAAGCGTTTTACAATAGTTAGTTAACAGTACAAACAACATTTGGAAAGATCATTAAGTGGTCCGCCAAGACCCTCAGCAATTTTCAAGTGGTCCACAGAAAAAAAAAGTTTGAGAACCACTGCCTTAGAAAGTCAAAGGACACACAGCAGCACTATGTGGTTCCCACCATTTTTGAGTAATTTAGCCAAACTCAGACCTGGGCTGCGTGGCGGATTTAGAGTTAGCGGGGCCCTGTGCGCAGCTTCATTTTTGCCCCACCCCACGACCCAAGAAAAAGAATATTCTCTCATCTCCTTGTGTCGGTCTGTACTTCAGGGGAACACGCTACACCCCATGTTCATCTTTATAAAATGATTGTGTGGTATCCAATGCAAAGTTAGTCATGTTGGGTGTCTTCGAAAGGCTCATAATGCACTGAGCATGGTTGTTACAGTGATGTTATAGTAAGGTTATAGGTTATAATTTCATGTATATAGTTATGAGGCTGAAAATGTATCCTCATGGCTTAAAGCAAGCCCATGCAAAAACTCTCCAAGAACAGAGAGGCAATTCACACCTCGTCAGGGCATGGCTGGGACAAACCCAGCCCCGCCTCACAGGAACAATGGACATTGGCTCAGGCAGCAACAAAAGAATCCGTTACACCCTCGAGGGTGTCACCCCCTTCCTTTGGTCAGTTTGAAACTGAGATAATGCTCACCTGACTCTGAAAGGGGGCAGGGGCATAGCCATGAGGGAAGAAAGGACATGATAAAAGGGAGAGACATTTTGCCATGCTCTCTCTCTTCCACCTACATCTACAGACACCACCATGCAACTGAAATGCTGATCAAAGGGGGATCCTGACTGAAAAGCGAGCCTGTGGTGAGAAGCATCTAAGTTTTTAAGGATATTGAAAGTGTTAAGAGCAGCTTAGAATGCTTTTTGCTTTTACTTCATTTGACCAAACCTGACTTGTTATGCTTTGACTTATAATCACTTAAATCTACCTTTATAGTTAATAAATCTGTTTGTTTATTCTACCTGAAACAGTGCATTTGGTTTGCAGTGTGTCAGAGACTCCCCTTGGGAGAACAAGCCAGGTACATATCAATTTCTTTGTTAAATTGACGAACTTAGATAAGCTTGCAGCATCCAGTGGGCATAATTGGACACTGCAGGATGGAAGTTCTTAGGGTTGTTTCTGGGATTGGAGATCTTGGCTAGTGTTGTTCACTTGCAAGTAGCTGGGAGCAATTTACATGCCAGAGGTTGTGTGTGAACAGCCCAGGAGTGGGGGTTCTCACAGCAGAGCAGGGTAAGGCTGGCTCCCAGAGTCAAGGATTGGAGTGGCCTAGCAGATCACTGGTCCAGACAAACAACAGAGGGGAACATCACACTCCCTGCTCCCACACAGTTTTTTATTCGTTTTTCCTTTATCGTCCTCCTATATTAAAAGTAATGGGAAGTAAATGAAAATAAAGTGAGGTACCTTGATTGGGGCAAAGGGTTGGGGTGCACAAGTGGGTCTGGGGGACGGGTTGGGAGTGGGAGAGGTGAGGGGATGGACTCTGGGAGGAAGTTTGGGTGCGGGGTGCAAGCTCTGGGCTGGGGCATGTTTGGGGTGCGGGAGGGGAGCAGGAGCACAGCGCTTACCTCAGGCGGTGCAGCTACTAAAGTGACCGGCGCACACACCTCTCTGGCAGCGGCTCCTAGGTGGGCAGGGCGGGGAGCCAGAGGGTCTCTATGTGCCGCTGCTACAGGCACAGCCCCCGCAGCTCCCATTGGCCGCAGTTGGCTCTATGCTTGTATTTAAAATGTTTGCTGTAGAAAGCACCTAAGGCAGATTTGGTCAACATAGTGTGAAGGGGTTATTCAAGATTAAACTCGATAAGTTTATGGAGGAGATGGTATGATGGGATAACATGATTTTGGCAATTAATTGATTTTAAATATTCATGGTAAATGGGCCCCAATGGCCTGTGATGGGATGTTAGATGGGATGGGATCTAGAGAATTTTTTCCTGGGTATCTGGCTGGTGAATCTTGCCCATATGCTCAGGGTTCAGCTGATCGCCATATTTGGGGTCGGGAAGGAATTTTCCTCCAGGGCAGATTGGAAGAGACCCCGGAGGTTTTTCACCTTCCTCTATAGCATGGGGCACAGATCACTTGCTGGAGGATTCTCTGCTCCTTGAAGTCTTTAAACCATGATTTGAGGACTTCAATAGCTCAGACATAGGTGAGAGGTTTATTCCAGGAGTAGGTGGTGAGATTCTGTGGCCTGTGTTGTGCAGGAGGTCAGACTAGATGATCATAATGGTCCCTTCTGACCTTAATATCTATGAATCTAAGTAATTGGGAGAACTTGGCTAACAATGGATTTTGATAGACGCCAATCCATATCTGAGCTTTCCTGGGGACGTTCGGGCTAACATGTGGGCAATGGCATCGGCCTGTAAAGTACTGAGTCATGCATGGTCATGTGACTTGCCCATGTGACTCAAAAACTATCTTGTAGCTGTGATTCTACACAGCGGGAGAGAGGGGTTTCCACCCACAAGAGAGGGACTATATAAGCCCCTGGAAATCCCCCCATTTTGTCTTCAGCTGGCTCAAGAGATAACCTCTCCACCCCAAAAAGATGCCTGAAAGAAACTGGAACAAAGGACAGTAACCACAGGGATGTGAGTGATTGTGGACCCAGACTAGGAGGAAGTCTAGTCTTAAAATAAGCTTACTGGAACATCTCTGAGCATGAGATTTACCTGCATTTAGTTTCTTACTGTATTAGGCTTAGACGTGTGTGTGTGTTGTTTTATTTTGCTTAGTAATTTACTTTGTTCTGTCTGTCATTACTTGGAACCACTTAAATCCTACTTTTTATATTTAATAAAATCACTTTTTACTTATTAATTAACCTAGAGCAAGTATTAATTTCTGGGGGAGCAAACAGCTGTGCATATCTCTCTCTCTATCAATTTATAGAGGGCGAATAATTTAGGAGTTTACCCTGTAAAAGCTTTATACAGAATAAAATGGATTTATTTGGGGTTTGGATCCCATTGGGAACTGGGTACCTGGATGTTGGAGACAGGAGCACTTCTTAAGCTGTTTTCATTTAAGCCTGAGGCTTTTGAGGGACGTGGTTCGGACCTGGGTCTGTGTTTGTAGCAGGCTAGCGTGTCTGGCACAACCAGGCAAGGTACTGAAGTCCCAAGCTGCCAGGAAAATGGGCTCAGAGGTAGACCCAGGACATCAGGTGGCAGGCCCAAGGGGGATTCTGTGACCTAACCCATCACAGATGGTTCATTAGCCTCTAGATTTTTGAAAGAATTGTTTTTTTCTGCCTCATCTCTGATGCACTAGATTGTTTAACCTGGGTGATTTTTTTTTTTTACCCTCATTTGGAGGGAACTGAAGTGCACTGCCTGCAGTCAAACGGGCTATATTGAGCTATAGCAATGCCACTGGCAGCAATAAACACCTGGACATTATGTAAGTGAGGTAGAAAAACAACAGACAGAACCACTCTTGGTTTCCAAATTCCTACTGAATTAAATGCTAACTGATCAATGTGTCATTGTGCACATTGTGTTTGCTGTGGCCAGTTTCAATATGCTCATCTTATCACATCTTCTCACTGGCATAAAAGTCAATTTATGATGTAGCTGCCCCTATACTACTACTTACCTCTCATCCATAGATAAAGTGCTTCACAAAGAAGGGTAAATATCTTTATCCCTATTTTACAGATGGCTCAGAGTCCACCACTCTAGACACTGCTGCACACTGCCTTCATCAGACATCATTAATGTTTCCTCAGCATTCATTTTGGCAGCAACATGGACAGAATAAGTCCAGACATGTCCTTAGGCCACATGTGGAAAGAAAGAAAAAAAAAAAAAAAAAGAGGACATGGCCTGCAGCGCTTCATTATAGTAACAAAACTTTGTTATCTTAGTCTTCATTCTCTAGAATCCATAAGGACTTTCGCAAAAAGAAAAGGAGTACTTGTGGCACCTTAGAGACTAACAAATTTATTAGAGCATAAGCTTTCGTGAGATACAGCTCACTTCATCGGATGCATTTGGTGGAAAAAAAAAGACATTAAGCATCTGATGAAGTGAGCTGTAGCTCACGAAAGCTTATGCTCTAATAAATTTGTTAGTCTCTAAGGTGCCACAAGTACTCCTTTTCTTTTTGCAAATACAGACTAACACGGCTGCTACTCTGAAACCTGTCATAATGACTTTGAAAGAGATCTAGCTGCACCACCTGCACATTCTTTCACTTTAAAAAAAAAAATAGTTTTCCTTCCTTTTTTCCACTGGAAAAGTATAAGACAGCACAAAGTGTGGAAAATCCCATTTTTCATATTTTGTTTGATTATTCTCCAGCTTTGAGTGAAAAAAGCAGTAAGGAATTATAAAAAAAAAAAAAGAGAGAGAGAGAGAGAGAGATACAGGAAGCCAGGGAAAAGATAATGGAAATCCAAACCCCAAAACACAGAAAATTGATTTTTGGTTCCTAACGCGCACACACACACAAAAAAAAGACATAAGTCAAACCCGCAAGTTTCATTTTGTTTCTACATTTCGAGATAAAGATATATTTGGGCATGTCATTTCAAAATGAAAATTTGTTTTAAAATTCCCATGGACAACAACATTTTTCATTCAAAAAGACTTGAAAGGAGATTTTTTTTTTACTCCCGGGAAAAATTTGGGTTTTCTGACCTCTCTACTTCCAAACTTCTGATGGGTTTGTGGCAAGTATAAACCTCAAAGGTAGCAGTTTGCTTCAGTGTGGTCTTTTTCACAACTTCTGATTCAGAATGCTGCATATTTGTTAGCTTGATAGAGATATGATACTGGGCAGGGGAAAGACAACATAAGCAAAATCTCAGAGTGTGCTGTAAGGGACACACAGTGTAATCAATCATGGAAACTTAGTTATTCCAGCTGCAAACACTGTCCTTTACCCTACTTACAGGGGAACAGTACAACAAAAGTTAACCAAACGAATTTATTCTAAAAACAGAAGAAAGTTAGCTTTAATTTTGTTCTTTGTAGGTAACTTCATTTTATATAGTTTTCTCATATTTTCTTGACTGTCAAGTTTTATTTATAGCCCGTTTGGTCTTTAAGAGGTAGCTAGTCCTTTTTATTGATTTGTACTTAGTATTATAGAGTCAGATTCTTTTTTAATAGAACAGATGACAGTTTGTAGAGTCTCTTTTTCTATAGGGCTTTTACTTGTAAAAATGTGTGTGAACAAAACATAGATGTTCACACACACACACATTGTTTTAAATCTATTTTGAATAGAATTCTATGGACATTTAATGCAAAGAAAAGCCATAATTAGTATAAAAACTAATTATATAAATTAAACATTAAAAGATGCCCTATTTAGGCCAAAGGATTGGTTACTGACTGGTCAACAAGACCCCACATATGAGCATTAAGGAAACATGAAACCCTTTATATGTGCTAAATTTGGATTTACTTATTAAGACCCCTGCAGTGTGACTTATGGGACAGCACCCCTGCCATACCCCATTTACAATTACTGAAGTAAGACCACTTGGATCAGATTGCAAGATTGAGGCACAAATTTTTAAGTGTGACTCAAACTTCTGATTATGTAGTAGTCCTAATATTGGAAAGATGAAGCACAATTGCAAAGTAGAGAGTAAAACAAGCAAAGAGTCTAGGGTTTCTTTTTTATTGTTTGGGGTTTTCTGGGGACAGTGGAGGGGAAATGCAGAGTCTACAGAATAAAAGTTTACAGGGGAAACTTTCAAAAGGCAGCAACAGCAGTTAGGATCATTAAAAGAAGGTGCCAAAAAACCCAGTAGGTGTTTATCTGCATCTTTAGGCATCTATATAACTTTAAACAATTGCTAGTGAAAAAAAATTGGTACAAGGTGAACGTCTAGCTCATTTGAGCCTTTGAAAAACCTCCCCCTAAATTTATATTTTCTTGTTATATAATCAATAATTGTATGAGGTAGGAGCATTTTCCCATTTAAAATTATTTTCCTCTAGAAAATGCTTCAAGCAAAAGAGCTGAATCAAAATTTAAGGCATGATTTTCCTTCAGCAGCCAGAGTTCAAACAAACAAACAGCTGGACAGCTTTGCAGTAGAGAACAGAAGACTGCAACTTCCAGCCATCAATACATCGGCATATGAAATGGCACCCTTTTATAGTACAATGTCACCAAACTGAATGTAATCATTTGGGCTTCTTTGTAGCTACATAGTCCCTGCAGCTCTGAATCAGCCATTTGGCTACCTCTATATGCAGAAGAGTTACAACTCTCACCACTATGCCACCTACAATTTCACAACGACAGCATCTCCATGTTTCTCAAACATCCTTCTTGTGGAAAGACACCACTCATTTTAAACCCCAGGCTATTTGCATTCCACACAAATTGGATGTCCTCTCACTTTTATTGCCAAAAGTTATTTACATGAGAAAAAGAATCATGAAATTGAAATTATAGAAAGAGATATTTGCAAAAATCCCACAGCATTTTAAATTTCATGCATAAATAATTTTTGGTCACCATCATTTTGGGTCTGTCACACATTATGTCTCACATTTGGGACCTCAGCATCTCTTTTATGCTTCTCTGAAATAGTCACTGCTTTAGATTTCTAACGTTAAGCAGCCTTTATTTAGATAACACAATATTTCCTAAGGGTGGGAAAGCAGGCTGACTATTCCTCTGTAGTTAACCCTCACATCGGGTTAACTATAATGGCACATTCCTTTTGATAATATCAGTGAGCACAAAAATAGATCAAAATAGAATATGCTACAGAAAAAATACAGGAAAGGGTGACTCAGTCCTTGCTGCAGACAAACAATCCTTGCAATATTACAATAAATTTGGCAGCCCATTGCCACCGCCCCACCCCACCCAAGAAACAGGATAATAATACACATTACATTGCAAATGCTACTAAGTTTGCAGAGAACATAGAGATAGTGGGAGAGAAATACTGACATGTTAATCCCCAGGGAGCTGATTTTGTTCTCACTCACCCCTAATTTACACTGTTTTAGCTCCACTGAAGATACCTGTTTCAGAGTAGCAGCCGTGTTAGTCTGTATTCGCAAAAAGAAAAGGAGTACTTGTGGCACCTTAGAGACTAACAAATTTATTAGAGCATAAGTTTTCGTGAGCTACAGCTCACTTCATCAGATGCATTTGGTGGAAAAATTCATCCGATGAAGTGAGCTGTAGCTCACGAAAGCTTATGCTCTAATAAATTTGTTAGTCTCTAAGGTGCCACAAGTACTCCTTTTCTTTTTGAAGATACCTGTGTAAATCCTGTGCAACTAAGAGAGAATCAGGCTCCTAGAGGAGCTCTGAATTCTCATTACTGAGACCAGGCACCAGGAATGACGGTGACTTAAAATGGATGCCATACAGAATAAGGTTGGACTCAAAGCTGTCCCATGGCATATATAATGTTAAATAATGACAAGTCAATAGATTTTATTATGGCCATTGTTATATTGTATAGCCATTGTTCTGTAAAATGTATCTTTTTAAATACTTGACTCCCTTTTTTCCTCCAGAACCTGCAAATGTTTCAAGCCTCCCTCCCCCATCCCAAAGGCTATCTCAGATAAAGCGGTGAAAAAAACGCACGCACAATGAAATGTTCTCTGAGCTCATGCAGTCATCCGCAGTCATCCGGCACTGACAGAACTCAGCAGAATGTGTGGAGGGACACAATAGCGGAGTACAGGAAAGTGGCTGATGAACGTGAGGAGAGGTGGCGGCAGGAAGATCAGAGAAGGCATGAGGCAACGTTGGGGCTACTGCAGGATCAAACGGACATGCTCCGGCGTCTGGTGGAGGTTCATGAATGGCAGCAGAATCACAGACTGCCGCTGCAGCCCCTGTTTAACCATCCTCGATCCTCCCCAAGTTCCATAGCCTCCCCACCCAGACACCCAAGAATGCGAGGGGTGGGGGGAAGCTCCGGGCACCCAACCACTCCACCCCAGTGGACAGCCCAAGCAACAGAAGGCTGTCATTCAAGAAGTTTCAAAGTAGCCTTTTCCTTCTGTCCTCCCACATCCCACCCGGGCTACCCTGTGAGTTATCTCCCTATTTTTATAATCAATTAATAAAGAATACGTTTTTTAAATGATAGTGACTATTTCCTTTGCAAGCAAACTGTGATTGAAGGGGGGAGGGCAGGTGGCATACATGGAATTTAGAGGCAACCAAGGGGGTGGGTTTTCATCAAGGAGAAACAAACAGAAGTGTCACATAGTACCCTGGCCAGTCATGAAACTGGTTTTCAAAGCTTCTCTGATGCGCACCGCTTCCTGCTGTGCTCTTCTAACCACCCTGGTGTCTGGCTGCGCGTATTCAGCGGCCAGGCAATTTGCCTCAATCTCCTACCCCACCATAAACGTCTCCCCCTTACTCTCACAGAGACTGTGGACCACACAGCAAGCAGCAATAACAATGGGAATATTGGTTTCGCTGAGATCTGAGCGAGTCAGTAAACTGAGCCAGCGAGTTTTTAAACGTCCAAATGCACATTCTACCACCATTCTGCACTTGCTCAGCCTATAGTTGAACAGCTCCTGACTACTGTCCAGAGTGCCTGTGTATGGCTTCATGAGCCAGGGCATTAAGGGGTAGGCTGGGTCCCCAAAGATAACTATAGGCATTTCAACATCCCCAACAGTTATTTTCTGGTCTGGGAAGTAAATCCCTTCCTGCAGCTGTTTAAACAGACCAGAGTTCCTGAAGACGTGAGCGTCATGAACCTTTCCTGGCCATCCCATGTTGATGTTGGTGAAACGTCCCTTGTGATCCACCAGTGCTTGCAGCACCATTGAAAAGTACCCCTTATGGTTTATTTACTGGTTGCCCTGGTGGTCCGGCCCCAAGATAGGGATATGTGTTCCATCTATAGCCCCACCACAGTTAGGGAATCCCATTGCAGCAAAGCCATCTAGTATGACCTGCACATTTCCCAGAGTCACTACCTTTGATAGCAGCAGCTCAATGATTCCGTTGGCTACTTGCATCATAGCAACCCCCACAGTAGATTTGCCCACTCCACATTGATTACCGACTGACCGGTAGCTGTCTGGCATTGCAAGCTTCCACAGGGCTATTGTCCCTCGTTTGTGAACTGTGAGGGCTACTCTCATCTTGGTATTCTTGCGCTTCAGGGCAGAGGAAAGCAAGTCACAAAGTTCCATGAAAGTGCCTTTACGCATGCGAAAGTTTCGCAGCCAAAGAGAATCATCCCAAACCAGCAACACTATGCGGTCCCACCATTCTGTGCTTGTTTCCTGTGCCCAGAATCAGCATTCCACGGCATGAGCCTGCCCCAGTAACACCATGATCTCCAAATTGCTGGGGACCGTGGTTTTAGATAAATCTGCGTTCATGTCCTCATCACCGCGCTGCCATCACCACTTCACCTGGTTTTTCAAGTGCTGGTTCTGCATAAACTGCACGATAATGCACGAGATGTTTACAATGGTCATTGCTGCGGTGAGCTGAATGGGCTCCATGCTTGCCGTGCTATGGCATCTACTCGAGCAATCCAGGGAAAGGCACGAAATGATTGTCTGCTGTTGCTTTCACGGAGGGAGGGAGGGTTGACTGACGACATTTACCCATAACCACCTGCAACAAATTTTTGGCCCCATCAGGCATTGAGAGCTCAGCCCAGAATTCCAATGGGCAGCGGGGACTGCAGGAACTGTGGGATAGCTACCCAAAGTGCACTGCTCGGAATGTTGATGCTTGCCACGCTTGTCACAGTTGACGCACACCGCTGAATTAATGTACTTAGTGTGGATGCATGCACTCGACTTTATACAATCTGTTCCCAAAAATCAACTTCTGTAAAATCGGAGTACTTCTGTAGTGTAGACATGGCCCTAATAAGCAGCCAGCCACTCTCCTCTCCTGCTGGAGAAACAAAGATGCTTAGCAGCAGCCTCTCCAACATCTGGCTGGCTGCCCTCGTTTTTGGCTTAAAACCTGGGTGGGCATTTGAACAGTGTTCAGCAATTAGATCAACATGTCAATATAGTGGTCAAGCATGTCTGTTATCATTCTGAGTAATTTTGCCAAAGTATGTTCTTACTTAAGCCAACGCTTATTTGAAGCTCCTTTTCATTCCTCTGTGACGTCTGACTGAGATTACTGAAACTCCTTTCTTGCTAGCCTAAAAGTTTCAGTGTTTCACCTCTGCTGTTTCTTGTACATATTGCTTGTAACAGACACTAAAAGCTATTGAGGTCCATGAAAGGCATAACCAACTTTTCCAGCTTTTAATGCTAGACTTTTGATTTTAAGTTTGTGGGGTTTTTAAAAAATATTTAACCCACTATTTACACTTCATTGCAAAGTGGGCTAGTCTTTGCCTTTCAAGGACTCTTTTTCAGTGCATTTATGAGCTACCTGCGATAACTTAGATAAGGGAGTCCTGCTTCAGGAAAGATAGTACCTTAGGTCCCAAGCAATAGAAGAGAAAAAAAATGAATGTTAGAATTTCCTGCATATTGTGTTTGTTCAGCAAGCACAAGTGTGAACAAGAGCAGTTCCCCCATCTTCATCCACCTTCCAACCCCTCCTTAGAACATGCCTCTTCAGGAAATCCTTCCTCATCAATAACCCAGGCCTTCCCACTCTGGAACTGCTATCCTTGGCTTTATGGCTTTCCCACCACCACAGCTTATTTGGAGCATCAGTCAGAGTTCTTCCCCTCTTACTCCAGGAGCAGTTTGCTGGTGCCTTCAAAGGGTGTAATTTAAGAGCTGTTATGAAATAAGGGGGAAAACAACTGAATCTCAATAGATTTGGGGTTTTTTTGAGGTGGGAGGAAGGAGATTATTTTTGTTTTTACAAGAAGGAAGAATTGTATTTTGATAATCCCCCTTATTCATTTTTTCCTGCCTCCAGCTGATGTTTTGTGCTTTTTGAGGTTTCCTTCTACCTTTTTCTCCTCTCTTCTTTAGAGGAAATTGCAATGTGGCTATTCGGTGCACTCTTGTCAGATTTTGGCCCCTAGATCAGACATGTTACATGACATTACCATTGTCAAGATATATTTAGACTCAAAAGTTGGTTAAAAAATTGATAAATTGGAGTTTAAATATCACACTTTCAGGGAATAGTTCTCCCAGAACTCAGAGGAACAGCATTCCCAGTTAGCATAATCACACCACCACTAGAAAAAATGCCCCATCAATAATATTGTTTAAATTAGGCCTAGCCTTTAAAAAGGGTCTAGTGAAGAAGTGAGCATGCATTTCTAACAAGCTGCTCATCTGTACTGGTAGAATTATGCATCGCTATTAATATTGCTAATAGGAAAGTCCTATAGAATTTAATAGGAATGAAAAAGCTTCTATAGGTTGTTGGGTTTTTATAAATAGAGTGTTATTTCCCTGCCTTAGATCCCTAAAGGACAGTTCAAAATACTTATTGGAAGGATATCAAATTCTATAGAGCCCTACTGAATTTCTATAGGCTCTTATTGGTTTCAACCCTGTTAAATTCAATAAAGCTTTTCATTAAGAGCAGGTCTATGCTACCAATTTACATCGGCACAGCTATGCCGCTGTAGCGCATCTGCTGAAGACAATCTAAGCAGGAGAGAGCACCCCCATCAGCTTAATAACTCCATCTCTGTGAGAGGTTCTCCTGCCAACATAGCGCTGCCTACATGGGGTGCAAGATCTGAGGCCTTTTTCTTTTGTAAGCAGCTGCCACATTAGAACAGCAGCAGCCATGAGCTAAGAAGCAGAAAGTCACATCCTCACATTCCATATAAGTTGCATCAAAACAATCTAATATTGGGCTGTTAAGAAGGAGCTCCCGTCCTAATAGTACCCACCATCACCAGGTAAAGAAACAGATCCTTAAAGAAAAATTTGTTTGATAACATTCTGTCTGGCAAGAAACCACTGAATTGTGATTGTGAAATCTACACTTCTATTGTTTTGCCTTTATGGTCCCCACTTCTCTATCGTTTATCTGTATGGCCTCTGTCTGGTTCTTTGTTTCTGTCTGATGTGTAACTAATTTTGCAAGATTTAAACCAATTTAGGTGGGGGGATATGATTGGTTAAAGACTTTTTTGTAATGGGCTAGGACTGATGAAACATACTGGTTTGTAGAACTTTAGTTTAAAGTGATTGGTTACAGTATAGCTAAGCAGGCCACAAGTTAAACTAAATAAACTGGAGTCCAAAGGGAAGTTCTTTAGAACCTAACTCCAGGACACAGCCTAAGATCAGAGCTGTCAGACCTCAACACCCTGCGAACCATATTGTGCAGAAGCTGGAGGAGCCCTGGACGACCTGATCCTGACTGGCCACCAGGAAAAGTTCCTCTGCCTTACTGGGAGTAATGAGCATTGTATGCTTAATGTGTGTATTCTGTTTTGGTGACTGTTAATAAATAGAGAAGGCCCCGCAAACTCTCAGAAGGTTATGCTCTGAGCCCTAGGAACTGATAAAGGGTGGGAGTGACTAAATGAACTGGGTTACTTCTTGTGTCCATGGAAAGGTAAAGGTGGGGTGCTCTGAAGTGTGCAGGCAACAGGGGGGTTCAGGTTGATATAACTACATCGCTCAGGGGTATTAACTTTTTTTTAACTCCCCTGAGCGATATAGTTACACTGAAGTATGTATGTAACGTAGATCAAGCCTAAGAGCTTTATAGCAAATTTACCCCTTCTTCCTCTTATGTTCATAAATTTATCCCAACTTCCAAGAACATGTATTCATGAGCCACTAGTAAATACTTAAATAGGTGTCAGCCTCTTCAGTATGGTCAATTGTGAACATGAGAAATTCAAGAACTATTTAGTTTTTCTAATTACTGCTTAGTCTGTGTTACTATTGATTATGCAGTTGACATGGTATCGTCTCTACTCCCTAACTGGATGACTAAAGCTTAAAAGAACAAATGATGGATAAGAGCAACTAATAATGCATTTATGGTATTATTTTTTATAATCACCCAAAAATCCATGACTCCTGTGGGATGCATGAGTATATTCACAGTGGTCATGCAGTCTCACTCAAATAAATAGGACCCCCAAACCTATGGAACTCCCCACTTTCTTGAGTTGGGGTTTGTTATTCAAGGTATTCTAATCAACTAGGGCTTGATCCTCCAAATTGCTACAGAGCACTCTGGCCCGATGCATTAAGTGTTTTGCTGTATGTGTTTAAGGCCACTGTTGGATCAGGCCAGAGTACTAAGCAGCAATTTAGAGGATCACACGCCAAGTAAAAGCCACTAATGAGGAATAGGAAAGGAGTGTTCCTGAGCCATTACCAGTTAAAATGCAGCTGCATTATTCCAGGAACTACATCACAGAAATATCAACTCCCATAAGATCATATTGGCCACAAAATTCTCAAACGTAAAAACACAGAAAAATTGATTACTGCCTCGGTCTTTAAAAGCTCTGTCTACTGACAGCAGCCTTCTGAAATGGATTTGTAGTGACAGTGATGAGTCAGCATCAAGCAGATTTCCTCTTTCTGCTGAGAGAAAGTGATATCATCATGCGCTGTCTCCTACAAGTTGAATGAAATAAAATCCGTAGATATTGTTCACACATGCACACTTCATTAGTGAAAAGGGAAAGTGGGTGTTAGAACTCAGTTGCACACCAGCTGTGCAACCTCTGACATTCGCACAGACAAAAAACCTCCCACAGTTAAATCAAGTTTTCAGACTTAGATACTGATGCTTAGATCATTAGAGGCACTGAGCAGTAGCAGAAAATGCTGAGTTCAACAGGAACTGCAGGTGCTCAGTAACTCTAAGGATCATGTTGCCCACTTAACATGAATTTGGCAAGCTTAGAAGAGCACTCAACACTGAATAAGACCCCTCCAAACTCAGCCACCCTCTTTATCTTAGCAGGATGGAATGCCATCAGTCGGTAGATGGAAGTAAGCAATGCAGAGTGAGTAATCAGCTCTGGTATATATTTTACACTCATCTATGACACAAGGGTGTAGGTCCCTTTTTGTCAGATGCCCGGCTGCTGCCTCAGTTTTCCACCTCTGGAAACAGATTCCTTTGGCTAATGGATTGATTTACCCAGAGGGCTAAATTAAGGAGACCTTTCAGAGCTAGGAAGAGTCCAAAGAGAAAAAACTTTTCAAGTCAAACTTCTCCCTGTGTTTGCAGATAGCTCTCCATACCTCAACAGCAGGGGCACTGCTGATTGTCCTCCTCTCCTTAGTACAAAGGCTCTCCATAGCCTTCTCCCCAGGAACTACCTGTCATTGTTCACCCTTTGTCTTGTGGTTCATGAAAGCCTTTCCTCCTTCAGCTTTAGGGGTTTCTCCACAGTACTCACTGGGGGTCCACATATTATCTTCCCTTCTATCAAGGCTGTCTGCTCACTCCCTCCAGGGGACACAGCTGATGTGTACCGGAGCCCTCCTCTTCTCTTCTACAAACTCCAGCCCCAAGGAGCTAACCAATAAAGGGGCTACCTACCCACACCAGCCTCAGAACATCTGCTTTATTATTCCATTGCTGCTGGTTCATAAGCTGATCAGCATGCCTGCCTCATAGCCTTCACCTCAGACATCTTCTGCTTCTCCTAGCTCTTCCTCAGGCCAAGCCCTTCACATGCTCCATTCCCAGCTTCCACTCTGCAGGGAGCCATGCTAGTCCTGTCCCAGTCCTTGCAGAACTTCCTCATACAGCTGCTCACCCTCCAGGACCCACCCAGTTTCTGGCCAAAGCCACTTCCCAGGCTCCCTTCATATGGCTCTTTGGGGACTATAGTCCCCATGATCAAGGAAGAAAATCATAGACAGGTGGTGTCTGGTAGTGTTAGGCCGGCTACCCGGTATAGTCTGTCCCTTCCTCCCTTACCTCCTCCAGCCTGGGCTGAGTCAATCACATGACCTCTTTGATTATTACTCATCCTCCCTTCCTGGGGATATGAGCTCAACTTGTCACAGGTGGGGATGAAACCCATCTCCCTTAAGGGGCCCAACTACACTGTGATAGTGGCCAAGCACTTAGTGTTTTTCAGACAGGACATAAGACAGTCATCAGAACCCCTGAAACGATACTGGGGGAAATGATTCTGCATCAAAGTACTCCCTATTGAACCATCAGTACCACTTCTTGCATTCGAGCTCTGCAGAGAAAATCCAGGCAGGGTTCTGCAAGAATTCACTACAACCCACTCTGCTTAGTGTGTGAGATTCCAAGGTCCCAACTCAGAGAAACTAGTGATTTTTATTGGACATTAACATTTAGTTTTACACTGCACTGCAGATGAATGCACCACATAGGGCCGGATCCTGCGGTCCTCACTGAAGTAAGTTACACACTGAAGTCAGTGAGCGTTTTGCCTGAGCCAAGATTGAGGAAATAAGCCCCATGTAGGGTACATTGATCTATAATGCAGTGTAATCCTAAATGTAAATTTCCAGTAAAATAATCCATTAATTTTTTATGCTTGTGTCCATTCTGTTAATGGCCATTCCCACAAATGGAGCCTGTGCGGTAATACCGGAGCAAAGGAAACAGCAATATTTATAAATAGCAGTACTATAAAAGCAATTTAAAATATTCTCCCTCCAATGTTACCTTGATTCCTGCCCACCAATATTCACTCTCTGGGCTCAGTCTACCCCTAGAGTAACTCACTGATCTCAGTGGACATATCCCAGGAATGAACTCATCCTACTATGATAAAGAGATATTCAAGATAAAATTATTGTGCCGCATTCTGCTTTTGGTTATACTGGTCAATATCTGAATTAGCCTCAATGGAGTTACTCTCCGGGTTTATGCCTGTGAAAGCTGGAGTAGAGTCTGCTTTTAAACGCTCTTGCTTGCGTTACTAACAATGCTATGCATTGATACAGAAAATGTGACAAAACCAATTTTTTTCTTTATTGAGGCAGTTTACTGCAGCATACTTCACTCAACCTGGAGAGTGAAAATATGCAAGCTAGTTACACACTGGGTGACAGACTCTGCCCTCACTTCTCAGTGTAAATACAGAGCAACTCCATTTACTTCAGTGGAGTTTCTTCATATTTACACTTCTGTAACCGAGTGCAGAATTTGGCCCTCTGTTAATCCTAAGTGGGCCAAACTAGTCTGTTACAAGGGTGCACGTCTTGAATAACTCCGTTAACATCTTGGTTTGCATTGGCCCATCGCTATTTACATTAGTGACCCTTAAAATAATATTTTTCTCATCAGACAAGTTTGATATCCCTTGAGCTACAGGATAAAGAGCCAGATTCACTTGGCCCAGAATCCAATTTAACTGGACAGTTAAGCTGGGGTGGTGTAATGCAGCTAGCGTGTTCAGGGGAATCTGGTCCAAAATACTTTAATGACATTTTTGTTCATTTGTGTGATCACAACGTGCAGATATTCAATTACGACCCTGATGGGGTCCATAGAGGTAAGTAGCGAGCTAGGCAAAAGGTTCTAACCATGCTGCCTATTCTGACTGACAGGATGACACCTGTTTTTTGTGAGGAGAAGCACACCATTAGAGGACAGCTCTGTACAAGTCCTTGATTGTACAAAAGGTGCATATGATGGTTTTAGAAGTAATCACATTCCACTACATGAGTCACTTGCACAGTAAGATGGCATTTTGCATCAGGACTAAAATATACAAACTGTCAGAGGTGTGTTTAAAACATGCATTTTTCACTTTTGCTGCTGTTATTCTTTTGCTGGCAAGCCCTGGAGCCTGTATTCTGAAATAAATTTACTTGAGAGTCTTCTCTTTTTGGCAGATCAGATTTCAAGATTTGTTTCTTCCACAGAATAGTAAGACAGCACAGGGTGACGGAATCTGGCTACATTAAATACAGACACATACAGTTGTACAGGGGACCTGGGTTACCTACTTTAGTTAGCACAGTAATGCCCCAGGAAAGAAACTGGGCATCCAAATAGAGCGTGGCATGTTTTAGAAGGGGATTTCTCTGGCTGGAATTTTTAGCCTGTTGGAGAGTAAAAGCTTAGAAATACTTAGTATCAGGATGGAGGAGGTGGGGGAGAGCCGGGGGGAAGCGTTGTTTTCTTTTCTTTAAACCAAACTGCCTCCCAGATTGGCTTTCAACTTTACATATCTGCAAAATTCCTACATCTTCAGTCAAAAATGGGCTAAAGCGTACATCTCCCTGACAAAGCAACTGTTGTTTGTGTGAAGGCTTCTAGAGCCTCTCCCTTGGTGTGGGGGACTGTATAGGGATCCCAGTGCTATGGAGCGTTTGTTCCTGCTCCTCTTCTACAGGGCTGAGGGAGGAAGTGGGCATGAGACATACTGGTGGACAGGGAAAGGAAGCTGTGCTCCACTCCTCTTTCTCCTGAGTGATGGTGAGTTGTGCTCTCCTCCACCATCCCCACTTGCTCCCCTTTTAATCTTCTTCCTCCTGGTGATGTGGGGGAGACGAAGCAGAAAGAATGGCTTGATTAGCATGGGTAGGGAGGTAAGAGTGGATCTGAGGAATGGTGGTGAGTGGAATTTGGGGCAATGCATATAGAGAGGAGGAAGGGACTGGACAGTATAAGGCGGCGGTGGCACAGGTTGGGAAAAGGAAAGACCACTTCATCCCCTCAGTCTTCCCACTCACCACCCTTCCCTAAATCTCCTCTCACCCGGTCAACACATTCCCCTTTTTTCTGCCCAAGCTGCTCTCCCCCACTTTTTGCCTCATGTGATCTGGTCTCTGATACCCCTAGTCCGTTTGCCTTTTATTCTCCCTGCACCTCCTCACATTGATTCATCAATTCTACAGAAGGCTGTTGGGTCAGTTCAGGGTCATCTGTTCCAACACTCCATTCCTCTGTTTTGGCTCACCTCTCCCCCAGCTCAGTTCTACCACCACCCCTTTTCCAATTCTGACCTCCCCACCAAGACAACCAGCACTATTTCTGGGTGTAGTGACCCAGAGTGTTAACTCTTCATTTGCTGCTGCTCAAATTCACCCTCTCCCCCCCATCCAGAATGAAAATGATAAATAAAAATATCCTAAACAGCTTGTAGAAATTCATGAAGAATAAACTTACAAGCAAATCAGCAGGCACATATAAATTATCTAGATCACAAGGCATATAACAGTTACAATCAATGATTAGGGCAATAATACAGATTATCTGAATGAAGTTCAGAAGGGAGAGAGTTTGAAAGCAAGCCATATGAAGCTTCTAAATTAACTCCAACAACATTCATGCATCCCCCACCCCCTTCTATAATTGGTTACTGAGGAAAAAAGTAGTATCTTCAGCCTTGAAAAACAGTCTGTTTTTTCTGGTCTACAACTACAATGAGGTTTAGCCATAAAAAAAGACAGATTTCCTTGTAGCCAAAGAATACAGGGAGGTGGAAGTGAGGGCTGCTTGTTAAGTGATGCTGCTGTTAATGAAAACAGATTCTGTTATGACATTTACCTTGTCTGCTGCTCATTAGAGCAGCATATATTCATACTGATAATAGCTAAGGCTCTATCAAAGTTCCCATCATATACCCCCATATTAGGGGTTTATATAACAACCAGAATTATTTGCTCCAGCTGAAACATAGCACATTATCCATGGGGCATATTTTATTTTGTAAATGCTGATTGAAACAGAAGTGGCCCCCTGTCCTGCACTGGGATCCCCTTGCATGGAATCTAGGAGCCTCGTCTACACTGAGATAAAAGACTCGTATCATGACCACAGCTGTCCCAGGTCAGCTGACTTGGCTCATCGGGCTATTAAATTTCTGTGTAGATGTTCAGGCTCAGGTTGGAGCCTGGTCTCTGAAACTGGGGAGGGGCTGTCTCTGAGCACAGACTCTAGCCCAAGGCTTAGATCCACACCCCCCAGCAGGATCTTTCTTCCACTATTAGAGGAGCTACTATGAAATATGTTATACAGAACAACTAATCACAATAAATGTTAGATATTTTAGACCAGTTCTAGACACTGTTTTCTATTGTTCCCAACAGAAAAAGGATTCATTATTTTTAAATGAAATCTTGCAGGTCATTAGGCCCTGATGCCACAAGTGATTTTGTGTGGGCACACACTTGCACTGGCCCAGAACATCCGTGAAGTCTAAGGGGCTCTGTGTGGGCATAGGGGTGTACCCTTGCAGTACAGGGTTCTTAATCATGAAATGAGTAGTTGCTGCAGTCTTGTGTTATTGTTGTATCTGGAGAGAAGACAGCAGGCGTGAGCCATCCATTGAATCAGATACTGGTACCTTGCATGCATGTTGCACGAGTATAAGTCTTTTCATACAAATTTATGGTATGTTTCCAGACATTAAAATTACCTCATGAGATCTTTAATTTGTTTAAAAAACAAAAAAAACCCACCATTTCTTTCTAGAGACAATACCACCTTCACTTGACACACAAACAGTACAAATTCCCAATGAGATCAGATCCATGTGGATTTGTGCCATTTTGTTATGCCTGGAGACCATGATGACTAGTTTGGTATAAAGAGTCAGATCATTAAAATGGCAAACTTCCTATGTTTGAACACCTGCTGTTGTGCACATGAACATTATAGGACCCATTTCTGCTGCTGACTATGCCCAGGTGGGCCCTGACCTCGCTATCAACCCTCAATTACCTTGCTCCACCCTTCGCTTTTGCTTCACTCAGTGCAAGGACAGGGAAACTCGGAATCAGATGCTCCTTCCCCTAACAACTAATGACTAGGAGATGCAGCCCAGCTTTCAGTCTAGTGAGTGGTCATAACCCCACCTATTCTATAGTCCTAAAGAAGATCTTCAAGAAAAGGCAAGTAAGAGTAAGACTTGATATTGACGATGTAAAAAAATCTTTCAATAAACTAATCTGAAATTTTCTTTATGCATCAAAACATAGAAGGGCACACATGCTAGCATTATTTGTTTTGTTTAAAAATGTCGTAGCCCTATAAAGTCAAGAAATTTAGGGATAAGGCCATCATGAATACACTTAGTTGTGCATGATAAGCTTTGGATCAATTAGTACTACTGCATACAGTACTGTATATAGAGTATATTGACATTCTCAGACACAGTAAATTAACAACAATGAAAACTCTTAATTTGGAGTGTCCTTAGTTTGACAGTACAATTTATGTCGTAATTGGGTTTTGCATTTATGCCATTCAACTAAGGGAGACTAAGACAGTTTAAGCCAAAAAAAAGTATATTTTGCATGAAAGGGGGTTTATAAAATCCAGTATTAAACAAAATATTTTCATTGCATTTTAAAAATTCAATGAAAGCAGTTTAGTTCAGTGTAAATATTCCCCTCCAGTATTGGAAAACCACACACTGCAGCATTGTAGTAGTGCATAAGAACCAGAAAGTGAAACTGACTAGAAATGGACCTAACATCACTGTCTGTGCTGAGCAAAAAATAAGCAGCATAAATGAAGAAAATTAATTACTGTCAGTTTTAAACAGACCTTTGACCATCTCATGTGTTAATAGTCATACAAGTGAAGGAGTTTTGTAAAAATATATAGGGCCACAGTCTGCTCTCAGTTGCACTAAGGTAAAACTAACGTAACTCCATTAAAGGCAGAGGCCATGATTCTCTGGTCTGGCTGAGCTACATCCAACATAGAACCAATGGGAATGGGGGTGAGGGAGGGTGGGACATGAATTTACAACTTCATGCCATCTTGGTGCCCTACACAATCTGGGTGCTAGTGCAGTTCCCAGCATAATTTAGAGCAGCCTCAATGGGCAGTTGCAGATTGCAGATTAGTCCGGCCATGCCATCTTTTCCCTGACTATTCCCCCACCCGACACACACACCACACACTGGGAGATGGCGCTAGTGTCAGAGCCACTACTTCAGCTTTGTTTCATCAGGGAATGCCCAAGGATCCAGTGAGGTCAGAAATAGCATGAAGCAGCCAGATTCTAGCACAGAATTAGAGCCCTGGTCTTACATGAATATCCCCTATCTAAGGCACTGCTAATGCGGTGTGAACAAAGAACCCTACCATAGGCCGTGGCATAGCATTTCTGTGCTGCAGTAACCGTGCTGTTGCTGAATGTAAGAGCAGAGAGGGCAAACCCATGCAGAATGCAGAACACCTACAAGGGGAAGTTAACACAGGCAATCGACCCTATTATGTCAATACATTGTCCTGAAAGAAATCTTTCCCAACTCCCCTCTTCTGGACTTCTAACAACCCCGCAAATCACCAAGCTCATCATAAGGAGCAAGCTCCCCACAGATCAGGGCACATCAACTCAAAGCAACACCAGACCCTGCCAGAACAGATTCAAAACCTGCAGACGTATCTCCACGGCTTGCTACAATGGTCAGTAGCTCCCACCCAACAACACACCTTTCAAGATCCCTGGATCCTACACATGCCTATCACAATATCATCCAGAGCACTAAATACCCCCAATAACAACAACTATGTGGGTGAAACCAAACAAACTCTCTCAGGAAAATGATAAAAAGACAAAAGCACCACTTCACCTGTGGGTTAACACTTTTCCCAAATGACAGGTTTCAGAGTAGCAGCCGTGTTAGTCTGTATTCGCAAAAGCTGTAGCTCACGAAAGCTTATGCTCTAATAAATTTGTTAGTTTCTAAGGTGCCACAAGTACTCCTTTACTTTTCCCAAAGCGATCACTCCATATCTGATCTCTCAGTCCTCATCCTCAAAGGAAACCTGTGCAACACTTACAAAAGAGGAGACTGGGAACCTAGGAAACTAAAACACGTGGACTCAACAGGGGCACTGGCTTTATGGCTCATTATAACAACTTGTAACACACCCTGCTGCTGGCTAGTCCTTAATTGCCCATTTCATTTTAAGTGGTCTTGTACAGTCTTTGTGAACCCCTTATGCTTAACAATCTGTCCCAACTTGTATTTACCTCGGATGCTGTAGCTACTTTCTTCAGACCTAAAGATCTCTGTGGGACTTAAAAGCTTGTCCCTTCCACTAACAGAAGTTGGTCCATGGAAAGATATTACCTCACCCACTTTGCCACTATTATGTACTTTCAACCTGGAGGCATGAAAGACGAGGACATTCTGAAGAAAAAAAAATCCTTCCTGATGGCTTAAAGAGCAAACATGCCATATTGCAGCCTCCTCTTCTGTCTGTCACGAGTGGCTATCAGAGGTAACAAAGGCAGGTGCAGGTAACTGCAACAGTGCCAAAGGAAGTCAACACTATTCAGATAAGTAAGCTTCCAGCAGTGCTATCCAGGAAGCGAGCAACCTGCATGCAGAAAGTGTATGCGTGGTAGCTAAGCAGTAAGCTCAAAAACCTGAACACTGACCACAGTACATTGTAGGGTCTGTTAAGAAAAACAGATCACACACTCCTCCTGCATCTTCCTTGTTCATAAACCAAGCCCAGGCCTCTAGCAGTGCAAGTGTTGCTTTGCCTATTAACTCTAGCAGTCCTCAAGTGCTCACTCTCACTCCAAAATACCTTCTTGTTTGCAATGCACCAGCTCTCTCATTCCTTCCTGATAAAGTGTGTCCCTCTCTTCAGTGTCACATTGCATCTACCTTCTAACACCTTTCATGTGCCCTTTCAATACTCTGCCTTTTTTTTTTAACTTGATGCTGAATTTTCAGAACCTATATGCATCCTTGTATTTCCCACCATCCTCTACTCTCTCAAGATCACAATTTGGAAATATACAGGGTAAGGGTTTGCAATGTGACAGGTCTTGCAATTTTATCATGAATTTTGCAGTATTTGATGGATTTTTAAAGGCCCCAGCTCCTGGACTCATATGAATACATCAGGCTCTTAGCTTCTTAAAAAGAGTTCCTAGCCCTTGTGGCTGAAGAGAAAAGCTTGAAAACATGAACCCTAAAAGTTCAAAGACCTGACTGTTTCTTGGACCAGCTAATCCTGGAACCCACAAGAGGAGAGGCAATTCTTGATTTAGTCCTAAATGGAGCACAGGATCTGGTCCAAGAGGTGAATATAGCTAGACCCTTTGGTAATAGTGACCGTAATAGAATTAAATTTAACATCCCTGTGGCAGGGAAACCACCACAGCAGCCCAACACTATAGCTAACAAGACACTTCGCTTAAAGTGGAAGCGGGCTATTCTCAACAGTGGAATGCCAAGGGAGGAAAAAAATCACTTTTGTAGGTAATGAGGCCAATGTAAACAGGGTGGCCCATTTCAAACAACTGACAAGAAAGTGTGAGTAACAGTCAGGAGAAATTAATATGGGGAAATTAGTTTTTGTAGTGACCCAGTCATACCCAGTGACCTACTCCCAGTCATTATTCAGGCCTAATTTGAGAGTGTCCAGTTTGCAAATTAATTCCAGTTCTGCAGTTTCTCATTGGAGTCTGTTTTTGAAGTTTTTTTGTTGAAGAATTGCTGCTTTTAAGTCTGTTATTGAGTGTCCAGGAAGATTGAAGTGTTCTATGACTGTTCTTTTAATGTTATAATTCTTGATGTCTGATTTGTGTCCATTTATTCTTTTGCGTAGAGACTGTCCGGTTTGGCCAATGTACATGGCAGAGGGACATTGCTAGCACATGATGGCATATATCACATTGGTAGATGTGCAGGTTAAGCTAGAAGAACAGCTAGCCAAAGACTCAAAAAGTAACAGCATAAAAATTTTTTAAGTACATCGGAAGCAGGAAGCCTGCTAAACAGCCAGTGGAGCCACTGGCAAACCAAATGCTAAAGGAGCACTCAAGGACAATAAGGCCATTGTGGAGAAACTAAATGAATTATTTGCATTGGTCTTTGCGGCTGAGGATGCGAGGGAGATTCCCAAACCTGAGCCATTCTTTTTAGGTGACAAATCTGATGAACTATCCCAGATTGAGGTTTCATTAGAGGAGGTTTTGGAACAAATTGGTAAACTAAACAGTAATAAGTCACCAGGACAAGATGGTATTCACCCAAGAGTTCCGAAGGAAATCAAATGTGAAATTGCAGAACTACTAACTGTAGTCAGTAACCTATCACTTAAATCTGCTTCTGTACCAAATGACTGAAGGATAGCTAATGTGACATCATTTTTTTAAAAAAAGGGCTCCAGAGGTGATCCTGGCAATTACAGATCAGTAAGCCTGACTTCAGTACCAGGCAAACTAGTTGAACTTATAGTGATGAACAAAATTGTCAGACACATAGATGAACATAATTTGTTGGGGAAGAGTCAAAATGGTTTTTGTAAAGGGAAATCATGCCTCACCAATCTACTAGAATTCTCTGAGGGGGTCAACAAGCTTGTGGACAAGGGGGATCCAGTGGATATAGTGTACTTAGATTTTCATAAAGCCTTTGAGAAGGTCCCCCACCAAAGGCTCTTAAGCAAAGTAAGATGTCAAGGGATAAGAGGGAAGGTCCTCTTATGGATTGGTAACTGGTTAAAAAATAGGAAACAAAGGGTAGGAATAAATGGGCAGTTTTCAGAATAGAGAGAGGTAAATAGTGGTGTCCTCCAGGAGTCAGTACTGGGAACAGTCCTATTCAATATATTAATAAATTAATTTCCAGTCCCGGATGACTGGAAAAAGGCTAATGTAGTGCCCATCTTTAAAAAAGGGAAGAAGGAGGATCCTGGGAACTACAGGCCGGTCAGCCTCACCTCAGTCCCTGGAAAAATCATGGAGCAGGTCCTCAAAGAATCAATCCAGAAGCACTTAGAGGAGAGGAAAGTGATCAGGAACAGTCAGCATGGATTCACCAAGGGAAGGTCATGCCTGACTAATCTAATCGCCTTTTATGATGAGATTACTGGTTCTGTGGATGAAGGGAAAGCAGTGGATGTATTGTTTCTTGACTTTAGCAAAGCTTTTGACACGGTCTCCCACAGCATTCTTGTCAGCAAGTTAAGGAAGTATGGGCTGGATGAATGCACTATAAGGTGGGTAGAAAGCTGGCTAGATTGTCGGGCTCAACGGGTAGTGATCAATGGCTCCATGTCTAGTTGGCAGCCGGTGTCAAGTGGAGTGCCCCAGGGGTCGGTCCTGGGGCCCGTTTTGTTCAATATCTTCATAAATGATCTGGAGGATGGTGTGGATTGCACTCTCAGCAAATTTGCGGATGATACTAAACTGGGAGGAGTGGTAGATACGCTGGAGGGGAGGGATAGGATACAGAAGGACCTAGACAAATTGGAAGATTGGGCCAAAAGAAATCTAATGAGGTTCAATAAGGATAAGTGCAGGGTCCTGCACTTAGGATGGAAGAATCCAATGCACCGCTACAGACTAGGGACCGAATGGCTCGGCAGCAGTTCTGCGGAAAAGGACCTAGGGGTGACAGTGGACGAGAAGCTGGATATGAGTCAGCAGTGTGCCCTTGTTGCCAAGAAGGCCAATGGCATTTTGGGATGTATAAGTAGGGGCATAGCGAGCAGATCGAGGGACGTGATCGTTCCCCTCTATTCGACACTGGTGAGGCCTCATCTGGAGTACTGTGTCCAGTTTTGGGCCCCACACTACAAGAAGGATGTGGATAAATTGGAAAGAGTACAGCGAAGGGCAACAAAAATGATTAGGGGTCTAGAGCACATGACTTATGAGGCGAGGCTGAGGGAGCTGGGATTGTTTAGTCTGCAGAAGAGAAGAATGAGGGGGGATTTGATAGCTGCTTTCAACTACCTGAAAGGGGGTTTCAAAGAGGATGGCTCTAGACTGTTCTCAATGGTAGCAGATGACAGAACGAGGAGTAATGGTCTCAAGTTGCAATGGGGGAGGTTTAGATTGGATATTAGGAAAAACTTTTTCACTAAGAGGGTGGTGAAACGCTGGAATGCGTTACCTAGGGAGGTGGTAGAATCTCCTTCCTTAGAGGTTTTTAAGGTCAGGCTTGACAAAGCCCTGGCTAGGATGATTTAACTGGGACTTGGTCCTGCTTTGAGCAGGGGGTTGGACTAGATGACCTTCTGGGGTCCCTTCCAACCCTGATATTCTATGAAATGATCTGGAAAAAGGGGTAAACTGAGGTGGCAAAATTTGCAGATGATACAAAACTATTCAAAGCAGACAAAAGAATTTCTCAAAACTGGGTGACTGCACAACAAAATGGCAGATGAAATTCAATGTTGATAAATGCAATGTAATGCACATTGGAAAACATAATCCCAACTATACATCTAAAAGGGGGTCTAAATTGGCTGTTACCACTCAAGAAAGAGACCTTGAAGTCACTGTGATAGTTCTCTGAAAACATCCACTCAATGTGCAGTGACAGTCAAAAACATGAACAGAATGTTGGGAATCATTAAGGAAGGGATAGATAATAAGACAGAAAATATCAAATTGCCTCTATATAAATCCATGGTATGCCCACATCTTGAATACTGTGTGCAGATGTGGTCACCCCATCTCAAAAAAGATATATTGAAATTGGAACAGGTTCAGAAAGGGGCAACAAAAATGATTAGGGGTATGGAACAGCTTACATATGAGGAGAGATTAATAAGACTTGGCTTTTCAGCTTGGAAAAGAGACGACTAAGAGGGGATATGATAGCAGGTTTAAAAAAAACAAAAAAAAGGAAGTATTTCTTCACACAACGCACAGTCAATCTGTGGAACTCTTTGCCAGAGGATGTTGTGAAGGCCAAGACTATAACAGGATTCAAAAAAGAAAAGGAGTACTTGTGGCACCTTAGAGACTAACAAATTTATTAGAGCATAAGCTTTCGTGAGCTACAGCTCACTTCATCGGATGCATCCGATGAAGTGAGCTGTAGCTCACGAAAGCTTATGCTCTAATAAATTTGTTAGTCTCTAAGGTGCCACAAGTACTCCTTTTCTTTTTGCGAATACAGACTAACACGGCTGCTACTCTGAAACCTAGGATTCAAAAAAGAATTAGATAAATTCATGGAATGTAGGTCCATCAATGGCTATTAGCCAGGGTGGGCAGTGATGGTGTCCCTAGCCTCTGTTTGCTGGGGGGCTGACTCAGGATTTTTGATGCTTGGGTTGCCAATACTGAGTTTGTGTCTTAATCAGTATGTCCCAAAAGTGGTAGAGAGCAAAATAATGGCAATATAAATGTTATTTCCTACCTTGACATCCACCAACCCTGCTAGTCACAAACACACACCATTTCAAACAAATATAGTCCACATCCTTAGACGGTACTCTCAACTTCTACTCTGTGCTCCCTCATACTAAGCAACACATTAATGTAACAGCTGACAGAATTAATCAGTAGCACTAGAAATACTTGCATGACTTGACCTGTATAATCTATTTGAAGACACGGCTCTTTCTGTGACACTGAATTTATGTCTATCCCATTTATTTTTCCAGTCATTTGCAGGTCAATCTAAAACACACAGTAGCATCATTGTGATTACTGAGCTACCCAGAACAAGTTAGCATCGACACTAGGCATTTTATAAAGCTGGTTAAAAATATTCTGTAGAAACCTTTGGGGGTGGGGGAAGGGACAGAAAATTATTTGTATATAAATGAAAATTTTCCATGGAAAATTTGTTTAATTTGACTTCTTTTTTCCCCATACAACAAACAAAACAAAGTCTCAGGGAGTGTCGGATGGGTGTCGGGAAGGTTGACACTGAAGAAGAGGGAAAAATAAAAGGGAGGGAGGGGAAAAGGGTCAAAGAAAAATTACCCCCAAAAAATCTGTTTGCAAATACCACCACGGGAGCTTTTATCCAAGAGCTACTCTTTTGTACTGGTGTATTTCTGCTAACAATGGGCAAATCTGATCTTAACAAAGGACATCACAGGAAGAAATCCAGAGCAGGGCAATGGAAAGGATTACAATCCTGAGGGCTTTCTATATGAGGAGAGATTAAAAGGACTAATCTATTTAGTTTGTGAAGACAAAGGGAGATAAGAGATAAAAACAATGAACTGTATAGAAAAGCCCATCCAAGAGCTTGTCCATAACACAAGAATAAGGAGAAACATAATGAAATTAAAAGGCAACAGATATAAAACAGATAAAAATCCTGTCACTGCATGGTGAGGGCAAGGCTAACCAACTGCTAGAGCATTATTGCTGCAGAGCTCAAACAAGCAGCTCCTCCTCATTAGGGCCAGATTGTGCCTGGAAGGAACTGGCTTGCATAGGGGTGATATGGTGTTCTACAGCCCTTGGGTTTTGCTCCAGAACAGATTGTGCCTCAGGGATCTCATGGGGAGGGGGGCCTCATTTGATGTGTGGCAAGTGGGGGAAAACCTGTTTGCCACCCCAGCTTTTCTAGATCTATATACTCCACTTTTTGCCCCTGTAGACTTTGTAGGATATAATTGAATTACATAAAATGTTTTACATATTGACACAGCTTTCCCTCTACCCCCAAACTTTTCCGAAATAATGCCTCTGCCTAGATTGGGGGAAATCCCTAACTGTTTAAGCCAGCTACATAGCCCTTTGCACCTCAAAATCAATGCGTCAGGAGCATGGTAGGGCTCAAGGTTAAGCCCAACATGCTGACGTTTTAAAGACCCTTTTAACCAATGGTCTCAGTTGGAAAAATTGAAAAAAAGTCAATTTTGTTTCAATATCAAATCTGCCCAAAAATAATAAATAAATAAATAACGATGATTTTTAAAAAAATCACAAAAAGGGGGGAAATACTCAAAACAGCCAAATTAAACTAAGAAACTCAAAACATTTATTCAAGTCAACCAAAGTGTTTTGTTCAACTTGAAACAAATACAACAAAATTGATAACAATTTTTGACCAAAACATTTTCAGTTGAATTTGAGATTTTCAATTTGACAAAAAACCTCAAGTTTTTCACTAGAATCAAACCAGATTTTGGGGGGGAGGGGAATTTATCCATTTGCATCCTGGAACCAAAAAATCCATTATTTGCTCAGCTCTAGTTGTGACCGTCCATGCATGTTGAATGGTAAAAGGAAGAGAGGAGGCATCCTATACCTGCATCCACTTGGGCATGCACACAAGCTAACCTCTATCAAGAAAGGTAAAGCAAAAGCAGATACAGTGATGCCAGTTTTAAATTTGGGAGTGCATAAGAGAATATACAAACTAGGTACGGCCCTTGAGTCCTGGCTGCTTGCCACTGCAGTTGCAAACTTTGGTCACTCCTAGGTTAGACATTTATATGAACAATATGTGCAGTTACATTAACTAGGATAAACATTATAAAAGCGATCAAGCCTCATGCTTCAGAACATAGACTGATCACCAGCTGATATGAGTATAAGAATGTATATCCCTACCCTCAGTCCACAGTATGGTGTCATAACCCTGTCTCCAATTTGTGCTTGCAAAGAAGACAATAGAGACAAGTGAATAATTCACAATGAGTAATTTACACGTTTACTTTTTTCCTGCTTGTTGAATGTCCACAGAAAGATTCACTTCTCCAGATGCATTTGATGATATTCACATTTACGCAATATATCTTCTCTAATGTTATACCCTGTGGATCTCTAGGGTGAGCTCTGTGCATCATGCAAGCCACACAGCATTATCTCTGTTCCCTAGGTTCATGAAGACATAAGGACTTTCAGAGCAAATTTTTGTGACTCAGTCTGTTCCTCCAAACACTCAAACGTATTACTTTGAAATTTGCAAGTATTTGTGCCAATGAAATTTGATTACTTGTATATTTGCAGAAGGCCAAGGTAAATGGCTATACAAATTTGAATCAGTATTCGTAGAATTTTTTGGACATTTATTTACCCAGCTTGGATGGAGAGAGAGATGATATTTGGTAGAGTTGGTCAGACTCATTACAAGCATTTTTCTCATCTTCTTATGAAGTATCCTGTATGTGCCACTGCTAGAGGCAAGATACTAGATGGTCTGTGTGGTCTAACAACCAGCCTCACCTGGGACTAATAGCTAGTGATCCTGATGATAGCTGTTAGGAATATCAAATATTCTAGGTAGCCCACACTGGTGCCTCAAAGAAACTGGGTGAGATCCTCAGCTGGGGTAAATCAGCAATGCTCCAAAGGAACTGTGCTAATTTACAGCTACTGATGATCTGGCCCCTGTTACCTGCATACCATGTTATGGTTCACAACAATCCCACTTACTGCTACCTTTTTCATGCATGCATAACTCACAATGTCCCTTTTCAGAAGGATTCTCAGTGCTTTATAAAATATATACGGCTTATCTGACAAATGCTCAAGGCTTCACAATCCTGTGGCTATGCGCGATTCTAATGCTAAATGGCAAGAAAATCTTAAGAATTCCTTTTGTAAAGAATTTTAAAGTGCCTTTGTCATGGGAATGACTAGCAATAACTGTTTTTTATAGTTAACCATATAAATATGTAGACTCACCACAAGCACACCCCCTCATGGCCCTCCGGCCAAGCCACTGTAAAGTTTCTCCCCTTCAAGGGTATCTAATCCCAAACAGATAGTGTCCCACGTGACATTAAATATGACATCCACCATCCCTGCATACCTCCTTTTCCATCCCATTCTTCAGTGAGACTAGTGGCTCCAGGAGCTTCTCCTTGGAGCTTTTAACCAAAATTCAGAAGCAAAAACACAAGTGCAACAAAAGCAACTTCTGCCCCCTCCCTTTAAGCTTAAATTTTTAATCCATCCTGGGTCTTCCCCCAGCTCTCCATTCTTTGCAAGAACACTGACTTTCAAGGTTTAGCTCCCTGGAGCCTCATTTCTAATCTGGATCCACCACTCCCATCTACCCTCAAGACTGTCTGCCTGGCAGTTGACCTCTCAGGCCCTCTCCCAAAATCTCCTTCACCCTCTCCCATCAGGTCCTGTAAACTCCCTCCTGAAGCTCCTCTTCAGTTGAGCACCTTCCTGGTTTCTTCCCTCGTGAACCAGGGTCTACTCTTTTACCATGACTCGCTGCCAGAACATGCCACACCCTGGTAACTCCTCTGTTCCTCTCTGGGTTCCATTCTCCACTCCTCAAAGAGGAACTACAAAGTTCTTCTCTCCCTACAACTCTCTTCTTCTTGTATTTTATGGCATAGCAGACTCACATTCTGAGTCTATAACTGCCAGGAGCTGAATTTCAGTCTTGCTCTTTTCCCATTATTTTTGAAAAAAAATTGTAAACTTGCTTTTTAATGGTGCTGCATTTTCCTGGTACTCTTACCAGATATTTTAGTATAAACTTTATCACTTTTAGGTGCCTGAATTTGTCATACAAAATCCCCCTATCAATGTTACACTCCTAGAGGGAGTGACCAACCATTTCTTTGACCTTGCATATCTCACACCACCCATCTTCATGTTTATTAATTACAGACAAGTTACTGTTTAAGACACAGTGTCTGGTAAGTATTCGGAGTAGAACTAACTCACTCATTCTCCCAGGTTCTTGTGGTATGTCAGCATTTTCCATTCTAGGTCATACTTCATTAAAATCTTTCCCTCCATGTTTCTTTTGCCCATACTTCCTGCAGCCCGCTCTTAGTTCATTTTTAATTAGATTTTTAAACTTTTGTTTACATAGAGTGACATTTACAGCATTTTTGCTACTTTGTCTGCCACCTCATTTCTTATTATCCCTATGTACACTGGGATCAATGCTATTTCAATTATTACTGCCATCTGTGCCAATTCTGTTAGTAACAATATTTCATTAATTATGTCACTTCTGCTATCTGAATTCCCATTTCTGATTGCCAGTAGTCCTGATAGTGAATCTGAAGAGATGACAACGGAGGTAAGTCTCACATCCAGGATTCAATATAAGGCCAACATTATGCCTGTCAGTTCAGTCTTTATAAAACTTACAAAATTTGATAGCCTTAGGATTTTTTTATTCCAAGCATTGGAATGGAGAATGCTATCCCCATTCTCCCAGTTTGCTCATATTTAGACCCATCTATAAATATTTGGAAATGTTTACTCCTATTTATTACATATACATTTAGCTCTCCTTTTCTCCCCCACCCTTCTAATTTTATTATATAGTGCCACATTTATATCAGGGGAATCCCCTTCTAATCTATGCTTCTTTTCTATATAGTCACCACCCAACTCCTTCCCCCAGCTTGGCTTCATCTTTAATTAAGCCTGGTGTTCCTCCAGGTGTAGCCAGGTGGGTTAATTGGCTTCATGTTCACAAAAACCTTCTCAGGCTAAGGTGGAGTACATACCCCATCACTGTATGTGTGTATCTAAATTATTCATCATATATATTGTTATGGTAGGTGCCACAAAGTGACCTGTTATACACAGTCTTCCAAGTTGTTTTTCTTAGCACACAAGCAAATATTCAGTCTTGGGAAGACATGCTGTGATATGCAAGGGTTGTGATTCGAGAAAGTGTCCTTGGAGACGGAGCCATGCAAGCAGTGCCTAATCTGGGCCAGGGCTTGCCAGGGCTGAGCTCTTGCACCTCTAGGCTTGGCAGTTCATAGCCCCAGCCGTTCTGGGCTTGCTGCATCAGTTATGAAAGCAAAAAAATTGCTTGAGCCCTGGCACCACTTTCATTACAAATTAAGCACTGTGTGCAAGCAGCACAAGAGTTTGTTCTTTGATTAGAGTCAATTCTTGAAACAAAGTTGCTTTCTGGAAACCAGGCGTTGGCTTTTGGCTGAAATTCTTGAGGGATATAATTGCCCTGCATGTTTTTTGACCTTGTCTGTGCCAGGGCTGGTGTTTATATGTAAACAAAAGGGTGATGATGTTTTCATAGCAGGACGCTGGTGTCAAAATAAGAGGCAACGATTTAATACAAATCTTATTGGATGTATCACCAGCAGGAAAATTTTTACCTGTCTGTCACCAGTGATGCACCTGCCACCAGACTGCCAGTGATATGTAAGAATTAGTGTAAAAGAGGGCTCTGGATTTTTTTCCACTATGGTATGGACTGCTCTATCCAAGATTGTCTAATGTAGATGAGTTCAGGAGGAAGAGGCATGACATCAGGATTTATATACCAAGAGGGCAAAAAAGGGGATGTGGAGGAAAACCAACTAGCATGAGGGGAAAGAAGAAATCCTGGAGGCCTTAGAAATCATCACATAAAACCATCCTCAAGCAGCATGTGCCAGAGAATACAAAATAAGTTCTCCCTCCCGTGTAGTACCTTGTCTTTTTATTTTTTGCAACTAACTTTAAAAATGACTTCTGTATAGCAGCTTATGGGGGCTCTGCCACAGTATCTGCCATGGGAGTTATTACCCCAATTACTATAAACAATTCACCCAACCCACAGTCTAGTGCTTCATCTGGGCCCTCTTTACTGCCAGACTTCTTTTTCCCTGCCAGATTTTTTAACTAGTTTCGTTCCGGATTCCTCTCTTCTTCCCTATAGTAGAAAACATCTCTCCTTGCTACTATAGCCTCCCTCTGGATTCCCCTAGCACAGCAGAAGTTGGGGAGTAACCAGTGAAGTTGATTGTGACTCCTGATTCCCAGGGACAGTTGGGGGCTGGTTCAGCCCCCAATGTACTGTTGAATAACCCCCAGTAGTGCTCAAAAGTATACTCAGGCCACAATAATCCCTAAGTGGCTGTCTGCCAGTTGCCCTCCATCCATGGCCATGGCCTGCTCCCACCATATCCCATCTACTGGGAGCTAACATTGATCTGGTTATAGCAGATATACCTGGGGATTGTCACCTACTTCCAGGGGCATACTTTGCGATGGGGTCAGGAGGGAAGTTGCACCTCCCAGACTTTGGTTGGCTACCCCCTAGACTTTTCATAGATCTACATTCTCAACTTCTCTCCCATTCCAGCTTTTCAAGATATAATGTAATCACATGTAATGCTCTATATGTGAATGCAGCTTTGCTTCCCACAGAATTTTTTCTGAAATGACACCCCTACTTACATTGGGGGAGTCCCCAGCTAGTTAAGGCAACTACATCACCCCTTTGTGCCACCAGATTGGTGCTTCAGGAGCATAGCAAGACTCAGCATTGAGTTCTGTATATTTTACATTTTAAGAGAACTGCTGTTCCTCCAGGAGAGGAAGGCTGTCAATTTTTGCCTTAAAAATCCTGTTTTAATGACTTCCCTCAACCTCTCACCCAAATCCACATGCACATGAGAATACAAAAGCCTTGATGATTAGTTCCAGAATTTGGAGACAGAAGCTTTGATATAGAATATATCCTATTCTAAAGCAGTGTAGTTAAACTTAGGCAATTCAGTGTTATTACAACATATTCCATTGCAAGTGTGTGCTTTTTAAATAATTTACTTTGCTCTTCTTCTACCATGCTTACTTTGTCATCAGCTATGGCTTCTAGAGTTAATATGGAGTACTCCTTATTCTCTTCTGCCCACAATAACTCAATTCTTATTTGCCACTCACCCTTGTGTAATATTGTAAGAGAAATGTTGTCAACTTTTGCAAAGGTGGATGTTTTTCTTAGGACTCTAGCTCCTGTAATTACATGAAACTCTTATCATTCCTTTAAAAGAAAAGTTGTTTTCCCTTATGATTAGTAACAAGGTGTCCTGCCCCTTTCAGAGTCAGAGGCTTGAAGCTAGCCAGCCACATCCAATTAGCCCTGCTTGCCACACCTGGGATGCGGTATGGGGGTTTAATTAGTAAAATCAGCTGGGTACAGAGCAGGAGGAAGTTATAGTGGGGAATATTCAGGAAGAGAGACGGACTACTGGGAAGGAATAGGTTCTAATAGGTACTGTGGAGTGCCAGGGAAGGTATGGAAGATACCAGTAGGAAAGGCTGGCAGTTTGGACTTGGTGAAAATTTGAGAGCTTAATGTAGGCTTTGAATGGGCTGTTCTAATAAATACAGCCCCACGGAGGGATGTGGCTGAACCAGAGAAGAGTTTGTTTTAAGGGCCCTGAGCTGAAGAAGAGGGGAAAAGGGGGCAGAGTGCCTCCACAACACCTCCCATGGCCTAAACTTATTCTGCAGGTTTTCTCTGCCTTTTGCTTCACAAGTGAGGGTTTGTTACAATTTTTACCCCGAAGCAGGGTTAGTACCAGTACTAACTGTTTGCTTACCTGTTGCATAGACACCCACATTTTGCTAAGTCTCAACTCTAAGCCAGCTCCCAATACACGCTCTGTACTGTACAGCCCAGAACATATACTTAGTTGAAAGAAAATAACTAATTTCCTGGATTCTTTGTACATATTGTGTATCTCTGAGTTTCACAAAGTTAAGGTAGAAGTTATTCCAAAAATGAAGGTGCTAAAAATATCCAAGCTTAGGAATGAAATAACATACACATATGTCAGTTTCTCCTTCTAGGTATATAAATCTAGTCTTGAAGAGCTGTAGTCAAGAAATTTAAGTAAGACTCCCCTTAGTAACCATGTTGCAAATATAAAAGTATTAATGATTTCTTTAGGCAATAATGATTCACTGTGTCAAACATCAAATGCATAGGCGCCTGACTAATAATCACAGAAGGACATGGAATAACAAATGTTCACTAACTTACATAAAACATCCAACAAAATGTGCTTAGAAGCCTCTGACTTTTTAAATTAAAATATGCAGTATGCCATTTCTGGAAAATGTACACAATATTTATAGCATTTAGTCATAATTAAAAACAGAAAGCCAGATTCTGGCTGCTTTTGCATGCGTGTGTAAGGGATGGAGAAGGAATCATTTCTCTGCTTGCACATCTGCAGTGGAGGAGCTAAAATCTTGATGATATAGAATCATAGGACAGGAAGGAACCTTGAGAGGTCATCTAATCCAGTCCCCTGTACTCATAGCAAGACTAAGTATTATCTACACCATCCCTGACAGGTGTTTGCCTAACTTTCTCTCAAAATGATGCTTTATTATATTATATTCTTTATAATGATTATAATTTATAATTATTATAAATTCCACAATCTCCCTAGGCAATTTATTCCAGTGCTTAATCACCACGACAGTTAGGAATATTTTCCTAATGTCCAACCTAAACCATCCTTGCTGCAATTTAAGCCCATTGCTTCTTGTCCTGTCCGCAGAGGTTAAGAACAATAATTTTTCTCCCTCCTCCTTGTAACAACCTTTTACGTACTTGAAAACTCCTATCATGACCCCTCTTGGTCTTCTCTTCTCCAGACTAAACAAATCAAATTTTTTCAATCTTCCCTCATAAGTCATGTTTTCTAGACCTTTAATCATTTTGTTGCTCTTCTCTGGACTTTCTCCAATTTATCCACATCTTTGCTGAAATGTGGTGCACAGAACTAGACACAAAACTCCAACTGAGGACTAATTAGCACTGAGTAAAGTGAAAGGATTACTCCTGGTGTCTTGCTTACAATACTCCTGCTAATACATCCCAGAATGATGTTTGCTTTTTTTGCAACTGTGTTATATTGTTGACTCATATCTAGCTTGTGATCCACTATGACCCCCAGATTCCTTTCTGTGGTATTCTTTCCTAGCCATTCATTTCCTATTTTGTAAGTGTGCAACTGATTGGTCCTTCCTAAATGGAGTACTTTGCACTTGTCCTTCTTGAATTTCATCCTATTTACTTCAGACCATTTATTCAGTTTATCTAGATCATTTTGAATTTTAATCCTATCAAATCCCATCTTGCTATTGTCTACAAATTTTATAACTGTACTCTCTATGCCATTATCTAAATCAGGGGTCTCCAAACTATGGCCCGTGGGCCGGATATGGCCCGTGGCTTCCATTTGACCAGCCTTCCAACCAACAGGGGAGAAGCGAACAGCTGATTAGGGACCCCGAGCAGGCAGGGAGAGGGGCCGCCGGCAGCAGCTCACGTGGGGCGGCAGCACAGCTGAGCTGGGCAGAGGGGTGAGTGCCTCTGGGAGCCAGTGTCCCCCCAAAAGGGGAGCCAATTTAGGGGAGAGTCATTGCTGCAGCCGAGCAGGTACGGACCCCTGCCGTAAAGTAAAAATACAAACCAGATGCTTAATTACATCTCCAATAAATGGAGTAAAGAAGCTGGAAATTATCAATTTCATCATGATTAAATTTTAACTACAGCACGAAGAGAATCAAACAGTCCCAACCAACCATGGGAACCTGGAGCTTCTCTTACCAAAGTAAAGACAAACTTTCAATCCTTTGTCATTTTCTTCAGCAGAGCAGGCATGCCTAGCGGGCACAGGGAGAAGGCACAGGGCAAAGCAGACCCCAAAAGGGGAGCCAACTTACAGTACCTGCATTCATTAACTTTTATACCTGATTTAGAATTTAATGCAACACTGACATAGTAGAGTAGTGTTGTTGTTTTAACGATTTTGCATATATTTAATTTCTTTCACAGTTGCTTGGGCCCGCGAAGCCCCTTCAAAAATCTAATATGGCCCTCGTCTCATAAAGTTTGGAGACCCCTGATCTAAATCACTGATGAAGATATTGAGCAGAGTCGACCCAGAACTGATGCCTGCAAGACCCCACTCGATATGCCCTTCCAGCTTGACTGTGAACCATTGAAAGCTATTCTCTGGGATTGATTTTCCAACCAGTTATGCACCCACCTTATAGTAGCTCCATCTAGGTTGTATTTCCCTAGTTTGTTTACTAAAGTCAAGATATACCACATCTATGGCTTCCGCCCATCCACAAAGCTTTTTACCATGTCAAAGAAAGCAGTTAGCTTGGTTTGACACAATTTGTTCTGGACAAATTCATGCTGACTGTTACTTATCACCTTATTATCTTCTAGGTGTTTGGTAACTGATTGCTTAACTATTTGCTCCATTATCTTTCCAGATACTGAAATTAAGCTGACTGAGTGGCAATTCCCCAGGTTATCCTGATTTCCCTTTTTATAGATTGGCGCTATATTTTCCCTTTTCCATCAGCAAGCACCTTTCACACTGGACAGTCCCCCCAGCCTGGCTTTCTGAGAGTGGGAAATGCAGGCCAAAGTCTCTTGCAAATCCACACCAGGATCTGGGTAGAGGCATCCATGGTCAGGTTCTCTGTCTGGATCCAGACGCAGGTGGAGGAGACAGGAGCATTACTGGCACTGGCAATGTGGTCCTTCCTAACTATATTGATTATATTACGACTCCCTCTTTCAAACTCCCAGCCAGATAGTCTGAACTGACACTATAACTTTAAATAACCTGAAAGAGAATGACTATTTGTGTTTTTTCTATCAAACTCATTCACGCCAAGATTAGTACTCACACCTTGTTCATCCAGTAGGGGATCTCCTTCTCCCCCTCTCAAACTCCCCTGTGTGTGGTCCCATTTGCTAGCTCCATGATGCCAACCCTACCTCTCCAGAGTGAAAAGGGGACCTACTGCTCCCAGTGGGAAGGAGTTTCCTGTTGCTTTTCCTGAGGACAAAGTGAGCACCTGCCTTCCTGGGAGGGGAGAGATGGCCTTTACCACAACACTCCAACTGGAGGGCAAGGTCATGATGTAGGGAGGGGGGCATGTGTGTGGAACTCCAGAGGACCCCATGTCATGGTGTGCCTAAGACCCAGAAGTGCTTTAATCTAGCCTTTCCTAGTGATTGTTCTCCTTGAGTGTAAACTGCAGAGGGTCAAAGGACTAGCAGCAATGCTATTGGCATCCAAAAATGGACATGGTAGAGTGACAGCCTTCATCCATATGGCTGTTAGACAGAGGCTGGCACTGGGAGGAGCACAGACTGCATCCTATGAAAGGATCAAGCAATTACCACACCTGTATGTATTCCCCAAGGTGCATTCCACCTGCCTGCCTTCTCAGCAGGTACAAGTCTCTGAGGTACTGCCCAGATGCAATGATCCTCCATGCACACTCTAAGAAGGAATGGGCTGATGAAGCAACAGTTAAGCCGAGAATATGGTGGAGAAATGGCAGTTACTTTCCTCCTTCCATTTTGTAATATCCCCCTCTGGGGTTTGTTTGTTATCATCTTTGAGATATGGATACAGTCACAGAATCTTCATGATACCTTTAAAATACCTCACAACTAGCATTCCTTAGAGCTACTTAGAAACAGTGGAGAGGACAAACATAGCTATATCATTCCCTCTATATACCGCATATACTATATGTTTCTGTGTCACTGTGTGCATTAAAGCTGGACAAACACTGCAACAAACTATTCATGAATATTCATTTCAGTTACTAAACTAACTTGCTGCTGTTGTGTTCACATCCCTTTTGTGTCTGCTTTCTGCAAATATTCTGACGAACAAGTTTTCCAGTAGGACTGTTTGCAAAATGTAAATGTTGCAGAAGATGCATGGAAAGCAAATCTGACATCTGTAATCACAAACAATCACAGTGGAAACGCTATCCCAAGAGCTACACCCAACAAATCAGGGAAAGGAGACAAAAATCATGTGACCTATGTATCCAATCAAAACAGCTTAAATGTTTAAGCTACAAATCTCAAATACTTGAAACAATAATCGCAGTGAACATTCTGCAAGCAATCCATAGCCTGTAATAGGTTTCTACAACACATTTATCAAATAACTTAGTATAGTTAATACATTCATAGACATTATGCTCTGTTGACAAACAATTCTCCAACAGAAAAAAGGATAAATAAATAATGGTTTACTCTGTATAGTTTATTCAGCTAAAACGTGTGCATCTGAGGTAGGTCTGGCTTGCACAAGTTTTTAATGCTAGATGATATGGCTGGATCTGATAGAGCTCAAGTCTGTTGTCCATAAGGGCTAATAGCAAGAATCAACTACTCAGCCAGTCTGTTTTTGGAGCAGGTGTATTGGCTGTGGCAGGAGGGATTTGTTATTTGTTAAGGATGGGTTTTTTTGTAGAGTTTATTAATGGATTACTCTGTTTTAATTACAGATGGGCAAATTAGAGCTGGGAGTTCCAAAAATTCCCCCCCCCAAAATCCAGTTTGACCCACAATCTGAAAATCATGAAAAAATGCACCTAACTGAGAAAGTCTATTGCATGTCAAACAAAACATGTCAGTCAAGCCTATATTTTGTTTCCAGGCTCTTTTAAAGGGCTATAAGCCCCAAACGGCAGAAGTCGGAGGAAGAGGAACTCCTCCGCTTATAACTCTCAGCCCAGTGATTAGGGTACTCACCTGGATGTGGGGGATACAGCTTTGAATCCCTGCTCTGGAGCATAGTTTTGAACATATAGCTCTCCTCTCTCACATGAGTGCCCTAATCTCCACACTATGGGCTATTCTGGGGTAGAGCTTTCTCAGTCTCTCTTGTTGAAGCTGTTCCATTCTATATAAATAATTAAGTCATCCATGAAAGAGGGATTTGAGTCTCCTTCCACCCACGAGATGAGTGCCTGAACCACTAGGCTAGAGAATAGTTGTCATATTTTGTGGCCCAATGACTATTCAAGTATTTTTTTACAAGTGGAACAGCTTCAGTAGGAGCAACTGAAACCATCCTCTAGCCTGATGGTTAGGGCATCCCACCCCACGGGAGGACCTGGCTTCAAATCCCTTCTCCAGAGTGGAGATTCAGACTTGGATCTCCTACAATCCACCTGAGGTTCGAGCCATTGGGCACCTGCCACTGTTTTTTAAATCTAGCCCCAATTTTTTTTTTTTGAGGAAACTATTTGGCAAATTTGTGTCAAAATTCACAAATAGTTCAAGGTTGATTGAAACTTCATTTTTTGGCAAATAAAGTACTTGTCCAAACAAATTCATCCAGCTCTATTTATTTAGAATGCTTCCATAAACATAGTCAATGTATCTAAGCACCATAATAGACATGTCTTAAAAATATTGATTGAGGATCATCAGGAGATATTTATATTTAAAAGGAGCTCTTGGAAATGGGAGCTTAGGGGGAAATGATAAATATTTAAGATATTTCTGACCAAAGATATATCAGTATATCTGGATAAAGGATTAGGTACTGCTCAAATGCTAAAAGAGACTTTAAAAGCCAATCCACACAACAAGGATTTTGGATTTTCTACAGGTGATGTGACTAATACTTTGTCTTCACTGACACAGGGAGGGAGGCGGGCTTACAGCAAGATAACTAATGAGCAATAGTTGTGTCACTGCTAAATCCTAGTGCAGACAAGGCACCTGTAGTGTTTACCATAAAGCAGTTAAGCAAGGTCAACTCTGTATCCCACACCCCACCAGTGGTTTACCTCACCAACTGCAGGGTCTTGTTTCAGCTAGGATTTTACAGTGAGATAGCTAATGCACCTACATTACTTATCTCAGTAAAAAACCCATCTTTTGAGCAGTGAAGTCAAATCCTGAGATACTCTGAGCTAGCAAAGAGAGAAAGCTTTAGGTTGTGAAAGAGGAAGGACCTTTTTCTTCCATGTCCAGGGATCGATATGATTTCAGAATTCCATAACCCAGTTTAGTATCAGTCCAGCGGTGCCTTTCATTGGGTTCACATAGACATCTTTATTTTTAACTCTTTCATGTCATCATTCACAATTGCCAATACGATATTCTTCCCTATAAACCAAACAAAATGGGTTTGGAAATTTATCTGGGGCCTAAGCTGGGTAGTACCCCTATATGGGGAATGAAGTACTCTGTCCTCTAAAAAGAGATGAGAAAAGGTAGGTATTTGCCTGTGTTTATAGTCAAGACAAGGAGATAGTTGTGATCTTCCTCTGAAAATAATGCCACAGAATGGTTTGCAAGTGTCCTAGTGGACACAAAGCAACCCAAGCAACCAGATACATGTAAATATATCTAATATTTATTTATTCATTTAGAACTAGATTATGACTTAGACTATGCACCCAGGAGGGGAAGTAAAAGAAAATAAGAACTCCCTTAAGCAGGCTACTCAGACCTGAGGTTTGAACATGCAGAAGTAAGTTGGGCTAGTTAGTCCAGTGATTACTGTTACAGTTGGGCGTGGAGGTAGGGGCTAACAGTTAGGAGAGGAGATGGCCTAAGGGGGAAACTCTCTCCTGTGTGTATTTTATTCTGGATTTTCCATACAGATAAAAGACTAAGGAGAAGTTAAGAGAAAAGAATAAAATGAGACAAATTAGCAGATGTATGTTAAAATCTTTTCTTTTCCTGCTATTTTTCCTTCTTTTCCCCTATTCCTCAGTGTTTGAAATGTGAGTTTCAACCACCATCTGTGATTCTCTTGAACTATGCCATCAGCTGTCAAGCTAACCTGACAGATTCAGGAAGGGAAAATCTGCAAAATGCCAGCACTGGTTTTAAAGAGTGAAAATTAAAAGAAGTACCATTAAATGCAAACATGCTTGCAATATTTCTTCCACTAGTTATCTCTTCAGCAAGCAAGCAAACACGGCTGGAGAGACTGTGAAATTTCTGTCGGGGGTTATAAAAAACAATAATAATCAGACAGACAAACAGAACTAGATTTGTTCAACTCAGTTCATATTTTGAAGGTTGTCTTTGCAGCCATAAAGACTACAGACTTAGGGTGCACCTGGAGTTTTGTCATTGACTTTGAATTTCACCCTTATTTTTTTAAAGTGAAAAGTGAGGGCCTCATTCGAAACCCATTGTAATCAACAGAAAGACTCATGCTAATTTCAGTGGCTTAGCCCATTATGCAGCAAATTTACAAAAAAGGGCAGTGACATGGCCATATCATCCTATCGAAAAGCTAAATATAAATATAAATTATAAGAATTGGAGACCTCCCTCTTTCTAATGGCAGGTTGTGTCAGAGGCTATTACAGAGTTGGCAAGAGCTTAGACTAAGAGAGGATAATCACCAGAGTCACTGGAAATCTGCAAGTTTTGCCAAATTCTGCATCTTTTATTTCAAGCTCGGTGGGGTGTTTTGTTTTGTTTGTTTGTTTTTTATTTTAATTTAGAGGTTATTTTCCTTTAAAAAAATTCTCAATACGTACATGTGAAAACCCAGAAATCATCTATGTCTTGATACTGCTCCTACTAAAGGAAATGGAATTTTGCACACAATTTCAATGGGATAAGGAATTTCCCATAGCAGCCAAAGTACAAGGCTCATGAATGAAATGTGCCAGGCAATCCTTGGCTGGGCATGTTCCTTGCATTAAAACTGAAGCAGTCAAAACAGGCAGCTAGTCCAAAGAGGAAGGATGGTCCGGTGGTGAGGCACTAGTCTAGGACTTGGGAGAATACAGCTCAATTCCCTGATTTGCCATAGACTTCCTGTGTGAACAGGGCAAGTCATTCAGCCTCAGTTTGCCATCTGTTGAAGGGGAATAATAGCCCTTCCTGACCTCGCAGGAGTGTTATGAGGATAAATACATTAGAAGGTTGTGAAGTGCTTTGAGATCTACTGATGACAAGCACTATGTAAGAGTTAGTTATTACTAATTCTTAGATGCTTTGAGTCTTCCATACATGATCCTTGCACACTAGCCTGAATGAATCATTTAGTGAATTCTTTGTATCTTTACTGATTTAAAAAAAAAAGAGTCCAAAAACGGTTGCAGACTCAGGCTCTCAGATGGAGAGAGCAATAACAAGTTAGGTCAATCTGAGGGTACACTTCTTTTTATTATCACACATATCTTTTCTTTGAAAAGATGCATTATTAACAGTAGTTCACTCTGCACAAGTATCAGATTTTATTAAAGTGCTACCTTCTGTGTCTCTCATCCTACAGTCCTTCCTCACACAGTATGTCATTGACTTCACTGGGAGTCATCCTTGCAAGACCATGCTGCTGGAGTGGTGTACATATCAGTTACAACCAATTCTGCCTCATATAGCAAGGCTAGTGTGGCACAACTGATAAATAACAGGTGGCTACTGGAAAGGAATGCAGGCACATAACAAAGGCCATAAGGGGCTGAAACAGTGGGATTTTGTCTGCAGCTGTCCACAATAAATATGCATAAGTTCATTTTTTGCTCAGTTATGGATTGATCCACCTGTTTTCCTGGGAGTGCCAGACGTTTCATATTCTAAGTATTACAGAGCCGATCCAATGCCCATTGAAGTCAATGGAAAAATTCCAAATGACTTCAGCGGATCTTGGATCAGGCCATCTATTTGCATTATAATGTTTGCATTAAGGCTTTCCTGTTCTATCATCCACCAGTCTAGAGATCTGGAGAAATGCCTTCGTTTTCTATACCAAGGTCTTCTACATTTTTTTCATGTTGTTACACCCAGGATTGAGGGAAGGGAGTGGGTTTTTTTGTTTGATTTGATTGTTTATTTGTTAATGGAAACTGGTCTTTTGTTACATTGTTTCACTAAAAATCTTTCTTTAAAAAAATCACACAGTAACAACACTTTTGTCTGGAACCCATTGGAATGTATAATCCCAGTCAGTATCTAACATTTCCCAGTCCTCTGCTGCTCTCATCACCCACTGCTAGCTGCACACAGCCTAATGGTTCCTTTCATCTTCCCACTGCTCTCCCTTTACTTGCACTGCTACCTGCATGAGCACACAATGCTGGTCATAGAACTGATGGAGCAGCTAATGGTGCTCCTGCCCTGATAACACAGGGTACATTGCAACCTTGCCTTTCCTCTTTCTCTCTATCATCTCTCAATCCTCAGCCTTCTTCTGACCTCCATCTGATTTTCTCTTGTTCGCTTATGATTTTATGATGCAGTAATAACTAAACATACCCTCCCCACAGTCCTGGACCCCTGTTTTAGTCAATTGGACTCTGTGTAAGCAGAGGGGTTCCACCTGTGTGGAGCAGCTTGCAGTAGCAAAGCAACAAAGTGAAAGCTCATCAGGACAGGATCCTATGTTCTGTGAAAGTGCCAACCAAACTTTAGGGACTGTGCCTCAAGTTAGGAGCCTAAGTCCATAATTAGACATGTGACTTTTCAACAATGCTGAACACAGCTCCCACTGATTTTAGAGACCCATTTTTGAAAACCTGGCTATATATAAAACTAAATAATCAATTATGGATGCACCTTATTATTAATCTGTGTCTGTTCCTAACTTATTTTCTCTCCTCAAACAGAAATTTTGTAGCTATTTTATGAACTGCCTGCCTTCTGAGAATCACTAAATGCTATGCCCCACTTTAGATCCAAATTTGCAATTGAGCCACAGAAGACTTGTCTTATCTTTCTTTTTATTATTGCAAGTTATTTGCATTAGAAGTGCTGACTCTTGAAACTGAGGTGAGAACAAATGTGGTTTGTATTACAGAAATGAACCCATGCTCACTGCCTGCTTCCCGCACACAACACCATGAATCCAGAATTCAGAGCTTGGCAGGTAAGTGGAGGAAGAGCTGATTTTGAAATATTTTCTTGTTATATTTTTTGCTATTTTTTAAAATTTTGTAATTTCTACCCTCTGCCTATATTCTATTACTGAACAGATCACAGCCTTTCTTTTGTACAGCTTTATAACTCACTTTTAAACTTTAACATTTTTGCTACACGCTATGTACTTTTATGATGTGCATGTATGAAACAACAGTGACACGCAATAATTGACTGAGGTAACAGTGGAAAAGTAATCCCAAAGACTATTTTCTAAATTCTATTTGCTTTTTTAAAGGCTGGAATATGAACAGATCTCTATATTTGATGCATATCTACATTTAAAATTAAATTGGTAAATAAGGCTGCTCTTGGATGTTATTAACTATTACTCAGCTGTTCATATGGTTTGAAACCAGTGCAATGCTCTTATTATTTGTATAACAGTAGCAACTGGAGCCCATTGTGCTAGACCCTGTGGATGGCATAAGACAATCCTTGCACTGAAGAATTTACAGTCTAAATAAACAAGACAGACAAAGTGTGGGAAGGGAAACAGGCACAGAATGGTGACGAGATTTGCTCGAGGTCACAGTGGTTCGTGGAAGAGGTGGAAAGAGAATCCAGGTTTCCTGCCTCCCAGTTCAGAGTCCTATCAATACTGCCTCTCTTGTTTAGTGCTAGAGACTCCTTAATTCACAATCAGATTTGTTCGTCTTGTATTTTGGAAAACATTTGGGCCATTCCATTCATAATTGATGGAAGCTGTAACTGGGATTATTTCACTACAGAGATATTGTGCCGCATTCTCTGTTTATGTAAACTGGTGCAGCTCCGGTAAATTCAATGAGCTGCAATGAGTTACACTAGAACATTGACCCATTGTCTTCTGTTGAGGTGACTATCAAAATATACTGAGACAATAAATCTTGATATTCACAAATAGAATGCATATTGTTACTAGCATTGACAAGTCTCACAATTTTATCATCAGTCTTGCGATATTTGGTGCATTTCTTAAGACCACAGCTCCTGGAGGCAAGTGATTAGGAGAGAATATCAGCTTTCATGTAAAAAAAAAAGTAAGTTTCTATCTTGATGACTATATGGGAAAAGCTTGAACTACCTGCACTCTAAAGGTTCAAAACCCAAACAGCAAATAAAATAAAACAAAACCCAACATTTATTATTTTTAAAATATCTTGTGATTTTAAGCCAATCTCACTTTGTTAATGAAAACCTGCATTTGTGCATAAAAATTGATTAGGCCCCTATTGATTAGGCCAGAGACTCTAACTCAGGGTGGGCAAACTGTTTGGCCTGAGGGCCATATCGGGGCTCTGAAACTGTATGGAGGGCCAGGTAGAGAAGGCTGTGACTCCCCAAACAGCCTGGCCCCCACCCCCTATTTGCTCCCTCCCATTTCCCACCCCTGACTGCCTGCCTCAGAACCCCCGACCTTGTTCCTTGTTCCCACCCCGTTCCTTATTCCCTGACCCCCCACCCTATCCAACCCCTGCTGCTCCGTCCCCTGACTGCCCCGACCTCTATCCACACCCCTGCCCCCTGACAACCCCCACGAGTGCGGTGTCTCTCTTACACAGTTCTTGGTGCAGCAGGGCACTAGGAGGAGGAGATGGCTCAGCTGGCCCATAATTTACCCCTTCCCGCCGGGGCAGCAATCCCTGCTCTGGCTGCTTTTTCAGCTGCTTCTATCAGTTAGAGCAGAGGGGGGCAAACTCTGGCCCATGAGCCACATCTGGCCTGCGGGACCATCCTGCCTGTCTATTGAGCACCCGGCCAAGGAGGCTAGCCCTTCCCCCCCAGCCTCAGCTCGCCCTGCCACCAGCACTCTGGGCGGCGGGGCTACGAGTTCCTGCCAGGCAGAGCGGCTGTGAGAGCCGCCAGCCTGCCCTGGTGCTCTAGACTGCATGGCAGCATGGCTGGCTCCGCCCGGGCAGCGCAGCTGCCAGTCCTGGTGCTCTGAGTGGCATGGTAAGGGGGGGGGTTGAATAAGGGGCAGAGGGACCCGGGGGGCAGTCAGGGGACAGGGAGCAGAGGGTAGTTGGATTAGTTTGCCCCCCTCTGCTCTAACTGATAGAAGCAGCTGAAAAAGCAGCCAGAGCAGGGATTGCTGCCCCGGCGGGAAGGGGTAAATTATGGGCCAGCTGGGCCATCTCCTCCTCCTAGTGCCCTGCTGCACCAAGAACTGTGTAAGAGAGACACCGCACTCTTGGGGCACTAGGACCCAGGTGGTGCTTCCCCGTCCACCACTGCTTTGGTTTTACCTTGGGTAAAAACTGCAGACACTGTAGTCAGTAGAGGCCGGAGCAGCCAAAGCAATGACCTTTGAATACTGAGAGAATTTTCTACCATTCTGACTGGACTTTCTTCGCCCTGTGATTCATAGATACTAAGGTCAGAAGGGACCATTCTGATCATCTAGTCCGACCTCCTGCACAGTGCAGGCCACGGAATCTCACCCACCCACTCCTATGAAAAACCTCACCTATGTCTGAGCTATTGAAGTCCTTAAATCATGGTTTAAAGACTTCAAGGTGCAGAGAAGCCTCCCTCTAGTCAACCATGCCCCATGCTACAGAGGAAGGCGAAAAACCTCCTGGGCCTCTCCAATCTGCCCTGGAGGAAAATTCCTTCCCGACCCCAAATATGGCAATCAGCTAAACCCTGAGCATATGGGCAAGATTCACCAGCCAGATACTACAGAAAATTCTTTCCTGGGTAACTCAGATCCCATCCATCTAATATCCCATCTCAGGGGATTAGGCCTATTTACCCTGAATATTTAAAGATCAATTACTTACCAAAATCCCATTATCCCATCATACCATCTCCTCCATAAACTTATCAAGTAGAATCTTAAAACCAGATAGATCTTTTGCCCCCACTGCTTCCCTTGGAAGGTTATTCCAAAACTTCACTCCTCTGATGGTTAAAAACCTTCGTCTGATTTCAAGTCTAAACTTCCTGGTGGCCAGTTTATACCCATTTGTTCTTGTGTCCACATTGGTGCTGAGCTTAAATAATTCCTCTCCCTCTCCTGTATTTATCCCTCTGATATATTTATAGAGAGCAATCATATCTCCCCTCAACCTTCTTTTAGTTAGGCTAAACAAGCCAAGCTCCTTAAGTCTCCTTTCATAAGACAAGTTTTCCATTCCTTGGATCATCCTAGTAGCCCTTCTCTGTACCTGCTCCAGTTTGAATTCATCCTTTTTAAACATGGGAGACCAGAACTGCACACAGTATTCTAGGTGAGGTCTCACCAGTGCCTTGTGATGATTGGGTATTTGCTCCAGCCTTCTCCCTCCCCCACATCCTCCTCACCTTAGATTCATTCCACGCCTGCCCCTCTTACCCTCATCTGCCCTGCCTGTGCCCCTCACCCTCCTTCCTATCAGTTTTCTTTCCATTTAGCTGATCCCCTCCTAAGTAACCCCCACCCGAAAATCCACAATAATATGGAACTAATGTGACATTTTCTGCCATCCCATTGTTTACTCCAGTTGTGCATTCTACCCCCTCCCCAGCCTGAGTCTGTTTTGTCTGTTTAGATTGTAAGCTACTCAGGCAGGGACCATCTGTGTTTGTACTACTGTGTTTGTACAGTGCCTAGCACAGTGGGGCCCCTTTCCTGGCTGGCCCTGATGCATTACCCTAGGAAACAAAGGATTAATAAGGATTCTGTCCACAGAGGTCACAGATTCCATGACTTTCTGGGACCTCTGTGACTCCTTCTGGGGCAGGGCTGGAGCAGTGGCCAGCCCCGGGGCTGCAGAGCAGAGGATCCCGGCCTGCCAGAGCAACAGCCAGGGCTAGGTTAGCCTCTCTGGGGCTGGAGCAGTGGTGGTCAGCCTCTGCTGCAGGAGCAGCAGTAGGACTGGAGCAGTTGCAAGCCCTGGCAGTGCTCTGTTTGTCCCTCCCCTCACCCCAACGGTATTTTTAGTAAAAGTCAGGGACAGGTTGCAGGCTTCTGTGAATTTTTGTTTATTGCCCATGACCTATCCCTGACTTTTACTAAAAATACCCCTGACAAAATCTTAACCTTAATGAGTAATATATCTATTAGGCGCCTAATTCACAAATGGCAAAGTTGTTAGCATTCAGAACTGTGGGGCTTGGTATGTGCAAATAATTGTGCATTCAAAATTGCAGGCTGCTTTTGAAAATTGAGCCTTGAATGTCTTCCAATCTCTTCCATTGTGGCCAAGTACCAGAGGGGTAGCCATGTTAGTCTGGATCTGTAAAAGCGGCAAAGAGTCCTGTGGCACCTTATAGACTAACAGACGTATTGGAGCATAAGCTTTCGTGGGTGACTTACCCACTTCGTCGGATGCATGAGGCCAAGAATTTCTAAGGGGTAGCTTTTCGCTTTTGAACTAGCATTCAGGAGAGGAGATAAAGTAAGATGCCTAGGGGGAAAAAAGCCCTCCTGAGAGCTGAATAATGATTTTCACTGAACTCGGCAGCTGCTAGTCAGGAGGCACTCATTATTACTAACTGCTGAGGAGGCAATCAATAAAAACATATTCAAGGCCAGATCCTTGGCTGGTGAGTATCAGCGTAGCTCCACTGGAGTCTATGAAGCAATGCTGATTTACACCACAGATGGATCTAGTTGTTTGTCTTAACACAGCACTGCATTCGGCTAGCCTTCATTTCCAATTTTTCTTTTATATAGAAAAATATCAAATAAATCCTTTTTGTTTCCCTTCATTAGAAAATATAATACACAAAGCAAATGATTAGCTAGCCGTCAGGGCAAGGGTCACAAAGTTATGTACACACAATTAATAGTTGACATGGCTTTTTATTCAAGACTGCTTTTATTTCTCAGAAGCATCAATGTCTTCTATAAAGGGACTCCAACCTTATGGGAAAAACATGCTTAATGAAGGCATTTTACTTTCCTATAAATGGCTTGCTGCAGAACAAAATAGGGAAATATGTGCTGAACTTAATAAAATATATATAAAGAGCCTCTTCCTAGCAAGTCGAAACTTTGCCTATTGAGAATAACACATTTAAAAAGCTGGGGAGAGCAGCCATGAACAGTTAACTGTTCCTGCTAAAATATTGCAAAAAATATATTTTAAATATAGGGAAATACACCCAAAAAGAGATTAAATTGGTAAAAGAATTCAGAATGTTTCAGCAAATGATTTTCATTACAACACAGTATCTGGAGTCATTCCAGCACAAGCAGACACCAGTATCAGAATACTTTGAGAGTGCCAGTGTAGATTTCATCCTCCCATTTTCATAATGATTTGTAGATAATGGGCCCTACAAAACTAAATCCCACTAAAAGAAAAAACTAGTTATCAGTCAACCTATAAAAAGATGTTCCTTTTATATTTAGTTAAAATAATGTATTGAAATTGTTACATGCATGCATTTTAACATTTTAAAATTAAGATGGAGAAAAAGGTGAATTTGTACAATTTTTATATATGTGAGGAATTCTTTTTTTAGTTATTTTAAAGATTTTTTAAATATATTTAATAGGAAGAAATTTAGATAATGATCTCAAAAGTAAGTGTTCCTGTTTCCGAGTTGTGATAGCGATAGTGTTCTTCTGTAAATTTTTGTTTCCTGAGACACCACTGAAAGATTTCTCATACATAGGACTGACTGGAGTAAATAATTTGCATTAGATTTGCCAGTATAGAAAATGTTTACTTGCTTCAGCCTGATTTTACAGTGTCCTGCACCTTATGTAATCATTGATACTTGTGCAGAGTGGGTGTAAAACACTGCTAATGTTGTATGGTACCTGAATGATAGCATTTCACATCTACTTTAGTCAGGTGTAATTGACTACACATGGTCCAAGCCTATGTAAAGTCAGTCCCATTGTCTGTTGTGTCCACTACAGATTGTGGTCCAGATTCTGATTCCAAATTCACTGATCTAAATTCATTAGGCCTGATTCTCTGTCTATACACTATGGGGTACATTTTCTTTACAGACAGATAAGGCCCATCTTCTATGAATCTGTAAGCCTGATCCTGAATAGTCCTGAATATCCTCATAGTATTTGACTTCTTTTAAATCAATTGGTTTTGAAGGTGCTCAGCACCATTCAGAATCAGAGCCTAAAGGAGATTATAAAATGATTTTTTGAATTAGGCATTTGCTGTAATTTCAGATAACAAGAGTCCACATTTAAGAATGTGGATACTTATTGGATAGGGTATCTACTAAAAGTGAGTTTTGAACGATATGCAGCTGGTTCTAATCCGTAGATAATTCAATCTACATGCATCTCTAATTTTAACATGAAGCAAGCCATCTGCAAAATGTTAGTTACATTAGAAGATACAAATCTAGATTTTGACCAGAGCAGAGCCAATCAAACATGACTTTTTATTTTCTTTGATCTTTGTATTTTCTGGAATAAGGACAAAAAAACAAACAAAAGCCACCACAAAAATCAATCAAGGCCAGAATCCAGTCTTGAAACTACACAGCACCCTTTTTGATTAGGGACTTCATTGCTGATTGACTTTCCCTGCTCACTACATGCACTCCAGTGGGGATTCAAGTTCTTCTGCAGAAATTAGTTTGAAAGAGGATAACTGTGCTTGCAATCATCTTATGAGCAGTAGGAATAAAAAAAAAGGAAATGTGAATTTTCTCCTAAGTCATGTCGATGGCCCCTCTCATCTATTTAAGCTAAAAAATAGACTGAAGTCATTTAAATAATGAGGGAAAATGATACAGAAAATTGCCAGCAATGAGAGTTCTTATGACAATTCAATGCAGTCAATCTTTAGGTACATTTTATTCATATTCCCTAGTCACATTGCACTAAAACTATGCTTATTTCATTGTCTCGCTTTCGTACAAAAGAATGGTTTCATTGATTCGTTTACTTAAGGTTTTGCATTAGGAAAAAATGGAATATGATTTGTAAAAGAAGAAAATTAACAATAATGAAAAAGCAAGTATGTTAACAAAGTTGATGGACCATTATATAATTTTGGGCTAGATACACTTTATTTGGCGCTTGAGATGTGCAAACTCTGGGCCTCATTCATTACTGCCTTGAACCTTGTGAAGTTATTTTTACACCAAAGCTAAGTGAATGCCAAATGGGTGTAAAAGGCTGATGTGGTAGCATTTTGTACAGTGTAAATGTCTGTGCAAAGTGATGGTGAATAGGGCCTCTGTCCAGTAACCAGCCTTTGGGGCAAGATCTTAGTCCATGATATGGCCCCTATACATTGCTCTGGCTGCAAATATGAATATGCAAATAAAGCTGCTTTAAGCAGGCAGCTGAAGATTCTACTTCCTATCGGCTTCAGGGAATTCCCAAGTGGCATAAGGCTACTTTGCAGCAGTGCCTCTTGTATAAAATTTTGCCAAAAAAGAAAGAAAGAAAGAATGGATGAAGAAGACAGAGCCAGGGGATGCAGAGAGTGGTTATTACCAGGAAAAAGATAGCCATATGAATAATGGATTACAAAAGCACTGGGCCCATTTCAGCCAGGCTGCTCAGCACCCCCAGCATCAGCATCTTCATTAACAAGATGGTTTCCACAAAATTTTTGTTTTCTGTTCTATCATTTTATTAGCTCTAGTCTAGAAGTTCTGCAATTGTAAGGGTTTGTTACACTGTCCAACTCACATCTATGGGGCAGCTAGGAATTTGGAAGGCCTTTTAAATTATTCTATTATCTGTATATCTCATAGCAAAGTATAAATAACTCCTATGTCCCCCACCCACCAGGTTTGCCTCTGGAGTAGGGACTGTGCTGGAGGAGAAAGAAAGGTAGGAAGTTCTTACCAGCTGGCAGAGTTGAGGGCAGCTCCCAAGCTGCTCTAGCCTGTTGGGGCCCCTCAAATGGAGAACTGTAACTGGTTCCCACACACTTCCCTTTCCTCTGCTATTCCTTGGAGGGAAAATTCTCCCCCAAGCGCTCCTTTAGAGGTGGTGCAGCCATCTGCTGTTTTCATGAGGAAATTTAGTGAATTCAACCACCAGGAATTCTGTCCCCTCTAAATACTGAACATAGCCTCATCTTTGGTCCTGGTGTAAACCAGCAAACTTCCATGGATTACAATGGCATTGTGCTATCTTACCCAAGTGCTGATTTGGCCCATAGAATGGACTCTGTACTAAAAGGGCCTCAGAAAGACATAAGGCTTGGGCACTACATCTGATGAGTTTTTAATGGTATCTCTGAAATGAAACATGTATTGGGACAAATTTAGTTTGGTGCCGTGCACAAGTGCCCACTGTAAAACCCACATACAGCAAAAGTGCAGGGTCAAAACTCACTATGCCTGTTAAGTGTTATAGAGGGGGCTACTCCACAATTCTTCTCTGAGGAGGGGATGCATTATGGGGTGTGGCCCAGGAATGAGGAATCATGATCTGCATTTTTATGCACATACACTCCCTGACATGGCAAGGGGGTCTACACATAGATCCTTCATTCAGATTTATTCCTGTCTTGTAAAACTAGATTATATGAGTGGGTTTGGGGGAGTTGACTTTCAGTACTTACAAGCACCTACAATATTAATGCTGTAGCTTATATCTGCTCCTGTTTTAGAAGTTATCTGCCACAATTTGCCAATTAGCTTTGCCAGGCAAAACCTAAAAGAGTTTATGATAATATTACTGAATTGTTGTGCTTTTTTATGACGAGACAGTGTCATGTGACATAACTATTGACTTTTAGGGCTCAGTTCTGTGAGATTCTCGCTGTTGGGACCAAGATTTAGGCAGCCAAGTCTAGTGGTCAGAGCCAGAAATGGAGTAAAGGAGTCAAGCCGCGGGTCAGAGCCGGAGCTAGAATCAGGGACTCAAGCCAAGGATCGGAGCTGGAATTGGAGACCAGAGGCAAGGATCAGAAAAAAGGCAGGAAAGCTGGACTTAGGAGTCAGGAAAGAAGGCAGGATTCAATGTAATAGCCTGATAGAGGTCAGTTGTGCAGACAATTTCCTGTGCCTCTCTTTGGCTCTAAATAGGATGCCCTGACCAATCAGAGGTCCTGGTGTTCCTCCAGTCAAGACCCAGGGGAGGGCTGCCGATGTAGCTTCAGGTTTGAGAGTCCCTCTGGTTAGTCAGCTGTGGGGTAGGAGCAGGGAGGTAATAGTCAACTGGGAACCCCACAGCTGCAGGTTCAACATCTGTGGACCACGACACTCTCATTGACATCCTTGGGAGTGATGGGCATTCAGTACTTCACAGAATCAGGCCCTTATTTATTTTTTCATTGAATTAAGTAATCAGAATTCAAGGCTTAACTCTGACTCACACACGCATATTTAAGAAATGTAAATTTACTTATTTACTTTGGAAAATTCTTCTTTACTTCTGCTGATTCTGCCAGTTTTTTGACATGTGCTTCCTCTTGGGGTACAGTGAAGGGTTGGTCATTTTTGCAGAAAAGCAAAGTAGATTGATTAATGGGGGAAATAATGTATTCATTCTGGTATATCGTGTACCTTTCTATGAGTAAATTTTAATTGGAGGACTTGCATAAATGGAATGTAAATGTGTCTACTACACAGCATGTGTCTGGTGCTTTAAGAGCCAAAGTTCAACTCCTGATGTCATTAATCAGGAACTATAATTTGTAAATGTGGGGTATGTAATGGAAATTAAAACAAATGTGCTGCATTAACTAATCCCTCATTCACAGGTAAATTTCTTTCATAGTGAGCTCATTCAACCTAAGTACATACTCTGCCCTTAGGACGGTACCATCATAAATCGTCTAATATGCTTATGTGCCACTGTCCTTTACTGGAAAGTACCAGAACTATTGATGTGTGTGCCGTAGGCCCTATATAACTAACTTTCTTTAGCTCTGCAGGAGCCTATGCTTTGGGATCACAGTTTGTCAATGGACTTAAGCATGTGCTCAGTCCCACTGAAAGCAATGGAACTTAAACATGTTCTTTGCTAAATGGGGGCTTGAAGAAGGAAAGGCTGCCTATCATGACTGTCATCATGAGTGGTCATCATACGTTGCATAGTGGCAACTGTTAAGCTCCTTTGGGGGCCCCAATACCCCATGAACGTTTCCAAACTGCATTGTTTGCCATGAAAGGCGTCATAAATGAGCGTGGGGTCATTCCGTTTTAGATTTCCTAATCAAAACAGTATACATTAAACGATCTCTGACTCACATGTTTTGGATGTGCAATAAGAAACTGATTAGAATCTATCCCCTATATTTATTTCCTTGATTGATTTTGATGTTTTTAGTTCAGCAAAGATGTATCCAGATATCACATTGTACATTAGTCAATGCTAAAACCATTTCTGCATTGATCTGCCTACTATCTTTGCAAATGCAGTAATAGCATAAAGATCTGCATTTGTCAGCTTTTCCATCATAAATGTGTCCAATATATTGGTAGAAACCTTCTTGCCCAGATCTAAAAGTTTCAAAAGAAGTAGTGAAGCAAATCTCTATTACTGTAGTAAGCAGTTAGTTATATTCTTTGTTTGGGAAACAGCTTAGTAAAGAGTAAGGTCTAAATGCACAATCCTGCATTACTTGTGTAAAGAAAGTAGAACTGAGCCCTGACTTTGTGTTTGTTACACTCAGAAATACTTTTGCAAAATACCTCAGACTTAGAGTAATAATAAATATGTTGTGCTACTGATCATAATGTATTGCTCAGTAGCAATGGTTTGTACGCCTTAATTTGAATGCATTTCTGCCTGATAATATTCAACCACATTTTAATTTTTTTAGCAAGGATGTTGGTGACCCTGTATTATACTATTAGTATGTATGAAAGCAGATTTGTGTGGTATATCTGGCATGGCTCATCTGAAACTAATTCATATCTAAATTGCCCCATCTGAGTGCACAGATACATAGTCAGATTTATCAGGTGCTTGGAACCCGAATCAGTCTTTCATTTCAAATTTGAAAGTGCCAGATGCTCTGAAGCACCACACTTCCATCCCGATAGAGAGCTGGAAGAAATTAGATTCCCATTTTTCTTGTTTTAGTTAGTCTTTTTTAGATTTCATTTTCCTGTGGTTTTCACCAGTAAACTTGTTGCAGATGCTACCAGTCCTTGAGATGGAGGATTATAGTTGCACTGCTCCCTGAATCCTGCAGCTACCATTATCAGTTCTGAAATGAAATGTTACTCACCTGCCATCCTATCTGTTGACAAGACAAAGTGATGGTGGTCAGAGAATGAGAAAAGAAGGATGGAAACTAGAAAAATCCCGAGGCTGTCAGAAGGAAGAAGGGCAGACTTAAGAGACAGCTTAAATTCATTGGTGTGTATGACATAAAGACTCTGAAGGATTTTTTAAACTGTGCACAACATGACAAAAGAAAAAACTGCTAAAACACATGCCTGTTCATTTTTATTCCAGAGTCAACTGTGGGCTCCCAGCCTGTTTTAAAATCAACATTTCACAGCAAGAGACCAAATAGCAATGCAACACGTCAGGCACTTCCTCTCACTGACAAATGGTTCGAGTAGAGTAATAGCATGAACAGAGCTTCTCTGAGGAGATAGGTGTGAGTGTGTATGTGTATGCATTCTATATAATATTATAAATGTATTAGATATATTGATAGATAATTAAATTCAGTTCAACTACTTTTCTGATTAATTCCTGGGTCAATAGGACAATAATTGTCGTGGTGGTAGAAGTCAATACTGCAGTCTTTTTTTTTCATGGCAAAATCTTGTTGATTAACATCTCCCCAAAGGATTCCTAAAGGATGCTCAGTCTGGTTTTCATTGAGACAGCTCTCTGTGGGCTACGAAAAACTGCCCAAGCTAGTTTTTTTTCTGGACATTGGACCCACATTTAAATGCTGGGTTACTTTTATTTTGACCCCAAAGGGTTCCCTCTATCCCCTTTATAACCACAACTCTTTGTATTAGTTTAAACTTTTACCATTAGGTTCCTTCATCACAACCACTGTTTTTTGGTTAAGAAGGGCTGAGGTTCATTAATGCTGCTCCTTATTTGGACAGAGGAGCTACTTACTGTTGGACAAGGCAAGGCACATTTTTCCCTAAAGGTAAAGGGTGACATTCATCTCAATTCAAAACCTTGGCACAAGGTCCCATGTATCTCTTATACCCTACCTAAGCTCTTAATAGAAGGTTTACATAGCGTATGGAGCTTTTGTATGACCTTTGCACTGGGGGTGAATTTCACCAAGGATGCACTAATTCAGGCCAAGCAAATCCAAAGCAGGGTCTCTTGTATGACAACACAGATCACTTACCATTGCAGCTGGCTGGAGGGAAAAACAGTGAGGGGGACTGTGATTTTTTTAAAATTTCCAAGTTTTTGAAGAAAAAAAATAAATTAAAAATTTTGTCACAACTGAAAAACACTTAACTACAAATGGCCAAAAAATAGGAAATGTTTTCGCCAAAACATAATTTAAATGTTTCCCATTTTATAAAATATCGGAAATGTTGCTACAATTTTAATCTGCTCTATTTATCATGATCTCATTTGCGCCGATATTTTTTTCAATGCTTGCAACTATGTAGTAAAGCGTAACTTCAAAATGGTTTCACAAGAGTCTTCCTATAAAGTGTGGTTAGGTTAATTAACACTGCTGTGTGTGTGTGAGTGTGTTATATTTTTTTCTTATTCCAGCATTGAAGTTTTCCTGATGTTGGTGTTTTACAAACTGACTACTGTGAAAATAAGAAATAAAACTTCAACTAAACTTGATTTTTTTGTAAGTCCTACATGTGAACAAAACTGTACATTTAAGAAATGTCACAGAAAAATAAACATTTAGGCTTAAATTTTCAAAAGTGACTAGTGATTGCAGTACCTCAGGTTTTGGTGCCCAACTTGACACCTTAAGCAGCGGCTCTCAATCTTCCAGACTCCTGTACCCCTTTCAGGAGTCTGATTTTACTTGTGTACCCCAAGTTTCACCTAATTTAAAAACTATTTGCTTACAAAATCAGACATAAAAATACAAAAAAGTGTCACTATTACTGAAAAAATTGTTTACTTTCTCATTTTTACCTTAGAATTATAAAATAAACTGTTTGGAATATAAATATTGTACTTACTTTTCAGTGTATAGTATATAGTGCAGTATAAACAAGTCATTGTGTGAAATTTTAGTTTGTATTGACTTCACTAGGGCTTTTTATGTAATCTGTTCTAAAACTAGGCAAATATCTAGATGAGGTGATGTACTGCCTAGAAGACCTCTGTGTACCCCCAGGGGTACGTGTACCCCTGGTTGAGAGCCACTGCCTTAAAGGGAACTAATCTTCAGAGAGTGGGTGCTCAGCACTTCCTGAAAATCGAAGTGTTTCAAGTTGGGCCCCCCATCCCCGCAAATTTAAGACCTCCAAAAGCAACAATCACTTTTGAAAAATTAGGCCTTAAAGCTAAGTTTGAAATGTTTGTCCTTTCCACTCATCCTATTAAAAATGGTTATTCAAGCACATATAGGGATCTGACTTTTGCAACACATTTCAACTTTAATTTGTAAAATTAGCTTACTGATGGATACGTAATGATGTGCTGAGAAAGGAGTGAATATTAAAGCTAAGTTAATACATAATTCCCTAGGTCAAACTTCTGCCCATGGTTTTTGTTCTGTTTGTACAGTGCCTAGTGCAATGAGGTCCATGACTGGGACTCCTTCGCACTATAACAACAGAATTAATAAGTAATAATAATTAATCATTAATACCTTTTACATCCTCACAGAAGAAGGCAATGGAATTGCACTGCTGTAAATGGGCGTGCTCCGTGTACCTCCACTGAGCCCATTCAGAGCAGAATTTGGCCACTTGAAACCTTGATTCTGGCATTTCTGTACATATGTTGGTCTTTTCACTTCATAAAACAATTCTGTTGCTACTTTATACAAAACAGAGAGAGACCAAAAAGCCATTAGAAGCTGTTTACCCCATGGAGTTTCTGTGCTTACATTGATGTGACCCAGACTATTTTAAGAAAACCTAAAGCAATTTTTCTTTTTTCCCCTTGAGAGTTTACTATAGGAACACTGTGAAAAACCATTTAATATGTACATTTTATTGCCAATTCACTTAAATAAAAATGCAATAAGAACATGATGTTGAGTATTGTTAATTCAAAATGTTTAAATGGGTTATTTCTTCAAAAGATCAAATATCTTTTTAATACATTCTAAAGAAACAGTGTGACACACTGCCTTGTTTTTATATTTTGCAATATAAATGGAACGTTCCTCTGTTGTGACTAAGTTCCATAAACATTAGACATGCACAGATGTGAGATTGCGGTTCTTCCTTCAATATCCTGAATATTATTATTTAATATTTATATTACAGTAGCACCAGGGGCACTGATGAGAATCTATGGGAGTAAACCTGTTTCTTCATCATTACATTTAACAAATTCAATATTCTTCCACTTTGAAAACCTTCCATTATTCAAACTCCAGTTATATGCATAAGTAAAAATGATATTGTCACTTAGCTCCAGATTAGCTGGAGATTAGTCTATCAATCATCATTTATCAGGAGTTAAGAATAAATGATGGGAAGTAAAATTAACGCATCAGGTGAAATCTGGGCCCCACTGAAGTCAAGGCAAAACTTTCCTGGACTTTGATAGGGTCAGATCTTCCAGATAGATGTCCTTGACCTCAGGTGCTTTTGGGGACTGAACTTTCTGTTTCTTCTATGGAAAGGAAAAACCCAACCCCCAAAGGAACCATCAATAGTCTCTGTAATGGAGATAAAGAGAAAATCCTCCATAATGACAGAAGGAGTAATTTAAACCATCTATGGATGGATATCAAATGATTTCCCCCCCTAGACAGACAACCTAGAACAACACCGGGATAGTCAAAGTTATTTCAGACATTTTTAGTTTGCTTCAGATTTATAGAAAAAATGGAATACCCTCATAAGTAATAGGATACGAGTTCTGTGGGAAGCAGACCACTTTTTTTCTCCTAATTTATAACATTAAATGTCTCAAAGATTCAGACTCCCAACCTCACATCGAAGGACTTGAGCTATTTAATTTAAAACTATTAACCATTTTCATGTTTCCTTAGTGGAAAAATAAGTTTAAAAATAATTTACATTCAAGCTACCTAGAAGTCATAAACAATTCCCAAGCTGAAGGTTTCCAAACTACATTGATTAAAAAAACACACAAAGAAATTATTACTCACAAAGAAATATTGTTTGAAAACGTATAGTCTAAAAGAGAACATGCCAGAGAAATGAAGCAATAAGAGAAATAACCTATTTCCTTCAAGGGCAGAGTAAAAATTCTTGGAATGTATATAGCCTCCACTGTATATTGCATGGACAGCAATCCCTTCTGTGATTCAAACTTTCCACAACCTTCTTCTAGTAAGATGAAACTCCACATGTATGGCCAGATCCCCACTAGTGTAAATCAGCATAGCTCCATTGAAGTCAATGGCTTTACAACATTTGAGGATCTGCTCCACAGTTTTGTTCATTGGTTTCATCTGTGTAATTTAGACTTTATAATAAACCAACACATGGCATCACCCTGGCAGGAGACGAGCCCTTGAAGTCAATGGGAGTAGCAGAGGCTGAGAACCTTTCAGGATCAGACCCATAGTGTGAGAGACTTCTGTCTCAAAGTGAAATTAATCTTTTGGAGACAAGAGTTTGGATTTACCAGACATAACTTATCTCTTATTCCAGTAGCTGGAGTGTAATCTACACCAACAATTAGCATTAGATCCTTGAAGCAGAGGGCAGCACAGGGCAGCATAGTTTTACATGTTCTATTAATCTATCTTTACAGTAAACCATGGGCATCTACCTGATTTGGAAACTGATATTTACATATTCAAAATTTAACAACATCCAGAATAAAACAACATTTAATGCATTGGTAAAAGTGGTTAAATATTTGGAAAGCTAAAGCACGCTAGTTGTAACAAAGATTGTCAACTAAGAAACTGCACAAGTCAAACAGTTCAAAACAATGTCCATAAACAACTGAATTTTCCTGTTTTTTGTAATATACTCCAAAGGTTGGAGGAATTCAAGTGCTCCTTTATAGTCTGAACCTGAAACAGTAGGGCTCTTTATCGCCCAACAGATTATCGAGTTTTTACATACACTGTCTGTGTGTGTCTGAAATTTACTAGTAAAACAAAAATTCCTTTATCTTCTAATCACAATTTATTCACTTCTTGAAAGTCAAGTACAATTGTTGAAGAAATATTGTTTTTTTCCTAAAAATCTGGGTCTGTGTGTTGTATGTCTGTACCATAATGATGTTGGCTGTCTGCACCACAAAAAACACTAAATTCAAATCAGATTTAGGATTTGACTTAAATGTACTGAACAAAAGCAATGATATAAAGGCTGGAACTAATCATATTCTGTCTAGGTACTGCAAAACATCTAATATTTGCTCTTCAGAAATTCTTAATTGAACAACAGGCCAAGCTGAGGATGAATTTGCTGTCTTAAATCTGGATTTTCTTGCTTTTGTGAGTTTACCTCAATTCCTTAATTTTATTTTTGGCATTGTTTTATTGTTTCATTACATTCTAAAACAGTTCTTATTACTATTTTGCCCTAGTAAAAAAGAAAAGAAAATGGAGGATGTGGCTTTTTCCAGTGTCTCAACAGTATGGTCACCTTGTGTTTTAAGAAAGCAGCTTAAAACTAAGGAGATCTAGCTCATGGTTAACAACAGACTTCCTCTTTGACCTTGGGAGTACAATTTAGTATATCCGTACTTTAATTTCCCATCTGTAAAATGGGGACAATAATCTTTCCCTACCTTCCACAGGAATGTTTGTGAGGATAGATTCATTAATATTTGTGAAGGGCTCAGGTACTTTGGTGATGGGACCAATGAGTAACAATGTTAGCAATGACAGGTTTCAGAGTAGCAGTTGTGTTAGTCTGTATTCGCAAAAACAAAAGGAGTACTTGTGGCACCTTAGAGACTAACAAATGAAGTGAGCTGTAGCTCACGAAAGCTTATGCTCAAATAAATGTTAGCAATGTAAGATAGTAAAGAGTGGAGACCAAGAAGACTAAGGCTAATTGAGTAGATGATAAAGTATCATTTACAGTAGAACCTCAAAGATACAAACACCAGGGTTCTGTACTTACTGGACACCCCGTGGAACCAGAAGTAATCAATCAGGCAGCAGGGGAGACAAAAACAAACAAACGAACAAAAAGCCCCAGGAAATACTGTACAGCCTCAAGGAGGGAAGGGGGAGGTTGGGGCTGCAGCCACAGGTTGTGTGTGGGGGTCAGGGCTCCGGGCAGGATAGGGGGCTCAGGGGTTCTGACTCTCGTTGGGACCACCGGGGCTCAGGGCTTTAGACTGGGGAGAGCGCTGGGACTCGGGGTTCAGCCCCGTAGCTCCATTTCCGGCTTCAGTCCCGCGGGGGACATCGGGGCTCGGGGCTTCAGCCTGTGACTCTGTTCCTGGCTTGAGCCCCACGGCAGAGCGGGTGGGCAGGCGCCGGAGCTTGGGGCTTTAGCTAAGATGAGAGTGTTGGTTTCAGCCCCAACACTCCCCCTGTAGCTAAAGCTCTGAACCCTGATGCGCCCCCTCCCAGCTGAAGCAGAGCCATGTGGAGCCCTGAGCTGTGGCATTCTCCTTGAAGCTGAAACTAGGAACAGAGCCACTGGGCTGAAGCCCTGAGCCCCAGTGCTCCTGTGGGGCAGAAGCCCTGAGGTCCTCTCTGCCCTGCCCGGAGCCCTGGTGACCCAAGGGTCAGAAGCCCCGACTCCCCCTCCCAGCTCTGACACCCTACCACCCTGTGGCTGCAGCCCCAACCCCCCATGGCTGAAGTCCGTAACATCTTGTTCAGAGTAACATTTCAGAGTTACAAACAACCTCCATTCCCGAGGTGTCCATAACTCTGAGGTTCTATTGTAAAGCTTCTTTCATTATGGATTTGGCATAGCCTGGATGATGAAGATGTCCATTTTATGTAGCCATGCGTTGTCTTTTAATGACAAGCAAGGGGAAATTATGCAACAGTATTTTGCTGGTGGCAACAAAGTCTGGTACAACTAGTTATGAAGCTAAATTCCTTGAAGACAAATTCAGGGGTGTGTCTGAATCTGGCATTAGTGGAGGGCTTACATTTGAGACGGATAAATGGCTTGAGTCTACAATATCGAAATTTGATTTTAAAAGCCTGATATCACCAGTGGGCAGGAATGTTTTAAACTACCTGTGTAGCTGTTCCTGGTAGCTGGATCTCATATTCAACTCCCTCACCCCCACAGGGCTTCTGTACCTGCTGTAAGTACTGCTGTACTAAGGTTAATTACTGCCCAGTATCAAGCCTAATAGGGAAGTAGCCAAAGGACTCATCTAACTGAAGCTGATATTCTAAACCCAGTATAATCTGGATTCAGATGAGGAATGGGATGGAAACAGCTTTTGTGGCATTGATGGATTATCTCTGGCTGGCAGACATCCATTTTCATCCTCTTGGACCTCTGTGCAGAATTTGATATGTTAACCATGAGATTGATAAAGGGAAAAAAAAAGAAACAATCATGTAAAACTATGCTTCTGTCTTTTCTCTATGCTTATGGGTAGAAAGAATTTGAACAGTGTGTAACCTTTACTTCCTGCGCGGGGAAAGAATTCCTTATAAGGATATGAGCCTCTATGTTTATACCACAGGATTCAAACAGACTGGGTTTAACCGGTTTGAACCTGACGAAATGTCACAATTTATGTTGAGCCAAGCTATAAAAGCTCAACCTTGTTCTTTGTTCAAGGCTTCGCCATTTTCCTCTGTGTAGGAAATTGGTGAGCCCTTCAGCTGTCGAACTTGCTAGCATTAAAGTGCCTCTTTTTGTCTAAGAGCCACGACTCTGTGTTTGTTTGGCTAATACAGAAGTCTCAGGAAGGTAACCCTCTTAACCCTAGACGAGAGGGAAATCTTTTTCCCTAACAATTTTGGGGTCTCGTCCGGGATCGCCGCTTCTCTGGAACAGTGGACGGTCGGGACTCTGAATCCTTCTTGCCGGCACGCGGGTTGCTTTAACCCCGAAGTCTTCCCGTCTTGCTGCCACCATTTCGGCGAAATAAGGCGTCCCGAAGGCACTAGGGTCCGGACCTATTGGTGAACACTGGCTGGTGGGAACTTGGTGAGTTCTGAATTTTTTCTTTGTGATTGTCTAGACAACAGTCAGGGGTTCTGTCTTTGGGAAAAGATGGGGGGGGGGTCCAGTAGAACTGTTGATCCTTCTATGCCTCTGGGCTATATGTTAAAACATTATGATAGGGATATCAAGGCCTTACAATCAGATAGTAACAAAGCTGTGTATAAGTTTATATTTTTGTGTCAAGGTTCCTGGGTGGGAATGACGCAAGAGGACCCGGAGCCAGGAAATCGCTGGCTGGGGGAAGGAACATTTGAGTTACATAATGTTGTTCATTTACGGAAAGTATTGTATGATTTGAAACCGCAGCAACTTAAGTATTCTGATGTATGGATAAGAGAGGCCGAACGGCACAAGAGTGCCAATGTAACTACTAGTTTACGAAATGAGGTAGAAAAACTTAAAGCCTTGTCCGTGCGGCCTCCATCCTATAATTCGGAATCCAGTAATGCTGACCGGAAGCCAAAAGCGCCAAAGTCTATTTATCCCCAACTCCCATTGAAAGAAGCAGGGGATCCTATACAATTGAAAGAGTGTAACTGGATGTGGGGCGGGGTACCGCAGCCTGACCCCTATGCACCCACATCCGACGCAGAGTTGGAGGATGTTCAGGAGGCTGGCTCCTCTAAAAGGGAGGTGGCACGTCCTGATCCGCTACACCCCAGTGATGCGACACCCACAAAAATCCGCTCTCATAATTCTCAAGGCACACTTAAGGCAAAAGTCACTGGTGCTGCAATGGCTAGTGCAGTCCAAATGCCTATGAGACAACTGCCAAGTGGTAGGGGGGAACACAAATGGTGTATGTCCCTTTTACCAGCACTGATCTAATGAATTGGTCATCTACTTTTCCCCCATTTCGAAAGTGTCCGGATGAGTTTATTAAAAAGCTGAAGGGTATTTTTACAATGAATAATTGTAACTATGATGATGTGGAAATGGTTTTGAGACAAGTGCTAAGTGAAGGCGACAAGGAAACAGTGTATAAGAAAGCCAGAGACGCGGTAAGAGGCAGGGCAGCTTATCCGCAAGAGAAACCTGAAATGGATTGGGATGTTCCGGAGACCGTTCATGAGTGGGATAATATGAGAAAGCGAATTTTAGAAGCATTAGAGGATATGTCTAAGCCTGTTTATGATTGGGAAAAAGTAGATGCATGCGTTCAGAAGCACGATGAGCACCCAGGGGAATTTTTCCACCGTCTTTGTAAGGTTTTGAAAAACCATGGTGACTTAGATCCAACCTCCCCTGTAGCAAAAACACAAGTGATCGGCCAGTATGTAAAAAACCTATTGCCATTCGCTCGGAAGTATGTGTGTAGTCAACAGCTTATGAAAACAAAATGCTGGAGGATGTGGTGGGTTTAGCAGCCTATGCTTGGAGGAATAGGAAGGAATTAGACACTAGGAGGTCCAAAAAGCTTCTTAATCTGCAGTTGCAAGGTTTCCAAGATGGCCCTTGGGGACGAGACGCCAGCCGTAGGCGGGGAGGCTTTCGGGGACGAGGCGGAAGGGAAGGCAGCTCTACCCAGGGGTGGGGACCACAAGGTCAGAACTTCCAGCCACGGCCCAGGAGGGCAGGGCCAGATGAGTGCCGGCGATGCCCAGTGCCCGAATTATCCCCCCCAGTCAGCTGACCCTCTCATGCAAGCCTACCAAAGGGTTCAGGAAAGGGGGCGAGAAGAAGGAAGTACTGATTGAAAGCTAGCTGCCCTCAATGCTTCGCTCCCCCCGCAAGAAACCCCCTCCACTTCTTGGACAGTGCAGTTGGATGCAAACCACCCGGAACTTCCCGTTGTGGTGGGAGGAAAAACTTATTCAATGTTAGTTGACACCGGAGCAGACAGAAGTACTCTACAGGACCCCAACCTTCCTACTACTTCTGTAGCTGTAGAGGCTATAGGTGTTGGTGGCACCATATGCGCCCTTCCTCTAACTGCTGAGCAAAGGGTCCAGCTTGGCCCGTTATCAGAGGATCATAGCTTTTTAATTGCGACTTCTTGTCCTGCAAATCTATTAGGTAGAGACTTGTTATGTAAACTGTGAGCAACTATTTTTGCAGTCCGGATGGGTTATATCTCTCAGTCCCTACTTCTGTCCCTGAAGCTACCGTAATGGCATTGTTAGCTGCCACATCTGCCCCCACTGTCCCTGTTGAGTTATTTGATATTCCTGAAGCATTGTGGGCCACGACTTCCACTGAAACTGGACTTTTAAAGTCAGTGGAACCAGTTTATATCACTTACCGTACAGACATCCCTTTGCCCCGAAAAATGCAATATCCGTTACCTAAAAAGGCCATAGAGGGCATTTGGCCAGTCCTACAACAGCTTTTAACTCAAGGAATCATTAAAGAGGCTACCAGCCCTTGCAATACACCTATTCTTCCTGTTAAGAAACCCAAGCCTGCCCTGATGGCAAACCGGTTTACCACTTCGTGCACGACCTCCGACTGATTAATGCTATTATGATTCCGAAAGCTCCGGTTGTTCCCAATCCTGCAACTGTTTTGACTGCTATTCCCCCAGGAGCTTCTTATTTCACTGTGATTGATCTGTCTTCAGCATTCTTCAGTATCTCTGTGCACCCCGACTCTCAGTTCCTATTTACCTTTACCTTTGACGGACGTCAATACGTATGGACCCGCCTCCCTCAGGGATACAGGGAGAGCCCTACCATCTTCAGCCAGCATTTAAAGCGGGATCTGGACTCTATTTCATTGGCTATGGGCTCTACTTTGATACAATATGTAGATGATCTGCTATTATGCTCTACAGCCAAGGATGCCTGTGTACAAGATACTCGAATCCTTCTTTTTGCATTGGCTGAAAAAGGTCACAAGGTGGCGCTTTCCAAGCTACAGTTTGCCCAACCCGAGATGGAATATTTAGGACATTGTATTTCATATGTCTCTACTGCGCTTACTCAAGACAGGATTGAAAGCATTCTGAGCATGCCTAGGCCTACCACAAAAAACAACTCTGTCAGTTACTAGGGGCAAGTGGCTATTGTAGAGCCTGGATTCCTGCTTATGCAGAGTTAGTGCACCCCCTCACTGATTTGCTGCTGGATTTCGTTCCCAAACCCCTGCCATGGACGACTCTACACGACAAAACCCTTACAGCCCTCAAACAGGCATTAACTTCTGCACCAGCTCTCGGCAGACCAGATTATGCTAAGCCTTCCACCTTATTCTGCCATGAATGATATGGCACGGCATCTGGAGTGCTAACTCAGCCCTTTGGACCTGGCCAGTGACCGGTGGCTTACGGTGCTTCTTGACCCAGCTGCTCAGGGTCTTCCGCCTTGTCTCCGCGCTGTTGTGGCTGCCGCCGTGTTGGTTGAAAAAGCTTCGGGGCTTACCTTGGGTCACCATCTTCTAATTCAGGTGCCTCACGCTGTTGCAGCGCTTCTCAATCGTGGATCCACACCGCACCTCACAGTAGCCAGATTGACCAAGTACGAGTTGGCCTTGCTTGCCAATCAGACTATTACCTTACACCGCTGTGAAGTCCTGAATCCTGCAACCCTTTTGCTTCTGCCTGAGGACAGGGAACCTCATAATTGCCTACACTTGGTGGATTTGATCTCCATACCTCGTCCTGATCTCTCAGATGTTCCATTGCAGAATCCTGACCTCCAATTGTTTTGTGATGGATCCGCCCGTTGGGATGGAGTTTGGAGCCTTACGAGTTGGCTATGCAATTGTTACCTTGATGACAACGCTTGAAGCACATTCTTTACCTACTCAAAAGTCGGCGCAAGCAGCAGAACTCGTGGCTCTTGTTCGAGCCTGCCAATTAGCTGCAAACAAAACTGTGGCCATCTATACTGATTCTAAATATGCCTTTTCAGTGTGCCACTCTATTGGACAACTTTGGAAACTTCGTGGGTTCCTTACCTCCTGTGGCTCTCAGATCTCCCATGCTGCCCTGATTTCTGCCTTGCTAGAGGCTATTCAACTTCCTGCGGCTGTTTCAGTTACGCACTGTAAGGGCCACTCCCGCGCGCCAGATGAGGTTTCCAAGGGAAATGCTGCAGCCAATTCGGTGGCCTGTTATGCTGCCCTCTATGGAGTTCCAGTCCCTTTCCCTTTTTTGGCAACCCTGACACTGCAACCAGTAATGCCGGCTGTTTTGCTCTCTGCCCAGCAGACAACGCCCCTGGCCGAAGTTAACCGTTGGAAGTCCACTGGATGCCACCAAAATGAGGACAACATCTATGTCAGCCTGGATGGTCATCCAGTTCTACCGAGACAACTCCTCCCTCAGGTTTCCCAGGCACTCCATCTTGCCTCGCACCTGGGAAAGGGGGGATTAGTAGCTCAGATGGAAAAGTTGTTTTTTGCTCCGGGGATCCAAGCAGCTGCGAAGGCTGTCACTGCACAGTGTGGGTTGTGTCAATGGCATAATCATCAATGAGCAATCAAACCACAAGTTATGGGACATAGCAAACTGCCTGAGTACCCATTTGCTGTGGTCCAGATGGACTTCATGGATTTACCACCAGCGATAGGACTAAAACACCTGCTTGTCCTGGTTGACTTTTTTTCAGGATGGGTTGAAGCTTTCCCCACTCGAAAAGCAGATGCAGTATCTGTAGCAAAGTGCCTCCTAAAGGGTATTATTCCCCGCTTTAGAGTAATGACTTGTTTGGAAAGTGACCAAGGACCCCATTTCACTTCCCAAATTATTCAACACTTAGCGAAGGCCCTAGGCATAAAACAGGCCTTGCATACCCCTTATCATCCACAAAGTTCAGGAAAAATGGGAAGGGTGAATGGGCTGATAAAAACCCAATTAGCAAAGTTATGTGAACAGACTGGATTAAAGTGGCCTGAGGTATTACCCATAGAGTTAACCAATCTGCGTAATACACCCCATAGGAAACATTCGTTGACACTATTCAAAATTCTATTTGGCCGACCCTTGCCAATCCCCCTTACCAGTGTAAATGGATTTGTCCCAGCAAAAACTTCTTTAATGGCCGGGCAAGATAAGTTGGCTGGTTATTGTCACATGTTGCAAGATGTGTTAAGTGATGTGTGGGCCAAAGTAAAGGATGCCCAACCTTTACCACTTGATACTTGTGCCCACTCTCTTTTTCCAGGTGACTTTGTCTGTGTTAAAATCCATCGAAGGAAGCACTGCCTGGAACCACGGTGGTCGGCCCCTACCCAAGTCCTTCTGACTACTCCGACTGCGGTAAAGATCGAGGGCATCAACAGATGGGTGCACTGCATCCACTATAAAAAGATTCCTGCTCCCAATATCTCCAACAACGGCCATCATGACCGACGCTCCTACATGAACTGTGTACCGGTCGGTCAGCAGGATCAGAAGCAGCTACAGAATTCTGGAGCATTAGTTATACTGTTACAATTATTGTGTTACTTTTTGTTTTGTTAGTAGGTGTTAGTGTTTATAATGTATGTGTGGCTATGGGCATTAACCTGGAAGTTTGCTCTAGGGGGTTGGGATAAAAACACGTTTTTACAGTTAGTCCAAAATCTAACCAACTCATGGAATCTTAGTAATTGTTGGGTGTGTTCCCACCTTTCCTCTCATTCCTTGCAAGGGTTCCCCATCTTGCCAGTTTCAGCACTTCTCGATTCTTAGTTAAATACAAGCGACCAAGTATGGTACAGCCAACAAGGGAAAAGGGATAGGGGACCCATGGATTCTAGGAAATGGATCCCGAATCATCACCCAGACTTGCTTGTTAAGGCCCCCTTGTGCATAGAGAAAAGGTCACTGCACTCCCAAGGTAAAACAAGATTGGGAAAACACCCAAAAGCCCAATGTGAGAAAATTCTAATTTTAGGAATAAATGCAAGTACTACTCTTTTGCAGTATCCTAATGGTACTGAGGTGGCCAGCTATCATCATGGAGGATATGTGGGGTACAATCTCACAAAAAAATGACATTATGGAATCTGGGAGGCATAGGACCTGATCCTGATGATGCCTCCTCCCAGTAGGACGGTTGCAGGACGTTTCTCAAAACGTTGGGGGCAATAAGGGCAACAATAGCATAATATTAGGAGACCACCATTTGTGCTGGGTATGTGGCACTTGGGCAGGAAAAACCTTGCCCCCAAACTGGTTAGGATGATGCACGGTGGCCTATGCCTGGTCAGGGGGGATGCATCATAGAAATTTAATCAAAGGACACAACTCAACGAACCCGTCGAGATACCAGATATAACCCTATTGTCAAAGAAGGCAGCGTGGGTATGCGAACCTTCCATATTCTTTTTCCGTGGATGGGGGTGGGCCAACTCGAATATGCTCTAAAAAATATGTCAGCTGAAATGGAAATATTTGCAAACACCACCTGAGATGCAATCCAAGCTCTGCAAGAAGAAATAAACTCAGTAGCTCGCTACAGTATGCAAAATAGGTTGGCTATGGATCAACTCTTAAGTACGCAAGGAGGAGTATGTACCTTCCTTAACACCTCATGTTGCCTGTATGTAAACCAAAGTGGACGTATAGTTACAGACACAAATATAATAGCCAATGTATCAGCTTTCCTCCATAAGCAAGCCTATATCGCTCCCAGCACTGGCTTTGACTTATGGGACTGGCTCACTAGCTGGTTACCTAACTTTGGATGGCTAAAAATCTCATTTGTGTATGGAATGGGATTCCTTATAATTATAGGCCTGCTGTTCTGCTGTATGTCCTGTTGTTGTACTTTGTTCCAACGTATATGTACCAAAGCCATAGCCCCAGCGAAAATATTATATGTAAAAAAGGGATGGCGTTAACCAAGGTGAAGAGCATTTGAACCTGTTAAACAATCAATAATGAGCCATGAAAGATAATTATCTTCAGGCTCAAAGGGGGGAACTGATAAACGAAAAAAAAAACCAATCATGTAAAGCTATGCTTCTGTCTTTTCTCTATGCTTATGGATAGAAAGAATTTGAACTGTGTGTAACCTTTACTTCCTGCGCAGGGAAAGAACTCCTTATAAGGATATGAGCCTCCATGTTCATACCACAAGACTCAAACAGACTGGGTTTAACCAGTTTGAACTGGAAGAAATGTCACAATTTATGTTGAGCCAAGCTATAAAAGCTCAACCTTGTTCTTTGTTCAAGGCTTCGCCATTTTCCTCTGTGTAGGAAATTGGTGAGCCCTTCAGCTGTCGTACTTGCTAGCATTAAAGTGCCTCTTTTTGTCTAAGAGCCATGACTCTGTGTTTGTTTGGTTAATACAGAAGTCTCAGGAAGGTAACCCTCTTAACCCTAGACGAGAGGGAAACATTTTTCCCTAACAAGATACTTCTCTCTCACTTAAGAAAGGTGGCAGATACCCAGGGGAATGTACTCAACAGTTTAAATTCTTCCTGGAGGGATGAATCTAAAAAGAGAAAAAACACCTCTGCCACTAGATTCCACATTTGTGGAGTCCAACAAAGATCAATTTTCTCTGCAGTCCTATTCAACAGCTATGTGCAGCACTAGGTGAAGTGGTAAGGTGACATGGTCTTAAATGCCAGCAACATGCAGATGACACACACAGCTACAGCTTTATTTATCTTTCAATCACATATGACCATACTACTACCACCAAAATGGCCCAGTGTTTGGGCAAAATCAGTTCACAGATGAAGAGCAGCTGGCTGAAGATGAACTTGAGAAAAACAGTCATGATGTTGGTGTGCAGAAGAAAGGACTTTGAACAGTTTGCAGCCACCTTTACAGTCTCCTTTGGGTACACGTTGACCATTAGTCATTTCAACCTGATTTTTTAGGAATACTCTCTAATACTAACCTCTCATATAGCAACATTCACAATTAACTCTTTCTACCATCTCTGGTTGGCTAGGAGACTCCATCACATCACCACAGATGACCTGGCTGGCATTGACTGTACATGCCAACACAAAAAACAACACAAGCATATAGGGACAAAATTAGAAAGGCCAAAGCACAAAATGAGATTAAATGAGCTAGAAACATAAAGAGTAACAAGAAAACATTCTACAAATACATTAGAAGCAAGAGGAAGATCAAGGCCTGTGCAGGGTAGGCCCCTTACTCAAGGAGGGGGGAATGACAATAGGAGAAAATGTGGAAAGGGTAGAAGTGCCAAATGACTTTTTTGTTTCCGTTTTTACCAAAAAGGTAGTAGCAATTGGACGCATGGGTGATGCATGGGGGGGGGGACATGTGGAGTCCCGCGCCCCCCCACCCCCAGGATTTCTGCTTGGCCTGCTGGGGAGAGGAAGAGGGGCTCTGTCCTTCTCCTGCTACACCTGCCCCTCCAGCGTGCTTGGCCCCTGTCCCTGGCAGCCAGGCCCAGGAAGGCAGCTGAAGGGGCAGGACCAACTGCTTCCCATGCTGGCCACTCTGGATCATTGCTCTGTGCAGCGCAGAGACTGCCTGAGAGAGAGCCCAGCTGCTCCCTGCCCAGGCCCAGCTGAGAAGGACAGGGGCCGAGTGAACCAGAAACATGCTGGGGGATGGGGTTGCTTTGTCTTGCTTGTCCCTTGTCCTTGGCAGCCAGGCCCAGGCTCTCTCTCAGGCATCTGCCACCTTGCACAGAGTCAGCGACTCAGAGCAGCCAGCTTCAGCCGCCATGAGAAGTGGCTCCCTCCTGCTCCCCACTCGGGCCCGGCTGCCAGGGAGAGTGGTTGAACATGCCGGGGCACAGGAGAAGGGAGGCTCAGCAGGAGGAGGATAGAGGTTCTCTCCCTCCCTAGCAGGCCAAGCAGAAAGCTAAAGCTTGTGATGAAGATGGTGGTCAACACCTTCACTCCTCTGGCACAATGGGACTCTCTACAATAAAGGTCAAGATACAGCAGGAGACAGAAGTTTCTCAGTAGCTGGTCCACGAATGTGGGACAAATTCCTACAGGAATTAAGGACCATCATGACCTTACCACCTTCCACTTCAAGTGCAAGGCACAGTTATATGACCTTGCCTTCTCTAATATAAACATATAACAGCATATTCATTTACAGAAAAAAAATCCCCATCAAACAAGAAACTATACTGCACAAATTCTCCCTCTAGAAAGATGAGAGAATTAAACATGTGACAGATGTGAGTCACGCTGCTTAATGCAGTACTGAAAGGTGCACAGACACTATGATAAGAGTGGTATAAGAACCTATATAGGATAGGATAAAATAGAATAGTAATCTGCCAGTTTGGATCCATGTTCTAAAGCTGGTTCCATACTGGAGTTTTCTTTTCTCCAAATCTACATGTCTGGGGAAGAGATGAGGACCACATGGAAACTGGTTCCGCTGGATGTATGTGGGGGTCTCCCATACACAGTTCTAATATTACTTCTAAACCTCAAGAAATGTGGACTTGTATAAATGAAAACTTCTCTTGCTTGTTATTCAGATAGGATACAACCTTCTCAATACTGGCCAAATCACTCAAACTGACTGCTGACCACACCAATACAATATTTTGGTTTGATCTTCTTTGTAAATATATGTATTTTTGTTGTTAATCTAGCAAAACCTTTTGTTTAATTCTTAGGGTAACATTTACATAATATTAAGGTTTAAAAAATCTTGCAGGAATGTATATGATAGTTTCACTGGGTAAAAAAAATCACTCTCTTGCAGAGAGTCTGTGTATGGTACCTCTGCATGAGGAAGGCCTGGGAAAGTGTGCTTCATGCCAGTGCTGGGGCAGGCTGGGGAATGGTTAGTATCTGTGCACCTCAGCGCAGCCACTGGGAACCCCTCTATAGCAGAAGTGGAGGACAAACAGTCGCTATTGTAGCATGCTGCAACCTTGCTGCTTGGCTGTAGGTGGGGGATGGATTCCATTTCTACTAGCTCTTATTTAGCTGAGTTTCCCGCATAATGCATGTTAGTATGGGCTGTGTGCAGGTGTGTGTGCATGCCTATGCTTTTCATTCTTGTACAAATATCTTATTGATTTGAAATTATGAGCCCCACCAATAAGAAGGGATTGAGAGGAAACAAGCAGGTGCATAGGTCAATACCATAAGGTGGATACTTTCATGGGTGCAAAGATACAAGGAGATGCCTAAGTGCCTGGAGTCAGCATTCTGCGTAGACTCATTGAAGTGCCTGCTGTGAATAGAGATGAGGTCCATGAAGACACCAATACCAGACACAATGAGGTGCCTACCTTATGTTGAAACATAGCAACTCATACATCCTGCAGCAATAATCAATTAAGATTCAGGCAATAAAGTGAACAAAAAGGGATGATGTCTCTTGAGGCATCCTCCCCCATCTTTTGTTTGGTCCTTGTCAGAACGTTGCCTGTTATAAGCTCTTCAGCACCAAGTTTCTGCAAAGAGCACCTCACCTGAGTAGGACACCGTGCCAATCAAAAAGCAGGTGCTCCCGAGTCAGCAGGGCTCCAAAGTCAAGGAAGTGAACGCCCGGACAGCGAGCTGCAGCCGTGCCTAGAGCCACTGTAATGCCCTAGCACAAACACGGCGAGGTGCACCTGTGCCTAGGAGCAATGAACTGTACCAGTGCTGCTTAGACAGAGCCAGGCGCAGCGAGGGGCACCGGGGCCAGGCAGGTTCAGAGGGAGGCCTGCCCCCAGTCAGTCGCGGCGAGGGCAGCTGAGGCTCACGCCCTGCAGGGCACAGCAGCCCCTCACCCAGGCTCGGGAGGGCAGGTCCGGCCTGCTCCCCTCCCGCCGGGCTCCCCAGCCTGCAGGGGAAGCCCTGGCTGCCAACTGAGGCGGAGTCGGAAGCACGAAAGCACTGGGCGCTATTGGGCGGGACTGACAGCAGCAGGAGCAGGAGGAGCCGGAGCCGCAGCCGCGGCGCTGGGTCGCGGAGCTGTGACTGAGCGCGGGCAGCAGAGGCGGCGGCGAGCGAGAGCAGCAGCCGCCAGCACCGGAGCAGCCGCAGAGCCCGGGGGATCCCCGGGAGCCAGCGCGTGCGGCTCATGAGCCCGGCGCGGAGCCGCCGCCGCCTCTCGCCGCCGCGGCTCTGCGGGTGAATGAACCTGCCTCCCCGACCGTCTCCAGCAGCGCGAGCGGCTTCGCCGGGGTCCCGGACCCCAGCTTCTCCCGACACAAAATGGACGGTTTCGCCGGCAGTTTGGGTAAGTGGCGGAGCCTGTAGCATCCAACTCCGGGGCGGGGAGGGCGCCCCCCCCCCCCAGCGGTGGAGCTGTAAAGCTGCCCTTGTGGGCGATCCTCCCCCCCCCCCCCCCCGGGGTAGACTTTAGCAAGTGCAAGAGTCTCCTTCAGGCCCCACGTGCTGCCTGAGTGCGGGGGTGGGTAGGGGAGTGCGGGCTTGACTTTAGGGTGTTAGGGTTTTTTTTTTTTGTTGTTGTTTTTTTTTGGTGGTGGTTGTGTTGTTGTTGTTGTTTTGTACGTTAGCAGCTGTCAAGCAAAGATCCTCCCGAGATCTCTGTTCCCATTTGCACAGTCACGAATCCGCTTAAAATCCTCGGCGGGCAGAAACACGCAGGTGGAACCAAGCTCCGCACAACGTTTCGGGCGCGGGGGGGGGGGGGGGTTAGTTGTTGGCTGGGTGCAAGCCGGGCGTGCGGGCCGGGTGTGCGGGGAGCTGCGCCAGCGAGGGGAGGGGAAGGAGCGAAAGCTGCCGGCGGGGTGGCCGGGGTGGCGTGTGGGTTGCCTTCCCCGCGCTTGGGTCGCCGCCTGCTTAACCGCTTCTTTGCCAGCCACAGCGTCCAGGCAGGGCGGGAGCTCCCCTGGGAGCTGGGGCATGATTTAATGTCAGGGAATAGCATGGGGTGGGAGGGGAGCCGCTTCATTCAGAAACCTGGGGGAACCTCCCGCTCACTATTGTAGCCGTCCCCAGATTGTGCCCAAATCCATGTTTTCAGTCCTGAATTTCATAAACCTGCCTTTCATTCTATGTTTATACCGGGTTCTGTTTCCCACACAGCTCTCCTTGGGAACAGTGCCTAGAAGTGTGCAAAATCTGAGAAAGTGGGTAGCCACCCACGAAAGCTCACGCTCCGATACGCCTGTTAGTGTATAAGGTGCCACAGGACTCTTTGCCGCCTTTACAGATCCAGACTAACACGGCTACCCCTCTGGTACTCGAAATCTGAGAGTTACAGCCGCCAGGACTCTCATTTGTTGGATGGTGATCAGAAAAGTATTGTCAAAAAGAAAAGGAGTACTTGTGGCACCTTAGAGCCTGAAGTATTGTGAAGCTCTCTCAGTTAGCAATTTTTAGGGTTAACTGCATACATTCTGAATGCCTAAATTTGACCCACGTGTGACCAGCCCTTTAGTTGTGTTTCTTGCAAAATAAAGGGAACTAGAAAGTTTCTCAGGAAATAATGTTTTATTGAGTAAAATATCTTTCACGTTGCAATCATGGTCAAATTAAGGTGGATAGGTCAGCCACTGAAAGAAGAAAATGTTGGATTAGGTTATGTGTGTGAGAATACACTTCGCTCTTTAAAGAGATACCAACTTGAAATCTGGTCAGTTTCATGCAAGGGGTTAAAAATAGTTTCAGGTAGGCTTGCCCCATTGTTCTTCCTCTACCATTTTTTGTGGTTTTACAGTAACGTTTTCATGTTAATTCCCCCTCCCCCCACCCCTTTGTGCTGTGTGGAAGACCCACTCAGAGGAAACTGAGCAAGATCCTAATTCTGCAATAAGCACTATGCAGAAGGATCCTGTGCCTGGGTAAAGTACATTTACAGGATTGGGTCCCATATGACTTAGCGGAGAAACGCTTGGTGGGACCTTTGGCTGGTATAAACTGTCATAGCTCCATTGAGTTCAACTGAGCTACAACAATTTATGCAAATTGAGAATCTGGTCCACTGAATATACACAAAGAACTGTCAAAATACGATTTTTTCCCCTTATTTCTCACAGTCATGCATCCTCTTAAGAGTTACATGTAACAATAAAAGGTAAAATAGCTTCACAAATGTGTGTTCTTTTTAAGTTGTTAGTATTCTAAAAGTCTTAGAATAAGTATTGTGTATGTTTCTAGCTATAGAATATACTTGGATTTTATTCAAAAATGTGGCAACTCAGGACAGTTTATTTAATATTTTTTTCAACAGTACATATTATCAACACCTTTAAGGGTGAAAAAGTGCAAATAACAATAATATATAAATATTTTCAACTTTTTTTTGTTCATAATGCCATATAAAAGTCCATTTGCAGTACCTAAACACACAGTTTGTTGTTTTTCACTGCAGTTGCATCTATTCCATAACAAAAGCTGTGATAGGGAGGACTCCTGAAAATCTACCTTTTGTGGTATGATAGGTCTCTCCCTATAAAGATTAGATTTTTAGTTCAATTCTACAGTCCTACCGTGAAATCCATATCATTAGAAAATCCTTCTCAATTTTCTAGAAAAAGTTACTTATTTAAATGCTTTTGAGTGTGATTATGACCTTTTAGATTTTTGAAATGGCTATTCTGGCATTTTGGGCATCTGGCTTGATCAAACTGGTAACCATAATGAACAGTATGCTATTTTGAATTTGACTCTCTGCCTTATACTGTATTCCTTCTTGAATAATTGTCACGGTCATTTTATGCCTTGTGATCAAAAAGTGACACATGATGAAATTATAAGGGTTCTGTTTCCATTTTTAACAGGAAAAATTGTGCCTCTGGGTGACACATGCAAATATAATACAGTTAATATTTATAAGCATCTTTACCCCAGTGGTGAAGTTGATCAGCATTTCAAAGAGTATCAGTACTGTATAAACACATGAAGTGCTAGCCATCCCACCTCAGCATGCCTAAAGCTATTTTTTTTTTTTTTATGTCAGGAAATAAAATGTATGTGAAAGAGGTTTTAAAAGTGCCATTTTGCTATATGGACACTGGTGTTCGTGAGGCATTAATTCTACTACAGTCAGATCCTGCAGCATCTTATTTTCATGAATAATCCTTAGCCATGTGGGTAGTCCTATTAGCCTCACTTGCATGAGTAAGGCTTGCTTGCATGAGTAAGGGGCCGGATTTGGTCCTTCATTTGTACCATTGTTTGGTCAGGAAACAGTGATTATGATTTTATTAACATTTAATGAGGACTGAAGACAGTTCAACATGCCTACTTTTTAATTGCAAATAATGTGATCTTACATCCATTGTATATTGGTCTTTGATTTTTATTTTTTTTTTTATAGTGAGCATTGACCTACAGCTGTTTTCTAGGCTTTGGTTTAAAAATTCTGAGAATGTCCTTTCTTCGTTTTGAAGTATCATGCTTTATATAACTATCCTGTTTTTCATTTGGGTCATGCTGCGTATTTTTGTGTGAGTGTGTGTGACTCAGATTGTTTGTTTGTTGCACTTGCTGGTAATCCAAACCCAATTATATGTATATTAACATCAAAACAGTATATGTTAGTAGCTTTCTGTCTCAGGAAGGCCATAAATTTACTCAATTTGGGTAGAGTATAGAAATTTACTTAGATTTCTGTGAGTAAAAGTACTTTAGCTAGACTGTGTGTGTGTGTGTGTGTGTGTGTGTGTGTGTGTGTGTGTGTGCGCGCGCGCGCGTGCGTGTGAATTCTACCAGCCAAGCATGCTTGCTGCAGAGCTAGTTGTCCTGTTAATAATGGGGCCTGTCGTTATTATCTGGAAGGCAAAAAGTTATTAAAGATTGTGCCCTCTAGCACAGGCAGAACTACTTTCTAACATGTCTCTTGAAGTTGAAAAGACTTTACTCAGCTATTTTCTTTTGGCTTTCTTGTTGAAACTTTTATGAGAATAAACAGATCAAAGAAACACATTTTTATATGTAATTTTAAAAATTATTGTTGAGATCTGGATAAATACAACATTGTACGTAACATACAAGAGAGTGTATTACTGAACATGAGTAAAAAATCCATATATTACAAATTAACTTCCACAGTTGAGGCAATTATTGATTTCCTTATAGAATAGAATACTGAAGTCCTTTTTTTCTTCTCTGCCAGAACTTCAAAGCATTTTGGATTTAATTGTCTTGCAGTTGGGCCTGATGAATAATCCAGGACTGGGTTGTTTATGACCCAGAAATATCTGTAGCATGTTATAACAATATGGTATAAAACCCTTCAACAAGATCCCTCCAACAAAGGAGGCTTTGACAGAATGGTATCCTATAAAAATAAAATGAAGAATTTTCACATTCTTATTAATTCTAGCTCTTGAATGGTGTTCTGTGCCCTGAAGCGTCAATGAACTCTTCACTGAAAGATTGGAAATATTTTGACAAAGAGATTAAATCAGTCCCTTGAAAAGCAAACCAAAAGAATAAGTAATGTGGTGTTAAACCTAATAGGTGAACACAAATGTATCTTTCAGGGGAACAAGAAGGAAGGAGAACCATTACTGTTTGTGAGAATTGGAGAAATTCATGAGAAAGTGATGTGAAGGGCCATAATATGTGCATGGAATCTGGATATCTGTACTCCTACGGCATATTGTCACTAAATAGTAGAAATGGGTGATAGCATTATACACTGGAGTTAGCTGCCAAATATTTGCTGCTCAAATTCATCCTTTTTTGTTCTTTCTTCCCACATTCCCTATGCCATATAAGATGACTGGAAAATCTTGATATTTAATTGTCTGCTGCCAGCCCTTCCTAGTCTACATAGCTGTTTACGAAAGATATGCTCCTTTTGTTGATTTAGAAGAGCAAGGGTCTGGTGTACCTGGCTGCACTAAAGGCCATCTTGGGCTGGGCTAAGCTAAACTAGCAGATGCTCTGGAATAAGCTGCTAGATTTGAGAAGTGCTATCCATGGAAATGGTCACTTCCCCCCTTGGAAATGGTCACTGACTCCCTGTGCTCTCTCTTAGTGAAGGTAATGTTAGAAGAATGTGCGTTATCATTCTGTTATGGGCTGAGTATGGTGGAAAATGAGTAGAACTAAGTGAGTAGCTACAGCAAAGGTTGTTCACCATCTATTTGGGCAGGTGTATGGAGGCAGAAATTACTACCTTTTTGATGTTCCCCTTTCTAGGCCTCTGAAGTGAGTGTGTTGGTATGCTAGCAATTTTATTGTTGGTACTAGTAATAAGTTCAATTTACCTGAGGGGTTCTCAAACTTCATTTTACTGTGACCCCCTTCTGACAACAAAAATTACTACATGACCCCAGGAGGAGGATCGAAGCTTGAGTCTGCCTGATTCCCACTTCCCCAGGTGGGGGAGCCAAAGACCGAGCTCCACTGCCTTGGGCGAGGAAGGGATCAAAGCTGGAGCCCAAGGGCTTCAATCCCATCCGGGGGCCTGTAACCTGAGCCCAGCCGCCCAGGGCTGAGTCCCTCGGGCTTCGGTTTCGGCCCTGAGCGGAGGGGGTTGGGCTTCAGCCCTGAGCCCCAGCAAATCTAAGCCAGCCCTGGCGAGATCATTAAAATGGAGTCGCAACCCACTTTGGGATTCCGACCCACAGTTTGAGAACTGCTGATATAGCTCATTTGCTGGGCCTTTGTTTGAGGAATCAATCCATCCTATTCTCAGGAGCTAACGAGTTGTCCCTTCCTGAACAATGAAAACCTGGACAGAACAGGATTATGGCTTGACATAGAAAGGTTAACTTGATTGGTACCAGCAGCTGTCAGTCACGCTGATAAAGGAGACAGTTGGTGGCTTTTTGACACCCTGAGGTAGTCCATCTTGTTAAAATAGGAATTAATTGGCTGGAAGCAGCCATCCTTCAGTATGTCAAACAACTGAGAAAATGACTGTATGTTGCAAAAATGACCTTTTATGCAGAAAATATGCAGTGTTGGGAATGGCTGGCAAGTAAAAACTTCTGTTTTAAAAAACCCCCAAGTCTGGTTGTTTTATATTTTCTTTAGAAGAGTACTTAACCTCTGGAACACTCCGGAGAATTACTGTTCTACTTAAAGTCAGTTTCTTACTCCCTAGCCCAATACTTTTTGATTTGAGCATAACTATGTGTTGGATTTAATTCTCTGGAAAGACCTAGATTCAAAGACATAATAATTAAAAAAAAATTCATTGAGGTTGTACATCATCTTGTATATAAGAGAAAATTAAGAGAACATACTGCAATAACAACTCTCTATTGCATTTGTTAAAATGTACATTGTTTCCATTATGCTGCTGGTAACCTATAGTGAGACCCCTAGCGGTAGTCGTTGTTATGCAAAAGAAATTCAGTTTCTCTTCCTAGTGTGGCTTGGAGCAGTCACTGAAGATTTTTTTTCTCTCACTTGCATCAGGTCCTTTCTAATCCTTTCTCTTAATAAGAGCAGTATCATGCCTACAAGGGTGTTAAGGACATACTTCCTGTGTACCTACTCCTAACATACTGCAGAGAAAGTGTTAAAATGAGCTTAATTTAGAGCATGTGGCATGCTGGTGAGTATGAAGGTCCATGTACTTCATCTAATGTGAATTGTTGCTAGCAGGGATACTGGTTTTGAAAGTAAGTTTGTTTAGGAAAGAGCGGATTAGAATCACCAAATAAACAGCTAGGTTTTCAAAACTTCAGTTATGATTTATTAACATATCGCCAAATGCAAATAAATTAGAAATCATAATACCAGTTAATTACTAGGTTAAATTACGCTACCATTCATCCAGTTTTATTGTCTCTGCATTAGTCACTCTATGTAACAGCTTGTGTAGTGAAAAAATGTAGTGTCACATTGTAATTTTATTAGTTTGTTTTGTTTTTAAGGCATCATAGAATTCCAATGTAGAGTGCATTTTCTGGTACTTACTAAGGGAAAGAGTACTCTGTAGCAAGGTGGTAACTATGTGAATGCTGCTGTTTTTCACTTTGGATTCATAGATCACTTTTAAGAAACCTAGAGGTGGGCATTCTGATAAAAGGTATCATTCTTAGACAGGCTATCGGATGCTGCTGGTAGTGCAGGGAGTCATTACTAGCAGAAAGAAAAGGAGTACTTGTGGCACCTTAGAGACTAACAAATTTATTAGAGCATAAGCTTTTGTGAGCTACAGCTCACTTCGCTCACGAAAGCTTATGTTCTAATAAATTTGTTAGTCTCTAAGGTGCCACAAGTACTCCTTTTCTTTTTGCGAATACAGACTAACACGGCTGCTACTCTGAAACCTGTCATTACTAGCAGAAGTGGTGCATGTGTCTGAAATCAAGTCAGCTACAAAAGCAGTATTTCAAAAGGAGAAAAGGGAGAAAGCTATAAACCCAGGCCTGAAATCTAAGTCTGGGAACATGAAGCCTTTCTATTCTACTCCTCCACCCCTTTTTATATTTAAGATTTTTCTCTTTTTGGCTGGTTGTAATAGCAGCTTATGCTATGTGCCGTCAGTGAATGTAACAATATTCCTTCTAAGCCTCTTCAAACCAATTAATCTTTATTAGTCGGATGCAGTAGCTCTTTTTCTAGACAGTGGGTCTTTCTTCTTTCCTACTTATTGCCATAGAATTTGTATGCTAAATATAGCTATGTTTTGGACTTCCTTACTCATTGGTTGGTTCCCCGATTACTCTGACATTTGGAGACCAGGTCTGATTTGTCTTTTTGCTCAGTTTTACTTTCCAGGGCTGTGCTACTGTTTGTTGAAGCAGCAAGTAGGAATTCTAGTACGTTCTCCTCAGTTGGTGATCTGCACTGCACCCAAGTTCTATCTAGCTTCATTTCTTCCATGGTCACTGCAAATTTGACTTCTAGGAGATTTGCTTTAAAAGGTGTGTGTACAGTATGTACTTTTAATTAACGGCAGAGCAGTAGAAGTATGTGCATGTATTACTAAACTGAAAATCTCAAACATACAAAATAATGATTAAGTCAGATGGGCTAAGATTTTCCTAATCTGCCTTCATTTCCACTGAGGATGGGAGATCAAAGCTTTATTTTCTCCTTTGGTAGGCATGGAGCAAGATTCCACTGATCTGCAGAGATTTCTTGTTGAGTACAAGTCAACTTTCAATGAACATATGGTTAACTGGAACACCACATTGATTTCAGTTGAGAGTTCTGTTTAAAAACTGATGGCATGGATAAGGTCAGTGGTTTCTAATATAAGCAATTCAGTTTTCTAGGCTGGGTACAGAGTCCAAGAATTAACCACATGCATTATAATTCTAATACGTATCTTAAATTACCTCTTGGTTTTATGTGTAATAGTCAAACCTTGGGCTAACATGAAATTGTGCACTGAAATATCCATGCTACATCTGATTAAATTCCTTCCCAGAAGTGGTAGATTTTGGGATCTGACCATGTAGAACAGAAGAAGAGATGGCTGGAATTTTACATTTCTTGCATATGTTTGGTGTGACCCACTTGTGGTGAAAGAATACTTCGAGACAAAATATAATCCTGAGATCATTGCTAAATTTATATGTGTGGGTTCCCTCTAGAGCAAAAGACCATTTTATAGGTTGGTAAGTCTTTTTGCCATTTATTACTATGTAACTTATAAGAATCTCAGAAAAAACACTTTAAGAATACGAACTGGAGCTTTGATGAAACCCTTTCGTATATTTCTTCTTTTTAAAGGGGAGCAATGGGAATACTATTGGAAACTTAAAAAATGAGAACAGCAAGATTAAACTTTTCATTTGAATGTAGTAAAACTTATGGATGTCTGTGTCTTTTTTTGTTTCAGAAAGTTAAATAATAACTTCTACAATTTATATGATTTTCCCCCCCAACTTGTATTTCAGGAGCTGGGTGGGAGATACCCAATGGAAAGTTAGTGCTTCCTACTGCTGTCTTTTTTTGTTTTTTTTTAATCCAAAAGGTGTCCCTTTAAAATTATGATTTAGTAGAGAATACAGTAAATTCTAATGGCATATGAATAAGAAATAAAAAATCCAGTCCCTATTGCAATTATAGTTATAAGACAAAGCTAGAAAAGGGAGCTGTGAGCTCCTGTTGGCAATTTCCCAGCAGCGGTTTACTAACAAATACTATACCTAGAGCTGTCCTCTTGGTTTTTAGACTCTAGTGCACAAGTTAAACAAAACCCACCATATTAATTTAATCCGTATTAGAATTTCTGAAAAAGAATATGTAAACCCAATAAAACAGAACTCGTCAGGAATTTTTGTTTTAAATATTTAAGCTTTTTGGTAGTAAACACAGTTGGAATGTAGATTGTGTTTAGGAAATTGATTGTTTCCCCTGATGCTCTAAAGGTTTAGAAATCTTAAAAAGTTTGTGTCTGTGACTAGTAACTTGCTTAAAATAAGATTTAAATGTCACAAATGTAGTCCCCAATCCTTTAATCGGATTCATATCTGTGAAAGTGTGTGCACAGATCTGATTGCAGCAGGATCATGACTATAATTTGTTTATCTTGGTCTCCCAGAATTTCTGGACTGAATTTCTAATGTATGAGTGAGGGTATATACCATATATGAGTGGGGGCAGGAGTGGAGAAATAGTCCTTCATTTTGCAAATGTAAAAAATCTGCTTGAGAGCTTTGTAGAGTTTGCTTATTTTTTCTTCACATTAAAAACCCTGAGTATTAAAGCCATTTATTGAGCTTGTTTAGACTTGATAGTATTTCTTACATAAATAGGATCTTTGTAATTTCTGCACATTAAATTAATAATGCATTATTGCAGTTGCTTTAGGCTGCAGAGACTCATCTTTACCAAGTAAACCTTTTTTTTTTTCTTAAGGGCAGTGAAATGTTTTTAATTTAAAACATCTTTATAATAAACTTCATTCTTTTTTTAATACCTTTTTAATGGAATAAATTATTTTAGGCTTTGATGAATTTACAGAAATTAGAGCTGACTTGAACCTAAATTGTGCTCAAAATCCTGCCTGGATATGAATTTAATCTGCCAACTGGCAGTCGTTTGCTAAGATTTTTTTTTTTTTGGTCTGCAAGCTTTTCAACCAGACTGGATGCAAACTGTTTATTCTTTATCTGCATACCACAAATGTTCTGGAGCTGCTGTATGCAGATGCATTTCAAGCTATAGCTTTATTTAGTGTAAAAAGTTGCATGGTATCTATCCTGGGACCCTCTTAGGCTGAGCCATCAGGAGGGGTTAGCAGAGCCATTTTCACTGGGTTTCTGAGAAATGCAGGATGTATTTAGCTGTTTTCTAAAAGAAAAATATTTATTATGAAGGAAGGTTTAAAAAAAAGTAGTGCCTCAGGACAATATTCATGCTTATCTTGTTCCAAGTGTAAAATATTAATTGTCTTTGTTTTGTAGGTAGAGCATAAGCCCCACACAAAAATGCTGCTGCAGCAGAGGGTTTAGCCTGTGGGCCAAATTATGGGCACTGAATAATGATGTGCTGGGCAGGGGGAATTGGGGTGAAGAGAAGATGAGGCAAGAAGCCAGCATAGCTTCGTTGCAGGTGCTGAGCTAATGGGGTGGGAGGGCAAGAGAGGGTGGCTGGAGGTGGAGTGTGGCTAATGATGTCAGTGGTCCTAGCAATCCCAGGAGTGGGACTGGGTGGGTATTGCTATGAGTCATCAGGCTTTTGTTGCTGCTGTGAAACCTATTTTTCATTCTGCTCTGCAGCAGCGAAGCAAAGGTATGAGCAGCAGCAGCAGGGTCACTGAAACTAGATATCTGCAGACTTAGGGAGACTGCACTGATTTTTAAAAATGGTTCGTGTTTCTCTTCACAACCAATAACTTGGAAGCTGAAGTTCTGCAGCAATAGTTGGCGTAGGCTTCCATGCTAACTAGGGAAAGGCTTCCACTTGCTATTGGTGAGCTGATCTTGTCTCAGAAAGTTGAATAGACTCAGGGTGTCTTTGGTTTAACGTCATAATGCTTCAGTTCTCCATTTGATAAAAACAGGTAATAATATAAACTCACCTCACAGGAGTGTTGTGAGGCTAAGTTTGTTTATGTTCATAGAGTGCTTTAAGATCCTTAGAGTAGGTGGTGCTGTCCTGTACAGATGCATAGTATTATTAGTTCTGCAGCACTTTACAGGGGAAGATGGGTAATTTAAGTAAACTGATTTATTTTCTTAATTTCATTTAGTTTTTAAAGAAACTCCTAGGATGGCTTTTTAAAGAAAATAACTTCAAGAGCTTGTTTGCTTTTTGCTTTTGCTCGTGATTTTTTTTTAAAGTGAAGAGCTAAACCTTACGCCAGTAAAAACCAAAACTAAATGTTTAAGCTTCTTTAAAAAAAAACACACAAACAAAACCCATAGTTCCTTTAAAAAAAAAAAAAAAAGCCTGATCTAACTTACCCAGCTCTCTGTAAAATGTTTCATCATGATGCTGTTGTGTATCCTCTCCATCTAGCACAGCTAACTGGGAGGGTCAAGTACAAGTCTCATAATAGCTGTATTAGTATCATGGGAGTAAAGGGTCTACTTAGTGAACAGACATGGAACACAACCACAAAATTCAATGATTATATGGTGTGGGTGTCCCACTCGTGTGTAAAGGACACCTTTTCTTTTGTCAGGTTTGAGAGTAGCAGCTGTGTTAGTCTGTATTTGCAAAAAGAAAAGCTTTCGAAAGCTTAAGCTAAAATAAATTTGTTAGTCTCTAAGGTGCCACAAGTACTTTTCTTTTCTTTTCTTTTCTTTTCTTTTCTTTTCTTTTCTTACACTAGTGTTAGGGGGGGTTGCTGTCATAGGAGTTCTGTAGTTATAGCCCCACATCATGGTCTTTGAACACAATGTTGTCTAACTTCCGGTAAACGCATCAGGCTCTCAAATACAGTGCCTCAGAGAAGTCTAGCCTGTTTATGTGAATTTTATCAACAAACTTGTGTGAACCCGCATGATTTCATGTGAGACTCCACAGACAATGCAGAATAATAAATTTGGACAGTGGTTTCTCTTTGAGATTAAAATGTGACCTGAATCTTTCCCATGCAAACCAGTTCTGAGGGAAAAAATCATAAAACCATTTGGAGCCAAACTGGGATTTGCACAGATCTAAATGTGATGTCATCGTCTTAGAAACAATTAGTAATTAATTATCTCATTCAAAACATGAGGAAGGGTCTTTGTATATAATATATAATTTTTTCCCAGTTGAAAATTATTTAGTAGTGGTAGTGTAATAAATTTTAAAATCATTACACTCAAGCAATTCATTTTGCAGTGTGTTGCTTTTCATATAAAAATTGATAGCATAAATGTTTTGAGGATGCGAATAACTGTTATTTGTTATCTTATTGGATGTAAGTTTTTATTTTGAGCTGTGTTGTCTGCAAAATGCCTATTTGCATTGTAATGAAGTACTCAATAACTTTTTTGGAGACTTCAGCCAACAAATGTATAACACTGATTATATGTGCAAGGCTAGGGAAAGAAAAGAAAAGGGACATTGGTGTAGATTAGAGGAGTCCGATATCCCCAGGGAATTTTGCTTGGATATTTCTTTATTTAGAAACATAGTATTCACCTAGAAATGTCTTCTAATGATCAAACGTAATAAAGAAAATGCCTATTTTGGTCTGGTGGTGAGGATGTGATAATTTAATACCACAAGCTAATTTAGATTAACATTTGCTAGAACCCAGCCATAATCAGGCTGTAAGAAAGGAGAGCTCTGATTATGCTGTTGCATACCTTTCTGGGCATGTAGCTTGGACAATACTGGAGCTGTGGGTATGACCCAGACTCTTCTGTTATGGATGATTTTTTTTAAAGGATCTTAAAGTGTGGTTCTGCTATCAAAATGACCCTGTAAAATTGGCATCATTGGGTCCAATGTTTTGTGTCTCAATGAGTGCCATATAAAAAATGCTCAATTTAAAATTATATTACTTCCATCCCTGAAAAATGAGACTCAGTTCTGAGAGTCAAGCATGGCTCCTTCTATCTTGTTTATTATCACCATTAATAAAGTCCAGATATAGCCCTCAGTAATTCCAAACTATCTTCAGTAGGTTTGCACAGGTGTAACTGGAATTAAGTAAAAACTTTGATGCACAAGAAGGAATAGAATTCGGCTCATTGAAGCTTAGCTCTGCAGGGCTAATGCGTAAAAAGTTGTTGTTGTCGTCACTCAAGTAAGTAGATATGGTTCTGAATTCTTGATCAGAACCATTAAGGTTCAGTTAAGATGCAATTTTTACATACTCAGTTTTCAGAGTAGAGTTGAACTTTAAGCTCTGATTTGTCACTGAGGTTAAGTGCCAGTCTAGCAATGCTTTGCATAGTATTAATGTGACATGTTTGTTTCTACTTACTGTATTATTTTGCACCTCTTTTTCTTGCAAAATTGACAACAAAATATTTTCTTTAGGCAACCTGAAAATGTCTCAGAACTGTAATTGGGGCATTTATTAGTGGGTGCCTTGGGGAAAAATATGAACTCGGACATTGAGAGAGGCAATACCAGGGGTAGGTAGGAGCTTTTTACTAAGCTATAGATCAGACTGTGATTGTTCTTCTGAAACGGGACCACTGAAAGGCCAGGTGAGGGTTCTTATGGAACAATGGGGATGCTAGCAAATCTGAAAGGTAATACGCACATTTATGATCTACCACCTGATTTCATGTAGATCCAAATAGCATTTCTGCTGGTATCAGTAAAGAAATGTTACCAGGGTAACTCTGGTGCAAACTCACCTAGAGCAAAATCCTTTCATTTGCTCTATGAACTCAGTATTCTAATCTGAATTTATTGCAGATTTTTCTGATTTAGTCTTGGTTACACCTGTGCACATTGTGAAATCCCGAAAATAATGCTTCATCTGAAGCATTCTAGTAAATTTACATTGTTCTACTATTGAAATAAACTGCCAGTGGCATGCGTAGTAGGGCAATGTTTAAACAGATGCTCACTCTCTGGTTTTTTTTGGAGCAAGGATGCTAATAGTGGTTAATTTTACATCAAATGAAGTGAGTTTTCAGCAGCATTTAGAACTTTTCTGTGTGTGTGTGTGTGACTTAAGTTGTAATGATGAACTCAAGATCGAATTTGTGTATTTTGAAAAAGAAAAACCCAGAGGAATGGTTGGTGGAAACTTTTTGTGATAGGTTTCAACTGTCAGATACTTAAGTAGTGAAACATCTCTATTGGAAAAAAATTATTAGCTGTGTAGCACTGTTTGTGTTTAGTTTTTTTTTTTTAAATTGGTGTATACATAGTAATGTTTTCAGAGTTACGCAGTTACGAAAGTGACAAGAACTCTCTTCCTATGTGTACGTACAGTGCTTTTAGATAATGGATACTCTAATTTTAAATAGGGCTTCTAGGCAAAAGTAAATTACAGATAATGAGTTACAGCAGAGGGGAAATTTGTGGGACAGTATTGCCCAGAAACAGTTGTAGCATGTGTATGCACTAAGCCCCAGAAGTATTACCTTGTGTGAGAATAGTAAAACGAACATAACTGGGAGGAAGAAACCCAGCTATGAAGAAAGAGAGCAGGTTTAAATGAGGTATTTTTTCCCCTTGAAATTTTACCATAAATTCAGAATGGGAGGATAACTACATTTCATGCCAGTTTTGTATTTGGTCCAGGCGCTCTGACTGAGACATTGAATGCTGGAAAGTCAAATTTTTTCTTAAGCTTTGGCAGTTTTTAAGTATGAGACTGAGAAAATTACCACCAACTTCTGTTTAAATATCAATATAAAAGTTTGTGGGTAAAATTCTGTCCATGTTGAGGTTAATGGCGTCAGGATTACACCCCGTGTATCTTCCCACCCCTTCCTCCTGGAGTGAGGCATCCTATGCATCCCTGTCATTGTCTAATAATCCTCCATATTTTCCTGCCTGCTTTTCAACCTGCTGTTCCCCATCCTTAAAACATCTCATGGTGTCCATAGTGCTTGTGGTTGAGGAGGATTGAACAGAACTCCTTATCCAGACCAGAAATGTTGCTGCTTATTAAATATTTGGGGTGATACCTGGGGGGACAGGCGTGGATGGGAGGAGACTTCATACCTAGTCAGCATTGGTTAAGGTTTTAGTCCTTAGTTTTCCTGTTTGAATTCTGGCCATAAAACATTATTGAATGCTGCACTCTGAAAACTGTTAGAAAAGAGCCCTTAGGGTGGCATGAAGGACTGTTTTTATTCTTTCCTGGTGGCTGTTTATCCACCTGGCTAGATCCACAGTTTACATGCATAGTGTTTTATAGGTGCACGGATGTGCACATCTTCAAGGTGTCTGAAGTGAGTGTATATTAAAGTACAAGGAGAAAAGAGAGGAATAAACAGAGAAAAGTGGTTTTATTTTATCGCAAAAACAGGGCAGTTTTGTCACCAAAAGTGACATTGCAGTGTGTACACCTCCACTGTTTTGCCACCAAAGCTGCCTTTTGCCAACAAAACTCTGTTGTGTAGATAACACCTTCGTATACGGCTTTAGGAATGGGTACCAGATTAGCTGTATGGAGCCAGCATAGTCCTTCATGACAAATCTTTCATATTTTCAATTTAATATGAACATTTGTTAAAGCTTTTGCTTCAGTGTTCAGCAGTTTTCAGTTACTGCTAGTGGTGAGATGTCTGTTTCCATCGGAAAATTTGAAAAATTTAATTTTTGGTGCTATATTTTCTTACCAAAAGCTGTTTTTTTTTTATTTTTAATTTTGTAAATTAAAACTTTTCCTGAGGCTGTTCATACAATTATAGGCATAGATAATAGGCAGAAACCTGTTGATATAATAATCCAGAAGTGTATCTCAAATTGTGATGTATGTTTGTTTGTTTGTTTGTTTGTTTGTTTTTGTTTTATTTTTGTTACGGTTGTCTGTGAGAGATCTTTATCATGACTTCAGTATGAAAAGGCAATTCATGTGCAGTCCCTATAAAGAAGTTAATTTAAGTCAGCTTCAGATTTAAGAGGCTTTTAATTTTCTAAATTATTTAAATACTTTTGGTTTTCCTTGTATGTTAGAAATTTTTGTCCCCTATTTATACATCTGTAGTGAGTTTACCAATCAAAGGAAGCTGTTCTCATTTAATGCATAGCTATCTTTAGACTTTTGGAGTGTTAGATTTGTCAATTGTGATACTGTAGAATCTCAAAAGTTTTTTATGCTTAAGCAGCTACATTTGCAGGTAAATGGATTTTGGGTTCCCTATTAGTGCTGTTCTTGCAGATGCTGACACTGAGTCTAATGTGCATTGACAATGTTTGCTGCTTTCTTTTTATAGAACATAGAGGGACATCTTCAGAACTATAGATAAAATGACAAAGGGAAATTTATATGAGTTTGTTTCCTTGCAACATGCATACACAGCATGCTGCCAGTATATAATATTATGTAACATAAAGATATGTACAGGACTCTTTTTTGCTGAAGGGAGAACTAAAAAATATGTATGGGTTTCATTGTTTAGAAGGGGTCTCTCACTCTTGCCCTAAAATCTTCAATTGTGTTGGAAGTTGATATAAACAAACATAATAAAATAGGTCTCAGGAAGCAAAACTGTTCTTGTTTTCAAGCTAAATTGGTGTTTCCAAAACTCCTTTTTTGGGATTGAACTCTGCCTTTAGATGTTCATGATAGACTTGCACTATGACAGCATTTGCCCTTTATAATTCAGAACTAATTTACAACAATTTTTTTTCATTCTACTAATCACACATTTTAAGCTGTACACAGAAAGTGCCTTTGTAACTCCTTATAATTATTTTGCAATTTTTGTGTGTTCTTTCATTGGATCATTGAAGCTATGTGTCTGTATTGTGGCATTAAACCCTTTCATTATATTATAAGCCGCCATTTTCAAGTGTTTATGATTTAATTTAATTGTACAAATATGTTCTTTGTTGTTAGCTTTCAAGGTAGTTGGTTCTTGATCATTGTGTAGTGCATTCTGGGAAAGTTATTTGTTTAAAATCTTTTTGATGCCTTTGCAAGACTTTTTTAAACAGTCAGCATCTTTCATATCACATGCAAAAGATGTTGCAGATAAGTTTTCCCTATAATGAAACTTAAAATCACTTCCACAGTTATGATGATTAACTGGTAGAAGAAGAGTTTAAAAACAGAAGTGATATTAGAAGTAGTTGACTAATGTTAGATGAATATGATCTAAGACCTAAATTTTGGCAAATGACCAACCTATAAAATAGTCTAATTTGCATTTGTTTTTTAGAATAAAAAATAGAGTAAACAGAGATAATATTTTAGAAATCGCTACTGTTCATGTGCTCTGCTTCAACTTAGTTATGCTGGGGCGATATTGGCCCTTGAATTGTTACGGTTGAACCCTACCTCAGATCAGAAACTCAGGTTTTGTTTTGATTAGCACCAATTTCCATTACAGTATGACCTCCGTGCAAAAATACCAATTTAATGATGATTTGTGAAAGATGATGTCCAGTCTGCCTGTTGTGAATTTTACTTGCTATGAAAATATTGAAGATTTTAATTATTTGTGTTCTGTATGTACTCTACATACATTTTAGTCCAAGGCAGGGAACTATCTAAAGGGCCCATTTTCCATTTACACAGCAAGAAAGCATCAGTAAAGTTATTTAGCATCCTTATACAATGAACATGATAATGGACATGTGTGCAAAACTTGGGGGCAGGAATCTGGGAATGTGTGTTTCCCACCCTTACAATATATTCTTCTCAAACTATCAGATGGTTACCAGAGGAAGAGGCCTTGCTGTGCATCAAACGTTGGATATGCTTTTTGATTCACTGTAAACAAATGCATGTCACACTAAGGAAGTAACCACCTTGTGAAAAGGCAAACATCTCCACATTATCCATATGTTCAGGGTTTTACTGATCGCCATATTTGGGGTCGGGAAGGAATTTTCCTCCAGGGCAGATTGGAAGAGGCCCTGGAGGTTTTTCGCCTTCCTCTGTAGCATGGGTCACGGGTCACTTGCTGGAGGATTCTCTGCTCCTTGAAGTCTTTAAATCACGATTTGAGGACTTCAGTAGCTCAGACATAGGTGAGGTTTTTCGCAGGAGTGGGTGGGTGAGATTCTGTGGCCTGCGTTGTGCAGGAGGTCAGACTAGATGATCAGAATGGTCCCTTCTGACCTTAGTATCTATGAATCTCTCCTGCAGATCCTCAAATTCTAAAGCCTTATCTAAACCTTCCTGGTCGACCCCCTTGTTAACTGTGATAGTGAAGCAGAGTAAATTCCCCGCCCCCTCCGCAATATACATTCAAGGTGCTGTTTGCTTTGCATTAAGACAAAATAGTCAATAAAGAACCAGGCTTCCTGAGGTATCACTACACCACTCAAATAGGCTCCTTGCTGGTTCCCTTCATCTGCTCTGAAATTCCATCCACATCGTACGTTAAGTAACTTGAAGAACTGACCAGCACCAACACAGACTCCTTCCTGAATCGCCTCTCTCACCCTGACTTCATTCTCGTAGGTAGTCAGCATCGTTAGGATGGGAAAGAGCTCCCACTGGCTTATGCTCCTATCCCATCCCAGATCCACTGAGCAGAGCTCAACTTTCAGGTCGGACTCTGGCGCCTCATCCTTTCCTTCACAGAAATCCTATTGGAGGGACTAAGAGATTGTCTAGCACTTGATAACCTCTATCTCTTAATTTTCCCTGAATAAGTTGAGACTGGCCATGACTGAGAAGGCTGCCAAGTGTAAAACACCCATCCCAGGGGCATCACCTGGGGTGTGAAATTGAAAATGTCCATGCTTGTAGTGCATACAAAGAAATTCTGGGTGCCATGATCCTGTCAGGGACTAGAATCCCTAATAGAATACCTACTTGCCTGTCTCTAACTTGTCTCCAAACAAGCGGGGCTAGTGTCGGTGAGTGGGCTTTTTGTATTTCACTTTGCTGGCAGTACTCCTAACCTACCAGCCAGTGTGCAATGAAGTCGACAGGCTTGTATTTTCGTTTGAATCCACACTTGCTGCAAAACAAAAATTGCATCCAGGTGGCCAAACCAGGTGCAAAGCTGGTTTTAAGTAAAATGTTGTATGTTACCCAGTTATGCCACATCAGGTGGGGAAGGGACTTGTACCTCCCTCGTCCCTTGCTATGGTATGCTTTTTGGGGGGTTGTGTCTACCCCTGGGCTGCATGTTTATGAGGAAACCATCTCCCGTCTTTTGGGCTGATGCACAACTTCTTTTCTCTGTCCAGCCTCAGTGTGTGCTGTGAGTCAGGGTCTCTTGACTGAGGTGCCCACCACTACCCAGGGTTGTGCCCTGCCATAGGCTGCAGCCTTCTGGTTGCTGCATATACCTTGGATGCTGTCTCACCTACCTGGTCTTGGCTGGGGTCTTAACTACAGCAACACTGGTCTGTATCTATTTCCCCAATTTCCACTGAAGTCTTTGCCACCGCTGCCCTGGGGTCATGCCTCAATTTCCACAAACTTGGTTCTCCAGTTTCCACTGGCAGCCACTCTGAACTGTGCCTGCATTTCCCCAATTTTGGTTCTCAGTATCTGCAGGGAGCTTGGCTTCAGCCAACCTGAGCTGTGCCTCAGTTTCCCCAATTTTGCCCGCCCCTCCTGCCCCCCATCCCCCAGTTTTGGCTGGGGTCTTAGGATGAATGTGGCCAAGTTGTGTGTCAGTTTCCCCAGTGTCAGTTACCTCACCATATAGCATGTCCCATCCTCTCAGCGGCAATTGTCTCAATGGCCTTTGGCCCCTGACACTAAATTGCTTCTCTGAGTTGGACATAAGGTGTCTGATCTGTAACATTGTGCCTGCTGGGGAGACCCATGCTCTGCTGGTGGCTTCCGGCCCCCTGGTCCCGCACCGCTGGGTAGCTTGCAGCGTGCCCACAGGGTTGCTTTCTGACCCCTTAATGTGTGGACTCTAAGACTTGGGGAATCCCAGATAAGAAATTCCAAATTCTGGGACTATCCCTGTATCTCCCCGGTTCTCCTTCCTGCCCCTCCCAGCTCTTTTGTGGTGGGGAGAGCCCAGTCAGCTAACCTCTTCCCCTCCCCTCAGAAGGGACCACACAGCTCTGTGGCAGGAAAAGTGTAGCCAGTCGTAGTGCGCCTCTCACCCGGGTGCTTCCGTACTAATGTCCCGATGTACTGACTTGTCCCTAATGACCCTCCCACTCACTGTTCTGTGGTATGTTGAACCCAGCCTGCCACCCAATGGGACCCACTCACAGTCCAGTGGTATGGGGAGCCTGATCAGACCTCTGCCTCTGCAAGGAGCCATTTGCCCTTCCTGCTCTGGGCTTCCCCTCCTCCTTCCCCCCTGTCCACCGCACATACTCCCACATATGGATTTGGGGGGTGGGATGGGGAAGAGAGATCTGTTGTGATCCTGAGGTAATTTCAGCTTGTCCTCACTGGGACTCTGCTGGTCACCCTGAGGCTCCTGACCCCAGGCACTGCATAGTGGTGCCCTGTGGTGCTTGTAACTGTGGCAGGTCCTCCGCCACCTATCAGCAGCAGCTGCTCAGTGATTGATGAGAGTCTGGTGGCCCACCCTTGCTTCTCCAGGACTGCACAGGGGTATAAATGCCCACCCTATCTCCTCATCAGTTGGAAGGGCAGTAGCCATCCTCCCCAGACACTCACCTGGTCCATCTGTTTTCTTCTCCTCTCTGCTCCATACAGGTCAACTCCCTCCCACCTTTACTCCACCTCTGTTTTGCTACCAGTTGCAGGGGGAGCCCATAAAATGGCAAGAACCTCTTTTCTTCCAGCCAGCCAGGCAAGGACCCAGTGCATAACGTTGCAGTTGCACATTCTTTGCATTGCTGTTGCAGAATGGCTGGTAATGACCACAGGATTACTAGGTGGCAGTTACACATTACACAGTAAAAAATGTGAAATGGGGAGGCTGTCAGTGCTGTCTCTAAATGGCATCCCATAGATTCTATTCATTGCTGCTTAGCTCTAACTGCTGATTCAGGTCCTGTTCCTGCCTCCCTAGTTGCTTTCTCTGACAGCTTATCCCAAACCTTGTGGTGCTGACAGGATAAAGCCAGATCTTGAATCTCTTACTGTCACTGTGTGGCATGCAGCACGGCTAGCACAACCCTTCCCTGCAAATACTTTCATTTGTCAAATCTGGGTGTGCACCGCATGCCTCCCGTGTTCTCTTTGCATGCCACTGGTTGTCATGAACCATTTTGTATCATGTCAGATAATTTTCTAATGACCCTTCTTAGGCTGTTCAGATGCCTATGTTGAATGATTTCCACCCTTTAGAACTAATTTTCTGTGTCTTGGAAGCAGCTGTTCAAATAGCTGTTCGGCCTCTAGCAATTTACTTTAGCCTTTAAACTGCCAGTGTTAGCCATCAGTATTCTCAGAATCATAGGCTCATTCATTTAGAAATGTTCAGATGCCTTGCCTTGTTAATATGCTAGTTCCTGGTATAGTATAATGCAGCATACTTTACTGATCATGAAGGCAGGAAAGATCATGTTTTCTTCACATACTGTCTAATGCAATGAATGAAGTATACAAATAATTATAAAGGCCTTCCTCAATAAGGAGAAATCATTATCTTCACTGCATTTAATGAAGGGCTGATTGTCAACTGACAGACTTTTCTTTTTCTCCATCCAAGTGTTAATGATCTTAGAAAACTTGGATTGCATAATCATTATTATGATTATTATTATTATTAATAAGTTATTTATTTGTATAGTGGTATGGTCTGGGCTCTACTGTGTAGTGCAAACATGAGGTAAAGATATGGTCTGGTCTCTGTCCCAAAAAACTTAGTCTCATTTGAAAAAAGGTGCAACAAGCCAGGTGTCTTTTAATTCAAGTTAATTGCTTGTCAATTATGAGTTAACTAAAACGTTTTTGCATCCTCATCGGGACACTGAACAAATATTTGTTCCACAAATTTTATAGTTTACTGTAGGACTCTGTATAGCGGTGGTTCTCACTGGCGTATAAATACCCCTGGGATACCCAGAGGTCTTCCAGGGAGTACATCAACTCATCTAGATATTTTGCCTAGTTTTACAGCAGGCTACATAAAAAGCACTAGCGAAGTCAGTACAAACTAAAATTTCAAACAGACAATGACTTGTTTATACTGTTCTATATACTATACACTAAAATGTAAGTACAATATTTATATTCCAATTGAATTATTTTATAATCATATGATAAAATGAGATAGTAAGCTATTTTTCAGAAATAGTGTGTTATGACACTTATTTGTATTTTTATTTCTGATTTTGTAAGCAAGTAGTTTTTAAGTGAGGTGAAACTTGGGGCCATGCAAGACAAGTCAGACTCCTGAAAGGGGTAAAGTAAAAGGTTGACAGCCACTGCTGTAGAGTGTCTGAGTTAATTAGCAAAAAGAGTACTTGTGGCACCTTAGAGACTAGCAAATTTATTAGAGCATAACTTTTTCCACCAAATGCATCCGATGAAGTAAGCTGTAGCTCACGAAAGCTTATGCTCTAATAAATTTGTTAGTCTCTAAGGTGCCACAAGTACTCCTTTTCTTTTTGCGAATACAGACTAACACGGCTGCTACTCTGAAACCTGAGTTAATTAACAGTCAATTAACTTGAGTTAAACTCTACCATAGACATACCAGGAGTGTAGCAAACAGCAGGAAAGAAAGGTGTAGAGAGAGGGGGAAAATGAAGGTAATGGTAATAAGACTGTGGTCGTAATAGGGTAACTATTGTGCAATTTGTGTCTTCCTCACTGCACCTAAGTTCTATTTCTCCCCCACTCCCCCCACAAAAAACCCCAAACCCCCACAACTCTTTATCATAAGGCCTGCCTGTGTGTATACACACAGGAACTTAAACAAAATCCCATTAAGAATGTTGTAGCTTGAAAGCCCTAAACATTTTGAAAATCCAAGACATTTGGGAGTATAATTTTCTCTGCTCCATAAAGGTATGTCTTTAAACATAAGTATGGATCTTTAAGTTTTTCAGCTACTTCTCAATTTTTCTGAAATTCTTAAGAATAATATTTAATAAAAATAATAAATACCAAGCTCTTATAGAACGCTTTCCATCAGTAGACCTCCAAGTGTTTTTATGCAAGAGTGTTCACCTTGTAAATATGTGGAATGGATAAGGTCATATAGTCTGTACATTGTATTTGTAAGGCTGACGGTGTTATGGCGGGTACCTGGTTGAATATGGTGGGTACGGTCTTTGACCTACACTCATAGAATTATGGGTTGTAGCGAGAAGGGCTATGAGGTCATCTAGTCTGACCTGTATATCACAGGGCATTGAATTTCACCCACTGAATCCTGTATTGAACCTAATAACTTTGTTTGTCTAAAGCATATCGTCCATAAAGGGAGTCGGTCTTGATATGAAAACATCAAGTGATGGAGAATCCACCACTTCCCTTGCAATGGTTAATCACGCTCGCTGTTAAATAAATAAATAAATAAATAAATCGTTCCTTGTTTCTAATTTGAATTTGTCTGGCTTTAACTTCCAACCATTGGTTCTTGTTATGCCTTTCTCGCTGTAGTTTGAAGTCCCTTTTAGTACCTGGTATTTTTCCCACAGTGAAAGTACTTATACACACTAGTTGTCACCTCTTGAATTTCTTTTTGATAAGCTAAACAGACTGAGCTCCTTAAGTCTCTCACTATGTGACATTTTTGACAGCTCTAGAAAAAATGTTTCTTTTCTGCACTTTTTTCATTTTTCCAACATCCTATTAGAAATGTAGATACCAAAACCGGATGGAGCTTTCCAATATCAGACTCACTGGTGTCGTATAGATAGGTGAAATCACCTCCTTGTTCCTACGTACTATTCCCCAGTTTATCCATTCAAAGATTGCATTCAATCTTTTTGTCACAGCATCACACTAGGAGCTCATGTTCAGTTGTTAGTTCACTATGACTTAGATCCCTTTCAGAGGTCACTGATTTTCAGGATACAGTCCCCATTCTGTAGGTATGTACTGCATTTTTTGTTCCTAGATGTGTGACAGCCATAGGTTGAATCTGATAGTTGTATTTAAGGGTAAGCAGGGAGGAGGGGAAAAAAATCCCAAACAATCCATCTTTTTACATGTAAATTGAGCATCTTTGATGGGGAAATATTGACGGCCGATGAAAATTGATCCCTTCAATGCCATGTTTACAGTCTATTTTCAGAGTAGAATCGCACTTTTTAACAGCTTTAGAATTAACTCTTTATCAGGTAACTTCAGTTGTAGGGACTTAAAAGTCAGCTGGTGGTGGACAGGTTTTTCTGCCCATTAAACTTGATGGAGACTGAGGACATGTTGTGAAGGCTGGTGGAGAGGAATAATTGAAGAAGAGATGCATTTCAAGTAGAACGTCGTCATTTTTCATGACAGTACTAAGAGTTATAACTAGAGGTCAGAATTTTTTTTCCTAGAGAAAACTTGAATTTTTCCCCCTAAGAAATCAAAAACTGAAATATTTAAGCCAAAAGCTCAAATGACATCATGGTGCCTCATGAGAATTGTAGTTCAGATGCCTCGTGCTCCCATTCTTCTTCCTGGTTGGACTACATCTTCCATGATACACCTCAATCTCCTGGAGAGGGGAGGTGGAGCACCAGGGGAGATAAAGTCTGTTGGGAGAGTCAGGCCTGTACAGGAGAATGGGGACAAGAGGCCACTGAACTACAGTTAACATGAGGCACTATGGTGGCATATCCAAAAAAAAATATTTCATGTTTTCTGTGGAAAGCAGACCTGTTTTGGAGAAATTATGTTTAAATGAAAACTCAATTTTATGTTAACAAACAGTTTATATGGAAAAATTTTGAGCAGCCCTGGTTGGTTCCTGCTTAACTATGGAATCTTCGCTATGCCACCAAATCTTGATTTCTTTCTTCCTCTTTTTTTTTTTTTAAGAGAAAATGTTGTTTTGGGTTTTTTCTTAGTTTTTGTAACAATGGTAAAAAAAACACTCCAGCATTTTCATGCTTCTTTCACTCTATTCTATTTCCTGTTTGAGGTAGAGACTATTGACAGGGTACTGAATTGGTTTGCCTAAATTACTGGAGCACATCTTTAGACTTCCTGAAAGTTAACAGAAATATTTATGCAAAGTTTTTTAGGTATCTTAAAATCTACTAAGTATTTTGCCTGGATATTAGTATGCAGTTCAAATATTTTAACTGAATGCATTTAAAAACCTGGTCATAGAAATAGTCATGCATCAACTTTGGTGAGCAAAAACGGTGGAAGTGTTGTTTTTAAAGTGTAAAACAGAATGTCTTTGACTTTTCTTCTAAAAATGAAAAGTTTAATTGTATTGAACTCTAGGATTTGTGCCATTTTTTGTTTAATGATTATGTTGATTATGCTTTGTTCGAGCTGACTCATTTTTCAAGGGTTTTTATTGCAGTAATTTACAACAAAAAGCTTAGAAGGAAGTGAAACATCAGGACACTGAAGATTCTTTATTATTTTTTTTTTTTACAACTGTTTATTGAAGTTTATGTTAAGATTAATTATTTCTTGGGGCTTATATTCTGTGAAATATTTTTTTCCCTTGGTATCATGTCTGCTGTATCAATGAATGTTTTCCCTTTCCCTCCAGAATTCTGTATGAATCACCATAATTATTAAACTTTCATCTTCTTTGATATTGAAGAGTAGTTGAAACTGAACACATGTAGCTTTTCTTAAGAGTGCTTTTTAATTAATTTGTTGATAGAAGAAATGAGATACAGACTAACATAGGTTAATTACAAAATTCTCAAGAAATAAATAATGCTATAGTATTAATGTTAGTTGCTGTTGAGCTTTATTTTTCTCCCTTGAATTAGATTGCATTGTGGTTACTGCCTTATTATTGCATAATAATTTTAACTTTAAATTTTACAGTAATTATTAGGGCTGTCAAGCGATTAAAAAATTAATTGTGATAAATTGTGCTGTTAGACAATAACAGAATACCATTTATTTAAATATCTTTTGATGTTTTCTACATTTTTAAATATATTGATTTCAATTACAACACAGAATACAAAGTGTACAGTGCTCACTTTATTTTTGGTTACAAATATTTGCACTGTAAAAAAAACCAAATGAAATAGTATTTTTCAATTCACCTCATACAAGTACTGTAGTGCAATCTCTTTATCATGAAAGTTGAACTTTAAAATATAGAATTATGTACAAAAAATAGTTGCATTCAAAAATAAACAATGTAAAACTTTAGAGCCTGCAAGTCCACTCAGTCCTATTTCTTGTTCAGCCAATTGCTCAGACAAACAAGTTTGTTTACATTTGCAGGAGATAATGCTGCCTGCTTCTTGTTCACAATATCACCTGAAAGTGAGAACAGGCGTTCTCATGGTACTATTTTAGCTGGTGTCGCAAGTTATTTACATGCTAGATGAGCTAAAGATTCATATGTCTCTTCATGTTTCATCCACCATTCCAGAGGACATGCGTCCATGCTGATGACAGGCTCTGCTCAATAACAATCCAAAGCAATGCGGACCGATGCTCGTTCCTTTTCATAATCTGAGTTAGATGCCACCAGCAGAAGGTTGATTTTCTTTTTTGGTGGTTTGGGTTCTGTATGTTCGGAATGTTGCACTTTTAAGACTTCTGAAAGCATGCTCCACACCTCATTCCTCTCAGATTTTGGACAGCACTTCAGATTCTTAAACCTTGGGTCGAGTGTTGTAGCTGTCTTTAGAAATCTCACATTGGTACCTTCTTTGTGTTTTGTCAAATCTGCAGCGAAAGTGTTCTTAAAATGAATAACGTGCTGAGTGATCACCCGAGACTACTTTAACAAGAAATATATGGCAGAATGTGTGTAAAACAGAGCCAGAGATGTACAATTCTCCCCCAGGGATTTCAGTCACAAATTTAATTAATGCATTATTTTTTTAACGAGCATCATCAGCCTGGAAGTATGTTCTCTGGAATGGTGGCCGAAGCATGAAGTGGCATAAGAATGTTTAGCATATCGGGCACGTAAATATCTTGCAATGCCAGCTACAAAAGTCCAATATGAGTGTCTGTTCTCACTTTCTGGTGACCTTGTAAATAAGAAGTGGACTGCATTATCTCCCATAAATGTAAACAAACTTGTTTGTCTTAGTGATTGGCTAAACAAGAAGTAGGACTGAGTGGACTTTTAGGCGCTAAAGTTTTTTGCATTGTTTTGGTTTTGAGTGCAATTATGTAACAAAAAAATTCTACATTTGTAGGTTGCATTTTCACAATAAAGAGATTGCACTACAATACTTGTATGAGGTGAACTGAAAAATACTATTTCTTTTGTTTATCGTTTTTATAGTGCAAATATTTATAATAAAAAATAATATAAAGTGAGCAGCGTACGCTTTAACAACAAGAAGTCTGGTGGCACCTTAAAGACTAACAGATTTATTTGAGCATAAGCTTTCATGGGTAAAAACCCCTCTTCTTCAGATGCAGTGTACCCTTTGTATTCTGTGTTGTAATTGAAATAGAGATATTTGAAAATGTAGAAAACATCCAAAAATATGTAATACATTTCAATTGGTATGCTGTTGATTAACAGTGTGATTAAAACTGTGATTAAACATTCATTTTTTGATTTAATTGCGTGAATTAATTGCAATTAATGACAGCCCTAGTAATTATACATTTGTCTTTATTGCTCCATTGGGAGCAACACAGAGAGAGGAGCTGCATACTAAGCAGCTCTAATCCATTTGTTTTGTTGCAATATTTCAAAGTTTTTAGCACTCCACCACTGTCCCTATTATGTTGAAATTTTATCCAGATCAGAATTTGAAAGAATATAGTTTTAATGAAAAAATACTGTATTTTTTGTGTGTAAGAAATAAATGTTGATAAAAGAGCCTAGTATTTTGTGGCTCAGTGCATTGCAGTTTGTGATACAATAACACTTACTTCACGCCCTAATAAAGACTGACTGTTAATAGCCAGCCTAGGTGATAACCTGTCTTGGTCAGCTGAACACATTACCCTAGCAGGATGCTGTGGAGAGGGAGGGTTTAACAGCATCTGTACATTCCTGTTAGATCCAGGTCTGGTTTACATTTAAAATTTAGACTGATCTAGCTACATTGCTCTGGTGTGTGGGAAAAATTCTCACCCCTGAGTGCTGTAGTTAAGTCAGCCTAACCTCCGATGTAGAAGTGGTGTAGGAAGTGTCTACTGGTGCTCAAGAGCCTATAGTGTAGATATGGTTCTAGGCTTGGAGCTATCTTCTCTCTTCAGACCAAAAGTGTGCGTCTTCAAAGCAAATGCTTCTCTTAGTAGTCTTGCTTCACTTCTTTCAGGAGCCTCACTTTCTGGAACCTGAATAAGTAAACCTTGGTTGGACCATGTCTTGCTGGGCCCAAGGCAAGCTGCACACGGTCCAAAGGTTTTTATGAAAGCTACAATTCAGTTTAGATTAAATGCAAGGCTGTTTGGAAATCCACTGTGAGGTGAACATATTCATTGCTATTTTAGGCTGTTGGCAAGAGCTGAGTCTGATTGCAGTGAAAATACAACCTTCAGGAGAACACAAGAAGAGAGTGTCTAAACATGATTCTATTAGCTAAGAAACAAGATGTCTATTTACAGGATAGGGCTTGTAGACTCACTAAACCCCCTGGCTGTAATAAACGCTATGTTTAGGGGGAGAAAAAATATTGCTTATACTTAAGGCATTTATTAAGACAGTTTAGGATTACAGGGATGGAGTAGTTGTTTTCCTGGGAACTTGACAAGGGATAAAGTTTCTACAGAAGCTAAATAAATTAATGAGCCTGGCTGACATGGCTGGATCAGTTACCCTGTGGGACTGACTTTTTTTTGTCCAGAGTCAGGCTAGCCTTTTCCTAAAGGAAGGCTTCCTGACTTTCTGAGAAGTTCTGAGGTTTGACAATCTGTTAGTCTGCAGCTTTACAGTCATGAAAGGTACAGGTACAAGCAATGCTGGTTGCATTTCATGACTTCTGTAATTTAAATGGTTCATCGTTATGGGTTCTGCAGGATGGCGTTGGGAGATAAGTGTGTCATCTAATCCCAACAAGGCAGAAGACCTGACCCTTTATGCTGACCATGAAAAGTAATTCAAAATCAATGGAAGTACAGATGGTGGCTAGCCTCTCCTGTCCCATAGAACTCCCGTGCTAAGAGGAAGAAAGGAGATTTCAAGCTGTATTCCATTGTCTAACAGAGGCTTCCAAAACAGAGGACCCTTGCTGGGACTTCCTACCTTTAATAGTGGGCGTGAGTGATTTTCTTCATGTGTAGCCTTATCTTTCCTCCTGGCAAGGTCACAAAAATACTTCTGAAGGTGAAAACATCTGCTGCTGGAGATAATGGTATGGAGTTGGTTCCAGTCTCCACCTCAATGTGAAGGAACTGTGTGCGCGCCTAACTTACCCACCATTGATAACCTTGGAACTGGAGATTTTTGGGCAGATGACTGGTGAGAAATAAAAATTATTTGTTAATTTATTCTTCAGGTTAACGTAATAGCACAGGCAGATCATGAGCTAGTGAACTTCTCCATTTCCTCTCAAATCTACCCCCTATTTTTTTCAGCACCCAAATAAAAAGATGCTGTTATCTCTGATAGTGGATTTTCTCTTCCAGAGAAAAAAATAATGTATGTCAGTTCTCAAGTTTGTAGAGATTGCCATTAAAAGGAATAGCTCTAGCAAATTTCTCCTTGCAATCACCAGAAACTATATGTAAGTAACATACATATTTATTAGTGTTTGGTACAAAGTAAGAACATATTCATAAGTGAGCATTGTGACTAATGATGCAATTATCCCCATTGATTGTCATTGTGTGTGTTCGTTTTTACAGCATCTACTTTTTACCGTCTAATATGCGTGGTTTCTGTTTGAATTAAGTAGTTTTATTGTAGCTTCGTACTAAACTGAGAATAAGTTACCTACTGTATTCTCTTTTGGTATGTGATTGAGTGACTAAGTATACACTCGGATTTAAAGTAATTATTTTAATGACTCTGAACTAATACTTGGTTTGCAAGGCCTGATTCCTGTCTCTGTATCCTATATCTAGTGTATTATGGAGTAGCTAAAGATGAGAATGGAGAACAAGTGTTAGGTTACAGAGTTCTTCTCCTCAAAAATAAGACTGCACTTGCTTTTGAATAGTTCCAGATGGAAGAATGTGAGTTGTAATTTATTTTTGTGAATTGAATTTCTTTAGAACTTTTTTTAAAAAACTACTCTTTAGAATAATTTTTAGGTGTTCTATAAACACTAGACAACAAAGAAATTTAGCTCGATTTGCTTAATATATACTAAATGGAACTTCCCCCAAAACACAATGCTAAACAAACGACAAAGAAACAAAAAAACCCAACCCAAAAAACCCTTCTTCGTGCAATGCTGTGGTTTCACATTTAAGCTTTCCACAGTCAGGACATGCTAAAGGCAAGACTGAATATACAATTCTTGTGTGTATTCATTATGATGCAATTCTCTAACTATGACTGCATTTCTCCAATAATACTATATATATATATATATATATATATATATATATATATATATATATATATATATATATATATATTTTGAAATCTTAGTTAAACATGTGCATTTCTTTAAAAGTTTATTCAACTGCTTATCCCAGGGACAAGTGGTTGAGAGGACTAAGGAGGTGTGGGTGGAGACACTTAGTTAATGAAGGAGGGGAAGCAACTGAGCGATTGGCTATAGCTGCTATTGTTATCCATTAGGTTAGACCACGCTGCCCTGCTAGGCAAATCCCTTGAACTCTGGGTGAAATCGTGGCCCTACTGAAGTCAATGGGAGTTTTGCCAATACTTCAAATGGGCCGGGATATCACTCTCGGTGCCTTAGTTTATCCATAGTGACTATATTTGCAAAGTAATATTAAGGCCCATTACTGTCTGCAGTGCAAAGAGAGCTTGGGACCTCCAGTCTGCGAGCCCAATGCCCTGCCTCTATGCCATGGGGCTTTTTAGTAGGAAGAAGTAGATCAGTTTTACCAAATCCTGGCTTTTCCAAAGCTTTTGTGGCTTGCAAGGTTGTCCTCATCTGTTTCAAGAGACCAAGGAATCCACCATGCAGCTAAATCTCTGTGTAGTCATGTGCAATGCATCTAGTATTAATGTTAAAATGTAAGATGTAATGGACTGTTCTACTGCTTGTGTACTGAGAGACATCTTCACTCTTGTTTTTTACAAAGTATTTTTAAACTTATAAAAGCACATACTACCCAATAATGACTGTGTACATGGCAAATTTCAAGTTTAAATATTATTTTCTTTTCTTTTCTTTTTTTAACAAGAAGATTGAGACTGGTGAATAGGTGGAGTATATGTTTCATTGCTTAAACTCGAAGGTTTTTTGCTCAACTTTTTTTTTTAAAAGACCTTTGAGGAGAGAACAAGCATGAAAAATTTCAGATGAAAAGGTAAAAAATATTTTATGAAGTTATTAGTATCAGAAAACAAGGTTATAATGGTAATTGTTTTGCAACATTAACTCTAACTGTAATTTACTGTATTGAATGCCATACTGTGTACATATGGAAAAACAAACCCATCCTTGACAAACTACTAGTCCTAGTTTTGATCCCAGTTATTTATGTTCAGGGTGTAGAAAGCTAAGTGTTATATTTTCCTTAAATTCAGTGTTGCCTTTAAAAAAAAAAAAAAAAGAAATTGTTAAATAAAGTGAACTAATTGTTATGGCTCAATGTTTCATTTGTAATGAGTTTATATCTTGGAAAATGACAGAAGAGAATGATTGCCAGGGTGAAGATTTAGTTGTCTGTATCTTCTTAGCCTTAATGATGAGCTGCAGGCTGGAGTAGTCTGTCTTTCTGAGGAATGGAGGTAATTGTTTTCTGTCTTGTTGCAGTCTGAATAGTCCCAGTATACCTGGGGGTGTTTTTTAGTTCTTTTGTTTTGTAATACTGAAGTGTTAAGTCCCTTTAAAATGAAGCCGGTACTATGGTCATGTTTCTGGGATGGAAGAAAAAATGTATTTTTCTGTTTCTCAGTGACGATAGTGGGGTAGGATCTAGCTTTCCTCCAGACAATTATAAAATCAGAATAGCTGGAAAACTCATTGCTGCAATAGAGAAATCTACTCTGGTTTTATTTCATTCATGGGCTAGAAGAATACCGGTCTTCGATTATTCATAAAAATCGTATACAGTACTGCACATGACAGCTTTGGTTTAGAACATCATTGCTTTTAAACTCTTGTAAATCTGTCTAAATGATTTTGAAGCATTGAATTAATCAACAAGTTGTTTTACATGTCTTAGCTGAATAAGTGTTAGGTGTCTCTGGCTCTCTAAAATGTAGAGGAGCTTTTCATGTTAGTGATGAGAAATACCATCTCTGTAAGGAGGACAGCGAGCACTCTGATACTTTGGATTTTAAAATTACTATGAATGTAAATAAAGTAAATGATTCTTAGAACATTTTTATTCTAGGATATTCACTTTAATTGAAGTTACAAGTAAACGTGATTAAAGAGAGAAATAGTCTTGTTGCCTCTGAAGAAACATTGTTTTATATCATAGATGTGGAAATATACAACTAAATAAAATTGTTTCTGAAGTATAGAACCTACTGTACAGTGCTATTTCAGAAATGCTACTAGCAAGGCAGCCAAGAACAAAATTAAGGGGAAATAAATTTAGTATGGAAAATTGGAACTAAGAATGATTGGTACTTCCTCATGCTCGTGGTCATCCTATTCTGTTTATATCATAACCTTTTGGAGTGTTCCTAGATTTTCTTCTGAGGGCATAGCCAGAGATCTTAACAGCCCCGGCATCCTAATATTATGATCTTCTTTATCTGTCACTCTTCTGTTCTTGCCAATAGTCTGTTTTCAGGGGGTTTGTCAAGTAAAATGCAAATTTGTCCCCAAATCTGCAAACATACTTAATTTTACATGCTGTGAGTAGTATCCTTGCTTTCAATGGGGTTAAATATTGAGTGTAACGTTAAGCATGGGCACAAGTCTTTGTAGAATTAGGAAGGAAACATTTTGATTTTATATTTGGTTTGAGAGCCATAACAAGAGGTTTAGGTTCCTCTAGTAATGTTCTGCAACTTTGTTGCAATTTCATTACCTTATTACCATCTGAAATGTGTCACCACAAATGAGTCCTCATATTGCTGTCCAGATGGTTTTAGGTCTAAGAAATGTTACCTAGTGGACAGTTACCCTAAAGAATTTGTCTCAGGACTTCGATAAACCGGTTTGTCCCTTCAAGGCCCTGTGTACACTGAGTTTTTTCTTAACATTTCTCACAATTTCAGCTGGTCTACTACCAGTGAAGTGCCATCTGGAAATTTTTGATTGCCAGTCCTGTGGTCATTTCTCTAGATTAAGCTTTCAGGAAGACACTGCCACCACAACTATCAATAACACCGTCTCGTTCTCGAGGGAAGCTGTTGTCTCATAGTAGCTAAAATATCTGTAGGATTTAGATGTTTAAAATACTTGCAAGTTTAGATCAAGCTAAAGTACTCATTCTCCCTAAGTGTACTAAACCTTTTTAGCTCAAGGAGAGGAAAACCCAGAAGCTGATAAAGTCAGCTTTGTTATGTGCACATACAAAAATGTAGGTGTGATAGTGAGTGTGTGTGTATATCTGCACGTGCTTTAAGAGGGAGACCTATTGTATTTACTGAAAGTACAGTGTCAGAACTTTATAAATCATAATTATTGGATGAGTTTTCCTCAAACCTGGCTTATTCCAAAAATCTCAGAGAAATCTACAGAGCAAACGATGTTCCGAAGAGCTTATGCTCTAATAAATTTGTTAGTCTCTAAGGTGCCACAAGTACTCCTTTTCTTTTTGCGAATACAGACTAACACGGCTGCTACTCTGAAACCGAAGAGTTCTGGCTCATATGCAAGTAATTTACCAGATTTATGAAGAAGTAAAAAGGGGGTTTAAATGGACGGTGCTTGGACCTATAACATAACATGTACTTCCAAGCATGCTGTGACAAACGATATATTTCATATGGAAAACATTGTACACGTAAATAATAGAAATGACAGCATTGCTGTTTTAGAGTAAAACTTTAAACATGGAATTACTGTAGTACTTTTACCCAAAGGGAGTTGAAGAGGGAGCTTAGGAAGAGGCAGAGATATTGGAGACTGTTTTTTTAAATGATATCTCTGTATTTTAATAAATTACAACAACATGGAGGGTGAAAGGAATAATATATTTTCAATTATATAAAGATAAAGATTAGTTGAAGAAATACCAAATATTATTAAAAACTGGGATGACCCTGTTGACTGCTATCCAGCCATCCGGAACAATAATTTGCTGGCTTAACCAGGCAACATTTTTTTGTTAGATAAAAGATCTTCCTTTATTCGCTTGCTTCTTTAAGTATAACTTTTTTATTCTATGCAAATATAATAAGTAGATTCCCTTCTTTATGTTCTGAGCTGCCACAGGCAATTACAGTGACTGAACAATATGTTGAGAGATAAGGTACTTGCATGGCTTGAAAAACTGGAATTGTTCTAATTTGATTTAGTTTCCCATAAGTATGTTGTTAAATGTTTAAAAAAAATTGTGAGCTAATTAACTTCTGTGACAGAAAAGTTCTGCCTTTCAATTAAAAATTTGGTTCAAACACTAAGAAAAAACCCACCTTTAATTCTCAGTAGTTTCTTTATGCCGTCAGAATAAAAATATTTGAACTTTAATTAGAAACTTCAGAAAAAGAAAATCAGTGGTTAATTTTCTGATCCTGCCAACCTTTTATGCACAGGAGTAAAGTTACTTATGGGGGTAGACATATTGGCTACAAATTATTCATTTGTTTAATTCTTCCAGGATGAAGCTCTAAGACAATGTAACAAATCATAGTATCTAATTTATTCTTCACACTACTCTCTTTTTGATGTTAATAAATTGTTCAGCGAATACTCTGAAATGTTTTCTAACTAGGTTAGGCAATGGTGTGTCTTGTTTCTACACCTTTAATAAAGCATAGCAGTCTGGTATATTGTAATCCGATTACTCAAATGGGGGAGAGCTTTAATAACATAGAATCATAGAATCATAGAATCATAGAATATCAGGGTTGGAAGGGACCCCAGAAGGTCATCTAGTCCAACCCCCTGCTCAAAGCAGGACCAAGTCCCAGTTAAATCATCCCAGCTAGGGCTTTGTCAAGCCTGACCTTAAAAACCTCTAAGGAAGGAGATTCTACCACCTCCCTAGGTAACGCATTCCAGTGTTTCACCACCCTCTTAGTGAAAAAGTTTTTCCTAATATCCAATCTAAACCTTCCCCATTGCAACTTGAGACCATTACTCCTCGTTCTGTCATCTGCTACCATTGAGAACAGTCTAGAGCCATCCTCTTTGAAACCCCCTTTCAGGTAGTTGAAAGCAGCTATCAAATCCCCCCTCATTCTTCTCTTCTGCAGACTAAACAATCCCAGCTCCCTCAGCCTCTCCTCATAAGTCATGTGCTCTAGACCCCTAATCATTTTCGTTGCCCTTCGTTGTACTCTTTCCAATTTATCCACATCCTTCCTGTAGTGTGGGGCCCAAAACTGGACACAGTACTCCAGATGAGGCCTCACCAGTGTCGAATAGAGGGGAACGATCACGTCCCTCGATCTGCTCGCTATGCCCCTACTTATACAACCCAAAATGCCATTGGCCTTCTTGGCAACAAGGGCACACTGCTGACTCATATCCAGCTTCTCGTCCACTGTCACCCCTAGGTCCTTTTCCGCAGAACTGCTGCCGAGCCATTCGGTCCCTAGTCTGTAGCGGTGCATTGGATTCTTCCATCCTAAGTGCAGGACCCTGCATTTATCCTTATTGAACCTCATTAGATTTCTTTTGGCCCAATCCTCCAATTTGTCTAGGTCCTTCTGTATCCTATCCCTCCCCTCCAGCGTATCTACCACTCCTCCCAGTTTGGTATCATCCGCAAATTTGCTGAGAGTGCAATCCACACCATCCTCCAGATCATTTATGAAGATATTGAACAAAACGGGCCCCAGGACCGACCCCTGGGGCACTCCACTTGACACCGGCTGCCAACTAGACATGGAGCCATTGATCACTACCCGTTGAGCCCGACAATCTAGCCAGCTTTCTACCCACCTTATAGTGCATTCATCCAGCCCATACTTCCTTAACTTGCTGACAAGAAAGCTGTGGGAGACCGTGTCAAAAGCTTTGCTAAAGTCAAGAAACAATACATCCACTGCTTTCCCTTCATCCACAGAACCAGTAATCTCATCATAAAAGGCGATTAGATTAGTCAGGCATGACCTTCCCTTGGTGAATCCATGCTGACTGTTCCTGATCACTTTCCTCTCCTCTAAGTGCTTCAGGATTGATTCTTTGAGGACCTGCTCCATGATTTTTCCAGGGACTGAGGTTAGGCTGACCGGCCTGTAGTTCCCAGGATCCTCCTTCTTCCCTTTTTTAAAGATGGGCACTACATTAGCCTTTTTCCAGTCATCCGGGACTTCCCCCGTTCGCCACGAGTTTTCAAAGATAATGGCCAAGGGCTCTGCAATCACAGCCGCCAATTCCTTCAGCACTCTCGGATGCAATTCGTCCGGCCCCATGGACTTGTGCACGTCCAGCTTTTCTAAATAGTCCCTAACCACCTCTATCTCTACAGAGGGCTGGCCATCTCTTCCCCATTTTGTGTTGCCCAGCACAGCAGTCTGGGAGCTGACCTTGTTAGTGAAAACAGAGGCAAAAAAAGCATTGAGTACATTAGCTTTTTCCACATCCTCTGTCACTAGCTTGCCTCCCTCATTCAGTAAGGGGCCCACACTTTCCTTGGCTTTCTTCTTGTTGCCAACATACCTGAAGAAACCCTTCTTGTTACTCTTGACATCTCTTGCTAGCTGCAGCTCCAGGTGCGATTTGGCCCTCCTGATATCTTTCCTACATGCCCGAGCAATATTTTTATACTCTTCCCTGGTCATATGTCCAAGCTTCCACTTCTTGTAAGCTTCTTTTTTATGTTTAAGATCCGCTAGGATTTCACCATTAAGCCAAGCTGGTCGCCTGCCATATTTACTATTCTTTCGAGTCATCGGGATGGTTTGTCCCTGTAACCTCAACAGGGATTCCTTGAAATACAGCCAGCTCTCCTGGACTCCCTTCCCTTTCATGTTAGTCCCCCAGGGGATCCTGGCCATCTGTTCCCTGAGGGAGTCAAAGTCTGCTTTCCTGAAGTCCAGGGTCCGTATCCTGCTGCTTACCTTTCTTCCCTGCGTCAGGATCCTGAACTCAACCAACTCATGGTCACTGCCTCCCAGATTCCCATCCACTTTTGCTTCCCCCACTAATTCTACCCGGTTTGTGAGCAGCAGGTCAAGAAAAGCGCTCCCCCTAGTTGGCTCCCCTAGCACTTGCACCAGGAAATTGTCCCCTACGCTTTCCAAAAACTTCCTGGATTGTCTATGCACCGCTGTATTGCTCTCCCAGCAGATATCAGGAAAATTAAAGTCACCCATGAGAATCAGGGCATGCGATCTAGTAGCTTCCGTGAGTTGCCGGAAGAAAGCCTCATCCACCTCATCCCCCTGGTCCGGTGGTCTATAGCAGACTCCCACCATGACATCACTCTTGTTGCACACACTTCTAAACTTAATCCAGAGACACTCAGGTTTTTCCACAGTTTCGTACCGGAGCTCTGAGCAGTCATACTGCTCCCTTACATACAGTGCTACTCCCCCACCTTTTCTGCCCTGCCTGTCCTTCCTGAACAGTTTATAACCATCCATGACTGTACTCCAGTCATGTGAGTTATCCCACCAAGTCTCTGTTATTCCAATCACGTCATAATTCCTTGACATCACCAGGACCTCCAGTTCTCCCTGCTTGTTTCCAAGGCTTTGTGCATTTGTATATAAGCACTTGAGATAACCTGTTGATCGCCCCTCATTCCCAGTATGAGGCAGGAGCCCTCCCCTCACAGACATTCCTGCCTGTGCTTCCTCCCGGTATCCCGCTTTCCCACTTACCTCAGGGCTTTGGTCTCCTTCCCCCGGTGAACCTAGTTTAAAGCCCTCCTCACTAGGTTAGCCAGCCTGCTGGCAAAGATGTTCTTCCCTCTCTTCGTAAGATGGAGCCCGTCTCTGCCCAGCACTCCTCCTTCATGGAACACCATCCCATGGTCAAAGAATCCAAAGCCTTCTCTCCGACACCACCTGCGTAGCCATTCGTTGACCTCCACGATTCGACGGTCCCTACCCAGGCCTTTTCCTTCCACGGGGAGGATGGACGAGAACACCACTTGCGCCTCCAACTCCTTTATCCTTCTTCCCAGAGCCACGTAGTCCGCAGTGATCCGCTCAAGGTCATTCTTGGCAGTATCATTGGTGCCCACGTGGAGAAGCAGGAAGGGGTAGCGATCCGAGGGCTTGATGAGTCTCGGCAGTCTCTCCGTGAATAAGAAAGGAGCACACTGGGGAACAACAATACAATTAAATATTTCCGATCTCTACGGTTTTCATGTGACATAAAGGCAATAAAATATTCTAAATTGCTCTGCTGTATGATTTTTTTTTTGGTCAGTAAATTCTATTAATAAAAAATACCATTGGAATTTTATGTGACTACATTTATATTTAGTACACTGGATTGTATGTTTTTAATCAGGTATCTAAAGCCATTTAACTGAGACATGTCCTTGTTTTAATTCTAAAATAACAAACAGATATTGATAAACGGCCAGAAATTGCACTTGATCAGCAAACATGGAGGCACTTAAAACTACCAAAGTCAGGGAAAGTGACAAGTTGTTTGGCTGGCGATGGCATCTCCAATTTTAAGTAGCTTGCCCATGTATATTCTATGCTTTTGTAATCCTGCCAGTTTGCAGGAAAGTGTTGGGGGTACTGCTATCTTTCTGCATGATGAGCAGAAGATGTAAACTTCTGATATCTCGGTCCTAGCTCTCTGACTGAATTAATATGTATTTGTGTACAGTGTGCGTTAACAATGAAGATGACTTTGGTTTGCAAAGACTTTTCTAGTATTGTGATGGTTCTCTAGTTGCTCAGGACTATCACCTTATTATCTCCCTGCCTCCAGTGAGAGAGAGAGAGAGAGAATTGTTTGTGACTTGCTGGATGTCAGCTCTCTGACACCATAACCTGTTAGTGACCCAATCTTCTCTGGGCTATGCTAGCCCTTACTTTGCCTTGCAGGTTCTACTCTAGGTGAACCCCAGTTCTCAAGCCCTTTGAAGCTTCTCATAGAGTGTCTAGCCCTTTATCCACTGAATACTCTCAGAAATACTAGGTTTACTATCCCAGAGGGGAAGTGTACACACCAACTTGTTTGATTCAACTCAAGATCACTTCCTTCTGGTCTCAAGTTGCAGTGGGGGAGGTTTAGGTTGGATATTAGGAAAAACTTTTTCACTAGGAGGATGGTGAAGCACTGGAATAGTTTACCTAGGGAGGTGGTGGAATCTCCTTCCTTAGAGGTTTTTAAGGTCAGGCTTGACAAAGCCCTGGCTGGGATGATTTAATTGGGAATTGGTCCTGCTTTGAACAGGGTTGGACTAGATGATCTCCTGAGGTCCCTTCCAACCCTGATATTCTGTTCTACCACAGCACAGAGATATATTTATAGTTAAAACCATGTTTATTATCAAAAATTTAAGACATAGTGAGTAAGGACAGGTGTAAACAGAAGGGTTACATATAAAACAAAATCATAACATGATTCCTAGGAACTAAACTTAACAGGCTAACCTTCAGTCTAAATACCTTTATCTCACCCAAATGTTCTTTGCAGCATTTCAACCAAGCTGGATTGAGAGCCTGTTTTCATGAATGTAATCGCACTGCCTGATTACTTCCTAGGTGCAAGATAAAAGGGTGTCTTCCTTTCCTTCTACTTGTATTCCAAAAGTTCATTGTTTGTACCCTGAGTCATAAGCCACCCTATAATTTATTCTCCAGTGTGCTGCTTCCTGCTAACTTTGTATGTAAATGACTCCCCATTTTGTTAACTTACAGTGCTTAATTAATATGTGGACTGACAAAGACAGATGATTAAGCACCTTTGTCTGTCAGAAACCTGTTTGTTAACTCTGCCTTAATACAGACTTTAGGAACATATTTTAGGCATACATAAATAATTTTTACATAGTACCTGTACATAAATTTCACAATGATATAAATGATCAGTGTGATCCTGGCTTTTGTTTAAGATCTTACATGATATTCTTTGGTGAACCAGAATGTAGATACTGAGATGAGGATATTCTTGAAACCCCCTTTACAAGTTGGCATTGAAGGGCCCTTAGGGTGACAAGTGTATATTATAAGTATGTGCAACTTTTGGGGAATGACAGGTGGGTTTAACATTTAACTTCTTTACCACACTATGTTTATCAATGTTTTGTAATACTTGTCTGCTTATTTTGATAAGCTCTGCCATAGTTTCTTCACCACGTATTGCACAAGCCATAGTACTTGGGCCAGGAAACTAGGGCATTTTCTGTAGCAGTGAAAAAGTGCCTACTATTTCCATCCCTTACATGTATAATTTCTCCCCTACTTGTACATGCATACACAAAACACACCAATGTGAGCAGCTGTTGAATAACCTTAAGTTGAAAGATTTCTGTTAGAGGGGGTATGTTTTCCAAATGTCAAAATTGGCCCTCTTCCTAAGAACATTCCCCCACTGCAACATTTCCCAACTCTCCCTACCCCCCCTTGAAAACCTGTGAGCGCTCTCGTTTTAATATCTTAGCTCTTGGTATCACCTGCACTCGAGTCGTCTTTAGGCTGCAGCTAACCACAGGCCTAGGCAACATGTCCTGGGAGAGGACATCTCTGTCCAGGTCCTTCTGATTGAGATTTCAATTGGGGATTAAGATTCGTGACAACCCTGTACTCTTTGCCTTTATTCTCTCCTTAGAGGAGTAAGGAGGTGTTTTCGCTCTCTTGCGGTAAATTGTGTGAAATGTAGAGCCATTCAAAAAACAGCATTTTCAGAAGATTCTGAAAAAATTAATTTCAGGACCATCAGAATATTTAGTTTTGATAATGTTCCCCACCTTCATGTCTCAAAGTCTTGCATTTTGAAGGTTGATTTGATTGCCTATGCCTTCACCATCCTCGCGAGTCAGGGTAATTTAATTCTGCTTTACATCTATTGATCTTGACTATAGATGTGTTTAGTTCATACTTTGAGTCTCCTATATGCTGTTTGTGCACTGGCCTCTGAAAGAGGCAGAAGGGATTTTTCCCAGTATATATCCCTCTTACTATGAAAAATAACCATTTGGCAGAGCACAAGTCCTGTGTTTAGTGGCTTTCATAATGTTAACATTGATTTTGGAGCTCAATAATCAGATATTTTGTTTGCTGTTGAGGAACAAGTCAAATTAGTTTGCAAACAGTATTGCATGACTGTTTTATATTAAATGGATATTTATAGTTCGTAAAGCTCTTCCTCTCCCCAACAAACATGCACTTTATTTAAAAAAAAAAAAAGGGAGGGGGAAGCCCCCTTTAGTATACTTTCAGTTAGTTTCTCTCTGACCTTGGCTTGGTAAAAAGTGCCACCACCCAAATGCAAATCCTTTGGAACCCAGGAAGATGTACTTGGGAATTCCTCCCAGTGGGGTACCCTCAAACCCTTTCACCCCCGCTCCAGGAAGAGCTGAAAAAGAAAACAAAGGGAATTAGCTGTTGCCCCCAGCTAATTAAACAATATATGACAAACCTCTTAGGACACACAAACCCAATCCTGTTCTTAAAAAAGATAAATTTTATTAAAAACAAAAAGAAAGAAAATACGTCTGGAACTTAGGCTTTTGCTAGATTTTAAAAGAGCAATTTTAAAAACTAAGCACCCAAAATAGCTTTCTTGGGGGTTCAGCTTAAAGGGTTACAAGCAAACAAAAGCATCTGGGGTTAGCACAGAGGATTCCACTAGCCATAAGAAATAAACAAAAATAAACCTAATCGCGTCTTTCTAAACATTTCTGATCTACTTACGCATTTGGCGATTCCAAATAAGTAGTTCTAGGTATGATCTGATGATCTATGATCATACCTGGCTTAAAGTTTCTCATTGCATCACTGCTCCTTGTTGAGCAACAGCAGAGACAAAGGGGAAGTTTTTTCCCCATTTAAAAAAGTTTTAGCCTTCCCATTGGCTCTTTTGGTCAGGTGCCGATTCCCTTTCCTTTACCTGGGGGATTTTGTTAACCCTTTACAGGTAAAGCAAGCAGAGAACAGCCACTCAGAGCGACTTTATAGCTAACTGGCTGGCTGGGTGTCCATAAAAGGGAGCTACCTCCCTGCCCCCTTCACTTATCATAATGGCTAAGAACAGAAATCATTGACACTAAAGGACTGTATTTTGTAATAGGGAAGTATGCTAATTCTGTGATCCATTTTGTTTTAGACATACTTTTGAACTAATCTCCTTAATTTGTTGGGGGCTCAGTTTACCAGATACCACCTTGGGGATTGTCTCAAGAATCCTGAACTTCGCCTTTTTGGTTAACAAATGTTCTAAACAAATTGTAAGTAACTCACGATACTCATTTGTAATCCCATGTTTCATAGTGGATTGGGGCAAATTAGGATTCTGTGTAAAGATTTATTTTACCAAAATCTTTTTTTTTTTAAACTGCACTTCATCTGAAAATAAATTTGAGTTGAACTTGGATAATCACAAGACCTATGAATGTGTCTAGTTTGGAGCAATTTGGTTCATCTCAGCTGTGAAAGGAGAAAAATAAGAGTGTATAACTGAAGCATATTGAAAGAGGATGGCTTCCTGCAGTGAGACAATGTCAGTGGGTGGTGGAAAGGCCCACCTGCAAAAAGATACAGCTTGTGAACTTTGCACTACCAAATAATAATAATAATAATAATAACAGTGGGTGGGGGAGGGAGATACATCCTCCCCAGCCCCTGCAGTGCTGGACATTTGTAAGATCTTTAGTCCAATAAAATCATTCTCTCGTTCATCACAACATGAAGAATTTAGTCATGAAAGAAGAAAGAGTAACCCAGAGCAGTGGAATGATTGATTGCCAGAAGGGTTGAGTAACTGACTAAAGAATGCAGGAATAATAGTTGGTCGATTCTGCAGCCCATATTTAAGGAAAACGCCCATCAATGCCTACACAGTTGACTGCAAGAATAGCCATAGTATTTGGGTTTTAAGATTAAAAAAAATAACCCAAATTTAAAAGCGTTAAGGGAATACTTCATTAAATGTAATTCTAAAGTTTAAATTCAGTCCTGAATAAAACAATTCCTGTTTTATAACTCTATCAAAAAAACACACACACTGCTGGGAGGTGGAGGAGGGGAAGAGAAGAACAGGCAGACCCAAAAAACCAAACCTTATTCTGGAGCTAATCTTCTTTTCTTTTTAATTTTATGAGTGTATTAGTGCTTATGAATGTGAACAATTAGTAACCCTGGTTTAAGATAGCCACAGTGTGAAAAGACACTTGGTAAGCTTCCCCATACAATTGTCCAAGTGCACTTCAGTCCTGACCTGCAATGCCTCTGTTCCAGTGCTTAGCCTCTTTTGAGCTGCAGTCACACCAGGTGTGCTAAATCTTTTCTTGGTTATGTGATTTGTGCACATGGGGACTAGACAGACACATTTCATTTGTGATGCTAAGCAGGATTTGAACTCACAAATCAAGGAGATTGAGCTAAATATCCACATTATCTCATGATAGAACCATCTATTTTATTTAAAATAAAATGGATTGTAGATTTAGAGGTGTGTTTTTTCTATTCAACAGTGCTTTGGATATATGTATTATATCTGTAGCTGTAAGTGCCAATACCAATATCCAGTATTCAATATTTACTTTTTAAAATATTTAGTTTCAGGTATGTCTTACCATTGTCCTTTATTCTATATTAATTGCTTACTAACATCACTAGATCAATTATTCCATTTACATTTCTCCCTTGTGTTTGTTTTGTACTTGGAAAAGCTAACACTTACTAAAGATGTATTTGCATGCTGCCTAACTGAGCCAACTAGCTTAGTGTGTTAAAAGATGATAAATGTGTTGACTTTTGTACCCAATTAAGCATTTGGTAGATTAAGCAAAATGGTTTTATGGAAAACTTGTTCTAAAAAACAACTTGGGTATCAAATGTCCATTTTTACCAAAAGTTCAAAGATAAATATGGTGGAAACTAACGTATTGTACTAAAGTTTGGTAGTCAAAACAACACCTGTAATAGAAACGGTGGTGGTAAAACTATAAAAAGTCACAGCAGGCTTTCACAGTTAACAAAAAACTGAGATTGAAGTCAGTGGCCTTGAACCAAGAGAAAGTATACGCTAGCCATCCAAAATCTCACCAATATGTCTGTTATCCTAAGCATTGGTATAAAATTCGGCTGTAAATCAGAATGGAAGGAACTATGAGGGATAGCTCAGTGGTTTGAACATTGGTCTGCTAAACCCAGGGTTGTGAGTTCAATCCTTGAGGGGGCCATTTAGGGTTCTGTGGCAAAAATTGGGGGACTGGTCCTGCTTTGAGCAGGGGGTTGGACTAGATGATCTCCTGAGGTCCCTTCCAACCCTGATATTCTATGCAAGTATCTATAACAATCTCTCTCCATAAGCAGTTATGTTTTTCTTTTTCTTTTTATAACAAAGTAATATTCAAAATACTTAAAATGCATGTTTTGAAACTCATATGAACTTATGCAGCTTTACGTGATATTAGAGAAGGTGTTTGAAATGTCAGCTAGAAAATGTACTGTAGAAGTGCATGATCTGTATTTTTAAATACTGTAATCCAATGGAAGGAAGAAAAGTTGTTGTTTTCCACAACCTAAGGTACAAAGGATATGGGTTGATGTGGGCAGGGTTATGCATGGTTAAGAAATGAGTTTCTTTTAGTTTTCAGTCGGTAGCTCTTGGTGTGCCTGGAAGAGTAGGTTGAAAAATTGGTTAATCAGGCCTCTTGGACATCACTCCACGCTAGAACAGGGAAGAATAATTTGCTGTGAGGCAAGTTAATTGAAAAAAGAGTTAAAAACATAACAGCTTTGGAGAGATTATGGAGCTGTGTGTTTGCAGGAATTTCACAGAGTGTTAAGTGATCTTCCATTTTTCTTGTTGCCTGGAGCACATCTTGGTAGTATTCTGGAGTTGGGCAATGAACTGTGTTGCAAAAACAACAGAAAGTATAGGTTTAATTGCTACTGTCGCAAGAGAGTGCCTGTTAGAATTTTTTTAAAAAAAGGAGTTTTGAAGGGAGAAGCTTCTGGAAAGAGAGTACAATGGGAATTTTACCTATAGTGCCATGGGTAGGAACCATTTATTGTATTGTGGTATACCCAAAATATGTCAGACAGTGTCTCTGCCTTGAAGATCATACAGTCTAACCACTTATTTTTTGTGAGAAGGCCAGAGCTATATATGTGTTACAATATTGTATAATTGGACATCCCTTCTTACACAGATGATATATCAGTGTGAGGGGATATTCTTTTGACAGGAATTGCTGATCAAAATAAGATAATTTACACTCCTTAAATGCCTCATCTCCCATCAGGGATCACAGAATATATTTAATGTACAGTAGAAAACAGTTAAATTTTGCAGTAGTCTTGAACAGGGTTATGATGCAGGTATATGTGCAATTATTGATCTGCATTATTTAAAAAAATCTTACTTGCTTTGTAGCTCTCATTGAGACTTAAAAATTCAGCCAAGTTTGTAGGGTGTGTACTATGCCATAATTTATTACAAATGGCTCCAGTCCTGTAATTGGATTGGTACAAGCAGACATTTGCATCCAGGGAGAACCCTACAGAAGTCATGGCCATGATTTCAGTTGAGGTCAGCTTAGAACAAGAGGGTACTTACACTGCCTGGATCGGAACCCCAATCAGTTAATAATGCCCTGGTGGAGTCAGTGGGACTCCACATGGTCACAGGAGTTCCCTTGTTTGGTATCAATTGCTGGATTGAGTCTAACTCTTGCAAAAGAGTACATAACAATTTAATATATAAAAAATTCCAGTATAATATTAATTGTTAACCTGATAGACACACCATGTTTTAAGGCAGTAGCACAGAGGCAGATTTAGTCTGACATTTGAGTGCTTGATTTTTTAATTTTAACCTTGCATTAGTGCTAGTTTGTTGTGTTTTTTATTGTATGCAGAGTACTTTTATTGTCTGTTTTAGAGAAAATAACATATAGCTTGATATTTTTATGTAAAGATACAATACGTACAATTAAGCTAATCTAGTTTATCTTCTGTGTATACAACATCTTTCATACATTTTTTTTCCTGATATGTTGAACTGCAGAAATAACCATTATTCCTTTTTGTGTTGTGATGCAGCTTCAGTTCTTGAAAACGTTTCCCCCTTCCACCCTCCAAGTTTTCTGGTGACATCTATCCTGATCTGTTGAAGTGATCCTAGCCTTGGTACCTGAGAAAATATTTAGCCTTAAATTCACCCAATTCTTATCGCAAATATTTTTTCCCACACATCATTGATTTTTAGCAGCTGATCTCCTCCCCTCTAACCTCTGAACTAAGAGAGAATTTTTTTATTCCAAGCTTTCCATTATCAGAGTGGGTTTTAGGCTTTTAGAAAGTATAAAGCATTGGGGTCTCGCTATAGCAGTTATTCTCAAGTTATCAACTCTTAAAGTCATATAAAAATCAGTGACAAGCAAAATGATAATCAGAATAATATAAATTCCAAGTACAGTATCTTGTGAGCTGCTGGAACAGAAAACAAAAGTTTGTACACAGTTTAGAAGCTGTGACTTGTAACTTTTCAATTATACAAAGCACAATTTTGCAGCCATGATAGTGTCTGATATATTGCCTCTTAAAGCTGTTCCCTTGATGAAGCAATTCTTTTCTGGTCCTATTCCAGGATTGGATACAGCCTATTTGGAACCTCATACCAGTATAATTTTCAATCCAGGAGATTTATGCTTTTCAGTGTCTATCTTAGGATAGGAGGAAGAAACCTAATCAACTCAGAGGTCAAAACATTTGTAATAGGCAAAATCTAAAATTACAGGAAAAAGGAGCACACTACATACAGTAGCTGGAAGTCATTGGTCTCAAGAGCACAGTCAAAGTTAAAAATGCAAGATAGTTATAAAGGTGGAAATAATAGTTACAGAGGTGGAAAATAAGAAACAAGAATGCAAGGTATTGGAAACTTGGGAAGTCTATCTACTTGAATTCATGAACTGTAATTGGTTTTTTCTCTGTGTTGCTTATATGCTTCATCAGAAGATGACTTATTTAAAGAAGTGAGGGTTTTTTATTTTTTAAATGTGATGGTTGCATAAATCTGTAATCTGTGCTCAGATGATAGTGCTTCAGAGTGAAATAGGAGTTCAAAAATGGAAATCATCTTGAAAAACCCACTGTGGTTTGGGTTTTTATTTCATGGAAAAATAACCAGAAAACAACCCAGGTTTTTCATCACAGGTTTGTATCAGAACTAGGGCTCTCCCTCCACCTTCGAGGAGTTTGGTGCTGTCAGGGGGAAATGCACTAGAGCAGGGGTTCTCAAACTGGGGGTCGTGACCCCTTAGGGGTCATGAGGTTATTACCTGGGGAGTCGTGAGCTGTCAGCCTCCACTCCAAACCCTGCTTCACCTCCAGCATTTATAATAGTGTTAAATATTTTAAAAAGTGTTTTTAATTTATAAGGGAGGGTTGCACTCAGAGGGTTGGTATGTGAAAGGGGTCACCACTACAAAAGTTTGAGAACCACTTCACTAGAGGTTGGAACAGCTTACAGCTTTCCCAGCATAGGTTTTATGGATAATAGCAAGCATCCCATAGTGGTGTAAATTGTAATGCATTTTCTAACTCTATGTCTCTGCTGTTAGTTGACTGAGGGTATGTCTACGCCACACCAAAAAAAAAGTGTTCTTAACTTAGGTTAAAATAACAGTGAAGACATGGCAACTTGGCTTAAATGCTGTGTATTTACTGCTGTTTTAACCTGGGTCAGCTAACCCAAATTAATGTTGATTTTCAATATGTTTTGAAACAAGGGGAAGTTACAGAGGACTGGAAGAAGGCTCATGTTGTGCCAGGTTTTAAAAAGGGTAAACAGGACAACACTGTTAGTTATAGACCTGACATCGGTCCCAGGTAAAATGATGGAATGGCTAATATGGTACTTGATCAAATAAAGAATTAAAGAAAGCCACTATAATTGATGTCAATCAACATGGGTTTATGGAAAACAGATCCTGCCAAACTAACTTGATTTTTTAAAATAAGTTTACCAGTTTGACTGATAAAGATAATAGTGTTTATGTAATATACCTGGACTTCTGTAAGGCATTTGACTTTGCAAACAGCATTTTGACTAGGATACTAGAATGATACAAATTCAGCAAGGCACCCATTGAATGAATAAATTGTCTAGCAGATAGATCTCAAAGAATCATTGAGGAATGAGGGGCAAATTTTTAACAGTGAGAGTAATTAACCATGGGAAGAATTTACTAAGGGTATGGTGGATTCTCACTCACTGGAAACTTTTAAATCAAGATTGGATGCTGTAGTTCAAATAGAAACTAATTCAGAAAAGTTCTATGGCCTGTGTTATACAGGAAGACACCTAGAAGGTCACAATGGTCCCTTCTAGCCTTGGAAATTGAGAGTTTAGAACCCTTTTTTTTTCCCCCCCTCCAGTGTAGACATATCTATCCTCAGTTGTTCACAGCTGTTGTAGCTATAATTAGTCTGATCATTCTTGGTTGAATTTAGATGTTAAAAAAAAAAATCCAGTTTTCATTGCATATATATTAAAAGCCAGAGGGTGAATCTCTTAAAACACTTCGTGGTTTAACCATCTTGAAAGCCATAAAAAGTTAATGCATTTTGTAATTGCAATTGTAATTATCCTGCCTAATAAGCATACAGAGTTCCTGCTTGCTTACTGGCAGAGCATTTAAATATTGTCCTCTTGGCATTTCTTTAGGGGAGATGGATCATCATACTCCTTCTTACGAGGTGGTGGTGGTTGTGGGTTTTTTTTTTTAAGTAAGTGTTTATGTACAGCTGGGCAACCCATCCACCAGTATATTAAAATAATGTATTCTGCAACAGCGTGCCTCTCCCAACTGGTTCTTTAAAATGTACTGTCAGACTTCTTATTGCTTTATTTAAAACACACACACAAATATTCCAGGGGATTAGCTAAAGAAAGATGAGTTGATGATGATGATGGGGTGCGGCGCGGGGAGGGTTTGGTGAGTGAGGAGGAAGTAGAAAATATGGTGGGTATGAGGTGGAATTAAGAGACACAAGGGTTGACCTAGTAGTTGTTGTGCAGCTATTAAGTGCACTGCCTGGTGCTAGAGCTGGGGTGGAAAGTCAGAACACATGCAACGTTCTGCATGCACATTTTCTTTTCTAATTCTGAATGCTGTATTCCCCTTTGCTGAGACACCAGTTAAAAATACATATGTGCCAGTTGGGGGAATTTAACTTTTTTCTCTTTCTTTGTAATTTGGGAGTGCAACATTTGCATTTCAGGTCAAGGTATAAATGCAAGCAAGTGGAAGAAAGGCAAGCTCCTCCTTCAAATACCAATGTACGGTCAGAGGGGTACCAAATAGATTAGTTCAGTCTCCAGATGGACATTACTAGGACGAAGTAGTATTTTTCCTCAGAACTACTTGCTATAGAGATCTGCAAAAGCATTGGAGCTCTAACTGTATTCTATATACAGAGGAAAAATGGAGTTTGTGTGGAACTTCCCACTGCAGTAAAGATCCAGTTTAGATATGGAAGAAAATACTTCTGCAAGTGGAAAAAGAGGTCTTTTTTTAATTTTTCTACATTTTTTTCTTTCGTTTTGATCATTTCAATCTGGGTTCCTGCAAAGATATAACTGGACAAGGCCTCTCTTAAAGAATGATGTAGGTGTTCCTGTTATGTGGGTTTTTTGTTTTTTTTTACTTCCTCCTTGTATTTCTTTGGGGAAATGGACAGGAGATAGATACAGATCTTATTTTTAATACAGTAAAAATGAGTATAAGCAAATTGGCACATAGAGAAATTTGGCCTATTGGGAAATAGGACTTTCTGTATTGCTCATGTCTGAAGAAGTGAGACCCGCTTTTGCCAATCTTACTGTATACATATGAGACAGCAGGAAGAAGCTGAGAAGTGAAGATAGGAAGGGAAAGATGGGTAGATTATACTGCAGTATGATTAATTCTGATTCCCACTTAAGGAATAGAAAGTATATGTAACCCTTTTATTCTAAATACAGTGTGGAGATACAGGGTAGAATTTATTTTCTCTTCCTGAATTCACGCTGTATATGTTTAAATGCAAGTTGATCTTGAAACGCAGACATCTAATATTTTGTCAATTTTTAATGTTGTTGGAATATGCATGTTAAACAAATCTCGAGAAATTACATAAATGGCCAAATCCCTAGTGTAATCTCTCTGACTTCATCTGGAATTCCAACGGAGCTGATTTTGAGTCTTGTGGACTTGATCCTTGTGTGGTGGGGTTTTTACACTCAGTAATTGTTGGCTTGATTGTGCAAATGTTAATTTTTTTACCTTTATTGCAAGTGATAATTAATTAATTAGTATCTTGATTTTTCAAACTCACTGCATACCCACAACTTCCACTGACCTTTCAGAAGATTCTTTCCTCTTCTGAAAATCCAGTCACGGCCTATTTGGGTGGCTATCTTTAGTGTAAATTCCTTTTGTTTTAATGTTTGTGTTAATAGAATTATTAACTCAAAGCCTTAACTAAAACGAAACGCTTTTTATTTGTGAATATATGTGGGAACTTGTTAGTCATTAATATGTTTTGTCACGTTGTAGTGAAACTCATTACATGATGTTTGTTTCAAATGAATAACTGTATTGCTGGGTCATTGGTCTATATTAATCTGAAATTAGCAGTTCGGTACAAGAAATGTAAAATTTTATTCTTATGAGACAGAAGTGCATCCACGATTATTATTGTATCCTTCCTCTGTGTGTGTGTGTGGGGGGGGGGGGAGAGAAACACCACATTATTTACTAAAAACAAAAAAACCTGAGGTTTTAAAAAGATATTTCAGAATAGACCATTTAAACATATGTGCACTAGTGCCAGTGGATAAGTGAAAATAAGTGCTGCCCACTCCTCTCTCCTTCATTGTGGAAAATTGCTCGGGGGAAATGCTGTTTACCCACCAAAAGCACAGAACGTCAAAGCTTGAGCTTGTGCTAGCTCGCAGCACAAATCTCTCCTCCTCTACCCCACCTCTCCCAAATATCTGACCATGGTGGTATGTCATACTCTTACCTCTTAAAGAAAAGAAGAGTAAACAATGATTCGGTGCTAATTCAATTTGAAGAAAATTTGCAAAATAAGTTAATAAGTTGGTGTCAAATATCTCCTGTTTGTATATCTGATACACATGAAGAACAGTTTTTTGTTCCTTTGATAAAAGATGTATTAACTAATTCACATTTATACATGAATTGAAAAAAAAGTATAGTTTCCCATGTCCCATTGCTTATTACTGTATTTATTCTAATTGTGTATTACTCTATTAGCATTTCTGTTGCATCTTCAAAGTTTCTCAAGTCACTTTACAAGCATTTATTACTTAGTCCACACAAGTACCCTGTGAGAAAGGTGAACGTTACTCCTACTATACAAATAAGGCGTCCATGGTACAGAGTTAAGTGACTTGCCTAAGGTCGCATGGCAAGTCTCTGGCAGAACCAGGAAGTGAACCCAGGTCTCTTGACTCCCAGGACTTGGGGTTCAGCAACAACTCCATCCTTCCCTGAACTACTAATTATGCATTACAACATGTATTGTCCGTAAGGCTGACATGGGGAACTGCCTGTATGAATTGTCTTGTATGACTTCCACAGTGGTGCTTAGATATATCCATATATTTCTCTCCCTTGTTTTGCTTTGGTTGTAGGAGAATATTTTTGTGCTCTTTACTGTTGTTTTTTTCACAAATGTGGTTTTGTTTATATTTTAAAAGAACGACGTTAAATGCATTCCCAGTAGGCTAGGTAGTTAGTCTAAATGCTTAAAACTTAACCTGTAACTCTACAGTTCCCATCTATAAATTTATCATTAAAGAACTGTCAGCTCCCAATTTATTAATATTTACTTTTTCTGCAGTGTTGTCACTATATAAGCCTTAAAGTTTAAAATAAAATTGTTTTAAATCTTTGCTGTTTAGATGTAATCTTTTAAACATTTTAATCGTAGCCTTAAAAAGAATAAGCATGAAAATCTGATTAATACTCACACACAAACACACTTATATTTTTTATATACACATTGACTGCAAGTTACTATTTCTCAGCTGCAACATCTGTTTTTCTGCTAAACGCTGATAGATATAGTACATCTATTGTTAGTTGTTCTTACAGTGTCTAATGCAATCAGATCTTGAGTCTTAATTTGGTGTTCCTTGGTGCTACTGTAACACAAATAATAGTAAATCTAACTGAAACTTGTATCAAGTGAAATGCGCAGTAAGATTATATCAAAAAACAGAAATTATATGCAGATAGTGTTGCAATTGCATTCTGTACTATAAATAGCTTTGCTTCAGGAAGTCCTGCATAGTACCATATGTGTTCTACAGAAGGCTGAGTATACTTTGTTTCAAAGAAAAACTGAGTAAAATGGTATAGGATTAGTGTTAATCTGTGTTCCATAACTATTGTATTGTTTACAATGGTTCATCCAAAGTGACCTGGAGACATGCTGTGCTTCGAACCCAGAGTTAACCAAGTGTAAAATATAGGGTCACTGTTTTATGTTTAGAAATATTTGAAGATGAGAATATCATGAACATGATGGGCATTCTTGTATGCAGCAAAGGTCATTTGTGATTAACAAAGCGATAACTTCATTCATCCATTATACAAAAAGGGGATGAGCAGATAAATTGAGAAGTTATTATTATTATTATTATTTTAAAAAGATGATCCACACAGAGCTCTAATACTGTGCTTCATGGTTTGTGAAATTTGACCATTGTAAAGTGTGGCTGCGTAGAAAAGATTTTAAATATTGCAGACTTGGCTTAACGCAATTCTCATCAGTGCAGTGTTTTCAGATGTTTTCACATGAGTCTGAATTTAAAATTTAATATTAAGTTAAACACATTCTATCTTAGGAAATCTATACGGTTACCTACAGATCAGGGGTGGCCAAACTTACTGACCTGCTGAGCCACATATGACAATCTTCAGAAGTTCAAGAGCCGGGGCACAACTGCCAGAACTTGGGGCTTCAACCCCAGGGGAGGCGCCTGATGGGGCTCGGGGCTTCAGCACCACTCGTGCTGAAGACCCAAACCGTGGCAGGTGTGCTCCCTGGGGCTGAAGCCCTGAGGCACCCCTCCCCACTGGACAGAAGCCCTGAGAATCCCCTCCTCACTGGGCAGAAACCCCTGCTCCACCATCTTGCTGCAAGGCAGAGGTCCTGAACTCCCTTCCACAGTCTGGTAGGTGGGAAATGGCGGAGGGGGGGGAGCTCTGTGAGCTGCACTTTAACAGTAAAAGACCCACATGTGGTTCACCAACCACAGTTTGTCAACCCCTGTATTATAATGCAGGGACAATCCTTTGTTAGCACTCCTCCCACCCTGGCCCTGCAGGGCAGAAGCCCCTAATCCCACCACGCTGCTGCAGGGCAGAAGCTCCCCCCTTCCCCATCATGTAGGTGGAGAATGGGGGAGGGTGTAAAAGAGCTGCATGCGGCTTACGAGCCACAGTTTGGTTACAACTGCTATAGAACATTTCCAATTCTTGATTTATTGGTAGTCTGTGATCTACTTCAGTGGGCTACAGTAAAAGTTTTGCAACTCCTGTTTTGGTTTATTTTATTTATTTTTTTGTTTTGTGATAGTGCCCAGGAGCCTCAGTCATGGACTAGGACCCCATTGTGCTAGGCATTCTTAAAGAAACAAAGAACTTGGCTCTAATTAATGCTTTTGGTTTTGGTTTTTGGTATGGTATGGTATGAGCTAACCACACATACTACCAAACAACATCTTCTGCTTGAATTGAGACAAATGGGATGTTTGCCCCCTGTACAACTGGTGGAGACAGGAGCTATCAGAATTCTAACTAAAGGGACTGGTACGCGCTACGATATAACCGCATTTGCTCCAACCCCTCAGACAGAGACAAACACCTACAAGATCTCTATCATGCATTCCTACAACTACAATACCCACCTGCTGAAGTGAAGAAACAGATTGACAGAGCCAGAAGAGTACCCAGAAGTCACCTACTACAGGACAGGCCCAACAAAGAAAACAACAGAACGCCACTAGCCATCACCTTCAGCCCCCAACTAAAACCTCTCCAACGCATCATCAAGGATCTACAACCTATCCTGAAGGACGAGCCATCGCTCTCTCAGATCTTGGGAGATAGACCAGTCCTTGCTTACAGACAGCCCCCCAATCTGAAGCAATACTCACCAGCAACCACACACCACACAACAGAACCACTAACCCAGGAACCTATCCTTGCAACAAAGCCCGTTGCCAACTCTGTCCACATATCTATTCAGGGGATACCATCATAGGGCCTAATCACATCAGCCACACTATCAGAGGCTCGTTCACCTGCGCATCTACCAATGTGATATATGCCATCATGTGCCAGCAATGCCCCTCTGCCATGTACATTGGCCAAACTGGACAGTCTCTACCTAAAAGAATGAATGGACACAAATCAGACGTCAAGAATTATAACATTCACAAACCAGTTGGAGAACACTTCAATCTCTCTGGTCACTCGATCACAGACCTAAGAGTGGCTATACTTCAACAAAAAAGCTTCAAAAACAGACTCCAACAAGAGACTGCTGAATTGGAATTAATTTGCAAACTGGATACAATTAACTTAGGCTTGAATAGAGACTGGGAATGGATGAGTCATTACACAAAGTAAAACTATTTCCCCATGGTATTTCTCCCCCCACCCCACCCCCCACTGTTCCTCTGATATTCTTGTTAACTGCTGGAATTAGCCTACCTGCTTGTCACCATGAAAGGTTTTCCTCCTTCCCCCCCCTGCTGTTGGTGATGGCTTATCTTAAGTGATCACTCTCCTTACAGTGTGTATGATAAACCCATTGTTTCATGTTCTCTGTGTGTGTGTATATAAATCTCTCCTCTGTTTTTTCCACCAAATGCATCCGATGAAGTGAGCTGTAGCTCACGAAAGCTTATGCTCTAATAAATTTGTTAGTCTCTAAGGTGCCACAAGTACTCCTTTTCTTTTTGCGAATACAGACTAACACGGCTGCTACTCTGAAACCTGGTACACCTCTGTTTTCTTGCCTCCTGCAGATGGATGTAAATCACATTATGCTGATTCTCATTAGTTATGGAATTTTAAGTTTTATGCTAGATACGCCTTTCCCTTATTTATTCATGGTTTGTTCTGTTGTTTTCCTGTTTTTATTGATGGAAGCAATTTGCGTTTTCATTTGCTTTTTAGATTTCTTGCTGAATGAGCTAGTAATTGCTTTTTTTTGAAGCTGTTTTGTACAGAAAGCTTGCCAGATTCAATAGCACTTAAGTTACTAATCTTTAAAGATCTGCTACCCAACATGCATTGGCAAGTTCCTTCAGCCTTGACTGCCTGTGCCTTTATGTGCACTAAACATACGGACCTGTCAGTTGTTTTCTGTATTGTGTTGTAACTATTTTAGTGCCTTTAGACATGTCAAACTATGATTTAGATTTAAAACATTGATTAACATTTTTGAACTGTGCCTATCTTTTTCCATTTATTTAGAATAAAAATGGATTAGTGCTATTTGAAAATGTTTTGCAAATGCTTATACTGTCAACGGAAATTAAGCGATGGATGTTTGTATTTACTATGTGGTTCTGTTGTGAACAGCAGGGCTTTTAATAGTTGACCAATAACATAGTTTCTTGAGTATGTTTAGTTCTAGAGTACAGAAGAGAAGGTATTCTTGATTTAACCCTAAGTAATATGCAAGAGTTGATTCAAGAAGCACCTCTAAATAGTAGTGGCCACATTGTAATTAAATTCAATATCTCTGAGGGGGTTGGGGGGGGGGAGAAGGTACTAAAAGCTAGTATGGAGTCACTAAACTTCAGAAAAATTGATTAAAAAAATAAATTAGTCATAAAGACTAATGCCAAAAGCAAAAAAATTAAGATCCTTAAGATCATTAGATTTGATATGTTGTTGTTTAAGGAAACAATAATCGTCTCAGAAGGCAAGCATACTTCTAAACAATAAAGAAGCAGGAAGGCAAAAAGTAAACCATTGTGGCTAAATGGCAAGGTTTGAGCCAAACTGATCTCCTTTAGAAAAAGGAAATTCAACCTAGTGAAGCCAGTGGAAAGGAGCATAAACTACTGTAGATAATATATAAGAAGGAAATTGGAAAGATTACGATGAATTTGAAGGGCAAATAATTGAAAGTATTAAAAAAAAAAATCTTTGTCAGAACCAGGAAACGTACGTGTGTGTGAGAGAGAGAGACGGGGGGGGGTGAGTCCACTAACCCACCAATGGGTAGAGGGTGCAGTTGAGGAAGATAAGACCAATTGCTAAGAAGTGCAATAATTTCTTTGCACCAGTCCGCATCACAGAGGCTGGAAGAGTGATCCCAACCACCTGTCCTGCCCTTTTCTGGTAATAGAAATGAGGTACTATGATGATACCTGTGCAGATGGTTTTACACCTAAGACTTCTGAAGGCATTTAAGAATGAAGGGGCTGAACTACTAGTAAAGATCCACAATTATTCATTAAAATCAGTTGCGTTAACTGAGGATTGGAGGGCTGCAAATGTGCACCAGTAACTTTAAACAAGTTGTAGAGGGTGATCTGGGGACATAGACTAGTCAGCCCTCTCTGTCTGGCAAATTGTTGAAATTAAAATTAAAAACAGAAATGTAAAATGTCTTCAAGATCATATGATGTGGTGTAATAAGCACAGCTTCTGCAATAAAATATATCACTTGCTAATTTATTAGTTTCTTTAGTAGCCTTTTGTGACAGCTTTTTGAAAGTCCAGATAAGTTATATCAAGCTGTTTTCTTCTGTTCACTCTGAATGACCTGTTCAAAGAATTCCAAGTATTTAGGGGCCAAAGGAATCTACTGTCATAGATCAGAGAGTTGCTAAGAGCCAGAAAAAAATGAATATAATAAATAAATGGTCAGTTTACGCCATTGTGAAACTTTAGCAGCAGGCTGCCACAAGATTCTGTACTAGAAGTGGGGTGCTTAATGTGTCTTTTGGAAAAGGTGGTACACAGCAAAGTGGTAAAAGTTGCAAATTACAGTTATGTAATGTAGTCAAAATTAGAAAGCATTGTAAAGAACTTCAGAGGGGCCTAACCATGCTAAGTAAATTGGCAGCATGATGACGTGAAATAGTGCAGGTTGGAGGGAATAATCTGACCTACTTATCCCACTAAATTAAATTGGGGGTGGAAAGAGTGGGGAAGGACACTTGGATATCATTGTGGTCAGCTCAGTTAAGACCTCCGCTTAGTGTGCAGCAGTAGTCCAAAAAGCAAACAAGATGACATATAAAAAATGGAATAGAGAATAATATGAAAAATGTTACTACCCCATTATATAAATCAAGGTTACAACCTCCTCTGGTATACTCTGTTTGGTTCTGCTCTCCTCATTTCGAAAAGAATATAGCATAAATAGGAAAGATTTTCAGAGATGGGCAACAACAATGATTAGGTACGTGGAACAACTCATATGAAGGTTGAATGAAAAAATTGGGACTATTTATCTTAAAAAAGGAGATTAAAAAGAGGGAATATGATAAAAGTGTATTGAAATAATGAATGGTATAGAGAAGGTACTGTAGATCAGAAATTTCTATTCTAATTCTAGTTCTAATACAAGAACTAGGGAACATTCAATGAAACTGAAAGATGGTAAATTCAAACTCCATAAAAAGAAATACTTTTTTCACAGAGAGAATATTTAGACTGTGGAACTCATTGCTGCAGGATGTCATTGAGCCCAAGACTCTTAGCAGGATTCAAAGATGGATTAGACATTTATATGAATAACAAGAATATTGAGAGTTGTTACAGAAAATAACAAAAAATATGTGGGAAGTGATAGGTTTCAGGGCATAAGCAATCTTCTAATTATTGGGGTTGGGAGAAAAATTTCCAGAGGGCAGATTATTATATAAATGCCTGTGGCTGGGTTCCTTGCACCTTACTGTGAAGCAACTGGTACTGGCCTTTCCCGGAAACAGGATAGATGAGCCACTGGTCTGATCTAGTCTGGCTATTATAATTTTCCTACAGTACCATCACTTTGAAAAATTTGATAGAGCCACATAGGTGTTATACACTGCAGTGAGATGTGTGTGTGTGTGTGTGTGTGTGTGTGTGTGTTGGGTTTTATTGGGAAAGGGAGAACATGCCCCTTCAGTTGTCAATTTAGACTCCTTCCTTTTTAAAAGAAAGTTAAATGCTTAAGGATGTATATTGGGCTCAGGACTGAATAACCTCCTCCTGCACAAAAATCCACACGAATCATACTGACAACTCTGCAACTTCATCAGATACATTTTGGAAATATCTCCCTCTCCTGTGGGATGCTGACAAGGGGATGCAGACTCAACCCCACAGATCCAGATCAGCAAAGGCAGGAGTAGTCCTGAATAGATGGCTGCCCCCTCCGTTAGCTGTGCTAACTCCTCCCCTCCCAGTGATAGCACAGATCCTGTTGGAGCCATGTTGCCATTGGCTGCCTTGTTCTGGCTGCTTATTTGTGACTGAGGAGAGGACTCATGAAGAGTTAATGCAGCATTAAATTCCAGCCAGATTTGCACATGGAAGTCCGAAAGCTGAGCAGATGACGGGGCCACAGAAAGAAGCTGGTGTAGCTTTTTAAAAAGAAAAGTAAATACAAACTCTTACCATAATTGTCTTTTTTTTTTAAGAAAAAGAAAAATATGACAGTTATGGGCTTGTCAGCTTTAGCATATTAGATCCTTGGTATGCTTAGTTTGAGCTTGTTGGGCTATTCTGAGATTTTGCACCATTTCTGTAGAATGAAGTACAGAACGTTGGCTAAGTTGACCATGCTTTTCTTCTGGCAATGTTTGGGAACTACCTTTAATTTAAACTGATGGGTGTGCGTGACCCTTTGAGTCATACATAAAAAGCAGATCCCTACTCTAAAGAGTCTGTCTGAATTATGACTTTTCAGATCTACAGAACATAAGGGTTGTTTTAGTAGATCAGACCAGCAATCTAGTAGTCCGTGTCCAAAAGTGGCTAGTCCCGGGTGCATCAGAAGAAGTGCAAGACGCTCCACATGCACAGTTAAATAACCTAATAGAAGTTTCTTTGTAAGCTTTATCAGTTAATAGCTAACTTGTGCCCTCACAAATCAGGGTTTATATCCCTTATAAAAATGTTTCACTCTTTCTAAAGTAACTCTGAATATTCTCATGATCCATTATCCATCTCCAGTACTCTTTTAAAAAAAAAAAACTTGCTAAGTTCCTGTTTTCAGTGGTATTTTGTAGTAAGGAATTGAAATGAAAGCATAATGAATTTAGTTGCTGAAACATTGCCATTGGATGTCTTTTGTTTTCTCTCCATAGTACCGCCTTCATAGTTGGCACAATATGTCCAGGAATCCTGTAGCTTGCACTGTGTAATTTAGAGAAGAGAGTCAGTTCTGATGTGGCTGTAAAGAGTGTTCCATTTATTTAGAGAAATACAATTAGTAATTTTTAGGGAACAAAGCAGAAATGTACTAATATTTTATAGTACATGAAAATAAACTAAAAGCGAACACATTGATATATCAATAGGAGTACCAATCTATAAAAAAAAATTTTAAAAGGAGATAGTGTCAGAATTTTAGGTGTTTAGATTTTTTTAACATCAGCCCTCCCTCGAGCTAAAATTCAGAATCTCTTTTAAAAAGTCACATATAGTTCATGCACAATAAAGATAAGCGTGTATATATTTAAAAACAAACAAAAGCCCCAAACTGATCATTCAATTTATCACATGATGGAGAACACTATGGCCCAGATTTTCCTATGACAATGACGATAACATCAATTAGAGATTTTTGTGCAAATCTGTGTGTTTGTGTGTGTAAATCCTGAGTTATAAAATGCTCATATAGATGTGTGCAAACACAGAAAGATCTATTCATAATTTCAATCTGCTTCACAGATGCAAAGTATCTTGAGGGGAATTATACATTAGTTTGGTGTGAGGATTAATTCAATTTTTTGGAGTTTGAAAAAGGAAAAAAATATTTTGCAAATAAACGTATATATTTCAGTGTTTAAAAATGTTATGTTCAGATAATCCTTGTTGGAAAAGACATGAAAGCTATAGTAATTCCTTATTACTATTTGCAGGGTATCATGGGAATTAAAAATGACTATTGCTTAATAAAATGTGTATACAGTATATCAGGTCTACTTGAACACGTAGAAGCACTATATGTAAAATATAGTTTAAAAATACAAGTTTTCTTTAGTCTAGACCACGCTCTACAAATCTCTACTCCCTGTGTGACCTGTTGACAGGTGAATTTGGTAAATATGTGCATTATTATTGGTGTTTTTAAAAATCTTTTTAATTCCAGCTAGAATACGATGAACAGTATCTTTAGCAAAGTTGCTCTTGTTTGGATATATATTATGTTTTACTTTGTGCCTTGATATGCAGCAAACAAAAAACCAAAACAGTATGCTGTATTTTTCTTTGTCCTTTAGAGTAGTATGAAGTATTACACAATCATATTATTTGAAGCCGTTATTCATTCTTGTTTAATGCAGTATCCAATTACTGTAATATAAGTAGGAAAACACACAGAGTTAATTATGTAAACTAAATGGGATTCATGTAGATACTATTGGTTCTTAACAATTGTTCAGGAAACCCTTTGATAGCCTGAGAAAAATTGTCTAATTTTCCCCATGGTTGATGGTCTTTTACATAGGGACATGGGAATTGCCATATGAGATCACTCCTGTTGTCCATATTGTCCAGTATCCTATCTCCAACCATGGCCGATACCAGATTGACATAAATAACTGCAAGGTGCACCTCCCCCCCCCCCACACAAGGTAGGCAGCTGTGAGGTAACCTGTCTCCTAACCCCCTAATAGCTAGAGATTGTTTAAAACCCTAAAGCATGAGGTTTTACATCCCTTCCAAAACACTTATTTTGTTTAAACTACCTACTATCAAAACTGGATATTCTTGTTTCTTCAATTTTTTCCGTTGTAGTGACAATAGCAAGTTTTTACTTGTGAAGAGAACTAACTGCTGAATGTTTGGAGCGAGGAGTTGCATCTAGTGACTCTGTCATTTGCTTTAAATCCTGATATAAATTTACAACTAAATAATCTCAACTGGAGGCAGGGAGTTAGTTCTGTTTTTAAGTAGAATGTTGATAATTTATAATGTGTTATTGACTTTATTCCCTTTTTGAACAAACAAAATAAGAAAAGCCTTAAATCTTCAAAATGTATGCAAGGTGGATGAAATTATTCTTACTGATACTTAAGACTATAATGTTCTTATAGATAATTCATAAGTCTTTCTCACTAACATAATCTTAAAATAGGAGGTTTAGTAATTTTTCTGATAATATAAGAGTAGAAGGTTTTAAGTGATTTCTGTAACTGTAAAGAAAATTTATTTTATTTATTTATTTATTTTACTTTATAAGGATGATACCAAGAGTTTTCTGGAAGAAATTTTGATTGCAAGAAAAATTTAAACCTCAGAGTTCGCTAAGAAGAATGTGAATATCTGAATTCTTGTCTTCTCACCTTTCTTGTTCTGGACCTGGGCCTACATATACTTTCATTCATATTCACTTTTGATCATTTGAAACGGGAGTAACCCTTGTTCAGTGTGGAAAGTCTTTAAATATATATTACTTGGAGTTAAAAAGCTAAAGGTGTAATTTTCTTTTTTTCCTAAATGACCTTGAATATAAGGCAGTGCAATAATTGGTTATTGCTGGAACAAAAAGATAGCCCTGTCTTAGATTTGTTTGAATTCAGGAAGCTGTGTTTGCCAAAGTTAATTTCTGTGACGCAGCTATGTCAGGTTTCAGCAGCCACACCTCTTCTAAGCAGTTTCAAATCTTCAGTTCTGACCTTTGTACATAGCAGTGTACTGCTTTTCTAAAGAAACACTTGAGGCTTTAAATTGATTCTCCTAAAACAGCACAATGAAAACGGGAAAACACAAAGTTTTGAAATGAAAAAGCAATAGCAAATACTGTTAACGTTTGCAACCTTTGTTTATTAATTTTATTCAGCAACAACTGGATAATAACAGGACAGATGGATACTGATCCCAATCATTGCGGTAAGGATAAGTCTGAACATTACTGTGATAAACAGTGAATGATGTAGCTAATGAGGCTTTTGGTAAGTGGAATATTACAGCAAAGCTACTTTAATTGTTGTTTTTAATAAAATAACACTGGCTGGGCACTCAGGATTTTTCGAACATTGTAAGAGAGTGGCATTAAGCATGCATAACTTTGCTGCTGCAGCACCTTTTTCAGTACAGCATCAGACAGGTGTATTGCATAAGGTTTGCCCTTTGCGTTGACAGTTAATGAAAACCTTGGTTCATAGTAATCAATGTCGCTTAACTGTTCTCTTTAGAGCTATGAAATTAAGTTTCCATAGCTTTATAGTGAAGGTCACAGAGTTATGGCTCTATAATAGCTTTTAAAGTTTTCAGAGAGTTATGGTTTGGATGAAGAAAAATCCATTTTTTGTTGAAAGTGTAAAACTGCTTTTGTGTTCAGTGATTACACTGTACGTACTGACTGAAGTCAGTGGGGCTCTGCATGGGTACAGTTCTGCAGGACTGGGGCCTTGATTGGTGTAAATCATTACTGATGTAAAAACTGAAACTTGGCGAGTAATTGCTTTTCATATTAGGAGGAAAAAATATTTCCTGAGCGCTGAATGTGGGTCTTAAAATATCACCATTTCAAAAGAGGATGTGCACATCGTGCCTATGGCAATCCATATTTATGTACACAAATGCTTGGTTTGCATATTATAAATAGCCAACTTTTGTGGTAGAACCCTCTGAAAATTTGACCCCTAGAGGCAAATGTTATTTTTAACAGACTTTGCCAAGTCCATGATAAATATCATTTTTAACATGTCTCAACATAACGTCCATCTCAAGCAACCACAGAACATTTTATAAATGTTGTGAAGATCTTAATTCCAGATATGTGAATATTGCCGAGCTTCTCCTGGTTCCATTGCACAAGGGCTTTGTTGTAATTGTAGCAGATGGGTGTGAGGGGAAAGACTATGTCACGAGACTAGTTTCTGGTGAGTTTTCAGCAGGCTGTTTAATATTACTCCATAATAATATAAAGCATTGGGAATCAAGGCCGCCGCCTTCTAATTTGTTTTTTTAAGAGCAGTTTTATAGGGGATTTGTAGAGACAGTGGGACATGGAACCTTTTGCTTGTCAGTCACTTTTTAATTTTTTCCCATTTTCATGGTAAATGTTTTCTGGTTAGAGATTACTTTCAGAGTATGTCCCTATCATTAAGATAGATATACATATATTAATTATACTGTGAGAGGAGCTTTTTCAATCTGCTTTAAGTTCATATGTTAAGTAGTTTCTTAACATGGCTGGAACACTTTTGAGATGGCATTTAATACCTCAAAGTAGAGTTTTCCCAACATAATAGAAAGAGGATGTTTAACTGCATAACACTGATATAGATTCATAGATACTAAGGTCAGAAGGGACCATTATGATCATCTAGTCTGACCTCCTGCACAACGCAGGCCACAGAATCTCACCCACCCACTCCTGCGAAAAACCTCAACTATGTCTGAGCTATTGAAGTCCTCAAATTGTGGTTTAAAGACTTCAAGGAGCAGAGAATCCTCCAGCAAGTGACCCATGCCCCATGCTACAGAGGAAGGTGAAAAACCTCCAGGGCCTCTCCCAATCTGTCCTGGAGGAAAATTCCTTCCCAACCCCAAATATGGCGATCAGCTAAACCCTGAGCATATGGGCGAGATTCACCAGCCAGATACTACAGAAAATTCTTTCCTGGGTAACTCAGATCCCACCCCATCTAACATCCCATCAGAGGCCATTAGGCCTATTTACCATGAATATTTAAAGATCAATTAATTATCAAAATCACGTTATCCCATCATACCATCTCCTCCATAAACTTATCGAGTTTAATCTAATCTTAAAGCCAGATGGATCTTTTGTCCCCACTGCTTCCAAAAAACTTCACTCCTCTGATGGTTAGAAACCTTCGTCTAATTTCAAGTCTAAACTTCCTGGTGGCCAGTTTATATCCATATTTGGCAGAATGCTGAATGTACCTTTGCAATACTCTGCTGGCATCTGGCTTTCACTTTTCTGATGTTCTCTATGGATATACTTAAAGGAGCCAGTTGAAGCTCTCACTGGGACAGCATGTTAATCTCCCTGGTCACCTATGAGAAGAGCAAGAGAAAAACCTAACACGAAAGCAAACACTTCCAGATTTCTTCCAGCAGGAAGCAACAACTCTAGTTAAGAAGGATGGGGGAAAGAGCCAGTGCTGATCTGGCACCAGATGGCAGTCCCCTAGTGCCTCTGACCTGACTAGTCCTTCAGGAAAGAATGAAATATAGCACCTACAACAATAACTGTTAAAAACGCTCTTGGCGGTTGTTAAAGCACAAAAGAAATCTCTTGGGATTCTCCTCCAAAAAAAATTGTGGAGAGTTTTGTATTTATTTCTGTTCCTTCCACTGTTCCATTTTAATATCTCCTATTGTTATAACATGAGAAAAGTCATTCACAAATAATTATTAGTCTATTAAAATGAAGTACTTTCGTTGGGGCGAAAACAGATTTAATAAAAATCTCACAAAACAGTCCAAGCTTTGCTCTGAGTCCCTTCCTTTTGGGCTGGTAACATTACAGACATCACTTTTATTCCTATTAGCAAAGTTATTGTTATTTATTTTATTTTCTATTTGTTGAGTGCAAAAGTCTTCGTACAGCTATATAAGAAGGTACGGGCCTACATTTCTGAAAGTGACTAATGGTTCTGGGTGTCTCATTTTTGGGTGTCTAACCTGAGATATCTTAAAAGATTTTCAGATATGCTAAACACCCACTTTCTGAGAAACAGGCCCTTTTAAGGTTCCATTTGGACATCCAAGTGTCAAGCCATCCAAAATCAGTACTCACTTTCAGAAATGTAGGCCACAGTCCCTCCCCAAATTTTACAATCCTACACCCACTGACACTAATGACAAAATTCCCATCAGATCCCTAATTTGTGAAGACAGTAGCAAATACTTTTAATTCAAAACAATGAAATACTAACACTTTTCACATTCAAAATTCTGAAATATCTTGAAGTTCCATTTATTTGACAGGCCATGGCTGGGTGTAAATTGGCAGTTTCTCATATAAAGATCAGCAATCAAGAGTTTAACAAAGCTGATGATAATCAGAATTAGCCTGTAAGGTGAACAGTTAGGTAATATGCATGGGAGACTTTCATGCTTGTTTTATTCTGATGATAGACTTATGCACATGGACTGATCCTGGGAGGTCCTGCATGCTTTCAAAGGGACCTGAGGCTGTACAGCACTTCATAGGGTCAGGACTAGAGCTGGTCAGGAAATGGCTTTTGTTCCCACAAAAAAGTTTTCATTTTTGTCAAACATTTTATTTAAAAGCTTTTGGGTTTTTTGTCCAAAAAACTGAAACCTGAATTTGTTGTATTTTATTTAATTTTATTTTCAATGAACACCTGACAAATTTAGACTGAAATGGAAGGTTTTTATAGACCATATGGTCTTGGGGGGGTGGGTGTGTGTGAAGAAATTGTGAAATGTTTTGAATGAAAACTATTCACCAGCTCTAATCAGGATCTTAGTTTCTGGGAAACTCCCTTTTACCTTCTCTTTGATTGCAGCAAAGGTGGCAGATGAAGGCTGCTAATGTAAGGTGAAAACAGAATAGCAAAAGAGAGTTGAAAAATAAGCAGACTTAAAAATGCTTTAACTGAGCAGCAGTCTTCAGGTTCTGTTTATCTTTTTATTTTATGTCTGACAACCTCTTAGAAGGGTTGGATGTGATGTGGTTTTTGGCTTAAGTTGGAATTGTGTAAAATTAAAAGTGTTGATAATTAAGCACTTAATTTTTTTCTGCATAGAGATCATTCTTTAATTTGAAGACAGGTTTACGTGGTATTCACAGTACATAACTCCTACTTGCATTGCCTCCTTGCAAGACTGTTGGCAGTCTTGTACATTCCACTATACATGCCTGTTTTCAATTAGCAAAAGCAAAATTCTCTGGGCACCCAAGGGACTGTCTCTCTAATACCTGTCTTGAATGCTATTTAAATGTTAAAATACACGTGAACTAGAGATCACTGCAGTTTATTTTGGATAATTATTAATCAGTGCTAAGCTATGAAAATAAGGAACATAATTAGGTTAAATAGTTCAGTCTACTAGGGCAGATTCAAAGTGTGTGATCAATTGTTACATAAAAGCGGAGACTGTGAAAAGTGTTTTCAAAGTGACATTTGATTTGCTTGTGTTTTCTAGTTAAGAAAACAGAGGGTTAACAGAAGAGTTGTTATTAGGTGAACAACCTATGCAAGTAAAATGTATAGTGGGGTTGTTGTAATAGAACTATATAAGACACATTGACAGTTGTTTTCAGTCACACTTTTTTTGTAAAATAAGCAAAAATGCATAGGGAGAAATGTTTCAGTTTATTGCACAGCAAGTTAATTTCTCTTGTTTTTTCTCCCCTTCCTTTTCTTTTCTATTTTTGCCAGTAATGTTCCTTTCCCAGAAACAAGATCATGTGAAAGCCTACCCTGTTGTTCTACAGGTTTCTGGTTTTTTTTATTTCTTTCCACTAAACTAGCTGCAGCAAACACTGTGGCACTCCACCTGGCTTTGGAGAGGGTACCCTTGAGGATGCCCTTCATTCATGTCTAATAATAGGCCAGCAGGGAGTGCTCATACAACAGTGTGATCAGCGTACGTCTTCCCCCTAAACGAAGTATGTGACCTCTACACTTTGAGCTGATTATGGGCTAGTGTAATCGATAAGGTCAGTCTCTCCAAGAGAATGGGGTGTTTCTTTTGTGTGGTAACTCCACATATGGCTGCCATTGTGCCATGTTCTTTGTCATGGCTCTGAAAAATTGGTTTTAGAGTCATAGTCAAAGAGATCAAGGCCAGAAGGGACCACCAGATCATGGAGTTTGACATCCTATATATCACAAGCCACCAGCAGCACCTACACACTAAACCAACAACCAAAATTAGACCGAAGCATTACAGCCCACCAGAGACTAGACTGTTATGTGCCACAGGAAGAGAGGAGAATAAGAGGGACTGAGGTGCACCAATGCCAAGGCCCCAGCAATGGCAGGGAAATGATTAAGTGAAATATACCCAGATAATCCTGGCAAGTGACCCGCACCCATACACTGCAGAGAAAGGTGAATCCCCCTTTCCCTTCCCACATCACTGCCAATCTGGCCTGGGGAAAAATTCCTTCCCAGACACACATATGGTGATCAGTTAGACCCTGCACCTGAGAGAATGCTTTGTATTAATTCAGAGCATAGGCCTGTTTTCCATTCCCTTTATTGCTTATGGTCTGTGTGTGAAGTCATCTAGTCTAGGATCGTTTCCATAGTGGCATTTCATTTTCTCTGTGAAGGTGGTAACCTTGCTCACCAGAAACACCGTAGTTTATCTTTGGTTTCTGGAATGGGAGAGAGAACAATATTGAAGTTTAAGCCATCTCTTCTCTCCCATTGCAGCAGATTAGTTGTGGTAAATTCTCCAGTCCTGCATAGAACCAGGCCCTTTCTATCTCATGGCAATGATATTGGACATTTTTACATTTGGTAGATTTTTTTTCCTTAACAGTATTTGCATTTTTTTTCTTTTTGGTAGAGACACTGACAACGTACAAATCACATTTCTGTCTGAGAATTTTGTTCAGAATATATAATTACAAGTTATATCTCAGATTGAAAATACGTTAGTGAAAAAATTGGTTTTTAATTTGTTTACTTTGTGCATTTGGCATTGCCTTCTGACTAGTGAGTTTCACTGTTTCCCTTGTATTCTCAAATCAGTCAGTTTCTTTTGTGCTGAAAACCCGGTAAACACCAACAAAGTGACATAAAAACTCTTATAAAATTTGGATTTTTTTTTTAAAATTAATCACTTGAGAAATATTCAGGTTGACGGTGTTCTTTTAACCTGCTTCACTAACTTCTAGGATTCAAATTTTGAATGGCAAAAGGTCAGTCTGGATTTGTTAGGTGTTGGCTTGTCGTCTCAGTACATGTCTGAAGTTTTATAACTAGGTTTTATTCAGAACTTTGTAGCTGAAATCTTAAATCCAACCCTCCTCAACTATCTGATCAAGGATTAGGAGTTAATTTCTCTCCCTTTGGCCATTAGCAAGGCAATTGTCTGACTGTACTGAATTAGTATATGTATCTGGTTGTATGTCTGAATGTGTATCCCTGTGAGGAATAAGTTGCTCCTTGGGGGCGGAGGGAGAGAAGGATGATGGTGCATCTTTTTGTTACAACTCAGAATTTATATTTTTGTATGGAAAAAAACTCCAAAATGGCACTGTTGTCGAACTTGTAAAATATACATGATATTTAAGAGGCACTGGCCGTTCAAACCTGCCCCTGGATGGCTCCATCCACTTGAGACAGGAAAATGAAACACAGTAGACTATCCATACGTTCAGAATGTGATAATGCATGCTCTGCTGGGCTCTTTGGACTTGTCTGTCTTGTATTGGCATTCAGAAGCAGTGTGGACTCTGTTTGACTCGATTCCCTTTCATATGGGGGTCAGCTGCATCCATGGGCTCTTTGGGAATTCTTAGGCTTGATTCCCCCTTGCTTGAACTCGGATACTCTGCTCGGCTCTTCGGATTGGGCCCTTTCTTGATTGGGTGAGGGGACAAAGGGAAGACTAGTTGTACTCTACCAAATGCCACCCACTTGTGATGTCAAAATGAAATGTCATTCATGATATGGTGTAGATCATCCTTCTCTTTTCTTAGAGCTGATAGCTATGTCCATTTAACTAATGTCTGGAATCTTAGTGCAAATGGTGAAATTATTTTATTTTAATTGGATGCTCTCATGCCTTGTGACTTTGAGGCACCCAGTCTTTCCACCTCCATCTGTCTAGTGCCACATTTCTTGCTCTGTTACAGTCTATTTCCATGGCAGTGGCATCTTTCTCAATTTTTTTTTTGTATGTCATCTGTTGTTCTCCTCTTTTCCATCTTCCATCAGGTGGTCTCCAATCAAGGGCTTGTCTAGCAATACTATTTTTTGATATCCACACAACATGTCCAAACTACTTTTAGCCTTCTTTCTCGAATCATTGTCTCTAGAGTCTGCTGAGCATTCTACCAGTGGACACCAAGTATTCTTCCCAAGCATCTCTGATGGAATGCTTTAAGTTTACTATTGTAGGTTTCTAGTGTTTGCCAAGTTTCAGAAGCGTATAACAATGTGAGTATCACAAAGGCATTGGATAACTTCCTCTTGGTTCCTGTGTGAATCTTCTTATTTTTCCAGATATCTGTCAGTCTTGAAAAGGCTCCCCTTGCCCTCACAGTTCTTATTCCAGTTCCTTATGGAGTCGGCCGTTGGCAGTAATTGTGCTTCCTAAATATGCAAACTAAATAACCATGTTGTATTCTTCACTATCGATTGCATGTGCACTATCATTTCTGACTCCTCTTTCAATGATCATGACTCGTTTTCTTTTATCCAGTGAAAAACCCCTGCAAGGAAGACACACTTAAGTCTGTATATAACTGGTTTATCTTAATTTTAGCTTAATTCAGTAAGTTTCTAAATGTCACATCAGGAAAATTTGGTATGTGGGGCAGGGCACAGAAGGTGACCAAAAACCTTTGTGTAGCCCTGTGGCATGTGCCAACCAATTGCTGCTCTCCCTTGTTGGGAAGCCATTATTGGCTAACCTTTGCACTTCTAAAAGGTACTGGGATTGTATGATGGCTGGCGGGATATGGCTGTTAAAAGGCAGTGCTTGATGGAAGCAGGCCTCTTCATACTTAACTCCCTGATGCTGCAAGATGAGGTCAGGTTTCCTGTTTTCAGTTCATGTTGGGGTGGGACACTTTTGGGCAATTGTAAGGTACAATGATTTGTGTGGGTACCATTTCAGATTTGAAGCAATTGCACAGGTTATGTTGTGTGGGCACAAACTACACAATAGGAACGTTCATATCACAGTCATATTAATTTATGGCTTGTTTTCTACTGGGTCACAACTTTGGTTATGGTGCTTGGGCAGCAGGTTTAGATTCCCCACTTGATGGGGTTAGGGTTATTAGGAAGTGGCAGTTCAGTCTCCCAACGGTGCAGTCTTTGGGAGAGGTGAGGTGCAAATGCCTTTCCTGCAAATTTAAGCATCAGCCTGTTTTGTGACTAGGGGATTGGATAAACTGAGAAATCTGAGCTCTTGTGGTGAGACTTGGGGTTTTCTCATTCAGTATAGGACCTGCACAGGTCCATAGGCCTTAGAGTTGCATAGACTTATCAGGATCTTGGGTTTAAGTGGGACAGTTAGACCTTGGACAGCTAGGCTGCTCTCGATTTAAGCAACAGAAGTATGGAAGGGGGGATAGGTCAGCAACAGATCAAGACAGCTGTTGCCTCTCCTTTCCCTGCTGCCAGGACAGATTCCCCTGAGAATTTACCATTTCTCTTGTTGAAAAGATCTAAAAGATGCGAAAACGAACATTTGTGCCTGTCCTTACTGACTTCTACCATTGATAATCTCTCCTGTCAACCTATTCTAATAAAACTTTACGCAGTAGAAAGAGTTCTGGCTTCATTACAGAGAGAGTGTGCTTGTGTGTGCACTCTCATTGCATGTGTTTATGCAAATATGAAATATGTTTACACAATTATTTTAAATGCAGAGGATTCATGAGTATTTGCTCACCAGTAATTCCTGCTTATATAAAACAAACAAACAAACTTCCATAAAGTAATATTGTTTCACTTGATTAATATTATTCTGGCTTTGCTCTCTGTTTGTTCAGCTGGCAAGGGGACTCTAAACATTTAATTATTTATGTAGTTTCCTTTCCTTTGTGTTCAAAAGAAGTAGATCATTTTGAGATGCATTTGAAAGAGAAGCATAAATCTCATACAGGTGACATTCTAAACTGTTGTAGACCTACACCGGTCATGTAACTCATTTACTAAATTCAGATAAAAGATTTCATTAGCACGGTTCCCTTACTCAAATATTCAGTGTCTCAACTGATGATGCAGAATCTCCGCTTTCCCCCTTCTCCCCCATGCTCCATTGGCTTTTTCAATGCTGTCCATCCCCAGTTAATGTAAAGGGGATCACAAGATGTTTGGAGATGACTAGCAATAAATTAAAATCTCATCAGATAGAGAAACTTTGCTACATTCACATTTAAAATGTGAATTTTGCATATACCAGGTTACAGTGTACAGTAATAGAATTGATTACACTTCATTTTTCATGTGTTAACAACCTCAAAGTATCCATAATGTTGCAGTGTAAAATTGTTTGTCATGAGGTACAGAAAGTCTGCTTTGTGAAGTGTCCTTCATTTATCTGGGTTTGTGAAGAGATTAAATAAGGTCACAATCTCACAAATGAAATATGGGTGCAACAGTCTGCCCAGATGGAGTCAGTTGCAAGATAGTGGCATAAAAGGAGCTGTTGTAAAGTGGCAGATTTTCTATTACTCAGAGAGCTATTATAAAATGTTCCTTCAATGCATCGCTGTCGTTATTTAAAAAAAGAAATATTTTTTTCTCCTCAACTATAAAAAATAAATGGTTTATAATAATAATACTTTGAACTTCTATAGTGCTTTCCACCTGAGAATTTAAAAATGTTTTACAAATGTTACTTAACTCAGTCAGGCTGGTCAGATATTTGTCATCAAAACTGTTTTACAACAGAAAATTGGGTTTTTGACGAAATATACTTTTTCATTAAAAGTGTCTGTGTTCCTTGGAAAACATTGATTTTATTATTATTATTTTTCCTTTTTGGTCAAAATATTTCAGCTGAAAACCAAAATATTATGATTTGGAAATGCAGCTGGTGACTCATTATGAGTTCAGTTGCCTCATGTTCCCCTTCTGCTTGATGGGGCATCTTCCATAATGCCTCATGGGTAGGGACTCCCATAACAAACATCTTTTCTTTCCAAAGAAGGGCCACTGTGGTGCATCATGGGAGATGTAGTCCAATCAGGGAACATGAGCCTGAACTACAACTCCTAGGAGACAAAGAGACAGTATTAACAAAGCAAAATATTTCTGCGTTCAAATTTCTGCTGGAAATCAAAATTTTCAGGGGAAAACCCACCATTTTTCAATCAGGTATAGAACTGAGCCTTATAGAACCTCTGAGGTAGATAAGTAGAAAAACCCTGCTTTACAAAGGTTGCAAAACTGAGGTATTGAAGGGAAGAGTTTGAGGCAGAAAGGCACTGCTCTTTGAGTCTTTGAAAATTTAGCCTGCAGGGTATATCTATCTATACAGGGGAAAAAAGACTCCTGGCACTGCCACGGCTGACTCAGCTGACTCAGGCTTGCAGGGCTCAGGCTGTGGTGCTAAAAATTGCTGTGTAGATGTTCAGGCTCGGGCGAGAGCCCAAGCTCTGGGACCTCCATCTTCATAGGGCCTCAGAGCCCAAGCGTGAATGTCTACACAGGGATTTTTCAGCCCCAGAGCTTAATCCCTGTGAGCCTGAGTCAGTTGACCATGCAAGCCATGGTTTTTTATCCCTGTGTAGACCTATCCTTAGAGTTTGACTTGCACACCAGAGTGGCAGAGCTGGGAATAGAATATAGATCTCATCTTGACTTCCAGTCTTGATCTTTAACCCAATAATACTCATTCTTTTTACCAACACTTCCTCCCACCCCGTGCCCTTTTTGAAAAATACTTGGAAATTGCCATAAATGTGCAGCTTTGCAAGGGTCTTTTGGCAGTAATATACAATTAAGTTTTATAAGCTGTTTTTTGGTGCTATGAATGAATTCAGTTATGAATCTGCCCACTTTGTTCACATTATTTTAGAAGTAAATCTGACAAATAGTCACAATGAGTTAAAGAAGTTGCTTAACCCCAAAATGAAATTCAAAGTTAAGGTTAAAAACTCAGCAGTACAGAACACTTGGGATATACCATTTGCATTGTGGTCTGTAAGTGCAATAAAGGATGAACTGGCAGTGTTAATTGAATTTCTTTGTTTATCTTCTTACTCATTTGGAGATGGGTCATTTTGTGGTGGTGGTCATGAGTTTCTTTTGTGTTTGAAGTGGTGGAATAAAAAAAGAGACAGGGTTAATTCAGAGCATTGAAAAAGGGTCTAATCTTGCTGCTGTTGAAGTCATTGGGAGTTCTCTTCAGGAGGAGGAGGAGGATTATTGGATTCATGGTATTAACGGACATGTTGTGGTAATAAATGAGTGTAAAGATTGAACTGTGCATATTAGCACATCTTAACATTTGCTGCTGTCAGAAACGTGCCTGTTTTCCAGCAGCACTTTTCTGATATATCCCAGCAGCACGGAAATACAACTGTTCAGCATGGATGTGTTTAAATGTTACACTGATTTGGGGTATGAAACATAAGCAAAACTAACAGAATGCTTAAAATCTTTTTTGAGAAGCAAAAATTGTGGTTTAGAGGTCACTTTTTCATGCCTTCCAGAGAGAGTTTTTTTTTTTTTTTTAAGAATCTAAACATCCTGCCTCTTTAGGTTGTTTGGAGAGAGCTTATACAAACATAGAAGAGGAGGTTGCAATAGATGACGTACTGCTGGGGAAAATATTCTATATTGCATAGTCAAATATGAACATGCTCTGAAGAACAAAGGACTTAATTATTGCAGAACAATAACATTTTTTCATGTGAGATGGATCCCTTCCAGCTCTGATTGTTAGGCTGGTTCTCTGTTGCTTAAATAATTTATGAAACTGAAAAGATACTAATGGTTTTTCATGGATCATCGGTTTATGGGCTTAGTTCCAAACAACCTTCTCATAAAGGTTAATTTCGTTAGAACAGTGACACAAATCAAGTGGAGGAAGGAGGCTCAACAGATTGATAACAGGATGCAGAGTCTTAATTCTGCATGGGTACCTCCTTCACTGTAAATCCAATACTGATGGGTTTCCTGCCTTTGTCCCAGGCTCGGAGGTGGTGCACCAGAGCCCCCTTATGACTTTTTATCTTTGTGGCTTCCTAGCTCCCCATAGTGGCGCAACTGGAGAACTTCACTCCTATTCAGAGCCCAGTCTTCAGCCTCTACACTGGAAGGCAGAGGTTCCTCCCTCAGGCCTCTGCATTCCAGGCAAGTTTTTTTTTTTTTGCTGTTTTTTCCCCCTCCGCTCAGCACAGTAGCAGTTCTAGCAGGGAAATTTATTTTTAATTTTTTTCCCCCCAAGGGACTGCAGGACTTGAGGCTAGAGATTCCTCCGGCCAATTGGTTGTCTCCCTCCAGAGCTAGAAGCGGTTGCATTCAGGCTTCCCACGCTGACAGTCAATGAAGTAGTGCTCACAGGAGTTTGAGTGGGTGTTTTGGGTCTTTTTCTGAGGCAGGACCTGGGTCCTTCTGCAGTTGACTGTCCAACAAGGAACTTGTTGTCCAGGAGCAAGGATCGGATCAGGTCAGGAAGGAAGGAAGAAAATGCCTGAGATTTGAGACTTCCCAGGCTGCTACAACAAGATCCTTTTGCCCCAAGGGCTTGTCTGTACTGGGCTTTGTCTGGAAAACAGTCCTATTATTGCTAATACTTGCCCAGCTCCCCCTGCAGGTTGGTCTTCAGTGCAGTGTTGGCTTGAGGTGTAACTCGGAATGCTGCCACAACTTGTGTCCACATTCAAAAGTCTCTAGTTCACTTTGGGTGGTGCTTTAACCTCGAACTAGCTGGCCCGTCGGGGTGTGTGTGTTGAAACTCAAGTGCTGCTGACACTGGAACTAGTAATGCAGTGGAGATGCAGCAGCTGGAGTTACAACAGCTCAGTTGCTAGTCCCATCATTCTGTGTAGTTGAGTGGTAGCAATATGGTCATTAGGTCTAGCTCAAGTGAAGTAATTTGTACTAACTTGAGCTAACTGTTGCAATGAAGACAAGCTCACCAGTGGTGGCAAAAATGGCAGCGCTAGTGCAGGGAAGGAGTTGGTAACAGGACGTCATGTCTTATAGGCCCTGTTTAAGTAGGGTTAGATGAGAGTTTATAAAACCCCAGAGCCCACCTGGAGCCTTGTCTACAGCAATCCCACTATTAGTTCCTCTAGTGGAGCTGTGCCAATGGTAACCATTGCAAGAAATTTGTCATTCCAAGGGCAGGGCTAGTGTAGGCCTTAACACAGTGGTCCCCAAATTGTTGAGCATGACCCCGGCGGGTACAATGGAATGTTTGGGGGGCATGTGTCCGGGCCTGGGCCAGCCCCGATGGGGGGGCGGGGAGGGAGCATCACACTTTCAGCCCCGCTCCTCTCCTAGCCTTGCTCAGCCTCCAGACCCAGCTCCACCCTCGTTGCCTCTCTGTCCCCAGACCAGCTTTGCCCCAAGCTGCAGCTCCACTCTACACCCTGCTCTGCCCCAGCCAGGCTCTGCCTTCATTCCCTCTCCACCCCCAGACCAGCTCCAACCCCAGCCGCAGCTCCACTCTGCCTCCTGCTCCACCTTCAGCCCAAGCTCCACTGCTGAGGAAGCCTTGACTGTACAGTAATGGGTTGGGTGGCGGGTAGTGTGGACAGATTCTGTTTCTGGTATGGGCAGAGTACCACACCCCTAATATGTTGTATTTCCTAAAATCAGTGCCCATTCCCCATCTTGCTTATTTTCATGATGACCCACAGCTTCTTTGGATCTCTTCCTTCAAAGATTGAACACAGATGCTAGCCTAGGACTGGCTCTGAAACTTCAGGTTAGGTTATCTAAATAGGATTAAAATATCAAGATGAAATGGTCTACACAGGCATTGTCTATATTCAGAATAATTATGGGTAGATGGTTAAAATGAATTTATAATTTGTGTATTTTTAAAATCTATTTATGGCAACAAGTTATCTCTGTTTAGCTGACAGCTGCTACACAAAAGTAACCTTTTTTTTCAGGAGGATGCTGTGTTTGCCTACCATGTGCTTTTAGTGTATGTTCGGTCTGCACATAAACCCCAAACAAACTTGCTGCATCTCACCCCCCACCCCCCCCAAAAAAAACAGCCTTAAGCAGACAAGATGCTTACCATTATGTAAGAATGTAAAGTTATTTCTGACATGGCAGGGAGAGAGAACTGTGACCTAGCACTAACTACATTCCTTCACAGGGCAAGTTCAAGTGCTTCTCTTCCTTCTTTCAATCCCTCTCCTGCAGAGGAGGATACTGAGGAGATAAAAATTCAGTGGTCCCCAGAGCTCTGAATAGGCTGTGTGCTTTCTTCCTTTCTAATGGAAAGGGGGAGAGAGGAATGTAAAGCAGTTAAAAGTGAACAGCTAAGTCAAACAAAAACAACAAAAGGCTTTTTACTGCTCCTTCATAATAGATACAGATGGGGTTTTTTGAAGCAGGTTTTCTGCCTTAACCCCCTCCCCCCACACACGCTGGAAGGTATTGAGGCCCCGATTTTACTACTTGTCTCTCCTCTGCTACTCCCACATCCCATTCTTCTTGTAGTACTATTTTACTTTGGCACTCTTTTTGGAAGACTGTGAACATGATATGACAGGACAATGAAATGTGAGCTGCAGATCTTCCAGACCCCAAGTGTGGAAAAGGGTATGTTGAGTAAGACCCCACAGATCAGATGATGGTCTCTTGTGACATCCTGCTGCTTGTCCACCAAAGGTTGCCAGAGTCCTCCAAGGAAAAGTGATGTGTCAGGAGCTAATCAATCTGATGAAGAAAATAAGAAAATAAACTTTTAAATATAAGAAGTGTTTAGGCTGTCAGTATACATCATAAAGAAACTATAAAGAGCAAAAGCAAAAGTTTATTTGCTTTGCAATCTACCTTTAACATTAAGAGCTGATCAAATCAGACTTGGCTATGCAAAGCAAGAGCATTTTCCTCCTCTCCTGGCCCAGGATCATCGTATTACCTTAGGTTTCAGAGTAGCAGCCGTGTTAGTCTGTATTCGCAAAAAGAAAAGGAGTACTTGTGGCATCTTAGAGACTAACAAATTTATTAGAGCATAAGCTTTCGTGAGCTACAGCTCACTTCATCGGATGCATGTGGTGGAAAAAAACAGAGGAGAGATTTATATACACACACAGAGAACATAGCCTAAGAGTGGCTATCCTTCAACAAAAAAGCTTCAAAAACAGACTCCAACGAGAGACTGCTGAATTGGAATTAATTTGCAAACTGGATACAATTAACTTAGGCTTGAATAGAGACTGGGAATGGATGAGTCATTACACAAAGTAAAACTATTTCCCCATGTTATTTCTCCCCCCCCCACCCCCCCCCACTGTTCCTCTGATATTCTTGTTAACTTCTGGAATTAGCCTACCTTGCTTGTCACCATGAAAGGTTTTCCTCCTCCCCCCCTCCCCCCCCCCCCCCCCCCCGCTGCTGGTGATGGCTTATCTTAAGTGATCACTCTCCTTACAGTATGTATGATAAACCCATTGTTTCATGTTCTCTGTGTGTGTATATAAATCTCTCCTCTGTTTTTTCCACCAAATGCATCCGATGAAGTGAGCTGTAGCTCACGAAAGCTTATGCTCTAATAAATTTGTTAGTCTCTAAGGTGCCACAAGTACTCCTTTGCTTTTTGCGTATTACCTTAGAATCTGACACCATTGCGCCACTGAGTGTCTATAAACACATTTCCAAGACATGCATTATACCATATAATTATTGAATTAGGATGAGGAGACGAGCTTGGTTCCAAGGTAGGATGGAGCATCATTCACAAATGGGAAAAACTGAACATTTTTGAAAAGTAGTCACCACAAGAGATAATTGGGTACAAAAAGAGGGTTTCTTGTTTGTGAGAAAAGGGTGAGAAAAAAATGAAAATTGTTTTAGTGGGGGAGGGGATGGAAATTAAGACATAGTCCTGTCAGTCAAACACAAAACTAAATGCAAACAAAGGCTAAGTCACAGGTAAGAAGTAAGGTGGGAGACAAGTGGGCAACTATTTCTTGTTTCCCACCTCCTTCACTATCCTCTGCAAGGGCTGTCACGCAGAGGAGGATTCCCAGGCATACATGAAGCTTGGAGATCTCCAGCCCTCCCTTACTCTTCCTTACTAAGAGAGATCTATAAATCCAGGCGCCATGGCTAGTTCTTCAGGGCCTATGTATCCTCCTGGTTCTATCACATCTGGGACTAGTTCTCTACTCTGCCCAGTTCAGTCAGGTTCCTAAGAGACCACTGGCCCTTCTTATATTCTTCCCTGTCCTCTGAAAGGATGTTTTCTCACAGCCCTCTCCTTTGAGGTAGACCTTTAGAAGAGGTTGATGTCATCTTGCCCCTGTCAGACCCATCTGTTCCTCCAGTGAAAATTTAGAGAGAGATCTTCAGACTAATGTGGTACCTAGAGTCTCTCAGATCCTTATGTTTTCTCCAATGGAAACAATGCCCAGATGGATGATGCTGATCTCCCTATTTTCCTCCATTGGGGTCCTCAAAATTCATTATTTTTGCCGACCTATTAACAAAAAGGTGGAGCCAAGCTGAGCCTCTCTGGATGCCTCCAAGAAACTTGTATAAACTTGACTTGTCCTACTGTGATCTGTAGCTCAGCTGTGGCCTTGCATTCCAAAGAACTCCATCTGCCTCTTAGAGGCGAATATCTCTCTTGAAGATGCCCAGAATGTGAAGCAGAGGGAGTAATTAAATCTCTTGAGTTGAGGGACTTCCTAAGGCAAACTACACCCGTTTTTCTCTTTTGAAGGCCCTTGTAAAAGGGGAGAGAGCTTTATGGATACCTTTTATCCTATTGGATCATTGTGCATCTAACTAACATTGCCTCCTTCTCTGAGCTCACTCCTCTCTCATCACAGTTAAGGACATCTGCTCTGATGGAGAGATCAGTGGAAGCTAGCTGGAGCACCAGAATTTGGCATGATGTGCACACTTTCTCCAAATATGACCACCTAGACTTGATCTCATCAGCAGATGGTCTTTTAAACTATTGCATGCAAGAGTCCTTTTTCAGAACCTTACGGTTGCTGTTCCTGATAGAATTTTTTAAAACATTGTAAAGAAGATTACTTTCTGACCAAGCATTGTGTGCTAAGGCTTTAAATGGCTGAAATATATATGCTTATAGTAGAAGCTCTGGCATGTGAGAATGTGATTGCCTAAAAATGAAGGGTGAAAGCCTTATGGTTCCTTTTCCCTGGCAAGTCCCCTTTAACAATAGTTACTACCTCATTTCCACCAAATGCATCTGATGAAGTGAGCTGTAGCTCACGAAAGCTTATGCTCAAATAAATTTGTTAATCTCTAAGGTGCCACAAGTACTCCTTTTCTTTTTACTTTAGGAGCTGTGAACCTTCTGAGCACATTCTTTCATGAGCAGATTAGAATGTCTGACACCAACCAATAAGCTCAGATTTTCCTAATCATGTGCACACAACAATCCATGCACTTGCATGTACAGTTGCTGTAAATGCAGTAGTGGTGATTGTGCATGCAGATTGGCTGATAGATGTCAGTTAGTTTGTGCAATTGCTTGCAACATGGTTAAAACTTGTGGGTACGATTATCAAAATCTGGATCTGTATTAATAAATTTGCAAACCACTTCTGGGTGCACCCTTCATTAGGAAGCTGTCTGAGCCTTCCACACACAATTACTGTTTTTAATAGCTTCAAGTAAACTATCAGAAAAATTAGATTAAATCAAATCTGGAAACTACAGATTGTTGTGCAAAAAATTGTTGAAGACCTGGAGTGGGGAAAGAGTAGGAAGAGACATCAGCAACTCTGGAGGCCTGGCAGGGTTCAGTTAAATTTAAAATAACAGCTAGTTTTGATTTACTTTGTTTAGCTTTTGACTAGGAGGAAAAGGAAGTGGGTCACACTAGGAGACAAGTCCTACATCCTGCATAACAACTTCTTGTAATTTTTTACTTATCCTTTCTCTGAGTCACCACATTAAAAAAAAATCATGAAAAGTACTTCACTTTGTCCAAAATATTTAACACTGGCTTGTGTTAAAACAGCGAATTCTAGACTAGATAACTTGTGCATGGAGGTATGTATTGCTGGTCTTTTGTGACTTTTTTTTAAACACTAAAACTGGCTTATCTGCAAGTTGCTATACTTAGGTTATTCCAACTAGAGGGGAGACAATGTCCAGCCATTCAAAAGGAGCAAGGTGTCAAAGCTGCATCCTCTATTGGCTTTAATAGACCATAAGGACATTGTGTAAATATAATCTCTGCCTGCTCGATGACTCATGGTGGTGTAGGGCATTAAAACTTTTGAACCCGGAACAACTCTTATAAATATCTTTTCTTGTTCTCGGTTACTAAAACTGAGTCATATTTCACATTGGATGTTCTTTAATGTGTCTCTGCTCTGAGCCTGTATGCACTGTAAAATGCACTGTAAAATTATTGGCAGACCAGATTATAATACAGTTGTTCAAAGACATGGTTTAAAAAAACCCAGTACAGTCTTGTCTTGCACATTGGGTTTCACTATGCATTTTTAACTGTGACCCAAAGCATCATCTTCAATATGGAAAGATCCTTAGGTGAACAAATGAATTGTGTAGCCATGTCTTTGTTATGCGGTTGTTTACTCCTCCTAGCTCTTCCACCAGTGAGGAGGTGAGCAAGCTCTATCATGGGACAGTAATACTTGTATTTGAGGCAAAGGATGGGATAAAAAATTATACCTTTATATGTTGTAAGTGACATTAAGGATTTCTTATTTGTTCCATAATTTTTCCATTAAGGGCTGTATATTATTCCCTTATTGCTGCCCCATGTTAAATATGCCTATTTCACACCTTGCTAATCTCACCCCACAGGAGTAAGTGTGCATGGCTTCTGGGGCTTTTTAGAATAGGAGCCCATAGACCCTTTTTGCTGGCTCTGCGAGTTTGAGGTGGCTCTTTCCAATCTGCCCTCTGTCATGAGGGAGGCCCTGTTCTGTACCGTCTTTGCACAGCTGGTGGCTTGCATTTCAGACCTGCGCCTCAAGTTTGAGGTGACTCAACTTTTATCTCTTCAAATACAGAAAAAGCCAAATAATGCACATTATGAAAGGATATATTGAATGCAAAGTTTAACATTTGTGTTTGGCATAGAATTGAGAAACAAAATATTAAAGAAATCCTTCTTTCCCTGCAGCAGAAAAGTATAGCATAACATGACTTTGTGCCTGAAATAACATTCTGTACTGCTGGTTTGTCAGTCATTATCTGATAAATTACTAGTCTGATAGATTCTGCTGAGAATTGGAAGTTTGACTCTGTATGTGCTGTAATTTATAAGTATACTGTATCCTTTGGTAATACATTTACTTAGGGCAGGGGAAAACCTCCACAGAAGCTGAGTTTCAGTGAAATTGGGCATAATATAATAATGTTGCCATGGCTCATCTGGAAGAGTGTAAAAAAGCAAAAACTATCTTTTTTGACTCTTAAAAGGAATATTTCTGGCACCCTGCATTGTGGCTTAGACATGCAGTGCCTTCTAACAGTGGTGGGAATCGTACAACACAATCTGCTGGGCCGAGGATCAGACATATAGTCATTATTCAATAAGTGCATGGCCTTGGATTATTCAAGTAACTTTCCCACACATATGAACACAAGAAATTAGCGCAAACAAATATGCAGTTCAGTTTAAGCACTTGTGCCCCAACTGACAGTGCACACTCTTAGTTTTCTGCATCTTGTTTACAATATTGTTTTAAACTTCTGTGTCTTAATAAAGGCCACATTAGAATTTTAATGCCAAGTGCGTTTTTAAAAAAATTACTTAGAATGCACCCTGGTAAAGTTCTGATTACTTTACAATATAATAAACACAAAAACCCTTTTGGATGCAATTAATTGCAGTTTTAATTTCACTAGAGCACTTGTTTGCAAAGAGATTCAAAAACGATATGGTTCATGCTCCTGTACAATAACACTCTAGCTTTCTGTTTGCAAATGATATGACCAGTGCACCTTGGAACAATCAATATGACCTATGTAGAATGACAAGTTTTATGTAAAGGTGATATTGTTCTCATGCAAGCATTCTGGAAAGCAAAATAAAGTGCCTTGGATGAAAGCTATGATCTGAATGGCTGAATCTAAGTAAATCTCTCTCAATGGAGGTACAAGTAAAGACTATGTAAAATCTTTTTTCCCCCTCAGTCACTAGCAGTCTTGCTAACTTTCACAATTTTATTGTGAGTTTTGCAATACTGTGTTGTTTTCTTAAAGCCCCAGCTCCTGGAGCCATTCATAAGAACTCATAAGAGAATCTCACCTTTTGTTTGAAAAAGAGCAAGTTTCCAGCTATCAAAGTTTGCAGAGAAAAGCTTGAAAATGTGACTTGAAATATAACCTATAGGCTCAAAATCAAAGGGCAAACAAAATCCCTCAATTAAAAAAAACAATTTTAAACCAAGTCTCATGGTTTAGGGAACTTGACTCAAGAATTTGAACACTTAGGTTTAGGAATACTGACTATACTACTCAACGAAAGGTATGTAAAGGATTTTTAAAAATACTGTATTAGTAAAAGAAAAATTCCAACTTTTCAAACATTTTACATTTTGTAGGATACCAGATATTCTTCCTTTCCCCTATATGTGCTCAGATGGCTAGTTTTGGCCCCATTCCTGCAATCAGAGCCTTGCAAACAAATTTCCATACCCATGTGGCAGCATCACTGATTCTAGTGGGGCTTTGCTTGGGCCTGGAGGTCTTTCTACATTTGGATCTGGATGCAGAGTTGGATCTTAAGTATTGAAAAAGATAATGTAAAAGGCACACTTTTGTCAGTTTGAAAGGAAATAATCTGTTTTCTTCCCCTGCTGTTTAAAAAACAACCAACCAAAAAAACCCAACAACCCTACCCCAAAAAGCAGAAGATTCATCAAAGTGAAATATATTTAATTAAACAACAATGTGAATTCAATCCATACTGATTGGAAACATAGCTTCTACTGTGCCTCTTATCTTTTGTTAAATCAATAGAGCACTGCTGAGCAAACTGCTGTGTTTCACTGTGCTCTCTTGCTTGTGCCACTTAAATTAGGCCACAAAGAAACCCAAAAGTAATGGAACATTTTTTAAAAAAATCTGAAAAAAATAATGTGGTTGAGGAGTTTGTTTACATTATTCAGTAACATGAAGGATAGTATCTCTTTGTCACAGAGTCACTGGGCGATGCTCTGGAACCACTCCATACGAAGCCAGTCAGGACTCTGTGGGAGCCTCCTTTCTCTGAGCAGACTGTCTCCAGGGCAAGAAACTTACACGACTTTGGCCTTTCTGGGGCTGACCTTGGAGTATTCAGCATAACCTGCCCCACTGTGCACTTCCCACAGCAAGTCCGCACAGGCCGGGCTCCTGCGGAAGCCAGTGGGCCCTGCACTCCAATTCTGCAGTCAGACATTACTCTCAGCCAGCATAAAACAGAAGGTTTATTAGACAACAGGAACACAGTCCAAAACAGAGTGGAGCTTGTAGGTACAGAAAAAGGACCCCTAAGTCAGGCCCATCTTGGGACATGGAGGCCAGACCCCGGTCTGGGCCTCCCTCTTTCCCCAGCCAGCTCCAAACTGAAACTCTTTCCCCAGCCAGCTCGTCCTCTCACCTTTGTCTCTTTCCCGGGCCAGGAGGCCACCTGATCTCTTTGTTCTCCAACACCTTCAGCTGGCTCCTTTGCAGAGGAGGGGGCCATGTTATCGGTTGCCAGGAGACAAAGTGTCAGTTACTCTCTGTGGAGACAGCATCGCACTGGCCCTCTAAGGCTCTGCAACAATCACCCAGTTTATCCCACCACCTAGATACTTAAGAACTGCATAGGGGAAACTGAGGCACTCACAGTATTCAGAAAGAACTGTAAGAACATTCCCACTTAGTCACACTTTTCAAGCCTTGATGTGGGACCACATCCCTCAGGGCTCCCTCCCTAGAGACTTTTTGCCTCTCCGGGCCTTTGTGGCCCCAAAAGAGTACAGTTGGGCCACCAAAAGAGTACAGTTCCCCTTCTGGGGTGCATCAAAGTCCAGGCTACTTTCCTGGTGGCTGGTGGGGGATACCCGGGCCTGCTCTCTACTGTGGGTCTGAGCCCAGGTACCCTATAGATAGTAGCCATTCCCATGTCCCTTTAAATAAACTGCATTGCTCCTACAATTCCCTCAGCCACTTCCCCGAGGCTCCAGGACATTCTTCACCTTTACCTTAGGGTCTTGTCCTGGTGGAATCCTAGCAGCAAGCCCAGAGCATCATCTACTCTCCTCCAGGTCTAGCAAGAGACTAATCTCAATCTGACCCTGCAGCTCTTCTTATACTAGCTGGCTAGGCTCTGATTGGCTGCTTCCCCCACAGCTGCTCTAAGCAGCTTTGAGGACCACTTCTACCCTTTTCTGGGGCTGGAAGGCCTCCAGCCAGGGGCCTGTGGACCTAGTCCACCCCATCACAGTCTTCCTGTATTAATGATAAATATAAGAATTACCAATATTTTAGTATTGCTTCTGTGTAATAGATATGTCTTTATATTAGTATTAGAAAATTACAAATTATGCTTAATAGCCATTCTTTTTTACCTTAATAGTGGTTGCCTGTGATATTAAGAACCTGACCGCAAAACCTTACTGTTATCAAAAACAACTAATTATGCACTGTAAAGTGTGTTCAAACAGCAAGTTTTGTATAACCTACTAACATGGTTATACTAAAACAACATTATGAAGAGACTGCTGTATACAAAAAGATGTTTGGTATTTACTGTTTTGAGGTAAGACTGCAACAGGGTTAAGAATAAAAGAATAGGTTACCATAATCTTGGGGTGAAATCTTGCCTCTATTGAAGTTAATGGGAGCTTTTCCATTGATTTCAGTAGATCCAGGATTTTGTCATTAGTGTTTAATGCTAGCAGTGCCCTCTATGTTCCCCATTCCACAGCTGTAGAACCTACTTCCTACTATAAATGGTGGAACAGAATCCAAGATTGTTTTTACCCATTAATCTTCAAATATGAATCTACTGTAAACAATATGGAATGCAGTTGTCTTGAGTTCTGAGTCCCCAAAACAACATCTGTTGCAGGTCCACCTGTCCCTATTCATTACAACAGTGTATTAGCTCTGTAACCTAATTTCAACATTAGCTGTTTCATTGAAGATCTAGAAAGCAGAGTGGTACCTTAGAAGGTTTATCTGCCCGCATAAGTGAAAACTTCCTCAGGAACTCATTAATGTGTGCCAGGGTGGCTGGCTTCATGTAGCCCCAGGATCAGGGAGGCAGAATGATAGTGGAATGCTATCTAATGTCCCCCTGCCCTGTCATTGCAGCATCAGATAAGTTACCTGAGGGTGCCAGGGAAGAATTTAAGGCAGAGGGACGTCTAGTTCTAGGCCATCACAAACAGTCAGGACTTGATGTGGCGGACATCTCATCTAGGATTATGGCCTTAGCTGTAACAATGAGGAGGGGGCTTCTTGGTTGCAGAAGTCTGGCATTGCTCCAGACATGCAGAAGACTTACCATTTTCTGAAAAGGCGGATGAGACTTTTCATTCTTTTAAGGATTCCAGGGCCGTGTACGGTCCTTAGGGGCTTATACCCAGTCAGTTAAAAGGTGCCGTTTTGGCCAGAGGTCCCCAAAGTGTGCGGTGTGCCTCCCTAGGGGGGGCGTGGAGAAACATCTGGGGGGGTGCATGGGGCCCAGGCCAGCTCGGACAGGGACAGGGAGGGAGTGCCACCCAGCCCCTCCCTGCCCCCAGCTCTGCTCCAGCCCCAGCCACGTCCCCAGCTCTGGGCCTCGTGCCTGGCCCCCATTCCCTGCTTCCCGGCCCCAGACCCACCCCCAGCTGCAGCCTCAGCCTTGGCCCCCTTACCTCTGTCTGCATCCCTCTCACCTCAGCCACCGCCCTGCTCCTGGCCCTGGGAGGGGTCAGAGGGGATGCAGAGTGGGGGTGGGGGGGGATGCAACCTTAAAAGTTTGGGGGTCACTGCATTATGGAGGTCAGCAACAACAGCAGTTCCATCAGTTCTCCCAACAGTATTTCAGATAGCCTCCTTACTTTGCAAGGCAACAGAACTTCTTTAAGAGAACACACAAGACTTACAGGAGAAAACACTCTAGTTACAACTTTTACCAGCCAGCTTATCCTTCATCAGCTGCTGTCAAGCAGTCAATTTGACTATCCCCTTGAGGGCAGCACGTCAGTCGTTAACCTTCAGGCCATTTCCCTTCTGTTTGGGGACAGGCTGTCCCACTTCCATAATGTCTGAGGTTCAATAATCTCATACAAGTGGGTCCTAAACACTGAGAGTTTGGTTTATACCATACAATTCTTATGTATTCCCTCTTCCAAGCCCTCCCCCCCCACCCTGTCTCCTTTTTCAGGGACCACTGTCGGGAGTCACTGCTCTTTTAGCAGGTCCAAACTATGCAGACTTCGGGAGCTGTAGAGGAAATTTCCCTGCAGTATCTGGGAAAGGAGTTCTGGCAAGGGTGAGACCTATTTTCAATATCTGGGGTCTCAACAAATCCATGAAATATTTGAGATTCTGCATGGTCATCCTAGCTTCAAATTCTTACTGCTTTCAATAACAATAATTGGTTTGCTGCACTTGATCTCCAGATGCTTACTTCCAATGTGGCAATTTTCCCAAGCCACAGGAAGTTTCTGAGATTCCTAGTTGCTGTGGTCAAAGTTATCAGTACACAGTTCTCCTTTCTGGCCTTCATCAGTCCTACGTGTCTTTAGTAAGGCAATGGCAGTGGTAGCAGCCTATCTCAGAAAGAAGAAAATTCACCTCTTCCCATCCTTGGTTAGTGAGAGGCAGATTCAAAAAATGAATCTTCAGTAATGTCCATTTCACACTGGACTGCTTTGGTCGACTAGGGTTGAAATGAACAAAACAAAGTCAAAAGATTCCACTCAAAAAAATTGACTTATTGGAGCCCTACTAGACTCCTCTGAATTTGAGGGCCTTTCTGCCATGTGAGTGATTCCAGTTTGATACCTGTCCAGATCTCCAGTCTCAGCCTTCATTTATTCCTGAAGTTAGTAGGCCATATGGCTGCATGCACTTATGCTCAAATAAATTGTTAGTCTCTAATGTGCCACAAGTACTCCTTTTCTTTTTGCGAATACAGACTAACACGGCTGCTACTCTGAAACCTGTCATGGTGAGACTGCATCTTTGTCCTCTTCAGTTATGTTTGAAGTTGGTCTGTCACCTGAGTTTCCACTGATTGGACAAACTGGTCCAAATATCTCCTGAGATACTGATCTCTCTACAGTGGTGTGTGGAGCAGAACAAATTTACATCAGAGTATTCCCTTCTTCCGTTCTTTACTGACCAGGACTGTAGTCACCAATGCATCCACAATAGTTGGGGGAACACATTAGGGACTTTAATGTTTCTGAGTTTGTGGTCAGAGCAGGAAGCGTCTTTTTATATCAGTGTTTGGGGCTTTGAGCCACTTATGATGAAGTGTCATGCCTTTTAGTATCAGATTGGAGCAGAGGTGCACAAACTAACTGAAAATACCATGGCAACATACTATATGAACAAGCAAGGGGGGAGCTCACTTCAACCAGTTTTTCCAAGAAGCAATAGACTTAAAAGTGGCCATTCTTCAACAAAAATCTTCAAAACAGACTTCAACGAGAAACTGCAGAACTGGAATTTATTTGCAAACTGACACCATCAATTAGGTCTGAATAAAGACTGGGAGTGGCTGGGGTTACTACAAAAAGTAATTTCCCTCTGTTGATATTCACCCCTTCTTGTCAACTGTTGGGAATGGCCACAATCCACCCTAACTTAATTGGCCTCGTTAGCACTGAACCCCTCTCTCCCGCTTGATAAGGCAACTCCCATCTTTCATGTGCTGTATATTTTTACCTGCCTCCTGTATTTTTCACATCCATGCATCTGATGAAGTGGGTTATAGTCCACAAAAGCTTATGCCCAAATAAATTTGTTAATGTCTAAGGTGCCACAAGGACTCCTCGTTGTTTTGCTGAATACAGACTAACATGGCTACTGCTCTGAAACCTATCATATCCATAGTGGCACACTTATCAGGTTGTCAAATCAGTTAGCTGACCATCTCAGAAGCACTTTGTTCAAGAACTATTTTCAGGGAATGAAGCATCCCCTTCATTGACCCATTTATAATGAAGGACAACAAAAAGTGCTATCAATTTTGTTCTTGACTGGAACTCAGTCCAGGATCTTTACTAATTGCCTTCCATCTGAATTGGGATCAGCCCTGATGTGTGCCTTTCCCCCTATTCCTGTCATCACTCAGGTTCTTCTGAGACTGAAGTTGGAGCATGCCAAACTAATGATGGTTGCGCCAGCTTGGTCAAAACAATGTGGGTTCTGAGTTTGTCTGTTTGACCTCCCAGATCTCTCTTTGCTTCAGAACCTGCTGACTCAACAACACCATGGCTAGATTGTTCATCCTGCCCTGAGCAGTTTGCACCTTACAGCTTGGATGGTACATGGTTAGATGAAGAGGAAGGGCAATGTTCAGAAGCAGCCCAGGTAGTAATTATTAGTAGAAAACCATCTACTTCTATTAGGACCATTTATTTAGAAAGTGGAAGCATTTTTTGGTGTGGTCGATATCCAGGAGAATTCGGCTCATGTTAGCTCATGTTCAGGGTGTTTTTACGTGACTTGATACAGCTGAAGCCCTCCAGTTTGGGTTTTAGTTTGTTGAGGGTTCACTTGTAAGCGATCTTGGTATTCTATTCTCCAAACCAGGGAAGTCAATTTTCCTCAAACTCCATGGTAGTGGATTTCTGAAAGGTATTGTCTGTCTGCTTCCACTGTAAAGGAAATGGTGCATTCACACCTGAGTGGGAGGCAAGTCTGCATCCACATCTTGAAGAACAACAGTTACAGTATAGGTAGTAATTGTCTTTTTCTGTATACAGTTTGACAACCACTGTGGAGAGCTAATTTTCCTCTCAGGAGTAAACAAAGACATTAATGGATTCTCCTAGCACTTGCTATCCTACATATAGTTTAAGAGAAATGCCTTTGTGGCACTTTAAAAAAAGATATGTTCCAATAATCTATCTCAAGCTTCTGAGATCTGCTAAGAGTGATAGGAAATTGATAGTCTCGTATTTCCTAGAAGACATTTTTCCACATGGAAAAGCCACTAGCTCTATAGGCAGAGAGGATGGGTTGAACCACCCTTTTATATAATCTGGAAAGCTATATCCTTATTTCTCATTGGAGAACTGAACATATTCGCAAATCCACCGGGTCAACTTCAGAGCATTGGGGCTTTCGAAAACAAAGATCCAATCCACATGCATTGAAGTCAATTGTCAAACAGAAAGACTCCTTTAATGGAGTTTGAATCAGGACGTAAATAAACAGAATTTTATCCTTCTCAAAATATAGATAGGCCAAAATCAATACTGTAATGTTCTCATTGAATAGATAGAGAGGAGGGATGGGTTGAAATGAAGAGTAGCCTGTTTGCTTAGCTTTGGCTCAGAGCAAAATGGATTGTTCTATGCTCTTGATGTTTTTGATAAGTAGTAATCTAACAGGCATCCTCTGAAATCTGATTTGTGATGTTAGCACAGGCACAAGAGGAAAAAGAATACCACAAATAATTGCAACATTTGTTACAAGTATAAGGAGGTCAGAACTTCTGTCAATAGAAAACGAGGCGCCAATCCTGTATGCGAGTCTTCTCCTTTCGTATGGGTATGTAGCAACGATTACAAATTTATTTCTAAATTGATAGCCAAAACATTGCTGCAGCAGTGAGCTGGTGAATGTCCTTCAGACCCCCAGCAAAAGAACGAAGGGACATTCAGATATGATGTGCTCCATCGTTTTTGCCTGGTGACCACAGTCACATACAAGCGTTTCCTCATTTTTCCTTTTAAAGAGGGTTTGTTCACAGCTCCCTTGGATGTCCTGATGTGATTCAATCTGCGCCAGTCTTCTGATATCAATCAAAACCCGGTGGTTCCTTGGCAGGGTCATGTGAGCTGATTGTTTTGAGCCGTCAAAATGCTCCATGTGACTCTCCCATCAAGTCTCAGCTTCAAAGTTGGGTGAATGGGCTTGATGTGGTACCATAGAGGGTTGCTGGACTTTATATGTGAGTTATTCCATTGATTGAAATTGGACTACGTGTGGATAACACGCATGTTTGCAGTATCAGGGCTACAGTAAGAGATGGAAATGTTCTCCTGAAGCTTTAGACAGGGCTTCACAACAACTGAGACAAAAAAAGAACAATTGACAGATTTCTAACCTATATACATCTTGAGCATATAATTTAGATATGAATCATGGATCCACAGTGAAATGGACAGTAAACACTTTTACTAACAGTCTGTATGATGATTTAGAAGCTATAAAAACCATATCAGAGAGCAAAGGGTGCAGCTGGGCATGCCTATGTAGCTTCTTGTATATTGAGTCTCTGTGGCTGCTATTCACTTTTATTTACTGTATACTTTTCTCTTAGGATTCTGAACTATTAAAATAAATCTTTTATATTAATACTGTCTTGAGACATGAGAGCTATGTGCAGGGGTAAAGTAAGCTGGTAGACGTACCGGTAAAAGAGGCCGCCAGTACTGGCCTGTACGCAGCTGACTTAAAGCGCTGCCGTGGCAAAGGACCCTGCTAAACCATCCTGGACACTACCGAGGGGGGGAGGGCAAAAGAGCATCTGCCCTGGGGCGGTGATTTAAAAGGCCCGGGGCCCCGGCCGTCGCTGCTGCTGCTGCCCCAAGCCCTTTAAAGCACTGCTGGAGCCCTGGGTGCGCAGGCCAGGCATGTGGAAGCGCTGGCTAGGGACGCTGACCCCTAACCCCGCCCCCTTCCATCTGAGGTGCTGGCCCCGATACCGGCAAGTCTTCGACTTTACTTTCACCCCTGGTCCGTTTGCATTAGGTGGACAACACCATTACGTTTTCAATGCAACTGGCATTTCATGGAATTTTTTGCTTAGTATCTCTATAAACAGGAAGACTCAGCTACTTCCTTTAGACAAGTATTGCAGAGCTATTAAAATAACATGGCCTGAAATAAACCTTCCTTTACAAAACTGACAACTATCCAGATCTCTAAGCCTAACGCTAGCGTAATGCGTGTTTTTTCATTTACTTTAGTTTACAGTGTGAATAGTGTTGTCTTTTTACTTAAGTGTAAAAAGAAACCACAGGATTAAATACACTACCAGTTTCACAGTTCTACATTCTTAATTCTTCCAAGAAAGTGGGAATGCTAGTGCGGTAAAAAAAGAGAGAGATACTCAAAGAACCAAGGGGAGGAGAGATGCACTTCACCTTGTTCTAGATCTCCTCTCAGAAATGAGCTGTATATTTAGATCATAGCTAGAGGGTGCTTTCCATTTACAACATAATAGCTATATCATGATGGAAACAACCTTTGAGGCAGTGTTAACAAGAGGATCTTCCAGAAGCATTAGGTTTACTGAATGATTAAATATCTGAGAAATGTGGATCAGGGAATTAATTCTTCTGCTGTTTGGATGAAATGAGACTATCTGTGTTTGTCGTGGGCATGTGGATGTGAAGTTTGGAGGATAGCTGCAAAGGAATGCAGGATTGCTCTCTCTCCTGAAGATTGAATTCTTTTCTCATGTCCACAGAACTGGCATATAGCCAGTGGCAGCATAAATTTTCCTTAGTTAAATGGGCATCAACCTGACCTGAAGAAAACACCTTGCTGAGACATTAAGCAAGGGTCTTAACCATGGTGGTTTTTGTAATATGAACACTTCTTCACTTGGAATGGTACAGAGACCAACGGTATCTTTTATGTAGCAATAGAGCAACTTTCAAATGGTAATGACTTCTGGTCATACCCAATTTGATCTGGTGGCTTAAAGGGTGAAAAATTCTGTATGCCATTGCTAGTTCCATGAGCCCATCAGTTCTCTGGGTGTGATTTTTTTTTTAAACAGTACATGAAAAGAACAGGAGTACTTGTGGCACCTTAGAGACAAACAAATTTATTAGCGCATAAGCTTTCGTGGCTACAGCGCACTTCGTCGGATGCATAGAATGAACATATAGTAAGAAGATATATATACATACAGAGAAGGTGGAAGTTGCCATACAAACTGTAAGAGGCTAATTAATTAAGATGAGCTATTATCAGCAGGAGAAAAAACTTTTGTAGTGATAATCAAGATGGCCCATTTAGACAGTTGATAAGAGAAGTATGGGATAGTTAACATGGGGGAAATAGATTCAATATGTGTAATGACCCAGCCACTCCCAGTCTCTATTCAAACCAAGTTTATGGTATCTAGTTTGCATATTAATTCAAGCTCAGCAGTTTCTCCTTGGAGTCTGTTTTTGAAGCTTTTCTGTTGCAGAATTTCCAGCCTTAAGTCTTTACTGAGTGCCAGAGAGGTTGAAGTGTTCTCCTACCAGTTTTGAATGTTATGATTCCTGATGTCAGATTTATGTCCATTTAGTCTTTGCATAGAGACTGTCCGGTTGGGCCAAAGTACAAGGCAGAGGGGCATTGCTGGCACATGATGGCATATATCACATGGGTAGATGTGCAGGTGAACGAGCCCCTGATGGCATGGCTAATGTGATTAGGTCCTATGATGGTGTCACTTGAATAAATATATGGACAGAGTTGGCATCAGGGTTTGTTGCAAGGATAGGTTCCTGGGTTAGTGTTTTGTTGTGTGGTATGTGGTTGCTGGAGAGTATTTGCTTCAAGTTTGGGGCTGTCTGTAAGTGAGGACTGGTCTGCCTCCCAAGATCTGTGAAAGTGAGGGATCATTTTTCAGGATAGGGTTGTAGATCTTTGTTGGTGCGCTGGAGAGGTTTTAGTTGGGGGCTGAAGGTGACAGCTAGTGGGTTCTGTTATTTTCTTTGTTGGGCCTGTCCTGTAGTAGGTGACTTCTGGGTACTCATGAAAGGTGTGATTTCTCCTCAGTAACCATTTAACTATAACCTACTTGGGTTCATCTCTCAGTATAAGATTTTAAACAAGCATAAAAGTGAAGCTGGAGTATTAGCTATGAAAAAATGACAGAGCCTGAGAGATCTTATTTAAAAAAGGTCATAAGAGTTTCTCTACACCTAGTTTCTTTAAATATGCATGATGTCTTTCAAGTACTTCCAATGATATGGGTCACAAGTCATGTCTTGACATTTCACAATAGATGCAGCCCCTTTTTTGTTCAACATTTAAAATGAATTGTGGTATCTGTTTTATTGTGACCCATTTTGCTGTGAGTGCAGATAGAGCATGCTATTAAATATCTTTGTTAGTGAAACAGATATTAAGCTCTGTGTAGATTCCTCTCGAATGATTTTGTATAGTATTCTGTGGCATCGGAAGAGTAGTTAATTTATGGACTGTACAGCTGTTACATGTGATGTTTCAGAATTATCTGACTGTAAATGGTATTTTGGTAAGATCAGACTCTGAAGTGTTGTTTAAAGTGTGACACTGATTTTAACTCACTAGATAATAGTTAAATTGAGTATATCATGCTTAAGATGTTGCCATGAATACACGCTAAGGGTAATAGTCACTCCACCTCCACAGAATCTGAGTATTTGGGTTCTGTGCAGGTAGAGCATTGGGAGATTTGGGAGGTCACTACGACTAACCAGGCCTGTGGTCGCCAGAGCCCATCTGCAATTTGCACACACTACTACGGCTACTGGTTCTTCAGAAGCACAGATTTGTGACATCTACCCTGTTCCAACCCTTGCAGCGCCAATAGTGATCTTTTGTGCTTGTTCTGTGCAGCTACTCACTCCCCCTCCCCGCTCCCAAGTGTCCACGTGTGGGCTAGGGTTGCCAACTGTCTAATCACACAAACCCAAACACCCTTGCCCTGCCCCTGTCCAAGACCCCGCTGTGCTCACTCCATCCCCCTCCCTCCATTGCTTGCTCTCCCCCACTCTCATTCACTTTCTCCAGGCTGGGGCAGGGGGTTGGAAGTGCGGGAGGGGGTGAGGGTGCGAGCTCTGGGAAGGAGTTTGGGTGCAGGAGGGGGCTCAGGGCTGGGGGCGGAGTTTTGCGGTGCGGGGGCGGGGGAACGCTGTGGGCTCCGGTCAGGCAGTGCTTACCTCGGACAGCTCCTGGGCGGCAGCGCAGTAGGGCTAAGGCAGGATCCCTGCCTGCCCTGGCCCTGCGCTGCTTATGGCAGCGGCTGGCACATCCCTGCGGTCCCTGGGGGGGCCAAGGGTCTCCGTGTGCGGCCCGCACCCCGAGCACTGACTCCACAGCTCCCATTGGCCAGAAACTGCAAACATAGGAACTGCAAGGGGCGGAGCCTGCCCTAGCCTGCTGCGCTGCCAACCGGGAGCCACCCGAGGTAAGTGGGGCCAGCGGGCTCTGCGCCGCTCCCAGAATTGGCCAACATGTCCCTGCAACCCCTGGGGGGGCAGCGGGCTCCATGTGTGGCCCCTGCCTGCAGGCACTGCCCCCCTAGCTTCCATTGGCTGCAGTTTGTGGCCAATGGGAGCTGCGGAGTTGGTGCACAGGGTGCGGGCAGCGCATAGATATCCCTGACCCCCTTCCATCCCCCACAGGGTCTGCAGAGATGTGCTGGCCGCTTCCGGGAGCCAGGACAGGGAGGGAGCCCCGCTGCACCACCGGACTTTTAGCGACTTTTACATGCAAACAGGGGGCTCAAACTCCGGCCCGTGGTCCATCTGCGGCCAGCGAACCTCCCCTGTGTGGCCCGCGGGACTCCAGCAGTTTTGGGGCCGGGTCCTCTCCCTTGGCACCCCCTGCCGCCCCCAGGCAATCCCCCTACCATGGGCCCCAGCAACAAGTGGTGTCTGCCTGCTCGCTCCACTGGCTGCTGGCCCCTCCCTGTGTTCCTGGGGTGGAGCTGTGTCTCCGTGCGCTGCCCCCCGCCCCAAGCAACCCTGCAGCCAATGGAAGCTGCAGGGACAGTACCTGGGGGCAGCACTTGCAGAGGCCCCCCAGCCCACCCTGCCTTGGAGCCCCAGGTAAGTGCCACACCCCCGACCCCCTCCCAGAGCCTGCACCCCCTCCCCTTTCCCACACACCCCCTCTCCGCCCCCAAACTCCCTCCCAGAGCCTGCAACCCCATCCCCTCCTCTTGCACCCCACCCCCTGCTCCAGCCCTGAGCCTGCTCTCAGCACCCAAACTCCCTCCCAGAGCCTGCACCCCAGACCCCCTCCCCCACCCAAACTCCCTTCCAGAGCCCAACCTCTCACTCCTTCTGCACCCAAACTCCGTCCCAGAGCCTGCACTCCAATCGCCTACCCCAGACCTCCTCCCCCACCCAAACTCCCTCCCAGAGCCTTAGGCAGGTGGGGGGTGGGCATAGTTTTCTGGGGGTGCTGGTTGTGGGTGGCATGAGTGACATTATTGGCCCGCTGGCAGGATTTGAGGACTGGCACTGGCCTTAAAGTAAATTGAGTTTGAGACTCCTGGCCTAAAATCTCCCAGTTTGGCTTCAGTAGCCTCTGGGAGATGGAGCCTGATTCCGGGAGACTGCCAGCAAAACTGAGAGGGTTGGCAACCCTAGTGTGGACCTTAAGAGGTTCACAGGGCCTTGTGTTGGGCCTTTTTACCAGAGATGATTTTTATCCTGTAAGTAGATGAACCATCATTTTATATCCTTTTAATCTGAGATTTTTCTGATCCACTGAGCACCTAATGGGATATTGTACCCTATCTGATAACAAACAAGAGTCTTGAACAAACATAGACTTGGTCTTAGGTAATCAAACTGGTTTCACATTGCTATTGTTTACATTTAAATTGACAGTTACCAATACGTTTTAAGGATGGTACAAAAATCAAAGATTGCAGTAGTCTCTATTTTCTGCTAGCTGATAGAGTCCACTTTTTTGTTTGTTTGTTTGTTTGTTTGTTTGCTGGAATTAAACTTGATTTGTTCTAAAAAAATAAAAGCATTTAACTTTTAAGCAATGTAGTATTTCTGTAAACCAAAAAAGCATTGCATTTTGAAATCACTTTGCATTTTTGCAGTAATCCCTCTTCCCCCTGCCCACCACAATACACTGCAAATGGCAATGGTTTTCTTCATGTTGAAATGAATTAAATAATCAGACTGCTAGTCATTTCCATAATCCATAGCTTTGGAGTGACTAATACTATCAGTTACTAGTTTGTTTTCAATAATCTAACTTTTGCTAATTACTTAAAGAAAAATGAATATACTACATAATATTATAATAACCGTGTATCGTTTAAAGTATATAGTAGTTGCCAAGAAAAGACTTTAGAGTCTCCCACTTATGGAGAACTTCCATGGGTGAAACAAACTTGGCCTGAGGTGAAATAGTAAGGATCTCTGGACAAAAATATAGAATTCTCTGGTGGTAATGCTGCCAGTCAGGATTACCCCGTTTCAGTTTCATTGTTATATGCAATCATAATATAGCATGGCAAATGTCATTAGCAAAAAATGACCTGGAATGCATGCCCAGAATAAGAGGCCGTAAAAGAGATGCGTTGTCTGATGTACTTTTGGACTTACTACATTTTAATTTTACCTTTTTAACTCATTGTCTTTCTTGTTTCCCTTCTATTAGATGTTTTCTCTACTTCACGCACACCTTGCCCTCTATTTTTGTTCACTATTTATATTATAGTAGCACCCAGAAGCCCCACTCAGAACGAGGGACAAATTGTGCTAATCGCTGTGTAATTAAGTACACAGGTATGGTGCCTGCCCTGAAGAACTTACAGTTTAAGAATTATTATGCACGCTTTCTCCCATTCCTTTGTATTGCTCTTCTGCTCTATTTTGCTTCAATTCTTGCTTTCCTCATTGTGTTGACCTTGACATGAGCTGTATTAGGATCCTGCACTATGAAACTGTGTTGTGCTAATGCTTCAGAAAAAACGATTTTAGTAAAACAACATTCCAGCTCTGGGACCTTGAGTTGAAGCAAGAGAAGAGGAATGTTGGGCATCTGAAAATGAGTGATTGTAAAGTAGCTGAGCTTCTCTAGCTGACGTTTCCTGAGCAATCTCTGGCACTGGGAAACCTGGGGCCTCAGGTTAATGAAAGCATTAAAACCTAGAAGCTGTTCTTGTCCATTCTAATTTATTAGCCTATGTATATTTCATATGAACCCTTTCCTGACCACCCCCCCCCAAAAAAACACCCCCAGACTTCTTCTAAGTGACTCTTATTCACAGATGCCCTGCTGTGTTGTGAAAATATATTTGATCCAGCCAGTGACCATGTTTTTAATTGAAATATATGTTTTGGAACGAATTACATTTGTTCAGTTATTTCTTGTGATTCATCTAATAAAACAGGCTGATCAGTTTTGCCAGGAAAGGGATCAAGTATATAAAATTGTTTTAAAGTTACATATTGGTTTCTAAGAGAGAGGTTTTTTCACAAGAAAAGGGAATAAAATAGTCTAATAATCTTCCTAAAGCATTGGGTTGGTCAGTTATTAAAGAGATCACTGCAATTCTGCCTTTCCACTGGGGAAAAGCAATAAAGTATACGGTAAAAAGATGTAGCCAGTTGCTGAAATGCCATATTTGGCTAGCATGAAGATAGGTTATTTACTGAAACGCTGCTGCTAGTGTATATTGAAAAGCTGTTAGCTATTAAATGATTAAAGAACATTGACTCTTAAAAAATTGAATTAATTGCTGCTGGTATGTTGCCATTCAAAAAAAAATACACATTACATGAATCCAAATAATAGATCATTGCAAGGTTAATTATATGCAATAAAGCCTGTTGCCAACTCTGTCCACATATCTATTCAGGGGACACCATCATAAGGCCTAATCACATCAGCCACCCTATCAGAGGCTCGTTTACCTGCGCATCTACCAATGTGATATATGCCATCGTGTGCCAGCAATGCCCCTCTGCCATGTACATTGGTCAAACTGGACAGTCTCTACGTAAAAGAATAAATGGACACAAATCAGACATCAAGAATTATAACATTCAAAAACCAGTCGGAGAACACTTCAGTCTCTCTGGTCACTTGATTACAGACCTGAGAGTGGCTATTCTTCAACAAAAAAACTTCAAACACAGACTCCGAGAGACTGCTGAATTGGAATTAATTTGCAAACTGGATACAATTAATTTAGGCTTGAATAGAGACTGGGACTGGGAGTTTTACACAAAGTAAAACTATTTCCCCATGTTATTCCTCCCCCCCCCCACTGTTCCTCAGACGTTCTTGTCAACTGCTGGAAATGGCCCACCTTGATTATCACGACTAAAGGTTTTTTTCTTACCCCAACCCCGCTGGTAATAGCTCGCTCATCTTAAGTGATCACTTTCCTTACAGTGATTATGATAAAACCCATTGTTTCATGTTCTCTGTGTGTGTATATAAATCTCCCCACTGCATCCGATGAAGTGAGCTGTAGCTCACGAAAGCTTATGCTCAAATAAATGTGTTAGTCTCTAAGGTGCCACAAGTACTCCTTTTCTTTTTGCGAATACAGACTAACACGGCTGCTACTCTGAAATACGTACAGTTTGTGTACCTCAGGGATGGGCAAACTTTGTGGCCCAAGGGCCCCATCTGTGTATAGAAATTATATGGTGGGCCATGAATGCTCATGCAATTGGGGTTGGGGTGCAAGACAAGGTGAGAGTTCTGGTTGGGGGTGAGGGCTCCAGGGTGGGGCCAGAAATGAGGAGTTCAGGGTGCAGGAGGTGGCTCCGGGATGGGGTAGAGAGGTGGGCTGCAGCTGGAGGTGCGGGCTTTGAGGTGGTTGGGGAGGAGGGGTTTGGGATGTAGGAGGGTGCTTTGGGTTGAGACTGAGGGGTTCAGAGAGCAGGAGGGGGATCAGGGATGGGGTTGGGGCCCAGGGAGGTGGCTCAGGGGTGCCAGCTCTGGGTGGCGCTTACCTCAAGCAGCTCCCGGAAGCAACGACATGTCCCCTCTCCGGCTCCTACGTGTAGGCGTGGCCACGCGGCTCTTCTGTGTGCTGCCCCATCCGCAGGCACTGCCCCTGCAGCTCCCATTGGCTGTGGTTCCCGACCAATCAGAGCTGTGGGCAGCACTTGAGGCAGTGGTAGCTTGCGGAGAGGAGCCCCCTGGCTGCCCATATGTGTAGGAGCTGGAGGGGGGACATGCCACTGCTTTCTGGGAGCCACGCAGAGCGATCTCTGACCCTGTTCCTGGCTAGAGTGGGGCAAGTCCCAGACCCGCTCCCCAGTGGGAGCTCAAGGGCTGGATTAAAATGGCTGGTGGGCTGGATCCAGTCCACAAGCCATAGTTTGCCCACCCTTGGTGTACCTGCTTGTGGTAGGAGTGGTACAGAAAATCCTTATAATCCATTAAAATGCAAATAAAATAAACAAACTGAAAATGTGTAGCTTACTGGTGCATGAGAATGAAGCAAGTACTTGAGTAAATTTAATTTAGTACATTTCAAAAAGAGGTTGGGGGGAAATCTGAAGCCAATGGGGCCAGGATTTCACCCGGATTTATTTAACTACAGATATTTTCTTCATTCATATTAGTTAGGATAACAGAGCAAGGGCACTTAACCCTCATATTTGGTGGTACAAACTGATCTTAATAAGGAAGAATGTCCCATCGAATCATATATTGTTAAGTGCATAATGGTTTGGACTGTCTTTTCAGCACCTATAGCTGTGTATGTTCAGAGACATGGTAAATGACTTAATGGATTATTGATCTGTTTTGTTATGTTATTTCAGTATTCTTAATATGAAGATACTGATGTTAATATCAGTTTGCAAGTTATAGTAGATTGTGTTCCTCCTATATGCATAACTTTATTTTATTCCTAATTTTAATGTACTTTATTGTGTTACAAAAGTACTAGTCTTTTTCTAACTTTCATGTAAAATAATATTTTCCTTTTCACTATTTCAAACTGCATATTGCTTTTCATACTTCCTAGATAGTCACTGGGAAGAGATTGCTTTCTTTGATTTTTAAGCACATTATGTAATCATAAAGTAATATTTTGGTCAATATAATGTAGTGTCTTTATACATATTAACTCAAGATACTTGGGGGAGGCGCAACCCCCCCAGTCTCCTCTCCCCAAAGCACCCATAAGAATGGCCATATTCGGTCAGATCAAAGGTCAGTCTAGCCCAGTATCCTGTCTTTTGACAGTGGCCAATACCAGGTGTCCCAGAGGGAATGAACAGAACAGGTAATCACCAAATGATCCATCACTGGTTGCCCATTCCCAGCTTCTGGCAAACAGAGGTTCGGGACACCATCCCTGTACATTCTGGCAAATAGCCATTGATGGACCTATCATCCATGAACTTACCTAGTTCGTTTTTGAACCCTATTATGGTCTTGGCCAGCACAACATCCTCTGGCAAGGAGTTCCACAGGTTGACTGTGTGTTGTGTGGAAAAAAATACTTCCTTTTGTTTGTTTTAAACCTGCTGCCTATTCATTTCATTTCGTGACCGTAGTTCTTGTGTTTATGAAAAGGAGTAAATAACACTTCCTTATTTACTTTCTCCACATCAGTCGTGATTTTATAGACCTCTATCATATCCCCTCTTAGTCGTCTCTTTTCCAAGCTGAAAAGTCCCAGTCTTATTAATCTCTCCTCATATGGCATACCCCTAATCATTTTTGTTGCCCTTTTCTGAACCTTTTTCAATTCCAATATATCTTTTTTGAAATGGGGCAACCACATCTGCATTCAGTATTCAAGATGTGGGCATACAATGGATTTTTATAGAGGCAATATATTTTCTGTCTTATTATCTATCCCTTTCTTAATGATTCCCAACATTCTGTTCACTTTTTTGACTGCCATTGCACATTGAGTGGATGTTGTCAGAGAACTATCCACAATGACTCCACTCTTTCTTGAGTGGTAACAGCCAATTTAGACCCCATCATTTTAGATGTAGTTGGGATTATGTTTTCCAGTGTGCATTACTTTGAATTTCATCTGCCATTTTGTTGCCCAGTCACCCAGTTTGGAGAGATCCTTTTGTAGCTCTTTGCAGTCTGCCTGGGTATTAACTATCTTGAGCAATTTTGTATCATCTGCAAATTTTGCCACCTCACTGTTTACTCCTTTTTCCAGATCATTTATGAATATATTGAATAGAACTGGTCCCAGTATAGACCCTAGTGGACACCACTATTTACCTCTCTCCATTCTGAAAAATGACCATTTATTCCTACCCTTTGTTTCTTATCTTTTAACCAGTTACCAAACCATATGAGAACCTTCCTTCTTATCCAATTACTGCTTACTTTACTTCAGAGCCTTTGGTGAGGGACCTTGTGAAAAGCTTTCTGAAAATCTGAGTACGGTATATCCATTGGATCCGCCTTGTCCACATGCTTGTTGACCCCCTCAAAGAATTTTAATAGACTGGTGAGGCATGATTTCCTTTTACAAAAACCATGTTGACTCTTCCCCAACAAATTATGTTCATCTATGTGTCTGACAATTTTGTTCTTTCCTATAGTTTCAACTAGGTTGCCCGATACTGAAATCTGTCTTATTGGCCTATAATTGCTTGGATCACCTCTGGAGTCCTTTTTAAAAATTGGAGTCACATTAGCTATCCTCCAGTCATTTGGTACAGAAGCTGATTTAAATGATAGGTTACAGACTACAGTTAGTAGTTCTGCAATTTCACATTTGAGTTCCTTCAGAACTCTTGGGTGAATACCATCTGATACTGGTGACTTATTACTGTTTAGTTTATCAGTTTGTTCCCAAGCCTCCTCTAATGACATCTCAATCTGGGACAGTTCCTCAGATTTGTCACCTAAAAAGAATGGCTCAGGTTTGGGAATCTCCCTCACATCCTCAGCCATGAAGACCGATGCAAAGAATTAATTTAGTTTCTCCAAAATGGCCTTATCGTCCTTGAGTCCTTTAGCATTTGGATCACCCAGTGGCCCCACTGGTTGTTTAGCAGGTTTCCTGCTTCTGATGTACTGAAAAAATTTTCTATTACTTTTTGCATCTTTGGCTAGTTATTTTTCAAATTCTTTTTTGGCTTTCCTAATTATATTTTTACATTTCATTTGTCAGAGTTTATGTTCCTTTCTGTTTTCCTCACTAGGATTTAACTTCCACTTTTTTTAAAGGATGTCTTTTTGCCTCTCACAACTTTTTACTTTGTTGTTTAGCCACGGTGTCACTTTTTTGGTTCTCTTACTATGTTTTTTAATTTGGGGTATACATTTAAGTTGAGGCTCGATTATGGTGTCTTTAAAAAGGTTCCATGCAGCTTGCAGGGATTTCACTTTTGGCGCTGTACCTTTTAATTTCTGTTTACCTAACCTCTTCATTTTAGTGTAGTTCCCCTTTCTGAAATTAAATGCTCCAATGTGGGCTGCTGTGGTGTTTTCTCCACCACAGGGATGTTAAATTTAATTATATTATGGTCACTATTACCAAGGGGCCCAGCTATATTCACCCCTTGGACCAGATCCTGTGCCTTTCCTCCTGTGGGTTCCAGGACTAGCTGCTCCAAGAAGCAGTCATTTAAGGTGTCATGAAACTTTATCTCTGCATCCCGTCCTGAGGTGACATGTACCCAGTCAATATGGGGATAGTTGAAATCCTCCATTATTATTGAGTTTTTTATTTTAGTAGCCTCTCTAAGCTCCCTGAGCATTTCACAGTCACTATCACCATCCTGGTCAGGTAGTTGATAATATATCCCTACTTCCATATTCTTATTATTAGAGCATGGAATTACTATCCATACAGATTCTGTGGTACAGTTTGGTTCATCTAAGATTTTTATACATTTGATTCTGCACTTCCTTTAACGTATAGGGCCACTCCCCCACCAGCACGACCCATTCTGTCCTTCCAATATATTTTGTATCCTGGTATTACTGTGTCCCATTGATTATCCTTATTCCACCAAGTTTCTGTGATGCCTATTATATCAATATCCTCATTTAATATGAGGCACTGTAGTTCGCCCATCTTATTATTTAGACTTCTAGCATTGGTAAATAAGCACTTTAAAAACGTGTCACTTTTTAGCTGTCTGCTATTACATGATGTAATTGAATGAAACTTTTTTCTTGTGATTGTTTCTCATCAGATCTTACCTGTATTTTATCATTTTCCATCCTCTCCTTCTTTCTAGGACATAGGGAATCTGCATTAATAGATCCTCCCCTAAGGGATATCGCTGTCCGAACCACATGCTCCTCTGCACCTGTTGGCTTTCCTCCAGGCCTTAGTTTAAAAACTGCTCTACGACCTTTTTAATTTTAAGTGCCAGCACCCCAGAGTTAAATAATAGCAGAGAGGAGGAGAAACAAAATAAAAGATGATTGTTAAGAGTGAAAAGTTTTGAAGAGCTGGAAATGGAAAAGACTCTGTGGAGTGCAAAGAAATTGCAAAAGAGAAAGCTCTTGTATTAGGAGTGGTGTAATTGTTTGAAGCGACAAATTAAGGACCCAGCTAGAAGGGTGGAAGGCACTTAAGGGGCAAAGTTCATGAGATAAGCAAGACCTTGAGCATGAGGGTTTTAAAGCCCAAGAGAACAAGATTTGTCTGGATCCTGAAATTAATGGGAAGCAGGTGGATTTGCATGAATACTGGGGTTGTAACTGTTCATGCCATTTTTTATAAGGAACACATTGTATGGTATCAAAGATCATATTGCAATGACTGGCATCAGTGCCATGAGTCAAGTCAGCAATATCAGATGATATGCAAAAGGGAAGACTTATATCACACTAGTTATAACTTGAATATGTTTATGGTAAATATTGTTCCCCTTTGCACAGGTACAGAAGGCCAGACAGGCAGTGGAACTGATAGACTTCCACTGGGTGACTGGAAAGAGGCACAGGATGTAGGATTCTTCGTGTGCAACTATACTCGGAGAAGACTCTTTCCACCCTATTGTACAGTGTTGTTTTGAAGGTGTAGCAGGTTGGGGGAAGGCTGGAAAGTGGCCAGTGGATTCAGAACTACACATATTCATTAGCAAGCCCCATCTCCAGTATAGGGATGATTAGGGGAGCAGGGCAGAGTGGCAGTCATGGAGTGGTTGTACTGTCATTCCTTGCAGAGTATTTAGTTATTCTCACTGCCCCACCCATCCACACACACCGAGTGCACAGAATTTTGTGAGTCCTTATATAATTAACCATCAGACACCAACAACAGCATAGCCATCTTGTTGACCAGCATGGTCAACAGTCGTTATAAGCAAACCATTTCAACAATAAACAGTTTAAGACAAGGACCAAAAAATGTACTGTTTTACTTCAAACTCTATTCAAAATTATATTCTGAGTTCTGTATTCAAATAGTGTGTTTTGCTTCTTTAGTACCTCAGAAAATACACTTTTTGCTCTGGTGGGTGGTAGGTAGGGTTACAAACACTCCAGGATTGTCCTGGAGTCTTTAGGAATTAAAGATTATGTTGTGATAAAACCTTCAGGAATACGTCCAACCAAAATTGGCAACCCTAGTGTGTCATGAGCTTAGTTGGAAATACTGCATTAATGTAGCTTCATAGTGGGGGATTTTGTTGTTGTTTTCTTTTAAGAAATCCCTCTTCATCAGAACTAAAAATTGTTTGTGTCAAAGGTCATACATCTGGAAACATTAGCATTTAATTTCCCATATGCACAATACAAGCTCTTAGTTGCGTCCTGCAACAAGAATTCTGCCTTTATCCTAGAAATCCAACAATCCAAAGTTAATTTATTGTTTAAAGCCGTGTTTCAGTTGGGTGTCTCCTGTTTATCATGTATAATTGGTTATATTTTGTGATCATCAAGAGCAATTTTAAAAGTAGGGAATTAGGTCTCTTTTCACCTCCCCCCCCCTCTATTCTGTACCACTTAGCAAACCCAACAATCTGTTGGCCCAAATGTAGTATTCTGAATTTCAATTTTGCTTGCTCTTTAATGATGTTACAAGAAACAGGGGTGGAGTGGGGTTTTAAGTGATTCCCTGTCTCAGCAGTTCACCACCATCCAGTTTCTCAGGTGATTTCCCATTCTACCTTCTGCATACTGGTGCAAGAGTTGTGTAGACTTGCGTGTCCTGGTGATAGCCCATCTGATCTTTTGTTTATTTCTGTTTTAATCTCTTATAAGGTAAATTCTTTCCTTCCACAAAGGGAAGCTTTCAGGAGTAGCTACAAGGCACATATTTTTGCTGGAATTGACTAGCTCAGGGAGTTTGAGTTTGAAAAACATCCTCTTGTGTATTATTTTTACTTTTAAGAATGTGTTGTCACAAACTCTTGAAGAACAATTCACATTAGAGGAGTGAGACATGTTCAGAGCTCAGACAGTATCACATGCCCATTGCCTTTTGAATGGTGAGACTTGACCCCAGCATGCTTTTGTTTCTAATAGCCCACTCTTTTTAGTCTCTCTTTTGCTGCAGGTATTTAACTTTTGCCTTTCTATGGCTCTGCAAAGCTTTGAAAGTGCTAGATTATATAAAGCATATTAGAGATAAAAGGGAAAATATATGCAATATGTAACCACCGATTCCTGTGTTTTGACATTTATCTTACTGTATTCATTTTGCCAGTTGGCTTCAGGCACAGCTACCAAAAGAATGAGCACATGTTGCATTCATTAGTTCTCATCTGGCTCTACTTGGTTTTGCAAGACAGACAAAAGCATGGTCATATTAAATAGACTGTAATGCATTTGTAATATGAGTTCTCTCACACTTAATGGAATGATAGCATTGCAAAAGCAGCTAGTTTTAAACTAGGATATTACACTTTAATTTATTGTAAAATAGTGCATATAAGCATATTGCCAGTGGTAGCATTACTTTTTAATTTTGAGAGAGATGGTATGAAAATACCAAAAATTGGTATATCACTTCCATTTTCTCATGCATTGTTTGGCTGCAGTTACAATTTTTATTGATTGTAATACATGAGCAAACACACTTTGGAACAGTAACAGTTTTCATTTACACTGTTTTTGTTTGTTTTTCCAGTTATTAAAAATTCAACATTGGAAATCCTCCTGGTTAGTTATTCTTAATTATAATTGTTTGTTCAGGTCTATGTAGGTGAATAAAAATTCAGTTGTTGCTTTTTTAATTTTGTAAAAACTAATCTGAAAACCTGTGGATTAGCATGTATTGAGGACAAGTGGCAATATAGCTTAATCTGAAGGAGAAATAGCAGAGGTACAGGTCTCTAATTTAAGAGCCCAACTTTGGTCCTGTTGATTTAAATGGGGGTAGGAATGGACCCTTATTGTGTAGAAACAATAGCCTTTTTTTTTTCTTTTTTTCCCCTTATTTTGAAAACTAGTTAGTAAGAATTCTGTGAATTCCTCAAACTTTTGCTAAAAGAGAGGTAACAGAGTTGTAACATTTGAGATCTTTAATTGATAGCTTGTGCACTGTGACAAATTGCTGTAGTGCACGGGTTAGTGAGTGCCTTTATTATTGTATTTCTGATGTCTGAGATTTAGCCACTCCCTGAAAAAGTCTCAGATTTTTGTCTGCATCACACCCCCTTTTGCCTCTCTCTCTCTCTCTCTCTCTCAAAAGCAGAAGCTTTCCTCTTGCTCAGAGTGCAAAGAGAGGCCGAAGGAGGAGACCTATCTTAAGGAGTTTTTATTTGTGCCAACACAGAAGTGCTTTGTGGTGGGCCATCTGGACTGGGAGGATTTCCTCAGAATTCAAAGTATGCCTTCAGATTTACAGAGCTGGGATTTACTCTGAAACTATCTGGGAAGGCAGCAAGAAACATAGACACAACTGGTTTTATAGTACTTGTAACATAGGTGACAAGAATGGAAGACAGCTTGCCTTGTCTTGCTTCAGCATGTGATTCCTCAGCACTTATGAACTTCTGCACTGGTAAAGTATATCTATCTTTTCTTTACTGGGAGTGCCAGGGCAGTCTCCGAAAGTTCTTCTGAATCATGACAAAAGAAATCTTGTGCTAAAGACTGCTAAAATGAGTTCCAACTCTTTCTTTGCCGGTCCCCTTAGCTCACACCAAAAAACATGTAAATAAATGACAAATATTTATCTGCATACATCAGTAACTCTGCACCCTTGTTACAGTCAGCAAGGTGTGCTTATTCAGACATCAAGATAGCTTACTATAATGTAATTTACAGAACAGAATGCATGGTGGCCTTGAAACAAAACAACTTTTTACTAGTATACATATACAATATAAAATACTTACTAGAGAGGGAATAATTAAACTAAATGTTTGATGGAAAAATACTCTTGTTGTGGTGACTTTTGTAGTGTGAATACACCCCCGGTCTCCACCCCGAAGAATAGCATGTTAGATCATAAAATGTATCATACAATGTTTTTTCATTTTAATTAATATTTTGAATATTAATATATTAATATATGATCTATGTAAGCCTTGCACTGAGAAATGCTTCAGAAAACTAATTGTCTATTTCAACTTCAGTGTTGTATTAAGAAATTAAGTAAGCCCCTGCAGAAAGTTTTGATTGCATCGAGCTCCTAAGGCAGGAGGCAGTAAAGATTCATTCACAATAAGTAGTTAAAATAACCATGAATGCTGAAATTTCAAGTATGTGCAATGCTGTATTTTTATTTCTGCATGGCATGGCATGTTCTCCTCACAAACTTAACTTGGTCTTCCTTTTCATTTTTAACGTTGACTGAAGCCTTACTAAGAGTAGCAAAAACTTTCAACATAAGCTTCCTTTGTTTAAACAATTGTTATCAAACCAATCTGTATTTAGTGCAAGTTAAAAAATTAACTGCAAGGTTCCTGCTCTTTCATAAAGAAGTTTGAAATAGATCTTTAATATTCAGAGACAAGACCACTGAGTCAAATTGGAGGAATGAAAATACTGCTGGGTAGTCAGTAAATAAATACTCATCCCAAAATCACACATCCCTCACTGAAAAAAGTACTGCTTTGCTTACTGAGTCATAAAGGACAATTCTGATATGAGTACAACAATACATGTACAAAATCACATGCTTTACAGCCTTAAGATAAAAGATGAACAGGAAATGATTAATTCCATATTTTAACTTTTTTTTTTGACATTTCCCAAATGTAACAGTAAATGCTCAGAGCAGTAGATTTCCGTGCATGTTTAATTGGTAGAAGAATAGCACTGCTCTAATGTAAGTTCCTAAACTAGGAAATGTACTGTACTTTATCTGCTGCAGAATTCAAAGCATTCAACCACGATTAATCAGAATGTAATATTAAGATGTTGCAATCAGAGGGGAATGAATTGGAAATTAAAAAAATACTAGTGCTTCTCATAATCCCTTGCATGGTTACACAATGCCAGAAAGTACAGCAATACGAAGAAGGCTGCTGTTTAACTCTTTAAGTAGCTGCAGAACAGAAATCAAAGGGCACTAAGTTCTGTGGAAATACTTAGGGCCATATTTGGCCACCCTTCTTGATGCTGGGTAGCACCTTATTCAGCAAAAACTTCCATACGTTATTATGTTCCTTAGTAAATAAGATTTTAATAATCCTCTGAAAAAATTCAGGTGTCATCTCAAGCTGGTGATTTTTAAAAGCAAATATGAAATTCCAAATTGTGACTGTGTTGGATGGTTACCTCACTGTTAATTTTTCTTAACTATTTCCATCCTAATGTGCATTGGAAATATGTGCCCCTTTCTACCTTCTAACAGCAGCAATTTTAGTTTTAATTAATTGGAAGCAGGAGACTATGAAATGATCATACTTGTTCCTATAGTCTAAGAAAAGGACTCTAATCTTTAATGTACATTTTTATGCTTTGTTAAATGTAAGTTAAAGTCTCTAAAACAAAAACACAAATAACAATAAAACAAGGATCTTATCATTCAATTTTGTATTGGATCTTTATCATAATCAAGGTTTAGCCCTCATTGGACAAATTAACTTACCATTTGTTTCTATACTTGTTCTGTAGAGCATAGCTTCCACTTTGCGATTTTTTTAAAAAAATAGTTCCTATGAAATTTTATTATATAAAATTTCAGAGGGAATTTGCTCTGTTTTGAAAATAAATCATTTCAAGCTTAAGTAACAAGCATTTTGGAGAAGCAGCTGCTTCTTCACAGTTTTAAACTGGTTTCCATTATATGTCATATTTTTGATCTTCCCCCTAAAATTGTCTCCTTGGTATAATTGCTTAACAACTCTGAAATGCTTTTAAAAAAAAAAACACAACATACATTTTAGATATAAGGTGCAGAAAACCTTGGTTTGATAATGGTGGTTGACTCGCATCTTATAAGAACCTGACCCCATAAAAGGGCTACTTGCATAAACAAGGTTTGCGGGACTGGCCTCTACTTTGTTTGGCAAAACTGCCACTGATGGCTGGAGTTATGTCTAGGCAAGTTTTTGGCACTCTGCTTTACCACTACCTGTAATTGTTTTCATGTTGTAGTTGTGACTGGCAGAAATGCATGGGTGAAGGCAGTAGGGGGGAAAGGAATTTTCTCCGCTTTTTTGTGGGGAAATCCTGATTTCCATTTCCAGATCTTGTAGTGTATACATTCAAGAGCTCATCCCCTGCTTTCATTAAAAGATTCCTTCATCATGAATGAGGCTAAAGAGTGGAGCACTTGCACTTCCTTTATAGCATGGGATATATATCACATCACATCTGGCAGAGAAGCTTATTCAAATTTAAACTATTTGTGCTAGATAGAAGTAGTGGTAATTATTCCGCAAATGTTTGGTTATAAGGATGGCTTTTATAGTTAAAACAGTGTCAGTGCCTCTGTAATAGCATCTTCAGAGAGAACTTGACTGTAAAATTAGCTCTGGGATGTATATGTTGTTTCAGCCCAGGATTGAGGTTTTTGTTTTGTACCAGAGAAGATAAATTTACTTGCGAGCAAAATTAAGGAATTTTTAAAAATCCAGTAGTGAGCGTGTTGTTGGGGTCTGAGTATTTCAAGTTACATTGTAACTTTTTTTAATGAATGTAAGCAAATTCTAATGACACTGACTGCTGTGCAGCTGTTCTTGGAAAGATGGATGACCTTAGACTGTCCTATTGTCTGGAAATCCATATATTTTAAAAGAGTTTACTAAGGCTTTGGCTATTCTGGGGTTTTACCCTGGTTAGATCCATCAGAGCCTAGCAACCAGTAGAAGTACACTGGTTTAAATTCCTATTTTAAGCAGGAAAAGCTCCATTTTGATTGATAGAATTCAAGGCCAGAAGAGATCATTGTGATTGTCCTGTGTGACCTCGTATATAACACAAGCCATACAACATCCCCAAAATAATGTATATTTGAACTAGAGGATATCTTAAAATAAAAATAAAATAAAATAATCCAATCTTGATTTAAAAATTGCCAATGTTGGAGAATCCACCACCAACTTTGATAAATTTTCCCAGTCATCCTCAGTGAGGATTAATTACCCTCACTGTTAAAAGTGTATGCCTAATTTCCGGTCTGACATCTAGCTTCAACTTCCAACCATTGGCTCTTGTTATATCTTTGATCTGGTGCAGCTTGCACTAGTTTCAAGCTGAGGTAAGCTGTGTGGGTGCAGATCATGGCTTATAGCAGATTTGGCTGTCTACACTAGGGTTTGGCAGCTACTCTGGTAATTCTTCAGTGTAGAAAAGGCCTTTAGAGTGTGGAGAGGGGAGAGAGGAGGAATTGAAGAGAGTCTCCAGAAAGTCTAGATGTCATATTTCTCCTGTCAGTTGCTCCTGATTCCAGGAAAGCTTCTCTTCCCCAACGTAAGGGAGAAAGGGGTGGTTGTATCCATGTTTCCTCTATTCTTTTCCTCTCTATAGCTTTCAGTAATTGAGAGTCTGATGTGTTGGAACTGGGAGGGAGTGTTGGTTGGAATTGCTTAAGGCAGAGGGGCAGTGAGATAGGTCCTCTGTGCTCCAGTGCTGGCTAAACCATTGAATCGCTGTGTGATGATGGGCATCGTCAGAGAAGAGACACTTTCATAGATGCTAAGTAGTAGTATTTTACAGTTCTTCCCTATGTGACTGTTATTCAGTTAGCTGGGGAATAGTCTGCTCTGTGTTAAGATGCCAATGGCAAGGGAAAGTTATCTCAGGTGAGGTCATTCCCTTGTGCCAAATTGCAGCCTAAAGCAGTCGAGCTGTATGGAGTCACTCTATCGTTGGGAATGGACACTGTGGAATGTCTAATGTTCCATTCTGCAGTTTCTGGAAAGGGAACAGTCTTTGTCTCCCCATCACCTAGGAAATTCATGGCAATTCTCTTGGCCAGCATATATGGAATTAATTTTTTTTCTGGCTAGGACAGCGAAAGTAAAGATAGAATATTCACACTAATTTTTAATTATACAGTGATATGACTAATATTGTGTTAATGTTGTTTTTGATTTTTAAAAAGACTGAAATGTCTCGGGGGAAATTGTCTCCTCGCAGTAACTGTGAATAAGTGGCGTTTTGGGCCGAGGGAGGTCCAGCAATGATAGAGGTTATTCCCCTCCATGAACCTGTGGAGTGGCCCTAGAGTTGCTTCACATCTAATACTGTAGTCCATGTCACGTTCTGCTCCTACTCAGTTACACGAAGGTGCGTGGCTGGCTGATGCACACAGGGATGGATCCCCTGATCCTACTGCCCAGACACAACAGCAATAACAGAACTCCTGCAGAGCTGAGCTCTTGTGGCACACATGAGGTGTGGACTATATATACAGATTTTACAAATCTTGCACACAGTGGAACTGTATGTGGCTAAGTGCTCCTCTATAGGCTCATAGGAAAGGATGAGATTTTCCCCTTCGTAAACTGTAGAGAGTTTTTTAATCAAGGTGGAGGAAGATCTATCTACGATAATTTGTGATAACCTAAAGTGTTTTCAACCATTCATGTTTCTGGACTATGTTTTTGAATTGGGCCTGTCAAATCAAAATGGATCCAAAATGCACGTATACAATACAGACGGGAAGTTACAGCTGAGGAGAGTGAGTCAGAACCAATATTTGGTATTAACTGTGAAATATGAAACTTAGGGTGACTTTAAAACCATCTGGACAGGGTTGGTTTTCACATAAAAAGGTAAATACTACTCATGAACTAAGCCAAAATCCATAGTTATTTAAACTTTTATCAATATGTGTGTTTTTCTAATATTTTATATGAATCATTAATTTTAAAGTGTATTATCTGTCATCTCTTTCTGTTTAAGTGTGTAGTACATCTTAATTTTTAACATCAGACTTTTATATTATTATCATTACTATTACATAGTATTTAGAGTAGAGCTGATGTGAATTTTTTTCATCAAAGTAATTGCAATGAAAAATATGTCTTTCCCCCCCCCCCAAGAAAAATAGAATAATTTCATTTTTGATGTCTTCCAGTTTTCTATTAACTGGAAACTGAAATCAGAAAAATTTTGCTGAAAACTTAAAATGTTTCAATTAAAAAAGAAATGAAAACTTTTAATGGGAAATTTCTACAAAGAATGGGGAAAAACATTTTTAAAAAATTCCCACAAAAAAACCTATATTTTTTGACCAGCTCTAATCTAGAGGTATAAAAGCATCATTGTGTTAGGCGCTGCACAAACAGGTAGAACAGTGACAGTCCTTGATTTAGTGAGTTCTCAATTTTAAAGATTGGAGGTGAAATCCTGGCCCCACTGAAGTCTCTGAGAGTTTTGCCATTGACCTCAATGGGGCAAGAATTCTGCCAAAGAAGTTGCATCAGTCATCTTATATTTGTTTGTTTGTACAATTATGTTCCTTAGCATTTTCATATAGTTTTACTTACCAGCAATAGATGAGTTGAAAATGGAACACTTCAGCCCTGTCTAAGTTGGTCTGGGCACAGAATTTAAATGAACATACTGTAAAGGAGCTTCAGATAATTCAGTATTAATTCAGTTGGACAAAGCAGTATGGCCTCATTAGTTTAGAAATGAAGTTAACTTAACATATAGTGTTCAGCTAATTTTGTTCGCAGGCCAGTGTACACAGGGTTTCCCCTACAGTAAACTTACTATCAAAGAGCTATTTGATTCTGATAGATTTTCCTTTTTCAGGTAACTGATACCAAGGAGCATGTCTTGTCTTATCCAGCTTTGCCCAGAATAACCTAGCACGTGTCAGTCCCATTCCTGTGCAGAACGATGGAGATAGTTGGTCGAACCATCAGATCAAAGAAGTTGGTTGTTTGACCAACTGAAACAAGTCAGAAAATATGGGCATTTTACAGACAGATTTTACATTTTACAATATGGGCATTTTACAGACAACAATTTGCTAAAATTATTTTGTTCTAGGGCACCTGGCATTTTCTGTCTTTGCTGTACTTTAAGGTTAATAATTGGTATTTTACTGAAAACCAAGGAAGGAGAAGCATGTGATATCACTGGCATATTTCTCGGTATAATTTTGTTACTACTCAAGATCTCAATATAACACAAATATGTAATATGCTTGTAATTTATTTAGTTAATTTGATTTACTTTTAAAAAACATCTAAAATGATTGTTGAGATATTTTTGCCAAATGTGTGCTTGAGTCTGCCACCCTTTTAATGGTTACAGGAATGTGTATTAACAACCAAAGAGGGATATGAAAGGATAATGATGATTGAAATAGGATGACGATTAATCTTTCTCAGAAAAGAACTGAAAACTATATACCTGAAGTCTTGTCTGTTAAAAATAACAGTCCTGGAGTATTGTTAGAAAATTAGCCCAGTAGCACTCACAATAGACAAACATATTAAAGGAGCAAAGTAGCTAAGCAAACTCACTTCAAAAATCACAAAGACAAAAAGCAGACTAAGTAATTGCTTGGAACCCCGAACAGCTCAAGGGGACCACCTATTCACTTTTAATTATCTGTGTGTGTGGGGGGGCAAAATATTCCTGCTTAGGGCCCCCAATGGACTAGTACCACTTCTACTAGTACATGTTTTTTAGTCACATAAAAGTGAAATTGACCCTTGTGAAGAGGGACCCGAATAAGTATGTAAGCCCTCCACATAACTTAAGTATTACACAGCCCCATATTCAGGGCTTATATGATGCAAAGGGTCTTAAAGCAAAACTCATCTGTGCAGGAGACAGAGTTTTCTCGGGTGTTGATTCAAGATTGGGAAATAAAATCCCACAGCAGCTTAGGACCATCAAAAACCTCACCCTCTTCAGCTCTAAGAGCAAAGCTCACTTCTTTGACCTTGCCTTCTCTAACATAACCCCATGGTGATCTATTAAAAGAAAAAACAACAACACTGGTCTGCACACAAACGGGGGAGAGGGTGAGAGAACAAACCACACATAAGGTGACCAGATGTCCCGATTTTATAGTGACAGTCCCGATTTTTGGGTCTTTTTATTATATAGGCTCCTATTACCCCCCCCACCTCCTGTCCCAATTATTCAAACTTACTGTCTGGTCACCCTAACCACAAGTGAGTGAAATTAGTCACATTGTTTAATGCACTCCTAGAAGGTGTTCAGATACTATGGTGCTGAGTATGCTGTAAGTATTTCCATAAAATAGGATAGAATTTAGAGGCTCTCTCCCCTGTGGGGAATTTTACCTCTAACAGAAAGCAGTTGGTTGTGAAATCTAGCTTAACATTTTTTTTTTCAAGCATGAATTGCCACCAATTCACGGAAATGTTTAAAACTAGCACACCCATAGGTATATCTTATTTTAATTCTAAACTGCCATAGATGTGCACTGTGTTTACAAACTGACAAAAGGCAGGGGACTCTGCTCTGAGGAGATTATCAGGAGCTGATCCTACAATCCTTTACATTTGCAGTAATACTTACTTATTAGCTCACTGACTTCTTGGACCTTCATAGGACCACTTGGGTGAGCTACAATTTATACGATGGGGTAGCCCTAAGAGAGTTGTGAGAATTGAAGTATGGCTATAATCTCTGCCCATATTGGTCAGGCCAGAGCTTTCATAGCTTGAGAGATCCAAGATCATAACTGAAGGAAGTATGGCAGATGCAGGTTAGTAGGTATTACTAATATCAATCCTAAATTTAGCCCTCTTGCACACAAACCAAGCGTTCTCACTTTATTCTACTCTGTTAATATAAAAAAAGTGAAATCTTGAAAATGAGGTTATGAGAAGGCTTATGGATGCTAAAAGATGGATGCCATATGGATGTCATGTCAAGCTTTTTTGCTCTTGTTTTTGTTTTGCTCTTGTGTTTTGCGTTTTTGTCACGCCTTAACAAGGCATTTTGGCCAGTAACATTATGCAGAAATAGCATAATGATTGTACAGTCCCATTATATAATTGTAAATGGACACTTCGTTATGTGTGATGCTTACAAGTGCACAGTCCATCCAGCTGGGATAATTTTATATGAATTTATATAATTTAATCCTATAAATTAACAAAGACTTCTGGGAAATGGAATAAACTGGTAATTCTGTGGTCAGACTTCAGCTACAGTCAAAATGAACTCGCTTCTTAGAATTTCTTTTCTGTTTCAAATTTTTCCAATATGAGGCACCGAGCTAAGTTTTGAAAGGTCTACAAGATAAAATTTCTGTGGAAAGGGTGGCTGGGGGGTGGAACTAGAGTAAATACTAAATCTTTCTACAGACAAGTTACATTTGGCAGATTAACCTTTTTTGATATTTGTAAATATCAAGTTTATCAGCTAATAGCAATGATTACTGAGTTGAATGGGTTACTATAAAATATGCAAAAAGAAAAGGAGTACTTGTGGCACCTTAGAGACTAACAAATTTATTAGAGCATAAGCTTTCGTGAGCTACAGCTCAGAGCTTATGCTCTAATAAATTTGTTAGTCTCTAAGGTGCCACAAGTACTCCTTTTCTTTTTGCGAATACAGACTAACACGGCTGCTACTATGAAACCTATAAAATATGCGTCTCTGTCTGTATGATGCATGCAGATGATACCCAAATTCATTGTCTCCAATTTGTCTCATGTAGTGTAATGAATGACAGTGTTTACTGGAAATTGGGATTTGGCTGAGCTAGCTGGCTGAAATCCAGTTGAATAATGACTGAGATGATATTGGTAATCTGAGGGAGGCAACCAGAAGGGTATTCATATCAGCTCCCTTTATTGAGGGATTGAAACTGCTAGCAGTGACACAGGTTTGCGATTTCGGGTTCTTGTTCTGCATTGGAAGTATGCACTTTGTTTCTGGGTTGCCTTTTGGGGGGATTCTCATTGGGGTCCCTTTTGATTAGTAAAAATTCTTGGTTTTATTAAATTTTAAAAAATCCAAAGAAAATCAAAACACAAGAACAACAAAAAATCTGCTTTTTTGAGCACAAAGGACTGAGTGGGTAGAATCTAATTTTCAGTGTCACTTATTTAGCTGCAAGCAGGCTTTCTCCCTCAGTTGTGAGTCAAGTTTTGATTGTACTTTATTACTCCCATTTTTTCAGTTGTTTCAGACACATCTGGGGAAAAACACTATCCATTATTCAAATACTTACTGTACTAGAGGTGGTGCTGTTCTGCAGAGCCTTCTCTTTCATGTCAGCCATTACAGGCAATACTCTTCCTTTTGTGAACAAGCAATCCCTGGAGGGATCCAGTGTGTATCTCTAGGATTTTTGTTACCTTTTAAACTGACATACATGCTCTTTGCCTTACTGTATTTAACTTCATATTTAAATAAGTACAGCAATGTTTCTCTTCCCCTCCCGTTTCCCAGAAGAACAAATGTAATTTGAGGGAGCAACCTGGCAAGAAATGAGAGAGAACTCCAAAGCAAAAAAAGCAAAGCACGCACACTCTGTCTACAGTAGGAAATCCTGCTGTGTTTGACAATGGGTATCAGAGAGTTTGTCTTGGCCAGCGGTTCTCAAACTTCATTGCACCTTGACCCCCTTCTGACAACAAAAGTTACTACAGGACACCAGGAGGGTCAGGGGCGGGGATGGGAGGACAAAGCCTGAGCCCCACCACCCTGGGTGGGCTGGGGGGGAGGGGCCAAACCAAAGCCTTGGGTGGTGGTGGGGGCAAAACCAAAGGGCTTAAGCTCTGGGTGGGGGGCATGTAACCTGAGTCCTGCCACCGAGGGCTGAAGCCCTTGGGCATCGGCTGAAGCCCCGGGCCTCACCAAGTCTAACACCAACCCTGGTGACCCCATTAAAACATGGTTGTGACCCATTATGGAGTCCCGACCCACAGTTTGAGAACCGCTGGTCTAAGGTAAAAGAAAAGGTAGCGTGGCTTATTTTTAGAACACAATAGCGAGTGTTTTCTTACTAACTCATTCTAAAAGTCTAGTGTAATGCAGTGAAGGCAAGTCTGTACTTCAGCACATGCAAGACAAGACTCCATCCACAACCGTTGTTGAAAATGGTTGTCCTACAGTGTACATAGGGTAAAGGAAATTATAGGAAAGCATGGAAAAATCCTTGTTTTACTGGGTACATCCTGTAACCACTTCCATCCACCTTGATACTTCAAGCGACTCTTCCTTTCCTGAAAGCTGGTGCAAATCACTGCAGCTACAACAGTAGGATGGGAAAGGGGGAGTTCCTTTACACTATAGAGCAGGGCTTTGGATCCGGCCCACAGGATTTCCCCTCCCCAGCACCGCGGGCCCCATGCCGCCACTGGAAGCAGTCAGCACCATATCCCTGCGACCCCTGGGGAAACGGGGGGTGGGGGGGACAGAGGGCTCTGCGTGCTGCCCTCGCCTCCAGGCACTGCCCCCCACAGCTCCCATTGGCCGGGAACAGGGAACTATGGCCAATGGGAGTTTCAGAGGAGGTACCCGCAGGCGAGGGCAGCGCGTGGAGCCCTCTGTCCCTTCTCCCCCATGGACTGCAGAGACGTGGTGCCACCCACTTCCAGGAGTGGCGTGGGGCCAGGGCAGCCAGGGAGCCTGCCTCAACCTCACTGCCACCCTGGAGTCGCTCAAGGTAAGCGGCGCTGGGCCAGAGCCCGAACCCCTGCCCTGAGCCCCCTGCTGCAACCCGCACTCTTCCTGCACCAACCCCCGCCCCAGCCCTACGTTCATGGCCCTGCATGCAATTTCCCCATCCAGATGTGGCCCTCGGGCCAAAAAGTTTGCCTACCCCTGCTATATAGACTTCACATATGTGAAACAAAAATTATATGTAAAGCACATGTGAATGTATATAAATACCATATTGTTTGTACGTAATTCGTACATAAACTACATGAATATAATCCCTTTTATATGAAAGTCCTCACACACCAAATGTAATACATAAAAATATGATTAAATGTGGAAAAGACTTATGCTTACTCTGCACAGATATGTCATAAAAATATATAGTATATGTGTGTAAACTAATACATACACATATCACTTAGTTCATGAATCAGTATGTGATCCTTTATAATTCTTATATGTAGAACATGCTACTTAGAGTACATATATAAAATTATTTTTGTTCTGGTAGGTAAATTATTACAGAAAACTGTGCTTGGCTTAATTTAAACAAAATTTTCCCCAAGACTTAATTCCTTCTTTGCATCAGATCTCTCCTTAGTTTAAGCAGGAAAGCAATGGTCACCCTAAGCGGTGCTTGACTCCATCATGTACTATCCTCTTAAGCTTTCTCTACATTAGGAATTATACAAAATAAAATTAAACAAGGTTCCAGTTGCTTTTGGTGTTTTCCTATTGTATTAATCAAACTTGCTTTTGAGCTATGCTAGGATTCTCACTGATGCTAACAATGATTCCGCTGAAATAGTGGTAGCACTGGTTGGATATTTTTCTCTAAAATTCCTTGTTGTAGACACAGCCTAAATGTGGCTTAGAAGGGTAGTGTAAACTGTTTGTGTATATATATATATATATAAAATTTCTTGCCCTTCAAGAAATTCTTCTGGTATCTGAGAATGAAAATGCCCGAATTCCATTATTAGTTTAATCTCTGTTTACCTCTATTGTTTGTTCTGTTTTGTAAATTTTACTTAGGTTTCATGGAAACTTTTACTGGTAGTAACGGTGCTGGTAAGAGATTCTGTAGTTTCAATTCTTTCGAAAATTCTTCTATTGCTTCCCAATCTAGGATTTCTTAGATTAAAAAATAAAAGTAGCCTTCTCCTTTCCGAAATAACCATCACAAGGTAAACTCAGCCTAGCTGTGTATCCAGACCTACCTCACAGGGATAGTATGAGGATTAATTAGTTAATGTCTGTGCCATGCTCCAAATATACAGAGTGCTTTACAATGGGAAGCAAGTATGATTATTACTGCAGAAAATGTCCTGCAGCATCAAAGGTGTGAACTGTTCTTTCCACCCACACCTTGTTTACTTTTAATGAGGTGTTAGTTTGGGAGCTTCACTGGAAACATTAAAATGCTCATTTTCTTAAGCAATATCAGCCTAAAAATCCAGAAAATTTAAGTGGAGTCAAGGAAGTTTCAAATATATTATCTCAATAACCTGCTGTCCATTTCCAGATTGTCATGGGTTTACGAGTTCTGCAAAGCAGGATTTTCCTGTCTCGCAGATTAGGCTGGAAGGAGGTTTTTTTCTGCCATTTGTGTTGGAATTGTTCCTTCATATTTCCCAATCCCTTCTCTGTAATGACTGAAATGCATATTTTGCACATTACTTTTTTTTTTCAATGCGGCTACAAGCCATTGTAAATATCGCCTGACAGAGTGGTTGTGTGGGAGTCACAGAGCCTACACTTTATCTTTTGAGACTAAGCAGATACTTAGCAATGTCTGCTCTAGGCCTTGTCTACGCTAAGCAAATTGTTTCTTAGATCTTTTCCATGCTAGGGAATATTTATAAAAAATTGTCACTGTTGCTGGTTCAGTTCCACCTGTGTTGGAAATGTTGAGAGCCCTAGAGTTGATAGGTCTGCTGCACCAGTGCTGAAAATGCTTTTCTTTCCAACCCTGAGAGAAGAAGTTGGACCAACTTCTGTTGGTGAAAGAGACAAGCTTTTGAGCTGCATGGAGCTTTTCTTCGGGTCTTGGAAAGGTACTCAGTGTGTCATCGCTAAATACAAGATGGAACAGATTGTTTAGCATAAGTAGTTAACACATATTGTAGGAGAACATTCAAGGTGAAGTGGCCCATCACAGGACAAAAAGGGGTGGGGGTTGGTGGATTATTGATTGTTTTAATAAACCATAAATCCAATGTCTTTATTAAGTCTATGATTTCTGATGTGTAGTGAATTAATCTTTTGAGTATGGGTTGCATTGTTTGATGTTACCCGGTATGTGTTCCAGTGTGGGGTGGTAGGTGACAAACCGGGGTGTGCAATTGGAGGGGGGTTTTCCCCCTGTATTGAAGTAGGTTCTCTCAGGGTATTTGGGTGACATGATGAGATCTTCTTCTCTTCCCTTCTTTGGTGAAGGTAAGTTTGTGTTAAGGTGTGTAACACACACTTTCTCCTCAGAGCATATTCTGTGGTATCTGAGTGCCTGGCTGTTGATAACCGAGTTCTTGGTGTATTTGAGGTGGTTACTGGATCTGTGAAGGTAAGCGTGGACAGCTGCGGGTTTCTTGTATATAGTTGTCTGTAGGGTTCCATTGCTGAAGCTGATTGTGGTATTCAGAAAGTTGCTGGTAGTGTGGGAGTGTTCTAGAGAGAGTACATGTGCAAAGGCCATGTACATTGGCCAAACTGGACAGTCTCTATTCAAAAGAATAAATGGACACAAATCAGACGTCAAGAATTATAACATTTAAAAACCAGTTGGAGAACACTTCAGTGTCCCTGGACACTTAATAACAGACTTAAAAGTGGCAATTCTTCAACAACAAAAACTTCAAAAACTGACTCCAACGAGAAACTGCAGAACTGGAATTAATTTGAAAACTGGACACCATCAAATTAGGCCTGAATAAAGACTGGGAGTGGATGGGTCACTACAAAAACTAATTCCCCCCTACTGTTACTCACATCTTCTTGTGAGCTGTTTGAAATGGGCCACCCTTATTACATTGGCCTCATTTCTACTACAAAAGTGATTTTTCCTCTGTTGGTATTCTACTATTGAGAATAGCCCACTTCCACTTTAACTGAATTGTTTCGTTGGCACTGACCCTCTCCCCCCAACTTGGTAAGGCAACTCCCATCTTTTCATGTACTGCGTATATATACCTGCCTACTGTATTTTTCACTCCATGCATCTACTGAAGTGGGTTTTAGATGACAAAAGCTTATGCCCAAATACATTTGTTAGTCTCTAAGGTGCCACAAGTACTCCTCGTTGGTGTTTTTTTTTTTTTAGATGGCCACAGTGACTTGTGGTGCCTGGGGCAGCCCTCACTGGAAATGGCAAGGTCAGGGCAGGCTGCAAAAGGGAGAGCAGATACTCTCAAGACTAGTGGGTGACACTGAAGTTAAACCCCCCAACTAGTCACAAACTGTGCTTCTGATCCCCCACACTGGTTGTCAAGAAAAAAAAAAGGAATCGTACAGCCCCCTTTATTGCATTCCAGTCCTCCGGCTCCCAGTCAGCACATAGGTCCAGTACAGCGAGAAGTTATTTAAAAAAACTCTGCTCACATATCCAAAATATCTTCAGACCCCAAAGGGTCAGCCATGTCTCCAGATCAGTATAGGTTTGGATCTTCCCAGAATACCACACTGCCAGCCAGTCCTTTAGTATCTAAACCTAAAGGTTTATTATAAAGAAAAAAGAACAAGAAGAGAGATGTCAAATGGTAAAGCAATCCCATACATACAAAGATTCAAAGTCCATGAGGGTCCTAGCAGTACTGGTGAGTTTGCTGGCTTAAAGGTCCCTCTGGAACACATCCACAGCTTGGATGGGTTATTCAGTCCTTTGTTCAGAGCTTCAGTTTGTAGCAAAGTTTCTCCAGAAGTAAGAAGCAGGATTGAAGACAAAATGGAGATAGTGCAGCTGCCTTTTATAGTCTTTTGCCATGCGGCTTGTGCTTTCTTTGTCCCAAACACAAGCTGCACAGCACATGGCTTGGAAGCCTTAGAGTTCTGTCCTAAGTTCTGCCCTGCATGCCTTGCTGCGTCATAAGGTGTATCCCTTGCCTTCTCTCAATGGGTTAATGCATAACTGATGGTCCTTAATGGGCTATAAAGCAGGCTAGGCAGAGCTGATGCCAAACTGTCCGGGGGTGTCACCCAGAAGCATAGCACAAGTTCTGAAATACAGACATATAGACATACATATCTATAATCCATAATAGAGGTCATAGAAAGACATAAATGAGATTCGCAAAAAGAAAAGGAGTACTTGTGGCACCTTAGAGACTAACAAATTTATTAGAGCATAAGCTTCCGATGAAGTGAGCTGTAGCTCACGAAAGCTTATGCTCTAATAAATTTGTTAGTCTCTAAGGTGCCACAAGTACTCCTTTTCTTTTTGCGAATACAGACTAACACGGCTGCTACTCTGAAACCTGTCATAAATGAGATTATCATATCTGGCAAATTGTAACATTTTTGCAGACATCTTACATGGCATATCTGGCATAACTCATTGAAATTTTACAATATTGGTATTCATAATATATCCTAAATTGTCTCCTAGCCATAAGATCCTAAAGTGTCACAGCCACCATATTCTATTAACCTTTACAGGTGAATGTGAGGCCATCCCTGGCAAAAATAGTCGCTACCTTCCATTATTTCCAGTAGAGCTGGGGGGTGGGGGTGGGGGTGGGGAGACTATTATGGTCCTTTTGGGCCAGACAAGAGACAGGAGAATGTGGAGTTAGAGATGTAAGATTTCTGGAAATTTTGAAGGCATTTGGGAAAAAAAAAGTGGAAATTTTCTGAGAAGTTGAAATATCTGAGGTAGTTAATTGTTTATCAAAACTTAACTTCACTTACGTTTTTAAAGAATGAGATATATTTTGAATTTAGCACATAAAAAGTACTGTTTGGTATATTTGTGAATTAAATACAAATGATTTAGTTTTGAGTTGAATAATAATGACAAATATATCTAGTATTAGGGATGGACATGCCTGACAAATGTAGTTGCCATTTTGCCTGTTTTCAAACAGGGAAAAACATATAAAATGTTGAAAATAGAAAGCATCAATATTGTTGTGAACAAAAAAAGATGGTTGTATCTTTTGGGCTCAGAAATTGTATGCCAATAGACCTGACCTGACATTATCATGCAGACCCAGCAGAAACTCCTGTTTCTAGAGAAAAGGTTTAGAAAATGATGTAACTGTAATGTTGTTATCAGAGCACAGTATTAAGGATCAACAGTAAATTCGGGTATATATCCAAACTTTATAGTAACACCAGACTCTTTAATAGTGCATTATCATATATGCAAGTATAATTGTAGACAAAATTAATCATACCAGTCTTATATACAACTTAAACCATTACTAATATATTCTTGGATGTGCTAGAATAGCTCAAGTTTTCCTTCTTTTCTCCTCCTTCTTTCACGGTTTGTTCTGAGAATATATTTCATGGAACAGTTGATTTTCAATTTTTCACAAAATTTCCAATTTTTCCATACCGGGACTCAGGAAGAAAAAACCTCGAAAAAAATTTTCCTCCTAAAGTTTCCTTTTTTTCCCCAGACCCTCATATCTCCACATGGAGGTGCTGGGAGAGGGCCTCAGAGAAAGGGAATGTGTTAGGGAACTAGACAGAAAACAGTGAGGAGTCAGAGGAATAAGGGGAACAAGAAGTAGATTTGGGGGATGTCAGTGAAAGGTGGGGAGAAGTAGACAGTCTGAGGGAGTCAAGGTTGTGTGTAAGACTGCTCAGGAAGAAAAAACCTAGAAATTTTTTTTCTGAATTTCTGAGATTGCAACATTACTAGGAGGAACTGGCATTTCCCATCAACGCAGTACATCTACTCTGCGGCAAGTCATCCGAGTTCAGGAGTACAGATTTGATCAAGCAAGTTATTGAAAGCCTCTAACGTATTTTTTAGATATTTCTTATATAAAAAAATGTGGTGTCATGTCAGAAGGATGTGGAATCCTGTCCTGTCTAGTTAGGGATGCACATAGAAGGACCTTTTTTGAATGATAGTGAAAATATACCCATCCAACGCTATCTCATTTGGAAAAAGATGGTATTTAACTCTGTTCCTAGCTAACTGAAACCAGTGAGCTATCACATACGAGCTTCATTAGCTAGGAAGAGTAAAATTTGCAAACATTAAATGGTGCCAAATATACTGTATCCATAAAAAAGGATGGTAAGCTGGTTTTGTATGTTATCTCACATAATGACTTGAACGTTTTTCTCTTGTTGTTGAAATCGTGTCCCAGAATTGATCTGGAAATAGCAGGTTTAAAGATTGGAAACACAGGCTTCCTTTTAGGCAAAAATTTACTAGCAAATACCACAGCACAAACAAAAATGAGGCACAGTTTATTGTCGGAATAAACAAGAAATATCTAAAAAATACGTTAGAGGCTTTCAATAACTTGCTTGATCAAATCTGTACTCCTGAACTCGGATGACTTGCCGCAGAGTAGATGTACTGTGTTGATGGGAAATGCCAGTTCCTCCTAGTAATGTTGCAATCTCAGAAATTCAGAAAAAAAATTTCTAGGTTTTTTCTTCCTGAGCAGTCTTACACACAACCTTGATTAATTCCCAGAGCAGGTCCTTCCCTCGCACTGAATGAAGAAGGGATTGGAACCTTTAGCATGATTGGAACCTTTAGATTTCATGCACAGACTTCTGCCACTTGAGCTAATGGAGTAGTAGGGCATTGTCATTCTGTATGTGGACCAAGATTAGAAGGGGAAGAGGGAGACCCTTTGCCAGAAGGTTTCATTGATATTTGCTGACAGCAGAGGAATGGTGAGATGCATATCTTGTTTCCATGCTGGGCTGTGAAGGGGAGTGTACTCTAATGGGCACAGACTTGTCCATCCACTCTCTTCAAGCTTAATCCTTTCTGCCCTATCCCTCCAACTATGTCAGTACTGTCTCTTCCCACCCACACCCTTCGAGCTCCTCATCCCAGTCTCCTTGCCTGCTTATCCAGTCCCAATCCTCTCCCTCCCCTTGCTTCTCATGCAATCTCTTTCCATGCTTCCCTTGCCCTGTCATTTGATTTCTAGTGTTGGTCTCTCTCTTTGTCCAGTCTGTCTCCCCACTCTAACCACTCTCCATCTCCTTGTCTCCTTCTGCTTTCTCCCCGGTTCCTTGTCCCAGTCTCTTTGTCCTTACAGCTGTTGTCTTGCCCAGCTCCTTGTCCTATCTCAGCTTTCCCTCCTTAGCAGCCAACTGGCTCCCCATTTTCCTAGTCCCACCCACCCCCAAACTACTTCTTCCCGCTTCCTCTCAGTCTGACTCTTGTCTCATCTGCATTCAAATCAGACAGCTTATTCCTCCCTGCTGCTTTCGGGCCAGCGGAGAGGTCTCTGAGAGCACTGGAGAAACAGGCTTCTCTTCTCAGTTCCATGCTTAGTGACAACGGAATCTTTGGAGATTTTAACTGCCAAAACTGAAGATGTCTCTCGTGAGCATGTTCACACTGCAGTTTTTCAGAGTCGTATAATATGGCCAGATTTAGGCAGATTTTCATGGAGACAGCAAAAAGCACATCCCTGACATAAATGTCAAATCCCTGCTGCAAAGTACAGGCATGCAAAAGCTGTTCAAAGAAAAGGTCACCAGAATTTCTTAACATGGGCAAATCATATTTTTTCCTTAGCCTTGTTCTCAGAAACTGCTGAACTGTTTTGGGGTGGGGGGGGGGGGGGAAGCAGCCCAAAGTGGACACTTAATATGGAAAATTTCAGCCCTAGTTGTTAGTTTGGCAAAGCAATAAGCAACCAAAAAGAGTCTTTTAAGATTGCCTGGCAATTCCCAGTATTAGGCACCTAAAATAATGTAAACATACACAAACATTATATATTTTCCACTTATGTATAATTTCAAATATTTATATTGTCTATAAATGTATAATTTTCAACTTGTAAAAAGAAAAGGAGTACTTGTGGCACCTTAGAGACTAACAAATTTATTAGAGCATAAGCTTTCGTGAGCTACAGCTCACTTCATCGGAAGTGAGCTGTAGCTCACGAAAGCTTATGCTCTAATAAATTTGTTAGTCTCTAAGGTGCCACAAGTACTCCTTTTCTTTTTGCGAATACAGACTAACACGGCTGCTACTCTGAAACCTTTCAACTTGTAGTATAATTTATTGCAAAAGTCTCATCTATTCTATTCTCCCCCCCCCCCCCCATCAAACTTTCAAACATTTATTTTAGGGAACAGAAAATCCCATCAAAATTTGTAATGTTTCTGGTTATTTTTTACACTCACAGAACTTAAAATATGTTATGCAAAATTGTGAAGGATGATATAAAGGGCTTGGGAATGGCTGGGTGACTCCTCAGTCAGTTATGCAGGGCATCCCAAGCAAATGTCAATAATCATACCACAGCATTATGAATTCTGTCTGGCACACAGACATGTATCTTGTCTATGTAACAGAAAAATTATTTTAGAAATGTTTTAGACACTTTTAAGTATGTTATTGAGACTGTTCCTTTGTATTCTACTTGTGAAGTCAGTGCTGTGAGTCCAACTATATAGGCCTCAGAGTGAGAAGGGGATATTAAAAGTAACAAAGGTAAAATACTTCTAAAAACTTTTTTTTAAAATGTCACTTTTATGTATACAATAGTACTTTAAATCCTGTCTCAAGATACCTATGGCTGCAAGCAAGTACACGGTGTGCCTTGCTGAAAAGCAGTGAATATTCTTGTTCAGAGTTGTGGAAGATAAGATTGTGGATCATCAACCTGGCATTAGTCCATTGCCCAGTTTGCATTTCAAAACAAGAGGGTTGTGAGGATTTTGGGATAATGTGGTGAGAATTCCCCATTTGGGGAAAAGAGGAATGATTCTTAAACCACAGCATTTAAAAAAAAAAACAGTGACTGAAGGCAGCTACTGGGAAGTTTGGAACTTTGAGATAGATTCTTGGGCAGTGTTATAAGGTGAGGTTGTAAAAGGTGCATTAAAAATGCGATGTGGATCTGCAATTTATTACCAGGATATCAACATCACATATGTGAGGTAGATGTGTATACATGTAGATATATGATTTTTTTTCTCAAAATTCAGTATTGGCAAGAATAAAATTGACTTTGTTATATAATATGGGTATCAGGCAACCAACACCGTTACTGGAATCTTTTACAAGCTGGAAGCTAATACTGGCCACATTTTGTTGGCAATGAAATACTGTGTATGGTCTACTGTATGAATCATACATTGATATGTTTCTAGATTACTTATATTAATATAATTCCAGAATATTTTCAGAGGCAGATTTACTGGACTATTCTGAGAAATTTCATCTTTAGTCATAGCTTCTGTAATTTGTGGTTATTATGGAAGTGGTTTTAAGGATGTGTTTGTAATCCTTTGGCTCCTTTTTTTCTGAGCCAAAGAGCCTGAAAAGCCACAAATGATTTTAGAATTTTTTTAGTGTAACATAAAGATGAAGATAGTTATCTGATACAAATGCTTGTTAAACTCTTTGGAGTTGCAATTTAATAATACTACTAGTTTTTTAATATATCTGAATTTTTCCTTTTTAGCATTCTCTAAGTAGATTAAGCTGATTATTTGCTGAGTAATAAGGTCTAATAAATTTTAGTATATTAAAATCAGCAAATGCCGAAACTGCACTTTAAACATTGAGTAGTGTGCATAGCATATCTGGTCACAATAATTATATTTGATTAGAAAAATAATAGTTGATGAAATATACCATTGGACTCTGTGGCTAAAACTTTCAAATCTAAGTTACTTGAAGTTAGGCTCTTAAATCAAGTTTTAGGCACTTAAAATGTTTCCTTAATTTCAGAGTTGCTGAACAGCCACATAACTCATTTGAAATCAGCACCTTAGAAAATAAGACCATGTTCATTTTGGTGCTTAAAAATAGATTTAAAACACTAACTTTAGTCAGACCGATTTATATGGCCCGCATGCCAATACCTAAAATCTGTGTTTGTGTTCTCTGGAGTGACTGTAATGTTTTATTTAACTACTGTTTGCTGGTCCATAAAATTATATTTTAAAAGATAAGTGTTATAAACATTTTTTTTATTTTGAACTTGGCTTAATTTTTATGAAGGGTGCTGAGCTGACAGCACTAGAGACAGAGGTGTAATCTATACAGAATTAATTACAGCAGCAGTGCATCCTCTCCTACCAATATATCTCAGTCTTGACCTACTGGAACCTCCTTTATGGAGGATATAGATGATAGTTCACTTTCTGTGCCAGTTCAGTTTTTATAAAAGCATATATTATGCTGGAGATAGTATAACATGCAGTATAAAGTGCCTAGACACTGACTACTTTCAAATGGGCTATCAAACAGCCATCAGATGGTAAAGACCATTGGTCACTATTTCACTGAGTTAGGTTCATACTGATAACCTGTGCGTGAAAGGCTATGAGTTAGCTAACTTATAGTCTGTTGGCTAATACTTAACATAATGCATACTTTACACCTAATGCAAAAATTCATATAAAAGCTAGTTCAGGAACAGTGAAGAGGGTTGCCAACTTTCTAATTGCAGAAAATCGAACACCCTTGATCCACCCTTTCTGAGTTCCTGCCCATGCCCCGCCCCTTCTCTGAGGGCCCCCTGCTCACTCCTCCCTCCGTTGCTCATTCTCCCCCACTCTCTCTCACTTGTTCATTTTCACTGGGCTGGGGCAGGGGGTTGGGGTGCGGGAGAGGGTGAGGGCTGTGGCTGGGAGTGCAGGCTCTGGGGTGAGGCCAGGGATGAGGGGTTCGGAGTGTGGGAGAGGGCTCCAGACTGAGGCAGGGGGTGAAGAATGCAGTCTCTGGGAGGGAGTTAGGGTCATAAAAAGGAATATAGAATTTTAAATTTACAACTTCAGTAGTACACAGGGATTCAAAATAAAAACGTAAATATGGAATGTTTAACAATGTAGTGCATCAATACAGCAAGGACAGTTTAGTAACACTTATCTACTATTGCAATGAATAATCACCTCAGTACATCTTGACGATTGTTTGATAGGAAAAAATAAGCAAAAACTCTTGTCTCTTTTACCAGTAGTCCTTCATATTTTATATAAAACTAATCAAACAGTGCATGTGTTATTAAATGAATATTTTAAAAAGCAGGGGAAAGAGTGGCAATGGGGACAATGCTGTAATATATATTGTCACCATGTCCAGTTTAAATTTCCAGCAGTCAATAAGTGTTTTCCTTTCGTAGTCTACCTATACGTTTGGGTTGTTTAACTGTACATGTTTGTTTTGATTTTGAATCCAAGTTCAAAGTTGTATTCCTTACAAGATTCATATAGCTACAAAATCTTTTGTTGTTTTTATGCATATTAACATTTGAAAGGGTCAACAGAGACATTGGGGTCTGTAGAGTCTGATGCTTCCATATTTTTAAAAGTTGTCTTGTGTCATTGGTTTTACCACCTTATAAGCTGATTTTAATACCAATATATTGCAGCAAACTGCAAAGAAATTTATTCCATTGAAAGTGATTGCAAAAGGAATTTTGTGAATTATCTTTCTGGAAATATGTTTCTAATAATCCTCAGCCAGTCAGATGATTCACGGTTCTTCAGAACAAAAATGGCAGGTTGTCTAAAAAGTGGCACCGAAGGGAGAACTGAGAAACATGCAGCCCCCCACACTGAGCCTTCAGATTGTAATGAGAATGATTGTTTTGGTACCATTTCATTTTATAGTCTTTAATCATGAGATTGAATCTGGTCCTGGGAACACAGGAAATTTAGACTGTGTTTCCACATTGAAGGGGCTTTCATGTTACTGGGGAAATTGTGTGTGTTGGCAGAGGGGGTGTAAAAATATCTGTGGTTTGTGTGGCTTATTGGATGAAGTGCTGGCTTTTCCACTCTGTGGTTTAAATTTCCATGTGCTGGGTTTTGTAGAATTTGTTTTTCTCAAATGTTTTTCTCAAAAATCAAACTCTTTGTGATGTTTGGGCATATGCAGGGATTAGTTGGCATATAGGACTGATAAAGGGATTGATAGGTGCTCTGATATTATCATTATGAGCTCAGTATAGAAGGCTTGATATGTTTTCTTTTACATTTAGGTGGACAATTCAAATTTGTCTGAAGTAGTCAGTGACTAAGGTGGAGATTTTAAAATGTGATTACCCTGCTAAGTCTGCTTAGTGGCCTGTGTGAATTGTGTTTGGAGATCTGTCTCGCACCATCACCGGTGCCTCTTAGGGCTTCTGGCAAAGAGTTCCAGCACTGAATGGCCTGAGAAACTGAATTCTCCCATCTTCTAGAAGTGGTTTCAACCCACTTAGGCAAATTAGAAGTAGGGATGTAAATATTGGTTTAAAAAGTTAACCAGTTAAACTATTAAAATTATATTGTTTAACTGGTTAACCGTTAACCAAGGTCACTCCGGCTGGCCTGGAGGGATTGGGGCCCCTCCAGACGGTTGGCACAGGGTGGCCGAGACTGGGGTCACTCTGGCCAGTCGGCGTGGGGCGGCCGGGGCTGGGGTTGCTCTGGGACTGCTCCGGTGCGGCCCGTGCTGGGGTCCCACCACAGGGCAGCCAGGGTTAAGCGTTAAGGTTGGCTAACAGTAAGCCTAATGCTTACTGGTTAACCGTTGAACCTTTTACATCCCTAATTAGAAAAGTAGGATGGAGCATTTTGCAGTGCGGTGGCTGTACATGTTATATGGAAAGAGGACTCTAATCTCTGGGGTTTTTGCTTCAGAGATTTTCTGAGCACTAAATTCATCCCCCTCTAAAAAAAATGTTTTTAAAAAGTTAAATCTTTTTTTGTCTTTACATCTCATTGATCAGGTGCACAGGTGATAGCTTCTTTTAAATAAATCCCATGTCATGACATTAGATCTGGAAGGTTTTTGGTATATATCAAGTATTATACTTCATATCTATATTATGAGCTCTTTGGTAATGTTCCCTGTTATGTCAAGAATAATACACGTTGAATATTATAAGGTAATGATAATGCACGAAGTTGGTGTGACAGGGTATACCAGACCCTCTGAGGCCCCCTACTGGAGACCTTCTTGCCCTGCCCCACCCCAGCCCCAAAAAGGGCAGTGGAGAGGGTCCTCCAAGTTGTCTAGACTGGCTGTGTGAGACACAGTCAATCAGGGCCCAGCAACCTAGTATAAGAGGAGCTGCAGGGCCAGAGGGAGTTCAGTTCCTTGCTGGAGCCTGGATGGTGTATGGCTGACTGATGGACCCCAGACAAGGCAGCACTGCCAGAAGCCGGGGAGAGTGAGAAGGAGCCCTGAGCTGGTTGCTGGGACTCCATTAGAACAGAGCTCTAAGGTAAGGGTGAAGATGGCATGGGACCACGGGGAAGTGGCCCAGGGAATTAGAGAAGTCGTTGGACATAGTTAAGGGACACAGCAGATGGCTGTGATCTATGGGGTGCCTGGGCTGGGGCCTGAAGTAGAGGGCGGGCCTGGGTCCCCCCCACCAAGCCCCCATTAGCCACTGGGGGGGGAAAGTGGCCTGGACATTGAGGCACCCCAGAGAGGAATCTGAACTGTAGTGGCCCAGCTGGAGATCTGTAGCCAGGAAGCCCAAGAGGGTGAAGACATTGTCCCTGCTCTGGAATAGAGCAGTGCTCCAGGGCTCCCACCCTGGAGACAATCAGAGAGAGAGTGGGCACACATACTCGGCCAAGGGGGGCTAAGGTGAGTGCACCCCATTACACTGAGCTAAAAAGCACTATTTAAAACATAAATCCAAAGCATACTCTTTGGAAATCAAAATAATCAGATGTGTACTCCAGTCCCTGTACCCTGCTCCTGTCTTAAAAAATCCTTGTCCTGGATTGAAAATGTAACTTAAATTTAAATGGGAAAATTGTAAAATCCTGAATAATAACATTCATAAAAAATTGAGAAATTTTAAACTGTATGGACCAAATCCTGGCTCCCTAGAAATCAATGGCAAAAAAAAAAAAATCCAGTTGATTTCAATAGGACCAGGATTTTACACTAGAAGTGAAAAAGTATTTAATTGCTATGTCAGAGGAAGACTTTATATCATGAGTACCATAAGTTCTGTTCTAGCATTGGTTACACACAATATTGCATAACTGAAGAAAGCCATAAATATTTTGAGCCTTTAGAAATGTTTACTTCTGTTACTCTGTTAAATGGCAGCCATATATTTGAATGAAATAACAGCACAGCAACTTTAGTTTATTTACACAAAGTAGACTTAGATTTGTGAAGAAAATCAATGGATGTTTGGAGGTAACTTAAGAAAATGCTGTTGAACTACAATATTTAAGTGCTATTCCTGTTTGCTTTTCAAAAACTAAAATTAGTGTAGCAAAGTCAACTGTGACAAAATCATTGGTAGGCAGTATTTGCAAAGTTAGAAAACAGAATGCCATACAGGTTGGTGTGTTGTTTGTTTTTTTGCTTCTGAATTTTGAAATGTTATACTGACTTCATTCTGGAATGAGTGCATTGCAGGTGGCTTCTGTAATATCTGAAAGTAGAATACTGCTTGTTCATATTTTATAGTTTAAGAGGTTTCTTTGCTTGGTTTTTCTGTTTGCCATATGTTTGCTCTTGGTCTAGTGACCTCTAGGCCCTGCTGTGCTGGGCAGCATGAATGTGAAAAATTGCCCATTAATACTCTAACATTATCTTTAAAAAATGTACATATATAAAATCAGTGCCCTAAAAATGGTATTTAGATTACAAGGAAACATTTGTAAGGGAAGCAGAAATCTGTGAAAACAATTCATTTTGAACACTGCTGATCTGCCAAGGAAGAAGAGCAGTAGTATAATTTTCCAGTGTCCTAAATTTGTTGTAATGGTCTGGATAATAGCCAGTCATATTTAGTTTGAAGGCATCCTTTAGGGTAACTTGAAGTAGGTACCCAATTGTTTCAATTTTCCAAGCACTTTTGGAAATGGGATCTCTTGGAATTTAGTTTGTTTTTGCAGTTAAGCATTTCAGTTTTAGGTAATTCATTTTATATCTGTAATGTTTCACAATTTAACCTATAATCTATTATATCAACTGTTTCTCCTCTGGTGTGCTAAGTACTAATAAGTCATCTTCCTAGAGTGTTACTCTGGTCCTCAACATCAGCCTCAGTACTCCTGCTCTTCCTTGGAGGTTGTTCTTGCTTATTATTAAGATTCAGATTAATAAATTTAAGACCAGACAGGTCTTTATGATTATCTAGTCCGATTTCCTGCATAACATAGGCCAAAATATCTCACCCAATAATTTCTTCAATTCCATAACTTCTGTTAGAGCTATGGCATATCTTTTAGAAAGAGATGCAGTCTCAATTTAAGACTTCAAGAGATGGAGAATCCATCATATCCCTAGGTAAGTTATTCAAATGGTTAATTACTGCTAAATTAAAAATTTGCACCCTTTTTCCAGTCTAAATTTGTCTAGCTTTAGGTTCTGACCGCTGGACCTAATTATGCCCTTTTCTGCAAGATTAAAGTGCTGTCTGCTCTCAGAAATCTCTGACCTATGTAGGGACATATAGATCGTGATCAAGTCACTTCTCAACATTCTTTTGAATAAACTAAATAGATTGAGCTTCTTAGTTATCTTATGCTGTTGGGTTTGTTTTCTAGATGTTGATCTTTGTGGTTAAGTCAAAGCAGGTCTGCTTTCCGATTTCTCTAGTAAGTTTCTAATGGCAGCAAGAATTTCTCTGCAGCCATTGTTGCAGAAAACGAGTGACTCAGTCCAGTTGCTAAATACTTTTTTTGATGATCATTTTATTTGGTATCTGGTTCCAGTACAAAACAGACTTAGTTGATGGTCAATATATTTGAAAATACTATAATTTGCATTGGCCAGTATTTCACTTAAATACCTAGTGTTTGTGTTCATCAAGGAAAAATAGATGAGCAGACTAAGGTATGTCTCTGCTGCCACGCAGTTTGGACTACGGAGGAATGAATAGCAGTGTGTACCAAAGTGCTGTATTGTAACTTCCCCCTGTCTGGACGTTGTGAGCATGAACTAAAAGGTTCCTAGTTTACATTAATGTAGTCCTGTTTGAAGAGGGCTATGTTAATGTGAACTGGGAACCATTTAGTTCGTCCCGCAGCATCCACACAGAGGAGTTACAGCCCAGCACTTTGGTGTGAGCCATTATTCATACCCCCATAGCCTGAGTTATAGGCTAGTGTAGATAAGTCTTAAGTAGTGGAGCCTTGTTTGCTAATTACTATTGGATTTCACACAGTGAGCATGGTAATGTCTGGCTTTTAAAACTCTGATGAAACATAACTAAAAGATGTCTGCTTGTTTCTTTTTACAAATGTTTTATAGTAATCTGTAGTGTATCTGTAGGGCCTGGGGATTTAATCATTGACTTTTCACTGCTGTTTATATTTTTTTATTTTATTTTTTATTTTACTTCCGTATGAAGCACTTCAATTTGGGCTAATTGATTTGGGGGTGTATTGCGACAGGTATTATGTGATAGCTGTGATATTTTGGTTTTGATTGCTACCAGTATAAGATGAACTTTAAAGATCCTTATAGTTATTTTAATATTCTTTCAGTATATCTTTAATTTTAATTACAATTAATGTCTTTCTTGTTTTAAGACAACATAGCTGGCTTATAGTTGCAGTTTTTGTTATGAAGTTGACAACGATCATCCCATATCTTATTTGAATGCTCATAATATCTATATTTAGCAAAAGTATAATTGTCTTGTACTTTTTGGAATTCCAGGGAGTCCAGTGTCTTCCTCATGAGTTATAACATTTCTAAGTTTTTATTAGTTTAGAGAAGGATAATATACACTCTTTACTTTGCGCAAAATTTTAAAATACATCTTTTTATGTTTTGTCACTTATTTGACATGGGGGCATTTAAAACCACTTGTTCATTCTTTTTACATTAGGGAACTTGCGTTTCTTTTCTAATCAGAGTAAGACATAATGGTGCACGATCTGTTTGTGTTATGCTTCTTATTTTAGTAAATAAGCTTTCTGCAAGAAACAGAAATTTCTTATATCCACTGAAGGTGTATGGAAATGACAAGTGCAAGATTACACATTTTATTTCCTTTCCCCTCCATATGTTGTAACAACCCTTTCATATTCTTTCTCTCTCTCTCTCTTTTTTTTTTTAAGTTGTGTCTTTTGGGTATGAAGACTTTTAATCTCTTACTGGTGGGTGATCTTGCAGAATGCTTATGTAGCAGTTGAAGTATCCCACAGATGCCAATGACATAAGAAATATGTCTGTTCACTTTTTTCTGTATGTTTTACGCATACATAGTTTGCCAGGATTAAAGGTGTTTTTGTTTAGTCTTTCAGCTGCTATCCACATTACTGAACTGATTACATATGTCTTGCAATGCAGCTTTTTATTGATTAGTATACACCTATCATTATTAGCACATATTTTTGCTCCCATTAACTCAGGACTGCAAAATACATATTACATACATTTCTCCAAATCCCCTTGTAATTTATCTTCCTTTTAGATTTAAGTGAGTTTCCAGCCCAAATAGCAATTTTAATTTTTCTTTTTAAAAATATATCTGACTGTCAAAAATTGATAATCAAGCTTTCATATGTGTAAGAAGACATTTTATGCCAATATCTCTTTGGATATTTTTGCCACTGTTTCTGCCATTATACATACATTTCACTTATAACTTCTCTTGTTTGAATAAATCCTATGGTGATTTCTTTATATCTCATAAAATATCAGTATTAAGAATTACAATAAAATTGAATTTGGTGCTACTTCAATAACTACTCCCTAATGTTAACATTTTATCGGTTTTAACATCTTAGGGCCTGATGGTGCAAACCCTTATCACCTTTGTTGTATTTAATTCATTGGGTCTAGTCAAGGTAGGGAGTGCTTTGTCCCCCATTCTTCCAATCACTTACTTACTTTGAGCTTGAGGACTACTCAGGTGTATAAAAGAAAAGGAGTACTTGTGGCACCTTAGAGACTAACAAATTTATTTGAGCATAAGCTTTCGTGAGCTCTAGCTCAGGAAAGCTTATGCTCAAGTAAATTTGTTAGTCTCTAAGGTGCCACAAGTACTCCTTTTCTTTTTTGCGAATACAGACTAACACGGTTGCTACTCTGAAACCTGTTATCAGGTGTATAAGTGTTTGCAGGATCAGAGCTTATGTTGGATAATAAAGGGTTTCAGGATTAGGCATTTAAAAAAAGTTATAATTTAAGTTGTTTCCCTGCATTGAAATTCATGAAACTAGTGGCCCAAAATTTAAAATGTGCATAATATTTCACAAAAACAATGAACTTTACTATTTGCATATTTGCTTTTACATATGATTTGATGGTATGAATGTGCTTCATATATGTCACCCGTCCAATATTAAATAAGTAAACTTTATGAACCCCGGTGATTTTACACTTGTATTTTGTTTAGAGTATTAATAAACCCAAACTCACCAAGGATACCTTTATGAATACCTTTTCTTTGACATGTATTTTTACAACCCTTTTGTAGTGCACAGACTCTGATTTATGCTAAAAATAAGAACCTATGATGTGTTGTTTTGGCTTGGCAGAAATAATGCAATGAGCTGTCAAAGGCAAAGAATATGCAGAAGCTGTAATTCCCATTTTACCACTGAAAAATAGATTTGGCTGGATTATGCCTTCAATACTAATCTATTTCTGTGTGGCCAAACAGATTTTTGGAGCCCTTCACAGCATATTTACTTTCTGTTCTCTTCACTTCGGGCCAAATGTTATAAAGTAGTATATTTTTTTGGATCATGCAGTGTGGTGATGTGAAAAAAAAAAAAGTAAAAAGAAAAAAAAGTAACAAGTTAAAACATCTGATCTAGAATATTTTTGAATTGGAGTTGTCACTTCATTAAATTTGGTCTTGGTGAGTTGTGTATTTTTAAATTAATTTTTAATTATCTTGTGCTTTAAAGCGAAGGATGCTTAGAATGCTTCTTTAAAAGTGGCAGTAGAATACACTTCAAAATGTTTGAATATATTTTATTTTGTATTAAATTTGAAAATATAGCCTTGTCCTGTTCAGCATGTATCTTGTTCCCATTACAGTACAAGTTCAGTTTCCAAACATCCTGTGTAAGCTTCAATGTTTAAGGGCCTTAATCTTCTCCTTATGTTGGTTATGCTTATGATCCCGTACTTATCCGTTATCATCTTTATTATCTTCAGTATCCCCCAAACATTTTTGATAAACAAGATTGCACTGTATGTTTGTATAACTCTTTTCTTTTTAGTAGTTTTTAGTTTTGAAAAAAAAAAACAATTAAATTCCCTCCTCCTTTCTCCCCCTATCCCCAACTAGATGATAGCATCTCTGCTGCAAGCACATCCGATGTCCAGGACCGTCTTTCAGCTCTCGAACTGAGAGTGCAGCAACAAGAAGATGAAATCACTGTCCTAAAAGCAGCATTGGCTGATGTTCTGAGACGTCTTGCGATCTCTGAAGACCACGTGGCCTCTGTGAGAAAGTCAGCACCAAGTAAAGGTAATGATGCATATTGTGAATTGGAATGAATTGGACAGATTCTAGTTTTTCATATTGGAATGTTAACACTTGGAATTTTCTCATTGTATTTGTTTGCTATCTTAAGCATGAAAGCAGGTGTCAATAAATTGACTTTCAGGCATTTTTCACCAAGGTCTTTTTTGATAGGATAAAAATCTGAAAGCTGAGATTGTCTTTTTGCCCTTTACAGTAGAATACCAGAGTTAAGAACACCTTGAGAGTGGAGGTTGTTCATAACTCTGAAATGTTTGCAACTCTGAACAAAACATTATGGTTGTTCTTTCAAAAGTTTACACAACTGAATGTTCACTAAATACATCTTTGAAATTTTACTATGTAGATGAAAAATGCTGCTTTCCCTTTATTTTTTTAGTATTTTATATTTAACACAGTACTGTGCTGTATTTGCTTTTTTTGGGGGGTGGGGGGTTCTTTTGCTGCGTGATCGTGTACTTCCGGTTCCAAATGAGATGTGTGGTTGACTGGTCAGTTCGTAACTCTGGTGTTCATAACTCTGAGATTCTGCTGTGTTTACATTTATATGAGATCTTCTGTGAACTCCACCTTACTCCTTGTAAAAAGACCACTTTCTACTTAGACAATAGTATACTTTACATCAGGATTGTTTAACCTGCATCCTGAGGTCTGTATGCAGACTGGTGAATCTCTAATCCTACAGCCAGGTTCTTCCTGTTAACTTCAAGGTGAGAACAAAGGTGGTCAACTGAAAACTCTTACTGGGGGTTAACTAAAAAAATAAATTCCACTTTCTGTTTATCAAGGAAAAGGCAAGATGAAGGAAATATTATAGAGGGGTGTACTCTAAAAGAAATAAAATATGTATATTTACACAGAAATTTTTCACCCCCTTATGCTCCTTGCAAATTGCCATGTGACCACTACTATCAAATGTTTGGGCTTCCATTCATTAACATTTTTACATCTACTTTCTTCATGTACTATGTATATATGTTTTATTAAAAATTGGAATAAAAGAAAATAGACATATTTTGTGCTAATTTGCACAATATTTAAGAACTACAACTACAATAAAAAGTTAGCAGAGATGATTCAAATCAATTTTAAGGGTCTTCTAATTCTCAGAATTAGAAGAGTGGGTATAATTGTGTGTATTCCCATCAAACTGCCCAGTTATTTGCCTTTGACTGAATTATACATCCTTGATTCTCCACTGTTACTCTAGTTTTGAAATCAGTGCTGTCACACCAATAAATTGGAGTAAGATAGTGGTTGAATCAGGGCATGTGTGTGTTTATTATACATATGTTTTATATGTTCAAAATATGAAAGTTGAAAAATACTGAAATTTTGTAATCATTTTAGATACAGAACAGCATAGAGATCTAATTATTGTAATTGTTTGTTTTTTTTCATGTCCCCATGCCAGATGGAAGGGAAGTGTCGACACTTAATTGGCATTGATTCTGAATCCTGCTATTCTGTCTTATTTGCTAAATGGTATACAGTCATTATCTGTGCTTATAAATTCAGCTTTTTTTTCTGACATTTATCATGCCTCTTCAGGATTCAAACTTCCTTGTCTAACATTTTGAATAAACAAAGTACAAGCAAGTATTTGCGAAAAGTACAGTAAGTCTGTGTTGCAAGCTACTCATTTTTGCAGAAAAGTGATGCTTTCAAGTGTAAACTCATGGACAGAATGTACCTACTTGGGGACACAATTTTCATACTTGGATGGTTAAAGTGCCTAGTTTCTGTTTAGGCACTTACATAAGTGGCTTGATTTTGGAGGTGCTAGGTATCCATGGCCTCCATTGAAATCAGATGAAGCTGTAGGTGCCCAGCACCTCTGAAAGTCAGGGGTGAAATTCTGTGCCCATTGAAGTCAATGGTAAAACTCCCCTTAATTTCAGCGGGGTCAGGATTTCATCCCAGATCACTTAAGGAAAAAAGGAAAGACGCTTAAATTTAAATATGTGTTTTTTTAACATGCAACCTTTTGGTCCTAAAACACCTGACACAGTCCTTTTCCCATACAGAGCACCTGGGATTGTCTAGATCACAGAAATGATTGTATCTGATTTTTAGAAATTTTAGGTACATTACCTTAACTATTTATAGAAGATATGTGTCTGTACAGAGAGACACTCCATGTACTGAAAAATATAACTCAGTAGCACTGGAAAGAAAAATACAATCTCCCATGCCTCAAACAATTCCTAAAACTGTCCATATCTGTCTGACTCTTTGCATGCTACTACTAAAAAAAAAAAAAAAATACAGCAAAAAGTGTGTGTTAAAGAGCATTTCACTCATTGACTTGAATGTTTTACTAAAATAAGGGAACAAACATAAAAACATTATTCAAATGCTAGACTTAAAAGTTTTCGATCCACACTATTGCTCTGAATCATGCTTATCTTTGATTGTATATAAATAAATTAGTGGACAAATTTCACTGTAGTCAGTGTCTGAAGTAGCTTCTCTTTACCTCTGAAAATCAGACTTATAAATGGATTTTTGTGCCTGGATTTGAACATTTTACCAATAGTGTTTTTTAATCAGAGATGTTTAAATGTCTTCATATAGCTCCATTCCTCCGGTATTTAGCTTTAACAATCATTTTTACTATTGCTGATCTAAATTTCACTGATTTTAGTGGGGGAAAGAGAATACACCATAAAGCTTTTAACTTTGCTACTATATATCTTCATAAGTGCATATTACATAACATTTATGTATATAGTAGCATTGAAGTATTATACTATTATTAATTGTATTATTATTTCTTATTTTTATATGGTAGTGCCCACAATGTGCTAGGAACTATCCATAAATATACTGAATCACTGTCCCTGCCTCAAAGAGCTCACAGTCTCTATTTGGAATGTAAAGTCATAATTAGTTTTTACCACAGAATGGCAGTTTTTAATGACACAAACTTTCCTCTAATCCTCTAGATCCCCAAAGAGAGACATAATTGGGGAAAGCTGAGTAACATGAAGAGGGGAAACTGAAAGGAAATAAAACAATATAGGCACTGGATCCCAAGATCTTCAGTGCTTACAGATTCACTACTTGAAAACACATTCAGTTTACTAGATCTGGGATTCAGATTTTTTTTTTTTATGTTCAGACATATTTAACACTAAAATTCAAAGTCATTTGGAAGGTTTCTGTTTTATGCGAATACTTTGAATAGTATGCTTCCAAACTTGAAGTCAAATGAGTGCTAAAAAGGGGGGGGGTGCTTGTATACATACCAACAGCTGATTTTCTCCCTTTTATAGATAGGCAGATACACTTTGGCACTACCATTGTTCCCTTTGGAATGGTCTCACTTTCAGTCTCCATTCTGTCTACCCCAAGACAGCAGATGGACTTTTTTCCTGGGGAAATGTCTGGGAATATTTTACTCAGTAATTGTGAAACTTTTGCACAGTGTAGGGTGCCCATAACGCCAGATTTACTGCTTCTGCCCTAATTTAGCCATATACTAAGGTCTTAAGAAGGATGTATGTCCATGAACGGTCCTCTGGGCTGGGTGAATTTCACTTGATGAAAAAATCAGTGAGGCCTCTGCTACTTGCAGTTGTAACCAATTAAACCTCTTCAGTGAAAGGGTTCTGAATCTTGGTGGCTGAATGGTAACACAGGAATACTCCAATTCTAACTTATGCCTTGGGAGGTTGTTTACACCTGTTCATTCGCAGTTACAGAAATAGTGAAAGAAAGGTTGAGGTATAATTTAAAAATTGTTTAACTATGTATACACAATATACAATATCTAATATTAATGAATTATAACTAATTGCTGCTATTTTTATTTTATAAAGGAAATGGCCCCTTTGTTTTGAAACACCTAACAGAGCCACAAGTAAAAAGCATTGCAACTCTTGCATTAGTTTCACTATTGATGACTGGATATTTTTATCATGATACCTGTGATGTATAGGACATTTTAGAGTGGCAGAAAAGAGATGTTTAGTGACGTATTGCCACCGGTATTTTAGACTTCAGGAATAGCTTTGGTTTAGTTCAGTTGAGCCGTAAAAGTTAATATTTGGAACAAACATTCCAAAATATGATTGTACACTAATAAAATATTAGTGATTTATATTTGAAATATTTCTTTCAGTACAACAGTTGACTTATTTTCCGGTTGTGTAATAAAACTATACAAGTAAGGCCAATCTTCCCAAAACTCTCCAAAAATTTACTTTATAAAAATCACTCAATATCTGACCTGCTTTTGCACTGGACATTCTTTGTACTTGCTGCTGAGACATATCTTCCAAAACCTATACAAATTTCCCTTAAGTAGCTCAGCAGTTGCCTTCAGAGGGGTGCTTTCCACAGTGTGAAAATGAGTGTTGTGAACTGACTAAATCAGGTTGAAAGGGGCAAATGTAAATGATACTTTTTGGTATTCACACTTGCCCACTCCCATTCAAGCAGATGATATCCAAATTCGTTGAGACAGAGGATCGCTAGGGCTTCTGGCAAACTGCTTCAGTATCCTTCAGTATGGTTTGTTCATGCTGGATATCTCTTTGGACTGAACTAATTTTGTTTTACCTTTCTTATCTGCCTATTTCTTCTTGACTAGCATCTGAATCAGTGAAAGCTAGTACCTTTATTAATATCCTAGTATTTGTGATATTATTCTTGTCTGTACTTTTCATCATATGATTATTGTTGTATTGTTTCAGTGGAAATCTTCGCAGTAAGTGAATAGATTTCTATACAAATAGCACAGGGGCATCCATAAGTGAGTTAATTCGGTAGGGACTGTTTTGTCTGTCTAGTGCTCTCTCAAGAGCAGTGAGATCCTTGAGGTGGCAGTTGAGATGTGAGCTATATGGTGTTCATTTTTTGTCTTCAGCTCTTCCTATCTTATGACTGAATTTAGCCAGAGGGCAAGTTTTTAATAGTAATCCTAGGAAGGTGTAAGTATCAGGGACCACCATGTGAGAAAAGTATCTTCATTTGGAGAGTACAAGAATATCAGCACTTGTCTGTTTGTGGGCAACTGACAAAGCAGAAGGAAGATATTTCTGCCTCTGTATCTTCCACCAAGAAGCTCTCATAGATAGAGGAAATCCTTTCAAAATGAACATGGAAGAAGGTTGTTAAAATGCCTCTCTGTCTTTCCACAAACTATGCACAAGTATGCAAAGCGATAGGAAAGGCTAAGAAATCCAAGGAAGGTATTAAATATTATTGAAGTTATTCTAGTTCAGAGAAGAATTAGTGATGCTGTCCTAGCCTCTGCCCATACACAAGCATCCCTGTAGGTTAACACACAGATGCTCCCTTCTGAGATAATCTTAATGCTTATGTTTTATAGCAGTTTAGTTGTAGCTGGTAAACTGATCATTTACTTTTTTATGATTATACATTTAGATGACACTATTCCCACCCTCATATGTGTTGAGCTACTGAATTAGGGCATGGGTGTTCAGTAATCTTAGGGTTTTTTTTTTATAGGCAGCTTCAATTGTTCCGTAAGTGCCATCTCTTTTGTGGGAAGGTCTTTCCTTTTGACAGCCTTGAAGTGTTGGTGCCACATGCCTCTTTACTTGATTACAGTAGTTGACGCTTATAGTATCTGCCGAAAAAAGATTACCTGAACACTGGAGGAAAGGGAAAGCATAGAGTCATTTGGTACTTGTGGTTGCCAGCAAGACAGATTCTATCGCAATTGGTGCCTGGGATGCTTTTGGGGTGTCAAAATGTATGTAACATGAGAATGCAGCTTGTAGGCAGTGCGTTTGAAGACAAGTCCATGACACACAATGGCACTAGTAAAGCAGCCTAGGGTATTCATACTAATGACGGCCAAGATGCAGGTGCTTCCTGTTCCAAGAAGTTGCTATCCAGTTGAAAGTATATATAATTTTTTCTCTTATGTCCTCTTTTTGAGATTTTGCACACTTTGAATCTCCAGACGGAACATGATGCAAAAAATAGGAGAATGCAAGAACAGAAATGTATAGCAACTGGCTCCTACACAAGCTAAGTTAATGGAGAGAAATAGGTTGCCACAGAGAGGGGTTGGTTGTCAGAAGATGGAAATCTCTTGTGTGAGAGTACAAGCCAGCGTTGGAAAAGGCATATATTATTACACTTTGCACAGAGGTGTCTAGGAAAAGCCAGTGGCACTTTGTGTGACAATGCAGGTTTTTTCTTTAGTGGACTTTTGGTGATAGGAGTCTGAAGAGTTTCTACTTTGTTTTGTTTTGGTATGCAATAGTGTGTACATACCCCAAATACCCAGAAAACCTAAAGCAAAATCCTATTTCATTGCAATAATTTAAGCAGAAGATTTAAGATGTTGTTTTTCACCTGATCTTAACTCGTTTCATTTCAGTAATATTAAAATGAAAAATAGGCTGGCCCCAAAAATTATTTTTTTTAATTTAAAAATGCTGACTTTTTAAGAGCAAATAGTAAACTTTGTGGAAAAAAAATTAAGATATCCTTGCACTTGAATTTTTAGTCATGCTTAACACATGCTAATTAACACAATTGTAAATTCTAGTGTAGACACTACAGGACACGATTTACAATTGCTGGATTAATAGGTGTTAAAACACAACTACAAATTCAAGACCTACTCTGACAGTTGGAAGTTGCTGTTAGCCATGAATTTCCATAGAGAGGAGGGTATGAGGAGGGGCATCATTTAAGCAGTCCCAGAGTTGTATCTGCCTTATCAAGGCCAGCAACTGCAAGCTTGCATGTATATCACTTGACTCATGGGAGTAGTCCTGTTGAAGCCTGTGAGCTGTATGCTCATATTACAAACATTTTGACACCCTTGAAATCTTAATGTCTTTCCCATGCACTGGTTATTATGCCATGTGCTCTTTTTATGTTAAGCGCTTTTCTTCTCTATTACTTCCTTTTTCATTTTTCTGTTCTCCTCTCTCCTTCCAATTTTCCATCTCCTTTAATCCCTTTTTGCTTTCTTACTCTATTCATACTTGTAATTATTTTGGACTCTCTTCTTTTCCTCCTTCCCTTTACTTTACATTCTTTTGAAGACTAATGGGAACTAATGAACATTTAACCAGCTTCCTTCTGAAGAGCTTATTTTTACATCTCATATGAATATCAGTTATCTAATTATTAGATATATGCACTTGCAGCTGTATTTATCAGGAAAAATAATTTAGGCTAATAGTAAGGTGTGTTACCTGTGTGTGTGTGTGTGTGGCACACTGCTTTTTTCACTTTAAGCCATTGTCTCAGAATATATGTATCTATCAAGTTGTCTTAAATTCATCAAACCTTTATTCCAAGTCACACAAGTGAGTGAAGGTCATAATAAACAAATTAGAACCATTTGGGGGGAGGTAACAGGCGTGCAATTCTAAAATCCTGAGACATACAGTTGGAACTAAAAGCTATCGTTTTATCACAAGACGCACATTTTCAAAAGTTACTGCTGTCACTTAAATGTCATTTGCCAGCATTTCCCCTCAATTTAGCTAATAAAATCTGTCTCCTTTTTTTCTGATTCTGTGGTTATGGGAGAAAGGGAGGGAAACAGATTTCAGGTTTATGGTGGTGGTCTTTGTCTAATTTTATCTTTCATTCACACACTTGTATACTTGACAGATTTTAATGAAAGGTCTCTTTTGAACTCAGCAGATATTATTATTCTATGAAAATTATCAGAATAGAGATGGAATCCATTATCCATGAAAGACGTTTTTACTACTTTGATCTCACAGTTTGGCTTTAATCCTGGTCGTCACACACTGGATCTCATTTTACATTCAGCTTGCATCCGGCTCTTGTTCCGAGCCAAAAGATAAAGCTGAGTGCTATTCAGTCTGAAAAATTACAGACTGTTTATGTTAGTAATTGACATATAATGTGATATTGGCAGACATGCAATTTGAATGCTGAGAACTTCATTGTTTTAGCCTATTGAATTCCATCCTGAATTTGTGTTTTCCCTGCAACTTCATTATAACACTCTCCTTTGAAATTAAGCCTGTTTTGGCTGCTATGAAAGGATATTTTTGCAGTGGGAGACAGAAAGTTTCTAAGGGTATTAATGTAATTTGGAGCCTTATGATGAGTATAGATATTCACTAGCCATCATTGAAGCTCTAGAGCTGTGGACCAGTGAATTGGCTCCACTGGAGTTCTGCAGCTAGAGTCAGAAACCTTCTAATCCCGTCCTCTGATCTTGGAGAGCTAATTCATAAAATACAATACTCAAGGTCTGAAAATGGGTTAGGAATTAACCCCATGAGTTTTATTTTAAAAATGAAATGTATTTTCATTTTTAGATTAGATTTTTTTAAAAATTATTTGGGATCCTAATGAAAAAAAAAAAAACCTGAGCCTTTTTAGTTCACCTTTTAAAAAAAAAAGAACAGAAGTCCGATATTAATGAATGTCGAAGTAAAGGAGTGTAAAATATTTGTAACATTGGACAAAACTACTTGGAAATTGCGAAGTTTTAACATTTTCTTACAAACTGAAAATTCACCCATTTTTCCTCAAGAAGTTCTAAGGTACACTTTTCTTTAGTAAAGACAGGCTAGTTTTACAATGAAGATGCCTTCATTCTGGAAGCAAACTGAAAAATCATTTTTTTTTATTCAAAAGTCGCCATTTAAAATGAGCAAAATTTGGGAGTTAGAAACTTAGCTGAAATTAAATTACACAACCTCTTTTACTGCAGCCTGTGCAACACACACAATTCCCCCCTAGAACTTGATATTTTGATGGCTATTTGGAATGTGTTCAAATATTTCTTATATCACTTCTGAATTCCTTATTTCTTTGAGGCTAGTTTTACAAACAATAGCTGCTCCAGTTTTACTAAAATCAGTTTTTAAATTGATTGAATGCAAGTCCCTGTCTGGACTAACTTAAATCTCAAGTCAGTAAATGTTCTGTGAATCACCCTAGCATGTTTGTGGTCATTGTTAAAATAATAATTTAGAAGGAAGTCCTTTCATTTAAAAACAAGTCACCAGAATCTGCTGTACAGATGAGAATCAACCCTTTTACTGCTGCCAATGTTGTCTGGTCAAGAGTATATTGTAGCTAGGAAAGAGCTGGATATAATTGATCTCAGATTTTATTCATGGATAAGGTTTTATTATTCAGCGTAAGAGTCTGAGACATTTTATCTTAGTATAGACAGTTCCTCGTAGATGTAATGTCATGAGCCCAGTATTCCATTAGTATTCTCTCCCTGTGGAGGAGAAGGTTGTACATGTTTTCCATCTGATTATGTGCCTATATCAGATGTTTCTGATCTGAAGCACTGTTTCTGTGTGCACTTTACACACAGCTTGTCCACTGAATCTTTTGTGTCTGTCAGAGAATTCAGAGTTGTTATACTTATATCTCCCATTCCCATTTCTGCATAATTGCCTCAATGGCAGCCTGAGATGTACTGATCTATTACCACATACAGAAAGACAGAGAAGGGTCACCTACAGTTCAAGAGCAAATCAGGAGCTTTGACATATTGTACCTTCTAGGAGAAGATGATTTACTTAGTCATTGAAAATAAAACAAGCACATTTATATGCCAGTGTTACTCAAGATATTTTTCCAGCTCATATTGGTTTATGGCTTTCCTGGTGCCTGTGTTATGAAAACATGTTTGAGGTATTTTTAAAATATGTTGAATTTTGAAATTAGAATCTTTATTTAAAAAAATGAAATAAAACATGTCCACAAAAGTAGTCTGTGGCTAGCTGAGAAGAATTGTGTTTGTTTGATTTGGGGGGGGGCAAGGGGCTGGGAGAGGGGAGGGGGGAAAAAAAGAAAAATCAAAATGATTTGTATATTTTGGAGTGTTTCAGAGCCGATCTCTTTCCTCATCATCTTCTACTTCTTCCCCTCTTCTTCTACTGTGCCCAGGTTTTTTCCTGACTGCTTCTTTTGTCTTCTTGACCTGACTTTCTGTCAGCTTTCGGTAGCGCTCTGTACATTTGGAGCAGCCTGCCAATCAATGTTTCCTCATCCCCAACCTGCTCACATATTTGTTAAATCACACATTTTCTTGACAGACTTAACCTGTTATACACAAAAAAGGTTAAAATAACATGAGTAAGGTTGCAAAGTCAAGTGCTCAAAAGTCAGGAAATGCCAGAATTAAGGTTGCCGGTGCAGCCTTAACTCAGCCTGTCTTGCATATGCTTTATAAATAGGCATGGTAAATGTCAGTAAACGTTAATTTCACCATACATGGACAACCAGTGAAAAAAATATATACATTGATGATAATCAGACTTTACAGATAGGCAAAGTAAGCAAAATACTGCTTGAGAACTTAGTTTGGATTTAAGGATATTTATTTTTTATATTTTGACATCTGATGTTGACAATTTGTGTTTTAATGGTTATAAAGCTTTAATTTTTTTTTTTGAATCTCAATGTCTGCTGTTATTAAATAATTATACTGACCCCTTCATTGCCTGACCACACATCATTTCCCACAACTGTGAAAATTTAAATAGATAAAAATAAAAAATGGTGAAAACCCATAATTTCCCCAAAATATGAACATTTAAATTGATGAAAATAGAAAAAAATGCTTAAAAATAACCAATATTATCCATTGAAATTATATTTAAAAAATTGAATTCTGGGACCCCCGCTGGTGCTGGGGGGAGGGGTCGTTGGGGTCGGTAGGCTCCCTACCCGGCTCCACGCCTCTCTCTCCCCTCCCACTCCCACCCAGCCACAGCGGAGTCTGGGTGTGGGAGGGGACAGGGGGTTGTGGCACAGGACAGGGTGAGGTGATCTCTGGGCAGGCACTTACCAAAATAATTTTTCAAAATAATTCAATCTGAGCTAGACACCCGGCATGGAAAATTTCAGCCCAAACAATTAAAGTTTGACAAAGTTGTAAATAAGGCTGCAAGTTTGTCACAGGGCGTCATGGATTCCGTGACTTTCCCTGACTTGTGCAGCGGCTGCTGCGCCTGGCTCGGGGCAGCTCAAGCAGTCCCTGTTTGTACCAGGTGCACTGGCCACTGCTGGGGCAGTCTTGGGCCGTTGCCCCCACCCCTCCACAGCGGAGTTTGCGTGTGGGAGGGGGCAAGGGATTGGGGCACTGGCCAGGGTGAGGCGGGATCTGGGCAATGCTTACCTGGGGGGCTCCCCAGAAGCGGCGACGTCCCCCTTGCTCAGCCGCTAGGTGGAGACGTGGCCAGGCACCTCTACACACTGCCTCTGCCCAGAGCGCTGGCTTCGCAGCTGTCATTGGCTGGGAACCATGGCCGATGGGGAGCTGTGGGGGTGGTGCCTGCGGGCGGAGGCAGTGCACAGAGCTGCCTGGCCACATCTCCATCTAGCAGCTGAGGGAGGTGGGAGCCCCCCAGGTAAGCCCCACCCAGAGCCTGCCTTCCCCCATCCTGTGTCTCAACCCCCTGCCCTCTCCCACACCCAAACTCCCTACCTGGCTCCACGCCTCCCCCCCCAAGCAGCTGGGCCGCCATCCCCCAAACACCCGCGGAGGCCCCCGGCAGCTGCCCCCTCCAAGTTTTATTCACTGTTATTTTTAGTAAAAGTCATGGAGAGGTCACGGGCCGTAACTTTTGTTTACGGCCCATGACCTGTCCGTGACTTTTACTAAAAATACCCATGACTTAAACCGTAGCCTTAGTTATAAGCAACTAAAAACAGGGTCTTATGATGGGAAGTGTTGGGCTACTTTAATAGACAATGCTACCCGCCCTGCCCATTATAAGGACCTCATGGCAATGTACATTGGTGTGTATTGTGCCATTCTGTTTATAATGGTCTGGGACTTCATGCCTCATGGTTGCTACAGCTCACTTGTAATACAGCCTTGTGTGTGCTGATGGCACTATGAAGTAATAACACAGTGATCTTTTGGTCAAAATCCTCTTCCCAGACCACAGCCTGAGTAATTCAGTTGTATACTTGGTAGAAGTCAAGCCTCTTCAAGACAGTTATAGCTAAAATAGCTATCTTGGCCCTGGGACCCCACCCTGGGACAAGAAGATTTGCGTAGCAGTAAATACTGTGGTCTGTACCAACCTTGAGCTCCTTACCTTACCTTGTGTTCACAAGGCATAGGAAGCCCCAACAGAGTTGTGTTGTGCACCCTCCCCTTACACAGGATTTTCCACTCTAAATGTACATTTATTTGCATATAGTATCTTCAATATTTACCTAATGGGAATGGTTTGAAATACATTTCAGTAATGACATGCTGTCTTTCTGGTTCCTTCATATTTCTTATCACAAAGCACTTTATGAAGGGATGATAATGATGAGAGAGCCTCCCAGATGAGCTTCTGGGAAATGTGATGATTTAACATGACTCAGCTTTTTGAGCAACAGAATGCTGCTGCACAAGGGATTTATATTTCTGTTGCAATCGTGACTAAAATAATCCTGTGGCAAGTGAAGCTTAGGACGATACTATGCCAGAGCATTGTATTATAATTTACCATTTGACTGTAACATCCCATTTGAATTACTCCACTTTGCAATTTAAAATGTCACTTCTAATGTTTCCATTTTTGAATTCTACAAAAGAATCCCCCTATGTATATCCTTAGTTCTGGCCGTTAAAGTGCTGTTTCATTAGCCAGATGTGTATGTGAACATATTTTTGGTTAATAGTTTCATGTCAGATAAACTTTATTCCTAGCTTAAACAAATTGTTGAACTACCAAAACACAGTATTTCTTTGCAAAAACTAGATGTTTATTGGTTTGGTGTGAATGTTTGACAATAAGTCTTTATCTACCTATCCATCCGCCTACCCACCCACATGGGGGCGTTCATATCATACACATTGCATATGAATTGTTCTTGTTCCTATGGTCTTCTCTTAAAGTTTTAAATGATTTCAGAAAGCAATTTTTGGATTAATACACACATCCTTTGTCTTGAATGCCAGCAACAATGCTGTATGAAAGCCAACCCCACCTGTTATGGTTCTTAATTTGAATGTCACATGGATGCTTTGAAAGCTACTATAAAATCTCTTTTCCTTAAATTTCTTGTAGGTCAGCCAGGCCTCCGAGAAGCTATCTCTATGTCCTGTATAACCAATGGAAGTGCAGGAAGCAGAAAAACAGGCCATAGTTCCTCTGTATCAATTGCCAGAAAAGAGACCCTCTCATCTGCTGCTAAAAGGTACTGGCTTCTTAAAAAGTTAAATTATACGCAACCACAATAAGGAGCCCCTTTCTGGGTTAATTTTGAAGTTTTCTGAAATATACCAATTAAAGAATAGGATTTAGACTCATAGCATATCATTAGAATTCGTTACAGCTGGATATATAGAAAGGGGATCACTTTGGTTTTCAGTATACAACACATGAAATTAAATTTTTGCTAAAAGAGGAAAAAAACATATTTCTAATAGGCATTTGTGTTCCAAAATTGAAATGAGCCACTTGGACAGACAGTCATGCTTTTTAGCATGCGCCTGAATTTTTTAATCTTTGAAAGGAAATAACCAACAAATCTGACGTCATGGTCTTGAATGAAAATAGTAGATGATACCAAAGTGAAAATTATGAAATGAGTTAGGTGAATTTAGGAAAGTGCGTTAATCGATTCTTTATAACTTTGTATGGCACATTTCAAACTTAAGAAATTTCTTGTTGCAGGATTTTACAAAACAAATTTGTAAAAATAAAATAGCTTGAATTTGCATTTTATTTAGTATCTTATATAATTTTTTTCATACAATGGTGTCAGGAGCCAGCAAAGTGTTTTCTTATTTATTGTTTTCTTCTGGGACTTTTAACCACTCATTTTTCAGCATCTTGGAGGAATGGTTTGTTTCTGCTCCTGTTTGTTGGAGAGAATGAAAGAAAAAGTTGCCACAGATACAGCTATGGAACACAGCACACGTAAATGTTTTACCATCTGTTCAATTATATGTGAAAAGTTCTCGGTCTCTGTAGAGTACTGTGCTGACTTCAGTCGATGATTTATGATTAAGTGTGGATTTAAATACTGTGCTATACAATTAGACAGGGATGCAGTATATTTTAGGGATTAAAGATATTGTATGTGAACCTAGGCCACTTACCTTTTCTTCTGCCTTTAATTAGTAAAACAATGAAACAGGAAGAGTGAAGCAGAAAATGTTCAAGGCTCTTTTGAGTACAGAAAGCAGAATTAATTTGCTCTTTTTTTATTCTCAGTTATGTAGTGTCTTAGTTTTTGAATGTGTGACTCCCCTATCCTACAATGAATTGGACACTGAGTGGTGTACATCTCTAGCTATTGGAGAGCCAGGAGCTGTAAAAGAGAGAGTCACTTGGGAAGGTATATATGAGCTAGCACTTCCCCATTAATTTTGTCCTGGAAGTATGGCACCTGGGCGTCTGCCCTCTCTTTCATACTTCCTTCCCAGCTCGTCCCTTCCACCCCCTGCTCAAAGCAGAAAAAGGAGACACGGGAAGAGACTAGCTGTGTCAACGTAGCTTTAAATGGAGCCAAACCTAAGGGAAGAAGATGGACGGACGGATGGTTGGCCAGAAGGAAGGAAGGAAGGAAGGAAAAGAGAGTTTGAGAAGAATCAGAGAGAATGTCAGACCCAAGACCTTGTAGGGGGAAAGAATCACTCCTGCATCTCCTCCCTCCATGTCACCAGAAGCTCTGTGAAATCACCTAGGGGAATCTTGGACATATACCATTTCACCAAGACTACCGATAATCTGGATGAAGGTTCCATGGGCTCTGTGACACAGCTTGTCCAGATGAGAGAAAGGTTACCTGGTTGCTATAGGATCATACATTTGTTATTGGTTGGGGAGAAAGCCCATCTGTATCCTTCCAGGATATTACTGTATGTGAGTATAATCCTAGATACATGCTGGGAAGGCTTCCATGTATCCAAACAGACTGTCTGTCTTCTCTGCAGTTTTACCTCCAGGAGTGCTATTAATCTCAGCCTGTCTTCACATCACACATTTCTTAGACTACTTGATTGCCTGTGTAGACCAGGCTTCCTGGAGTATAACTTGATCAGAAGTTCTTTTGGTTGGGTAAAGGAATCTCCATTTTCTGGATGTTTCACTCCCTGTTTCATGACTGGTACAGCAATATCCTTCTGAGTCTAAGGTTTACTCAGCCTGACGTCAAAGAAGTCACACAAATGAGGGTCATTCTTGTCAGTTGCCAGCTTGTGCAGATCAAGGAGTGACTGGTTCACATTCTTTTTCAGGTGCAAGGCACACTCCATTGCTGTCAACCCATTCTCCCAATCATCACAATCTGGTATCTTGATGTCCTGCAAAAAGATGTGACCGTCCCTTTTCATTCAGGCCCCTTTGCCTTCAGTGCAAATTTTCCCCTTAAAGTGCTCATGCAACATCAACTTGTTGAACTGAGGGCAGTGAAACCAAATCTAATATTTGCAAACTGTCACTTAGCAGCCTTCTGGTTTTGTCATGGTTCAACAGCTGTACAGCAGTCTCTTACATCATCCCACAAGTGGGAGGCTAAAAATTCAGCCGTAATTTCAGAAGCACTTCATGGGTTTTTTTAGAGGCACCAAGGGATTTGGGAACCTGGTTCCTTTGAAAACCTGAGCCTGGATATTCTCAGTGTCATATATAATTCTGGCTTCTGTTAGGGCAGTCTATTTACAGGGCAAAGATTGGCTCAGATGAATGGGATTGATCCCAGGGGAATGGTGCCTGAATCTAGAGATTTTCCATTCTGTATGTCAGCATCTGGGTCATCTCTTAGGATTAGCGTGCCACCAGGAATTCTGCAAAATCAACCTGATTTTTCTCGGTTTCTCTATCCCATTGATATAGGGAGAGAGTATTTTTGAAGAATGGGAGAGGAGACCTGGGTTATACTTTCCTGTCCCTTTTCCCAATTCCTTAAATTCTCTGCAAAACCTGACAGGTCAGAGCAAAGGTGATTTTATTTGACCCCTCTTAGCCATGTGTACCTTGGTTCTCAAGTCACCAGAATGTTTCTGTAGGACTATAGATATCCTTTGTTAAGGACCATTTCCCTTTGAACATTTTGGGGAGATTCAGCCTTCTGGTCTGACTGAAGGCCACGAGTTCCTGACTGAAAGAGCTGGTGGATTGTCAAAAGCAGGTTGCAGGTCACCAGGATCTGAAATGTGTTCACATTTTGGTGTTGCATAAGGACTGCTCTGCAGATGACTAGCTGTTCACTCATCAGCCATTGTGATTTATTTTGGACACTTTATAAAAGAGTCTGTGGATTAACGTGGCACAGTTTCATTTGGACTGAGTGTTTTCCAAAGAATGACTTCAGTTAAGTAGTTAAGTATAATCTTAAAATGTCAGACTTCAGGTAAGATCACATCCTCACTCCAGTTTCTGGTTTGTTGTAGTCTGGGAGAAGAAGAGACAATTCACAAGTTGGAATTACTTCCCAGTAATTATCTTTGTCACAGTTCTCTCTTCCATCCTGCTTCCACTCTCCTCCACATATACTTCATAACACAACTGTGTGTATTTTGTTGGTTTCTTGACTACAGAGCTAGGGGAAATGCTTGTTTGTGTGTGTCTTCCTGAGTGACACTCTCTCTCTTTTTAACGCCTTGCTTCGTGGTAGTTGGTCTCACTCAGTCTTTGATTCATTGTAAGAAAGGGAAAGAAGAGGTTATGACAAATCATCATTGTTAATAAGTAAATTGGCCATACAAGATTGTGAGCACAAAGTACAGCTTTCATAATTGTAATAAGAGCCTGTTATTTGCTTTAGTGGTAAGACATTGCTAGGGCTTGTTTTTCTGTACTCCATTTTCTTGTCAGAGACTTTGGAAAAAGGTGAAAGTTGTTCAAAGTACTCTTGTTTCCAGTAATGCAAGCTAAACCTAATGCAAACAAAAAATGGCTTCCAGAGTTCCAGTTGAACAGGGACTTGAGACCACAAGTTTATCTGCCAACCCACCAAAAGTCATCATGCTCTTATCTCAGGAGCCAATCACAAGCGTATCTTCACTGAAAGTGGAAAAAATACTGTTGTGTGATTCATAACTGCCTTCAAAACAAGCACATTTCTATTTTAATTTCTCTTCTAGTGACTTCTATTAAAACAAAATATGCCTTGACAAGTTAAATTGAAGGAAACTCTCTCTCTCACAAAAAAGTTGTCTGTGCCCTTTCTTGCTGCTTTATGATGTATGACATATCCCTGAATTATTATAAATATGTATTTTTTTATATTGAAACCATCAGGAATATCCTGTCTTTTATTCCCAGCTTTTTACTGCAGTTTTCCCCAAAAGGATTCAGAGAAATGGGTTGGGAACTTTGAGTCCTTAATTAGAGGGATGAGATGTTGAATCTTGAACAAAGACAGCTTTTTCTCCCATCTGCACTTAATGAATTTGAGTTAAATAGCGATAAACAAATGAAAACCAGTGTTTTAGATAGGTTGAATAAAAATCATCTCCACTTTCACTTAGCCAGATTCTGTTTCCATAGTTTGTACTAGTTTTCCATTCCATCCGGATTTTGTTTGCAGAGTGTCTTTTGTGGGGAAAGGTAGATGAGTCCAGAATTTCTAGTTTAGTAAAGCAAGCAGGAAAAAAACACCCTCCTCCTTTTTTTTTTCTTTTTCAGTTGGAGATAGGAGAAAAAACATTTCATCTCTTCTTTGTACCTATTTTGCTTCTCTAGGATGTATAAGCTTTATTTTTTTAATTTGTAGATTACTTTTAATTTGAGAGAGGGAATATCAGACAAAATTAGAGGCAGGGGAATGATAACCTTTTTTTCTTGCTGCTTATTTTGTTTTATGGCATATGAAAAATTTAGTCAGACTTCAAATGTCTGTAACATTCAAAAGTCCACCTTCAATATAATTAAAGGAAGAAAACATCTATATGCTGCAGAATACTACTTCCTTGAACAGCTTGTTTTGCCATTGTGTGTTTGCTTCAGCATGTCACAGGAAGCATGCAGCAATGTACTTGAAATAAGTCACATGGCAAGAGTAAATTCTCAGTTAAGTGGGGATTGTATAATTGGTCTGTTAACTCTGATCCTCTCAGTATTCTTTGTACTTTAAAGAATGTTTTATGGCACTAATGTATAGTTGGCCATTTCAGGACTGTATTCTTTTGCTATGGGGAGAAACCTGCAGGAGTGAAAGATCCATCCTAGTTTAAACTCTCAGAGTTTAGATGAATTCTCTCAAAACAGGGAGATTTGAGACATTGTTGAGGAGTTAGAAAACATGGCCTCCAGAGTCTCTGGATTCCAGTATGGTATAGTCCAGTCCTCTCCTCGATTCAGTTCATCCTCTCTCTTCGCACCAACAGCGTTTGCCCGTAAGGGGACATACACACACATTTGAGGAGGGGACAGGGGATGTAAGAGAAGAGGTTCATTTCCTGTGAAGGGGGAATCATGCTGCCTGGAGAGGCTGCTCCCCCATTCTACCCCTGTATTTCCCCAATAAAGTGCTAACCACTTGAAGGACTTCCCCAGGCTTGGAAAAAGGGTGAGCATTCTACAAAGGCTCTGCTTGCCCTTTTACATGGATCCAGGACACTTCTGCTCCTTGTTGTTGCTTTGCTCCCTTTCACACATCACAGCACAACAGATCATGGGGACCTGAACTAGTGAGGGACATCTACATAGAGAGTCACATTTTCAAATAGTGACTGTTAATTTTGTTTGTGCACAAATGTGGTAACTAGCCATCAGCTTGCCACATAAAAGTGTACACATGAGAATATGCACAAAACTAGCCATGTTGAGGCTGGGTCCATATATCAGTGATGGCAATAGGAGTCTTGCTGTTGACTTCAGTGGACTTTGGACCAGGGCCTTCATAAATAAGAACATTTTAAAATTGCCACTTAAAATTATTTAAAGGGATTTAAAATATTAAAACAACAACGATTATGCTCCATTACGTTGTTAAAAGTGAAGGAATTGTAATCTCATAGTTTATTTACAACAGGTGCTGAAAAAGTGACAGCTCGACCATTTATTATCTGTTATGGCCAAATAGGACCAAAAAAGGTGTACCCAGTAGCTGCTTTGGTACATGGCACATTTAGTTAATCCACTTCTGGAGAGACCCATGACCAGTGAATGCGTTTTATTGCTAACGATGGAAGGCTAGGAGACACAAAGCATACACAACAATCTGCAGAGAGAGATACAGCAGAACCTAGGATACAGTGCATATTTTAAATTGAAAAGAGCTGTGTTCAGGTTTAAATGGGAAGGGGTAAGTAATGAACCTAAAACAGCGATAAACCTTCGCTACTTTTCCAAGTAATATAATAATATTTCTTAGTACTTGACAGGAAGCTCTCTTCAAGTGTTTGATCTTTGCTTTTAGCAAAGTACTTTACTAATAATTTCATTAAAAAACCCAACAAAATCAGTAGATAGCCACACATTTTCTTATGGTGATTATTCTTTAATGAATTTTGAATTGCTTCTTCCTTCTCTGATAAAATGTGTGCATTTTTTTCAGCTTCAATTTATTTGCTTATTCTCTATTGTTCCATCTTATACTTTATTTTACAGCGGTACAGAAAAAAAGGAAAAACCTCAAGGACAGAGAGAAAAAAAAGAGGAAACTCATTCTAATGATCAAAATCCACAAATTCGAGCATCACCTTCTCCCCAGTCCTCCTTACAGACTCTCCAAACACACAGGCAAACTCAAGAAAGCAAGAGCTCTGCTCCAGCTAAAAGGTTTTCACAGTACCAAAGTACAGAGCTAGAAAATGGTTGTAATGATACTAAGAGTCCATGTTTAACAGCAAATCTTGAGAAACCAAGATCCAGTTTCACAACTGAGTGCAAAAATCAGTATTTTTGTGCTGCAAAGTTGCACACAAGATGCATTACAACCTTTACCACAAAATAAAGGTTAAAAATGCAAATATTTCTTCCATAAATTTAAAGATGAGAAAAATAAAATTATATCCTGTGTACTTTGCAATGTCTTAACTTCATAATATGATAAAGAGAGATTAATTACAATCTTATTAAAATATATATAAAAGGTGCCAAGATGTAATATCTCTGAAAGTATGCTTTTCAAGGTATTATGTTAAACATGGCCAACTAAAACTATGAACCATATCTTGTGCTATTTACCACATGTGGTAATAGCACTTGTCATAAACTAGTATCATTACAACCTTTGACTCGGGTGCCTTTCTTCCAAAACTACTGTTTAATGTGACTGCAGTTTGGATCTTTTGCTTTTTTCTCATATCCCTGCTTGATTACAGAATGGTCCATTTCACCTGATATTTGGATTCTTATTCTACAGACATGTTTGGGGTCATATATTAAACCGCTATTTGACCGGGGGAAGGGGACGGGAGGGATTTGTTTAGGGCCTGATCCTGCAACCTTGCACATACAGAATTCTTGCTGATTTCAGTGGGAGTTAGGTGCAGAGAACATCTGCAGGATGGTGCTCTTTGATTTTTAAAATTGAATATTTTTCAAATAAACTCATTTTAAAATTTGGCTGGTTATTTTAGAGTAAAAATGTTCACGTTCACTCCTAGTTTATGATCCATTGTCACCTTTATTATTCTAAAACCTTGGGAAGGTATGGAATTCTTTCTTGGAAAAACTTGGCATTTTAGAAGACTAAAACAAACTCAATAACAAATGAATTATACTCTCAAATTTGCGCTGGTTTACAAACATATGTTGGTTTGTGTTGCCTGAATTCACAATTCTAATAGAAAATAAAAACAACCCTTTCACTTGACTGATGCATGTTTAACACTCATAAAGGCTGTGTCTCCATGTCTTGCACAAACTCTTACAAAATCTAAAGCTGAACTTTGGTTTGTTGTTCTCCTGCCTGGCATCTTACTGCAAAGAGACTTTTTGTGCCTGGGTTTAGCATACTAATTTATTACCTGTGGGGGGTGGGAAGGGGATGGCTTTTAAGTCTCTCTTAATATTTTAATATGTCTTGATAACTTGTCACAGTCTTTTTTCAGCTTCTTGAGATACTGTGGAAATAAGCTTGCCTTTCTAGAGTTGCAGTTTTGAATGTTGTTCTTGCAAAAAGTATTTTTGACTGGATGAGTTGCAAGGTTGTTGGCAGGGCATCTGCAGAATCATAATTCAGGTTATTTAATAACTGTTATAGCCAGGCCACATTTAAACAAATTTCCTATGATAAAGATATTATACATGAAATTAACTTCAGTGAAACCAGTGACTACAAAACAGTTTTAAACTCTCATTAGCATAAATTTGGCTCCAGGAGGATTGCTGATGTAGTCTATCAGATATTCATGGGTCTAATTTTCCATGATATTGGGCCAAATCCTGCTTGCCTTATTCCTCTCCAAGAAGTCTCACAGAAGTGAATGGAATGTTGTGCATGAACAAAGGAAGCAGGATTTTGGCCCATTGTTTTGGAGCTATTTGCTTCCAAACAGTCAGTGGCTTACAGGGTTTGGAACTTGCCACTGCAGAATACTTGTTATGGAATTGTGCCCTATGTGCTGACAAAACAGCTCAGCATTCAAAATGTTTTATTGTGTTCAATAGCCATTGAGCTTTCACTCATCTGGTTAGAACTTTTTGACTAATCTTTATTTCTGTTTTCTGGATCAACTTGAAGGAAGTCCTAGCACTGCTTTTGTCTCCTGCTGCTTGATCTGTCAATTGCATACCAGCACCAGCTATCGTTATCTCATGAATTTTTAATTTTAAACATAAATTTTGTGTTTTTTAGCATAAAGCGAACTTCGACTGCTGAAAAATCACATAGCATGTGGGACAACTCGGATGACAGTCGTAATAAACTGTTGAGGGCAGCTTCAACATCAAAACTCATATCAAAAGTGGCAAAAAATGCAGAGAAGTAAGTATTGCAGTTTGTAATAAAATGGTATCTGCAAGTTTTAAGAATAAAAATCCTCAAATTAAATTGTTTTAATTTTATTACGTAAGTAAATTTGTAAACTGTCAGTTTGCATTGTTAATATTTTGTAGATGTTGCCTGAATAATCTGACTATTCACCTCTGTAATGCAAGGAAATCTCCAGAGAATCTTAAAATCCCTACAAAATGTAGATGTATTATTTTAAAGCATGAATATGCTTCCACTGCTACATGTTTGAATTTTACAAATTATGCATGCATATTAAGGCCTACTGTCATTCATGTACAAATTTCCCCACTTGGAAATGATTGCCTAGAACAGCAGTTCTCAAACTTTTGTACTGGTTACCCCTTTCACATAGCAAGCCCCTGAGTGCAACCCCCCTTATAAATTAAAAACACTTTTTTATATATATTTAACACCATTATAAATGCTGGAGGCAAAGCAGAGTTTGGGGTGAGGACTGACAGCTCGCAACCCCCCCATGTATAACCTTGTGACCCCCTGAGGGGTCCCGACCCCCAGTTTGAGAACTCCTGGCCTAGAAGTACCGCAGAAAATGATCTGGGGTTATAGTGGATTACAGACTAAATACAAGTCAACAGTGTAACACTGTTGCAAAAAACGCAAACATCATTCTGGGATGTATTATCAGGGGTGTTGTAAACTAGACATGAGAAGTAATTTTTTCACTCTAATCTGCATTGATAAGGCCCGAACTAGAGTGTTATTTCCAGTTTTGGGCACCGCACTTCAGGAAGGATGTGGACAAACTGGAGACTCCAGAGGAGAGCAACATCAATGATTGAAGGTCTAGAAAACGTGGCCTGTAAGGGAAGATTGAAAAAACTGGGTTTGCTTAGTCTGGAGAAGAGAAGACCGAGAGGGGACATAAAAGTCCTCAAATACATAAAATCTTGTTATAAAGAGGAGAGTGATAAATTGTTCTCCTTAGCCACTGAGGACAGGACGAGAAGTAATGGGCTTAAATTGCAGCAATGGAGCTTTAGGTTAGACATTTGGAAAAACTTTCTACTGTAAGGGTAGTTTAAGCACTGGAATAAATTACCTAGAGAGATTGTGGATTCTCTGTCATTGGAGATTTTTAAGAACAGGTTAGACAAACTCCTATCAGGGATGGTCTAGTTAATATTTTTTAGTACTGCCTTAGCACAAGGGACTAAACTAGATGACTTGTCAGGGTTCTTTCCAATCCTACATTTCTATGATTCTGTAAGTTTTCTCACTTCTGTTTTCTTTATTTAAAAATAAATTTTGAAATGTTAAGGTTTCAGACACAGTTTTTATTTCATTGTAAATTCAGTTGTGTGTTTTCTGGATTTGTGTTAAGCTGCAGTTTTATACTTAAAAGTAACTGTAAAATGGCAATGTGAGGTTCCATGTTTCCATATCTCAAATATGCTCAATTTGCAAGTAAAGATTTTTTTTTCCTCATGGTCCATTCTGTAAACTCAGCCTGAAAAGTAAAACAGGTCTTTTTCCTTCTTGAGCAATATCACCAGGCATAAAAGGCCAAATTATACTCTCGGATATATCTGTGCTACTCTCTTCATTTTTGGTGGGTTTGCAGAAGTTTGATTGGTTTAGGCCCTGATCCTGCAAACACTTATGCACATGCTTACTTTTGCTACTGCAAGTAGTCCCATCAAACTCAAACGGTAGTAAGGTTAAGCATGTATATATGTGTTTGCAGAATCAGGGTCTCAGAATTTAATGGGTTTTTTAAATGGTATTGATCATACATAATAGGGCATAAAGCTTAGCTGTGTTGGCTTTGCAATGCTAACAAAGAACAAGGAGTAACATTTTTTCTGTGGTATAAACAAATACAACTCTGAATGCACACAGGGAGCAGATGTCTTCAGTAAAAAAGTGCCTTTTTACACAGTAACTTCACTGCAGAGCTAATCAACTGTAAAGGTGGCTTAAATAGAATTGCTTTGACTGAAGCTGCAAAATCATATGTGTAAATAAAGGTAAGAATACTGATGAAATACAGGGAGGTTATCATTAAAATAAATTCTGAATTCGTAAATGAAATTAAAAAATAAAATTCAAATCTACTGGCATTAATGAATGTATTAATAATGTAAAATAGGTTTTCTTACAGATTCTCAAGACCAGTACAAAAGTTAAAATTGAAAAGGGGACACAATATTATGCTAATCTGACCTGACAGCAATATGTACATTTAGTCACAGTTTTATACCTAGACTGGAGAATTCTGTAGTACACTGAAGTAGTGTGCACTAAGGATTATGGTTTAGACATTCTGCACACAATTTTCTTCCCTTTTCTAAATTCCTCTGGCAATTCAGGCTGTTGCTGGATACTGGTAAAAGCTATTTAAAGACTGAAAAACTCTCTAGCTAAATCCTCTGGCTTTATTTCAGCTTATCAAGTTCCTTTTTTCAATTATTGCTATCCTGTTAAAACAGTTTAATCACAGTAGACATTATATTTAAAATTATTAAGAATAAATAACGGTTGCTCTTTCCAGGCATTTTGAATTTGTGCAGTAGTTCAGGCATATAATCAGTATAGATGTTTTGTCATTTTTTATGATATGCTACTTATCCTTTGAAATGCTTCAATTATTCCACTTCCACAGTATTTCCCTAGAATAAAAAAATATATACTTTTCAGTGATTATGGATTAAATGGGGGCCGGAAGGATTAGGATTAATAATTGTTGGAAAAAAACAATCATCTGAGTACATCTTCAGGTCATTGTTTAGCCTGAAATACTTAATGAATGTGAAGCTTCAAAAGTTGTGAAAACATTTTACCATCTCATCTGAAGACTGTGTACTATATTCTTTACGAAAGTTTTTTATCATTCATTTGTCTCTGCACTGAAATTTATTGTAAAGGCACCCTGGGTTGGGGAGGGTAAGGGAGGAGAAGTGGCGAAAAGGACATGTAAATACTAACTTTTTACAAATATACCCTTGGAAATGCATGCCCAGCTCCTGTTGAATCACATGCACACAAGCCAAGTATCAGAGGGCAGCATTTTGCTTATTGCATTTAAGATTATTAATTAGGGGAAGTTGCAAAGGCCCAAAATGCATCAGAACCATCCCATTTTTTGTGTGAGGAAACGGGGACCCAGCCCTAACTTGGGTCCTGGATAAAAAACGCATTATACATGCTTTGGACTCTAGACCCAGATTTTGAACTTTGTTTGTTAGGAACAGTTTTAAAGCCAGTGTCATGCTATAAATCATCCCAATAAAAAAGCAGGAAGTAGTGCAACTGTCATCTGAGCCAGTTTTCTTAAATCAGAACTGGGAATCCAAGTCTGGACTCTGCCATTTGGCAGCCAGAATAAGGGTGATTGAACCAGCAGTCAGTGAGAACTCTATATATGTGTGTGTATGGCTGTCTATCGCAGTTATAAATGTTTGACCTCCATACAAGTATTTGACCTCCATTTTGCTACTCAGCTTCAAGTCAGTTGACAGTTTTCATGAAATAAGTGCTCCTTTAACAAGCAAGACACCTTTAAGAGGAGGTTATTATAAGGACGTTTAAGTTTTCCTCCCATCTTCTGAAAAAAAATTGAGGGTTTTTTTTCTTTTTCATGCATGGCACTTCCTTGAGTGTAGTCTAATAGTCAGCACTTATGAAAACTTATTTTGTGTCCCCCTCAGCAGACCTAGTACTGTTTATATAGAGATCCTGTGTGGGACTGTGGTAAAGTTGACTTGCAGTGAGACATAGTATTAGCATCAGATTTTCTGACATTATAGTCACATTGATACAAGCTCTTGGATAATTATTCAAAAGAACTCATAATCATTATGTACTAGTCACCTCATGGCTTGATTTTTCACAGGCGCTGAGAACCTTGAATGCAAGCAAAATGTGCTCTTCAGGTCCAAAAATTAGGCTTTTTATGTTTTTTTGTTTTGTTTTTTGCTATCTAAAAGCCAATTTCCCATATACAAATGCTAATACGATTTTAGTATTTTATTAGTATTATTTATTTGTGCTTCAGTGGCTCCTAGGACCCTCAGTTATGCTAATCACACAGCAAACATAGAATAAAAGGTTTGTAAGCCCTTTGGGGATAGGGACTATCAAAGTATAAGACGAGACAAAAATTGGGGGTTTTAGTGTATTGGTTAGGATTGGTTAATTAACATCTTATCCCAAAGTTCCATTCATAGGAACATAAGAACTTTCGTATTGGATCAGACCTATGATCCATCTAGGTCAGTATCATGCCTCCAACAGTGGTCAGTTCTAGAGCTTCAGGGAGAGTGTACAGAACAGGCTTCTGGCAGTCAGAGGTTTAGAGTCACCCTAAGAATGGGGTTAACATTCTTGACCATCTTGGCCAATAGCCATTGATACGCCTATCCTCCATGAACTTATCTAGTTCTTTTTGTGAATCCAGGTTTTTGGTGGTGGTTTTTTTGAAGGGATGGTAAGACTTAACATAATGTGGGACTGTATAGAAGCTAGGTAGTATTAGTATTATAACTAATACACATTAATTCTATATTTTGTGATTTTTTTTTTCCCCAGACACAAAGATGTCATTGTCAGCCAAGGTAAGTGAAAACATTTGTTTTTAAATATTGGGATAATTGGAGAGATTTAATGTTGTTAATTGAATATTATCCCAATGGAAACAACCAAGTTATTATGAAATATCTTTATGAAGCACTGATTTAGAATTTACATAATGGTAATAGTTACTCCAAGGGTTAATTCAGTTGATTGTTGCTAAAAGATCTAGTGCCTGATGCAAAGCTCTTTGAAATCAGTGGGAGGTTTTTTTGTGACCTCAGGGCCCTGCGGGAGAGGAATATTTTGTATTGCTTTTGTAAAATATAGAAATCTATAAAGTGGCTAATTATTTCATATATATAATATGCTTGCTTGTTAAAAATAAAATAGAAAACATTGCCCTTGTGTAACATAGTTTTCACACCAGGGAGGCGGGACTTCAGAAATAGTTTTAAGTTATTTTATTTCTGTCCCATAACCAGCAAAAATGTCAACCCGTGAAAAAAACAGCCAAGGTAAGAATTAAGCTATGCCAGTCGGTTGCTTTCTAATTTAACTCCTTTTCATGGATCTTTTATTTGGCCTTTCACCATCTCAGGATCAATGCATGAATGATCCTTTAAATTGGACTGTGCAGTTCAGTAAACACGTCATTTTTTACAATTGAACTGAGTTTAAAAAAAAATTACACACTGTTTATTTCTTGGAGATTTCTTGGGGAGTTGAAAGTAAATTCTATATACTTTATCCTGTCTGTTGAGAGAGGAATATGAACACGTGAGGGGTAAGGAGTCTAAAAGTCTTGCATTGTTGCCTAAAGTACCACAATATCAAGAAGTGCCAGCTAAAAGATCTCTTTTTGTTCAGTTTTCTGTCTTGCCAATATTACAGCAGATGAATGCTGATTGGTTGATAGTGGAGACTGAAGGTTTAAAATATTCTCCTATGGCAAAAAAAAAAAATCTTCTCTTCTAAAGCATATTTCTTTTGCATCAACAAATTTTGCATTCTGTGTCTATCTGCTGCTGCTGGCTTATTCGGACAGAAAAAAAAATCTTTCTCAAAATGATGGAATCTGTTGAAATCTACTGACAATAAAGAAAATTCATTGCTGTGTCTCAACATTACTCTGTTTTGATCATGTGGAACCGGAAGCATGCAGCTCAAAATCTGGAGCATGTTTCCTCAGTGCATGCTATTCACAGCTGTGTAGCGAGTCTCTCTTCCGTTTTAAATCCCTCTTCTTTGCTGTTGTATTAACAAATCTGCAGTGTACACATTCTGTGCTGTAAGATTGATATTTTTGGTTTCCCTTTGCACTGTCCTTAGATTTTCTATCATTCAAATGGAAAAAAACAAAATTAATTGGAAATTCTCATACTTGTTCTCATTATTATGAGATCAAAACAAGCTTTAATCAAAGTGCCTTTTCTTAATTTTAAAATTTGCCGAAAAATGTATATTAAAGAAATCTTTTTAACTGATTCCAACTTATCAAAAATCTCCTATTAAAACAATATGAACAACCTGGACACAAAGGCTTCATAAAAGAGCAGGCAGGAAATACTTCATGACAGTATGAAGCACCAGCCCTGATTCAATAGTCATTGAGAATGAATGCCTTTTACAGTTACAGTGATGATGCTTTTAAAGGCAAAATATTCACTAATGCAGTTTATTGTACAGAAGTGGTTCTAATCTGTATGTAATTTCAGTTGTGACAAAGTTTTCCAAAAAGGAATCACATCTTTGGCAAACACAACTTACAGTGCAATGATACATTCTGCAAATATCCTTACATTTTTATTTCTTTCTTCCTGGTGTCCTCCCATGTAACCTGAGACTGGACTCCCTTCATCCATCTCATCCTGGCAAATGGCACATCCCAGCAGCTCTAAATTCTATGGAACAAGTTGGTAGAGGCCATATAAATACCTAGATAGATGGAAAATGGTTTAATTAATCTGTGTGTGATCTGGGCTTTCACAAAATGAGGAGAGCCTACCTAGATAACTTTGAGGAGTGGAGCAATATGTTGCATTGATATGGAGCAGAATCAAAGGAATACCAGAGACGTATGATAACTGACATTGGTCTTGTCTGTAGTGGAGGGGGGAAAGCATCTTATTAGAAAATGTGTTCACTAACCTCTTTAAAATAGAAGTGATAAACACAGTTCTGCCTTTAATGTGCCCTAAGACAGCTGTAATTTTAAATGTTTTATCTGATTGGGGTAAACCATAGGGGACCCCCCACTGACGTTAACTATGACCAGCCAGCACACTTTTAAACACAACTTAGACAAAGACAAGTTAAATGCCAAGTTGTGTTCAACCTCACATTAGTTAACACATTTTCTAATTGTTTTTTTTTTTCTCCATGTGGATATAGCCACAGACCTCCTAGTTACAATGTACTGTGCAGAGCTGGCTTTTTCTCCACAGAGAGGTGTACTTTCTTGTGTGCGCTAATTGGCCTGTGTGGAATCTGTTGGTGTGCACTAAAAGCTCCATTAGTCTGGACAACTGCCCACACAAGTATCACTGTCACAATTGACTCCTCCGGCTGTCTGAGCAGAAAGGCCAAGATTTTCACAGGAAGCAGTGTGCTATTTTCAGAGGCAGTTCCTCCACTTCAGGACTGAGACACCCTTGGCAGAAAGGGGTTGGGGAAGCCTATGGTGCTTCTGTCTGTGCTGTCCTTGTTTTGCTATGCCTCGACTAGGTGCAGCTCTACTGGGGGTGGGGTTTTGGTTGTTCTAAGCCACGTTTGTGCCTTCATAATCCTGGGCTGTTCTGGGGCCTGAAGAGGTACCTGGCAAAATGTATTGCTCGGGATCTGTCTAAGGATACATCTACACTTAGTGAGCGTGTAGACTTCGGACGCAGCATGCTCACCGAGCCTGGGTGTAAAAGGCAGTGTATATGTTGAGGCATGGCATAGGTGAGTAGGGTGCCATACACGCTGGAAACCCTAGGATGTATATCCTCAAAGGTTCTCTGCATGCCCGAGCAGTGTCTCTCCGCTGCCAGTTTTTAGCAGTGTAGTCTCCTGCTGTGTCCCCCTGCCAGAGCTCTTCCCCACTGCCTCCCTGCTGTCAGAACCTTTCATTGTGGTATGTAGCTACACATGAAGTGCGTTTACTCTACACGCCACCATAAGTGTAAATATAGCTTACGTTATAGCAACCTCTTTGGTCTACCCTATGGGCTGCAATGCTCCCTGGTATGTCCCCAGCACTCCATGCTGTCACCCCACCTCAACACACTCTTCCTGCCCAATGTGCCCTCTCTGCTAGGGCTTGTGAGGGGATCCTATCGGGTTTTCAGAGCTTATGCCACTCTGGCTTTTACACCCTGTGTAAAGGAGACAGCATAAGGGTATGTCTCCATGACTGGCAGTCCAACACCTTTAGGAAGAGTAAAAATTCACTATAAAAAAATCTGTGCAAATATAAGTAGTTTCTTTCTATTATATATTGGAACCTAGCTCTTAAAGATAACCTCCAAAAGAACAAACATTATTACATTTTGTTTGTGCCCCCCCCTTTGATTTTTTAGAAACATTAGAGTCTGGTGTGTCATTTTTCTCCCATGAATTTTGTGAAGATTTTGAGCTTAATAGCTTTTAACTTAAGCCAAGAGTACTCACAGGCTTAAAGAAGGTCAAACTGTAATTTGGGCTGAGATGAATTAATAAACCTTAGCAGCCTTAAACGGAGAAAGCAGTGCCAGTTAAGGGCCCGATCCCCTTACCATTAAAGTCAACGAGTTTTTCCACTGGCCTTTAGTGGGATTTGGATCAGGCCCTAAGAGAAGAAATGAAATACACACTGAGATGCTGATTGCTGTTGTGTAAGAATATGCTTTCATGGGACAGCTGGATGAAAGATGACAGCCTGGTGCTGCTTGGCACATCCTGGAATTATTCTAGTATATATTTTTGACTCAATCCATTTTGATGATCCATTTGAATCTTATAATTATTGAGAAGTAAATTATAAGTGGTTCAAGATTCCATACCTGATTGTAGAAGAAAGTCACAAGGTAAGCTTCTTACACTTTTACATCTTAGCACTACATTTGTCTAGCATCAAGAGTTCCATTATTTTGTGAAAACATTCTTTTCCATTGACGTTATCTCCTAATTATAAAAGTGCAAGGTTTGAGGTAATGACTGCTACAAGAGAGAAGAGTTAATCTAAATGAGTTCCTGAAGGAACAGCACCTTTGTCTGCAGCATGAGATTCCTAGCATGGAAAATGTTTCTTCCTCTTTAAAAAATGGTTAAATGTTGAAAAAAAGCTCAGCAAATATACGTTTTGAAAAATTGTTTTACTCTTAGAATCTGCAGGATGAATAAACTTGTCCTGAAGGGCCTAAACTGAGAGACTGATTCTGTTTCTACCTCCATACCCTCCAGAGTGTGAGCTCTGATTTCTCTTTCCCTGTCTAGTTCATAGGCTTATCTTGCTTTCCTTTCTATCAAAAAGAAAAAGGAAAAAAAATGGTGTTCTCTAGAGCCCTCACCACCCCATGAATGACAGAAAACAGAGCCCTTCAGTGGACAGAGATCTTCATGGTCTCTGCAAAACTTACCTTTCTCCCTGCATTGCTCTCGCCTCTGTGTTGCACTGATGTCTCACTATTTTCTGCACTAACTTGGGTTTCTGAATGGTATTACTGTTTAGCACCATACAGAGCACAGTCTAACAGTTTAATTTTAACATGAGCAAGGCATAGATAATTGTATCAGGGTTCTGCATTCCTGCTGGAGCAGATGGGAAAAAATAATGCACACTTGGCCATAGCTGCTGCATGGGCATTCTGTTGAGTAGCCCTGGGTGTAATATCTCGCCTAAGCTGTGCACCTGTTACAGATGGTGGCCATGCTCCCTCTGTTATCACTAACCCCACCAACATTACCTCTGTCTTCTCTGAGTTGAGTTGCCGCCAGTTAGCCCTCATCCAAGTCCTGAGCTTTCCTAGACCTCAGCTGGGACAGACATGATAAAGACAAGAATGATTCAGCAATGATGATAGCATTTAGTTAATATTAGACCCTTAAATATTATTTTTGCCTGCTCCAAGAATTTTTTCTTCTTTTGCTTCATTAATCCTTGTAAACCAAGTTCATAGAACAAATTCCAGTGGTGGAAGGCATGTGGCCTATTCTGTGAAATCCAACAAAAGCATGTGTGAATTATGCAGGTGCTTACCACAGCATTATTAGGCCCTTAGCTAAAGTTGTTCTATTAAGTTCTTTACCAGCAGGTGTTTATAATCACCTAGCAAAAACCTGCATTTTCTTATTCAGCAGAGATGTGATTTAAGTATTAACCATAAAGTATTCATATTTATAACACAGAAGGATGGAGCATGGTGCCAAAGATGCTGTTTATCTTAAAGAAGATAAAAATAACTTTTTTTCATTGGGATGCCAGGGTTCTTTTTTAGACTATAAAGTCTAAAATGATAGCAGCTCTGTGCATGACTCACTTTATTCATTTTATAAAAAGTACAATCCCTAAAGACATTTTTGGATGGCAATAAATTAAATACCATATGTGAAAGAATTAATGAAAAACACACAGTACATTCCTAATTTTGTTGTTTTTCATAATCTTCAGTGCTTCATTAATTCCTAATACTTTTCTTTCCTCTTTGTCTTTATAATCGTTTTACCTTCGTGCAGACTGTGGACTCAGTCTTGGAGCTCATACAGGCAAAACTCAAAGTTAGTGTGACTCATGCCTAAGGGAGCCTCCAGGCCCAATTCACCATTTCACCATCAGATACATAGAATCATAGAAATGTAGGGCTGATTATCTGATTTTGTCCCTGCGCATGTTTGTGCTGTTCTTTTGTACTCATCCTTAACAATTTGTCAGTGTTTCCACTTTTTTTTGTAGGATTTCTTTTTGATTTTCAGGTCATTAAGGCACTGTTGTTGCAGTCGTATTGGCCACTTACTATTCCTCTTATCTTTCCGTGGGATAATTTGCTGTTGTACCTTAAATATTCTCTTTGAGAAACTGCCACCTCTCCTGAACTCCTTTATCCCTTATATTTTTTCCCAGGGGACCTTACCTGTCAGTTTCCTCAGTTTCTTAAAGTTTGCTTTGTGTTTTTTGAAGTCCATTGTCCTTATTTTGCAGCTCTCTCTCATTTTCCATAGAAGTCTATTATTTCATTATCACTTTTACTTAAGTTGCCTTCCGTCTTCAGATTTGCAACTAATTTCTCTCTATTAGTCAGAATCAAGTCTAAAATAACTGCTGCCCTGGTTTTTCCTCCATCTTCTGAAATAACCGGCTGTCCCCAACACATTCCAAGAACATACTGGACATTTTGTGTTTTGCCATTTTACTTTTCCAACAGATATCTGGGTAGTTAGTCCCCCCACTACTACCAGGTCTTGTGTTTTGGATATTACGGTTATTTGTTTTAGAAATGTTTTGTTCACCTCCTCCCCCTGGTTTGGTGGTCTGTAGTAGACACCTACCATAATGTTGCCCCAGTTTTCCCCCTTTTATCTTCAGCCAGAGCCTTTCAACGGGTCTGCTTTCATCTCCTTGTGGACCTCAGAACAAGTGTATACATTCTTAACATATAATGAAACACCTCCTCCCTGCCTGTTCTTTCTGAACAGGTTATCCCTCTCTATACAGATATTCCATTCATGAGATTTATCTCACCAAGTCTTTGTGGTGCCAGTTAAGTCATAATTTTCTTGTGTACTAAGACTTCCAGTTTTTCCTGTTCACTCTCGATACGCCTTGCATTTGTATGTAGACATCTAAGCTGCTGAGCAGATTGTATTCCCTCTTGTTGGTTCTATACCCTATTATAATTTTCCATCCTGACCGCCCTTCCAATTTCCAGCCCTTTGTCAAAATCATTTTTTTTATACTTGCTTGTGGGATTTTCTCACCTGCCCTCTTAGGTTATGTTTACACTTCAATTAAAAACCCGTAGATGGCCTGTACCGGCAGGCTCAGGCTAAGGTGCTGTTTAATTGCAATGTAGACATTTGGGCTGGGACGGAGCCCTGGTTCTAGGACCCTGCAAGGTGGGAGGGTCCCAGAGCTCAGGGTGCAGCCTGAGCCCAAATGTCCACATCGCAAATAAGCAGTCCATAAACCAAGTCCTGTGAGCCTGAGTCAGCTAGTATAGGCCAGCAATGGTTGTCTAATTGCAATGTAGACATAGCTATAAAGTGTAGTTGAAAGCCCTCCTCACTAGGTTGGTGAGTTTAAAGCCTTCACTAGGTCCTTCTTCATCAGGTAGATCCAATGTTGAAGTCACTTGTGTATCTGAGGGTGCAGTTGGACCCTTTGTTTCTTTTTATGTTTTATTTTTTGCTACATTTCTGTTCTCTTAAATGTCACCCGCACACACAGATACTAAGGGAATCAATGAGTTTTGCCATTGGCTCCAGTGGAGCCAGAATTTCATTTGTTAAGCAGGTAGCTAGCACTAGATGTACTGAGCATGTGAAATATGTACATTCAACATTCATTCCTCTGGCCCTTGATTTTAGCTATAATACTATAGAATTTATTCCAGAGCAACTGCTGATTGCTTTCTGGTATTTCACAGCGGTATGTAATGGAATTGTTACATGTCTATCAGTAGCTCCCTCTGCCAGTTGATTCTTGTGTGAAGAAACAAAGTTTTATACTTACATTTAATATTATTACATATACATTACAGTAAAACTATTAACCCTTAAACATCCCTTAAGTTCTCTTTATAGAGTGAAGTCATTACACATCTATTTATTTGTTTTAAGACAGATTTGGACTGCCTGGTGGCACTTTGACAACATTTTAAAATAATAAAATTACACTTTTACTGTCAAATTCTTCCACCGTGGAAAAACTGCAGCCACATTTTAGCTTTTTGTTTCTTTGTTTTTTGTTTTGTAATATAAAAACGTTATGGTCTAATGACCATAGTTGTTTGGCTGATGGTAGGTTATGCTGTGATGCAGGAAGTATATCTAGCTGGAAACTAGCTTCAAGATTTTTGCTCCCCAGGATAGTGTGTGTATTCGATTCTTGGATGTAGGGCTGAAGGGAGGGAAAGCTGTTGGGAAAGAGGCCAGCATTAAGGAAAGAATCATTTCATGGAATGAAAATGCTGGACTCTCTCTTCCCCCTGGCCAAAACCTCTGCCGGGAGGTGGTCGTAGACAACTCCATATTAGGACAAAGTAATAGGTTGCTGAATCAAATTAACAATAGATTTCTGTAGTACATACTGAGTTGTTTTTAATTTTAAAATTGTTCTTTTAGTTTGTAAATGTCAGGATTAGCTTAAAAACAAGTCAAAATACAGTATATATGATGTAAACAAGTGGGGGTTGAGCCATGTGCCCTATGTCTTTTGGTGTCTTAACATTTTACAGTTTACTGAGTAGACAATATACAGCGGTTCAGATGACAGAGTGAGGAGCAAACCCAGACCACTTCCCTCTGTACCACCTTCCCGGGCCACTAGCGGGGCCCTTGCCACCCCAAGAGCAGGGGCAAGTGGTGGCATCCTATCCCCCTCCTCCCCCCCCACCAGGAAAAGCATGACACCCAGCATACCAACATGGGCCATGTTGTCGCACCTGTTCTAATTAATCCGTCTTATCAGAGTGTTGTATTAAGGTGTAAAGTACTGATGCTTGTGGAGCAGCTTGTCTTTCCTACTTTAGCTCATTTCCAGCGTTCTCATTTTTAATGCTATGTACAACAGGGTTGACCAGGTAACTCCTTTTAGCAATAATAACAATGATGCAAATAATATCATAATAATCCCTACAATGTAGGAACTGCATCTGCAACTGAATTACTGTGTGTACAGCTGAAAATGTATGCCTTAATTCCAGTGTATATATATATTTTTTCTTTTTGACTTCTCTGGTCCCTGATCATACCAATTCTAGCTCGTTGTTTTTCTTTTCCTTTTTTCTCTATATTCAGGGCGGCATTTTCAAAGTAAAAAGAACAGGAGTACTTGTGGCACCTTTGAGACTAACAAATTTATTTGAGCATAAGCTTTTGTGAGCTACAGCTCACTTCATTGGATGCATGTCTAGGTTCCTTCCCCACTCTGAAGTCTAGGGTACAGATGTGGGGACCTACATGAAAGACCCCCTAAGCTTATTCTTACCAGCTTAGGTTAAAAACTTCCCCAAGGTACAAACTTTGCCTTGTCCTTGAACCCTATGCTGCCACCGCCAAGCGTGTTAAACAAAGAACAGGGAAAGAGCCCACTTGGAGATGTCTTCCCCCAAAATATCCCTCCCAAGCCCTACACTCCCTTTCCTGGGGAAGGCTTGATAACAATCCTCACCAAATTTATACAGGTTAATACATTTTCAAAGTTCTGCACAAGGATTTAGTAAAGTCAATAGGAGTTGTCAAGATAAGTCTCTGCCACTTTAAAAAGTGTGTTTCTGCATAGATCCGTGAGTCAGAACATCCCTTGACTAGGTTGAAATACAGAATTGTCAGTTCTGTATCTATTGCCTTTATGGGTGATAGGGAAATTTGTTTTTCTATTCAAAGTTCGTTAAAGTTTCTCCTCTTGTCTCTTCCTGATCACCTACTTTTCTGCTTTGCACTACCCTAGGAAATAGCTAGCTCTTCCTAGAGACTACTGGAAGAGGTGGTATGGAAAGAGAAGAAATGTTTGAGATAAATCTGAAATATCTCTTTGTACCCCAAAAATTGTTAGAACTTTGGGAGGAAACCAGTACATTTCAGTTTGTGCTTCACCATGCCAATTAAGCCATATAAATTAAAAGGGAGTTAAACTTCTGGTTTTCATAGCTTGTATTTACAGGAATATGGCCCTGGGCAAATACATTCTGTTTTTGTTGATATGCTGCCATCATCTGTACTGTTTCAAAAAATTTTGCATTAATTCTCTCATTGCCCTCAGGGTTATACCTAATGAAATGTTATGGTCTCAGACAGAAGGGGGGAAGCAAAGAAAATACTGTGGTATCTTTTTTTTTTTCAAGGAGAGGCTTGGTCAAGTAATATTTGATTAATACATCTTGATTAAATACATTAAAAAGTGTATCCATAGAATAATCTGGAATATGCACAAAATACCAGCAAAGGCCAAAAATGCAGTGTCTTTCATATGGGAAATGAAGAGAACTACTCTGTATCTGAGGATGCTGTAGACAACCTCCCTTCCCCAAAGCCCCACGTTATTGCACTCCTCCTTTCTTGCTTCGGTCGCAAGCAATGCAAGGTACTCTCTTCCCCAGGGATTGAACATGCTGCTAGCCCCTGCTTTGCAATAGGGGAGTGAGAGGTGCCTGGAGTCATTTTGTACTTTCAGGACTAGCTAGCCAACCCATAAGCAGCAAGAAAATTCAGTCTTTAAACAGGAATTTAAGTTCTCACTGTGAGTGCTTGTTTGTAAATGCCTGGAGACAATACTGTATTTGTATGTTAAATTATGGAAGCATGAACACAAGCTTTTCATAAAAGGTTCATTTTTATTACCTTAACATCTGTGGATAGCCAGTATGGTTTTGTCTTTGTAAAGTGTACATGATGATAAGTATATTGAAAAAAATCAATTAAACATATGACTTAATTGGAATAATTATCTAAACAGTTTGTCAGACCAGTTGCAGCCTGTCAACACAAAAATATAATTAATACATATCTCTGGTAAAATAAGTGCAGTTCTAGTCTGGCTACTTGGAAATAATTCTCATTGATGGTCCATGCTATTGACATCTTTAAGTCAAATTCTCTACTGGTGTAAATGGGCAAAATTCCAGTGAGGTAAGTGGAGCTGCATCCATTTACACAAGCAGAGAATTTGGACCACTATTTTTATATTCATTTTGGCATTGTAGTTTTGATACTTGCTTTATTACAATGAAACTGAGTTGAGTCACTTTGTATTCTTGAGAAGGCAAAACTTGTATTCATGGGTTAATTTAATTTGGACCCAGTAACTACTACTCATTACTTATAGGAATAATTGGTGCAATACTGCAAAATTATAATTTTCAGTGACCTGTGCCCTTTGGTCACTTTTATGCTATCTTTCAGTTGTGTTCAGAATATGATGAAAATCTTGCTTCACTTGATTCCAATGTTGGGAAGTTCTACTTTTGGAACTAAAGGCTGCTTGAAATTCAAGTTAAATGAATTCCTGATGTTTCAGACAGCTGACTGGAGTACATTAAAAGTGGCAAATGCGTCATGAAATCACGTTCTTTGAAGTCACAGGAGTTAATAAATTTAGTTTACTGGAATCTACTTTAACTGCCAGTTAGACAACAGGAAAACAAAGTACTATAAATCAACAATAAAAGTTGTTGCTGATTAATAAAGCTAACTGCCTTAAATTAAATATGTCACACAAGCAGTAGAACAGCAGTTTTAGCAACTCAAGTGTAACTAGCTCGTGATTCAGATATTCATGTACACTGATTCATCTGTCAGACTAGTCAAAGGATTTTGGGTTAGAATGAATAGAATACTTAAATTCAAGTACTCACCTCATCAAATGACTGAACAATCACCTCATAAAACAGGTGTGTCAAATTTGTTAGTATTATGATCTTTTTGTCATTTACATAGAGTAGGATCTTGAGGTACGGTCACTCTGTTTGAATGATCTCTTTGCGTTCCTTAGCTGGTTATTAGATTTCTTTGTACTCTGGTAAATGCAAATACAGTAAAAGCTGCATTATCTGGTACTTTGCCAACTGGAAAGCTCTATAAACTACCATTTCTGATCTTCATTGAAAATCCAGTTTATAGTCCAGTTGGCATGTGGCCGGCAGTCTCCCTACCTGGCTCCGGATGGCTTCCCAGAAGCGGTGACATGTCCCTGCTCTCTTAGGTGGAGGAACAGCCATGAGGGGTTCGGAGTGAGGGAGGAGGTGTGGGGCGTGGGCTCTGGAAGGGTGTTTGGGTGTGGAAGGGGGCTAGGGGCATGGGGTTGGGGCACAGGTGCGGGATGCCGTATCCAGGTGGTGGTCACCTCAGGTGGCTCCCCACAAGTGGTGATATGTCCCTGCAGGTGCCGCCCCAGCCAATGGGAACTGCCAAGCCAGCGCTCAGGTTGGGGCAGGGCAGGGGCAGAGCGCAGAGCTGCCCAGCCGTGCCTCCGATTAGGAGCAGCAGGGAATGTCGCCGCTTACAGGGAGCCGCCCGAGCTGAGCGCCGCCCAGATCCTGCACCCCCAACCCCCTGCCCCACACTCCCTTCTAGAGCCCATGCCCCGCACCTCCTCCCTCACTCCGAACCCCTCATGGCTGTTCCTCCACTTAAGAGAGCCAGCAAGGAGAGCCTTACACCCCCTCCCACACCCAAACTCCCTCCCTCTTAATTAACTGGAATGTTTTACTTATTGGCACACTCCATTTTCCCAACATGTCGGATAACAAAGCTTTTACTGTATTAAATTATGGTAAATGTAAATTTTGTCAGCCTGAATGTGTTATAATTTCTGTTACGATACTATGGTATTATTTTTATAGTATCATAAGTTTGCGTGGTGCTTTACAGACAAATACAATGACAAGACCTTTCGGTAGTGAGTTTGCAATCTAAATTAATGCAGTTATTTAGTATGTTTTAAGATTTCATTGCTCTGTGATTTGTTAGAGGTCATGATGCCATAGAAGCTAGCATAGTGGTTCATCTTGGTTGTTAAGATCTTATTTTTTCTTTTGTCTCAGTGACTGAGTTGGTCTTCCTTCAAGTCTAGTTAGGCTTGTCACAATATCTCCAGTCTAGTAATTACTAGTGTTTTCAGGGCCCCCGTTTTATTCCACAGAATTTCAATCAATCCTAAGAATCCTTTGAATTCAGTAGGAGCTTCCTCAGGTCCATAGGGTATTCACTAGATTGGTGAGTTGCAAGTTCTCAGACTTAGTTGTTTGGTTCTAGGAAGAAACCTTGACAACTACACTTTATTTCTAACATTATCCATGCTCGTTCTGTCTTTTTCATAACTGGAAATAGACTTTTTGTTATCTTGTTTCCAATCTTTGTTCTCTGACTGTAGTTTTATTATTTATTTTGTGTGTACACATATGTAGTTGAAACCTTGAGAAAGATCTGGACCCTGTCCTCAGAGTGTCCTTTGTCAGTGAATGACAAAGGAATAACATTTTAATAAAATAAATTGGACAGCTTCTGCAGTGAGCTGCTTCACACAGCCATGTGGTGTTCCGAACCCCCTCCTTCAAGGCACATTTCCAAATTCCTCTATTTGTAATATTGTCCCTTATGAGGGAGTGTCTCTAAATTATAATCTTCTACAAACATATCTCCACATCTTCCATCTTAAAGAAAAACAAATTAACTCTTATATATTAACAGCTATCTAATAACACATGCATTACTTTCTCAACCCATATAGTACATTTCCATAAACCCAATGTGTCAGTTACCTAGAAAGGAGAGGTTACCGGCACATCATTCTCAAGTGAGTCTTTACCACTCAGTTTAGTCAAATACTCCTTCTCCGGGCAAGTTAACAAGTCTCTGTGTCTTTCAAGGTGTTAAATCTCCCACTCTGATTTTTTCAATATCAACCTTTCATCAGAGTCTGAGTTGTTCTCCTGTTTCTTGACAGTTTCTCTGTTGTGCGTTGATGATAATGGATCAGTCAGATGAGAAATACCAGAGTCCATATCTACTGTCAGTGTGCTGGAACTTTCGTAAATCCCTTCAGTAACGTCAAAATGTGTCCCCTTGGTCTGTCTGTCAACTACATAAAACCTTGGATGCAGCTGTTCTTTCATGATACCCCTCTTCCACTTCTGATTTTCTTTCATCTTCGTTGGTTTCGTTGTTATGAGATTTCAGCAGGTTATCAGTAATTGGTAATTTAGATCTAATCCTTCTTCCCACTAACAGCTGAGCTGGAGAAAAGCCATTCTGCAGAGGTGTACTTTGGTAAACCAGTAATGCTGCATACAAATCACCCCCACTGTCAAAAGTCTTTTCATAAGGTTCTTTGCTGTCCGTATAGACCTTTCCACAAGTCCATTTGATTGGGGGTATTTTGGACTTGATGTTTTGTGATTGAAAATCCCAATTTATGGCAAATTGCCTACAATCTGAACTGGAAAATTGCAGTCCATTATAACTAAGGACTTCATGTGGAATTCTACGTCTGGAGAAGATTCCCTTCATGCTCTCACTGACTTACTACTAGTACTGTGCAGTGTGCAAATGTCTGGAGACCAAGAATAATAATTTGTGACTACTAAATAAACCTTTGATTGCCAGGTAAATAAATCAATGCCAACATCCTCATAAGGCCTTTGTGGAAATGGATGAGGTTTCAGTGTTTGCTTGTTGTCGTCATGGCTTGTATTTCAAGTAGAAAAGCAGTTTCCTACCAATTAGTAGTGATGTGATTGATCTGCAGCCAATACAGCACATCTTGTGCTTGTTCTTTGCACTTCTCAATTCCTAAATGACCCTCATGGATCTTCCAAGCATTTCTTTTTAGACGCTCATTGGAATTACAACCTTACTGCCCTTGGAAATCACTGCATCTATCATGATAAGTTCATGTCTGCAGTTCCAATAGTCTCTTATAGTTGGACAGCAACTACTTATTTCTTTTATTATTAGTTCTTTAATTATCACTTCTTTAAGGATTCCCAACGATTCCTCTTTCTCCATTTCCTCTCATTTGTTGCAGTTTCCTGTTAGCTATGGGAATTGACTTTACAATCAGATCTACATAGGCTTGCATCTCTGTCTATAAAGTCTTCTCTGGTTTCATGGGAGCTACTGATCTGAAAAGTGCATCTTCAATGAACATGAATTTATCATGTGTGTAGGTCACAACCAAATCATACTTTTGCAGCTTTATCATCATTCATTGAATCCTTACGATATAGTCATTTAGCGGTTTTCTAAAGAACGCTATCAGGCGCTTGTGGTCTGTTTCAATGTCCACTGTCTGTCCATAAATATACTTATTGAATCTCTCACAGGCAAACAAAATTCCTAGAAGTTCCTTTTCGATCTGTGCATATCTGGTTTCTGCCTCAAGTCAGTGATTTGGCTGCATATGCCACTGGTTGCCAGCAATCCTTATACTTCTGTAAAATCACTGCACCTAACCCAGACTGTGAAGCATGTGCTGAGATTTTAATAGGCCTTCCTGGTGCATAGAGCTTCAAAAATGGTTCTTGTATCCATTGTTGTTTTAAACCTTCCCATGATTCCTCCTGTTCTGCACCCCAGTACCATTTATTTCTATTCTCTAGGAGTTTTCTCAGAGTTGTTGCTTTGGTAGATCGATTAGATATGAGTTTTCCAAGATTTGTTAACCATTCCCAGGAACCATTGGACATCTTTCTTTGACTGGGGATGTGGCATCATTTCAATGGCTGAAATCTTCCTTTTATCAGGTTTTACACCTTGGTGGAAATAATGTCCCCAACAAAAGTCAGTTCTGTAACCCCTAAAGCACATTTCTCTCTCTATTAAGTTTGAGGTTTGCAGCTCTAGTTGCATCCAGGACTTCCCAAAGTCTACGATCATGCTCCTCTTTTGTTGAGCCACAGATGACGATGTCATCCATTGAGGTGTCAACATCATTCATATGTTTTTAGATCATATGTATGGTTTTGTGGTACACTTCTGGTGCTGAAAGTATGCCGAAGAGTAACCATAAGAATCTATCTTCCAAATGGGGTTAAATGTGCATAGCTTTGAACTTTCTTCAGTTAATTTTAGCTGTCAAAACCTGAGGATGCATTTGATTTACTGAAATAACAAGTATTTGCAAATTGAACCATAATCTCTTTTCTGCTTGGTAGTTTTAAATGTTCTCTTTTTATAGCCTTGTTGAGGTCTCTAGGATCTAAGCATATACGTAGCTGCCATCACGTTTCTCTATGATAACGATGCTCACCCATTCTGTTGGCGCCTCAATTTTTTCTATTACTTGCATTGCTTCCATCCTTGCAAGCTCAGCCTTGAGTTTATCACAGAGTGCAAATGGCACCTTTCTACATGGATAGATAACTGTAGGGACCTGCTTATTTATCCGGATTATATGTTCACCCTGCAAGCAAACCCAACCATTGAAACAGGTCATAGATCATAGATCATAGAATATCAGGGTTGGAAGGGACCACAGGAGATCATCTAGTCCAACCCCCTGCTCAAAGCAGGACCAATCCCCAATTTTTGCCCCAGATCCCTAAATGGCCCCCTCAATGATTGAACTCTCAACCCTGGGTTTAGCAGGCCAATGCTCAAACCCCTGAGCTATCCCTCCCCCCAATGATATTCCCAAAAGAGTGCCTCATATCCAGGTTCAGTATGATCTTGTAGTGAGAGCACCCATTTTACCAGACTGAGTTTCTCACATGCAGCCAGGCCTAAAATTGGTGTCGCCTCCTTTGGTACTACAATGAAAGGGAACCTGTACATTGATTTTATGGTTGATGCTAGCAGTGTACCTCTCTTTCACCCATATATTTGTTCCAGAATAACCAGTTGCTTGTATTTTTGTTGGTTCCAGTCTTGATTTTATGTTGAGCCTCTGATAATCTTGTTCAGACAGAATATTAACCTGAACTCCTGTGTCCAGTTTCAGTGGAATAATTGTTCCATTCTCTGTCATAGGCAGTATCCGATCTCTCTTATCAGGCTTGGTAGATCCCAGTACATCTATGAAAAACTCCTCAAGATTGTCTTTAACTGAATACACTTGACTTTTCTGCATTTGGGATCTGCAGCATTTTGCAAAATGATTATTCCTCCCACATTTATGACAGTTTCCCAAAGGCAACACATTGTTTGGGACCATGTTGTGATCCACACCTTCCACATAACCATCTGTACCCAGTCTTCTCCCTAGCAGTGATTTTCCTAGCGATTGGTTTCACTCTTTTTGATTTGACCTATTCTGGCTATATTCTTTAATAACTAGTACAATGATAACCCCTTCTCGATGAATTCAGCTCTTTGGCTTGTGCTTCTGCTGCCCTGCGTATTGGGGAGCCTTCCACCAAATGCATCCGATGAAGTGAGCTGTAGCTCATGAAAGCTTATGCTCTAATAAATTTGTTAGTCTCTAAGGTGCCACAAGTACTCCTTTTCTTTTTGCGAATACAGACTAACACGGCTGCTACTCTGAAACTTTTCTAAAATTAAATCCCCTTTAAGGAGCAATCTCTCTCTTAACACATTGTCTTTAATGCCACAAATGATTCTGTCTCTGACCAGAGACTTTGGCAACTCAGCAAAGTCACAAGCATGGGCAGGACCGGCCAGGGGCTAGCCTCCCCCAATCAACGGTTTGCCCACTGCCTGTGGTCACAGATTTTACTGAATTTCCTTAATTCTGTGACACATTGCTCTATGGTGTCATCAGTTTTTTGCGTGCATGTTAAAAAATTGTCTCTCTCAATGTTTCATTCTTTTTTGGCATGCAATGCTTCTCAAATTTAGTCAGTAAAAATATAAATACAGCAAAAATTTAATTTCATGCTTTCACCTTCTTCAAATGTAGTTATAAATACCTAGTGCTTCCTCCCAAAAACATGCTAAAAGATGGTTGATTTCCCTTTATCATTTTTCTCCTCTGCTGCTATGGCTGTTAAATACGATTGAAATCCCTGTCTGAATTATTTTCCAGTTCTCTACAACATTGCCTGACAATTGCAGACGGGAAGCAGGTTGCAACACATCCATTTTTTGGCTTCCCCCACCCCCTTCTTAAACTAGTCAAGCTACTATTGTGCTCAGGAAATAAAGTACATGCAAAGGCTTCTGTGCCTGATGCTTCACCTGTTTCTCTGGTGCCTCCCTTTGTCTCTGCTTTCAGTTGAAAACACAGGAGTTAATGTCACAATCACTGCAGTTTCCTTCTCATTCAGTACTTCTGACACCTTGTAATGATCCTGGGGTTAATTAAATAGCAAACCAGTGAATGAGAAAGGAATAAAACTTTAATAAAACAAACTGGACAGCTTCTGAAGTGAGCTGCTACACACACAGCCATGTGGTGTTCCCAACCCCAACCTTCATGGCACATCTCCAAATTCCTCTGTTCATAATACTGTCCCTTAAGAGGGAGCATCTCTAAATTATAATCTTCTGCAAACATCTCTACAAGAATATTCTACATTGCAATCTGAGAAGCAGTGACCTTATCTCTCATGTTTAAGAATGATTTATAAACATTGCTTGGTCACTTAGAAACGCAAGACAAGCCTTTTATTTTTTACCAAGAGATTTTTAAAAATTAATCAAATATATTAATTTGGAATTGGCAATATTAATCAATTCATGTCATTATGCCATTTCTCAGTGCCATAGTGCTAATCCATCAACACTGAATAGCTGTGCTTTCACTCTTCCCCTATTTGTCAGCAAGCTGTAGGATCCTATTCACTGGTTCAACTGACTGCTGCAATCTCTGAGTTTATCATATTAACTATTAGGATTTTCAAATATCATACTCAGAAACATCTGGGAGTTCTGCTATTGGTGGAAGTTAAACTCTTTGGGGTGGGTGGGTTTTTTGTTTATATCTAATCAAATTTGTATATTTAAGACTGAAATATGACACTACATTTTTTAGTTTATGATCGTGATATTCACCATTGACATTAATTACTGTTAAAGGGGAAAGATACTGAAAATAAGCCATAAATTGAACCATAATAAATAAATCATTTAGGTTAGGGCCTGTTTCTCAATTGCCCCTGACACTGCTCTTAACACTGCCAGAGTGGTATACAGTGCTCATAGTGTAACTCAGAATCAGGTCCTTGATATATTTTAAACTTCATCAGAAATTGTAATTGGCACATTGTGTGGAAAGGACTCCACTGGGACCATGGCTTTATTTAGTGGTCACAGCAAGGGAACCTTGAAGCAGGATTACTGTCTGTTACTGACTCGCTGTGCCATCTTGGGCAAACGATTTAGCGTCTCTGTCCATCAGTCCCCACATATGAAAAATGGTCCTCAAAGAGGAGCTGTGAGGCTTAATTCATTGTCTGGTAAAAGCATTCTGAGATCCGTTCATGAATACATGCTATGGAATTGCACATTATTTGTTGCTGAGATATTTTCAATAGAGTGAAAGTACTGTTAGGAACAGTTTTCTTTTCGTTTCTACTGAATGTTCAGATTACTTGAGTGATTTTAATGATATCCACTTGACACACTTTTTTTAAAAAAATCTATTTTAAGATAGTGATGTTTGGTAAATATTGTTTGTGATAATTCCAACTTCAGATTTTGTGATAACTTTGAAATTTGGTATCATCAGGTATTTGTATGTATAAAATGTTATATGCGTAGTTTATCCAAAGAGTTACCACAAAGGCATTTATGGTAGCAGTAACTGTTCATGCATATTGTATAAGTATAATTTTTGAATACACAAATTTTATAGATCTTGTCCTTTATCAAACCCACATTTTGTAAGATAATAATCATAACACTGTAAATATATTCTTTGAGTCTCTCTTAGCTTAATATTGAGGAATTCATTAGAATTGAACACAGGAAGTAAAATCATTGCAATTAATATTTTTTGTTTCAACAGAGGGAGAGTATATTAAGATGTTCATGCGGGGTCGACCAATCACAATGTTCATTCCTTCTGATGTAGAAAACTATGATGACATTAGGACAGAACTGCCTCCTGAGAAGTTAAAACTGGAGTGGATGTATCCTTAAATATTTGCTTTTCCTCTTCTGTGATTTTTCTTTAAAAATCTAATCTCATGTTTTTTCTTATAATTATGGAATTTGCTTAAATCAGAAAAATTAATTTTCCTTGACAAAACAGTTTTTTAAGTTTATTGGCACTAAAGAGCCATAAAGATAGACTTCATAAATTTCCATGCACTGAGCAGTCACATCATATACTCCTGTATTTATTTTTCTACTGGAACTAATTACATCTTTATTTTAACTAGGGAAAAAAGGAAATCTTCTCAAAATTGTTTCATTAGAACATTATTTCCAAAAAGCAAGATTTTGCTTTCAGACACATTCATGTACACTCTTCGTAATGGACCATTGTGAGACTTTTTCTCTTAGTTTTTAGGAGGTTTTGATGCAGTGAAAGGTGCTGAATAAAACCCCTAAATCTTCTGCTATTTATCCACAAAGCAGGTAGAGAATGAGCCACAGCATGAAAATTTCCCCACATTTGCACCACCAATGCACTTGAACCCTCAAATGAAGGGACTCATCTCTAGGGACTGGTCTGCACAATGAAATGGTATTGTGTTTGTATTTGATTGTGAAGAATGAAGTTAGGTGACATGATGCTGATCACAATTTTACATCAGTGTAGACTAGGACAGTTTATATGCAGCATCATGGGGTTAGTCTGTTGTGGGAAATGATGCTGAACATGATTTGTCCTGATCTGCACCGACTCGTCTGTAAAAGTTGTGGTCAGCATTGTGTAAGCTAATTTGATTCCTCTCCATTGAATTCACATTGGGCAGACAAACTTCTAGGGCATACTTCAGTCCAGTAATTGGTTGCTCTGCTGATAATGCCCAAACTACCAATCATACTAGTGTCATTGATGATGTGAACCGTTGTTAACATCTGTCAGGTTGTCTGCTAGGGATCAAGACGAAAGGACCCCGTGTCCTAGTACTACTCCCTATAGACATTCTGTCATTAGATGTGTTATCTTAGCAAAGTAAATTAAAACTACTCATTCTTTCCTTTTGTCCTGCTGAGTAATAGATAGCTTAAAGGCTGAGAATATCAATGCTTCGGAAAGAAGAAGCTGTGGAACCTACATCCACTGTAGCCGGGAGGGCAATCAAGTCCAGAGAGAGAGAGAAAGACACCATAGGGCAAGCAACCGAAGGAAGGGGCATCAGACTGGATGAGAGATAATCCCCAGATGAACCACAAAGAGGCACCCCAGTGGACGAGTAGAGAAATTTGTACCAGTGCCTCTAAGAGGCAAAGCTTCCCCACTTCCAACCACCAATTCTGTGTATAACAAAAAAGAAAACCATTAGCAAGGGGAGAGAGAACAGCATTAGTGTTGGGAAAACACAGCAACAATGACTCAGAAGTATGGAAACAATAAGCACACACACACATACACACACACACAGAGTATTTGGGGGCAGTGTTCTTTGCATCAGTTTCTGACCTTGCTGAGAGAAAGTCCAATGGACAAATATCTCTAACTCACCACTCCACTTTCCCTCCACTGTTTTAGCTGCCAAAATTTGTAGCTTTCCACTGATAGCTTCTGTTGTGAAACGCCTGTTTACACCATCAGCGTTCAATGCCCGATCTGCTAGGTCCCTAATGTTGTTCTCGGTCAGTGGTTCCCAAACTTTAACAACCCATGAACCCCTTTCACTAAAATGTCAAGTCTCGTGAACCCCCTTCTTAAAATGAATATTTCCAGGGATTTTCTCCTTTACCTGAGTATAAATTATAAAAGCAGTGATCTTGGAAATACAAAATTTGTTTTTATGGCATGTTTATTACACACTATTTATTTTATTACATTATGAAAACAGCAACACTCTTCCAAGATCTTACTTTCATAGCTTGTATCACTTTGAATAATCCTGTTTATAAGACAAGGAGTATCAGATGTGAAACAGTATGAAAGTATTTAAGAAGCCAACTCAAAGAGTTCCTCCTAAACAAGCATTCAGGTCTTGAGCAGTCCAGGCAAACAACAGGAGGTTACAACAAAGCTTAAACTTGTTCTTCATAATAATTTTAAAAACAATACTAGCTGCCTATTTAATTTTAAAAACAGCAAAAAATATCCACTTCCCTTTCTGTTTCTTATAAGGAGTCTTGACTTTTAAATCTCCTTACTGTGATAGATACGCTTGCTTTGATCTGCTTGGAAGTCCCGAGGGAGAGCTCTGTCCGCCATTAGAGAATTTTTTCCCGAGAACCCCCTGTAACATTTCGTGAATCCCAAGGGATTCACGAACCCCATTTGGGGAACCACTGGTCTAGGCTGAACATTCAAAGGTGTCAATCCAAATAAACCTTTATCATTATGCTCCTTTACTACACTTGGCAACAAAGATCTACTCTTCCCCACGAAACTGCATTTAGAACAGAACTCTTCATACTGTGGTAAAGAGATAATGTTATGATTGGTCTGTCACTATCAATTCTGGAAGTTCGCGGCTAGTCACTTCCCAATTGTTAGGATTTTCATTAATTCCATCAACAGACCAAAATTTCCCTTATCTGTTAATTTCCTTTCCCCATCTCTAGCTGTCTGGTTGGACAAAATACTATTGCTGGGAATATTTAATATATTGTGGCAAAGTAAATTTAATGGGTAAGAACATTTGTCTTTTAGTTTTCATAATTTAGCAACCTCATCTAAACGGTATGTAAACGATATGCCTGTCCACTAGGAAGAGAGCTCAGGCTGCCAGTTGAAGACATCACCTCCCTCCTCCTAAGGTACAGCAACAGTTGTTATCGAACCTAGCAGCCCTCTGGTTTTATTTTTAAGGAGGGGCTGGTGGTAGGGCATTCCCTGAGCAGGATCTTTTGACTCTGAGTTTCACTTTCTCCTGCCTAGCTGAGCAGAGACCATTTTTGGAGGCTTTCAGAGCAACACTGCAAGAGTCTCTTAAGGTACAACTGCACTGCAATTATAGGCGCCAACTCCATGGGTGCTCCGGGGCTGGAGCACCCATGGGGGTGCTTTGCACCCACCAGCAGCTCCCCGCCCTGCCCCCCAGCTCACCTCCGCCTCCTCCCCTGAGTGCACTGCATCCTGCTTCTTGCCCCTCCCTCCCAGCACTTGCCGCCGCAAAACAGCCGTTTCACGTGGCAAGCGCTGGGAGGGAGGGGGGAGGAGGGGTAACGCAGTGTGCTCGGGGAAGAGGCGGGGCTGGCACGTGGATTTGGGGAGGGGTCCAAGAGGGGCAGGGAGGGAGCGAAGTTGGGGCAAGGACTTTGGGGAAGGGGTTGGAATGGGGGCAGGGAACTGGCAGGGAAAGGATGGAGTCGGGGCAGGGCTAGGGCAGAGGGGGCGTGAGCACCCACCGGCACCAGGGAAAGTTGGTGCCTATGACTGCAATAAAAAAAAATAGCAGTACCAAGTTTCAGAGACCGAGTCAATTCACTCAGGTGCATGTGGCTTTGGCAGTAGGGCTAAAAATTGCAGTGTAGATATAAAGGCTCAGGCTGGAGCCCAGTCTCTGAGGCTACATTACAGCCGGGATCGACGCTCTGAGATCGATCCACCAGTGGTCAATTTAGCAGGCCTAGTGAAGACCCGCCAAATCGACAGTAGATCGCTCCCCAGTCAACCCCTGTACTCTACCCCCGATGAGAAGATAAGGTAAGTAGACAGGAGAGTTTCTGCCATTGACCCCTTGTGGCGTAGACCCCATGGTAACTCGGTCTAAGGTATGTCGACTCCAACGACGTTACTCGTAGCTGGAGTTGCGTAGCATAGGTAGACCTACCATGGTAGTGTAGACATAGCCTGAGACTCACCCCTGGGTTTCCCAAGCCCGAACATCTACACTGCAGTTTTAGCCTCACAGTCCAAGCCCTGACAGCCCAAGTCAGCTCACCTGGGCTAGCTGTGGCTGTGCCATGGGTCTTTTATTGCAGCATATTCTTCATACTTTCCTGGGGGATACCAGGTGCTGAGGTGGGAAGTTGTCATTGACAGCCAGGGTGTTAGTGGGGAAGGTATTTTAGTAAATCTGTTCTTAAGGTTTTATAGATGTTGTTTTATATTCTGGTAAAGTTAGTATTTGTAATTGTATGTAATGAACCTAAGGACTGAAACGGGAGCAGATAGGTACATTTAATTAAACATAACCTCCTTACACAGGATACCAAGCAGCTATATGGTAACTAGGTTTAAGCACTGCTGAACTAGGTTGGATTTGAAATCGGTAAAGGCTCTGTATCCCCTGATCAGCACAGGTCCCTCCCCCCCACCAGATCTCCCACACCCTTAACTTAATATGGATTGGGTAAATGTACCTATCTAGCCCTATCTTGTTCTTTGGTCTTATTTTTAACAACCTTTTTATATTTAAAATTCCATTTCCCAAATGGTGGAACTGCTTTGCAGTATCTTGCCTTTTCCTGAGGAGCATTTGGAATTTTCACACACTTGTTTTAAGAGGCCCAGTGGAACTGATACACTTGTACTCTGGAATGCAAAAGTACAAAGTCTGCTGTCTGACGCAATTCTGTTGCTGTGAAACACGTTAAGGCGGTACAGTGAGTGCTCTTATTATCTAATGAAATTTCACATTTACACTTTATAAACTGACACTGTTTCATGCTTCATACTTCTGCATATTTTTGTTTGCTTTCTTTTTCTGTTAATGGGCACAACTTATAGCATATTGGTTTCCTGAACTCTTTTGCATGTGCAATATTTTTTGCTAAAGCTACATATTGGTGCAAATGTAATGCTCCTTGATGAGGATAATATCTGGTTCAGAGGTTCACAAGGGAAATTAAAAAGGAAAAGGTATTAACGTTTGAGAACTCCATAGGGAAGCCTTTTTAAACTGATCCTCATACGCTATTTTATTTAAAACCTTGACTTTTTAAAAAAGATATGGGTATCGTGGAAGAGATTGCCGAGCCAACGTATACCTCCTTCCTACCGGGGAAATAGTATATTTCATAGCATCAATAGTGGTATTATTTAACTATGAAGAGAGAACTCAGCGACACTACTTGGGTCATACAGATTGTGTTAAATGGTTGGTATATAACAACTGATTATAAATGCCTGCTTGTGTGACTATACCATAATTTATTGTGATACAACTTCATATTCATGTAATATCCTCAAACTAAAGGGGCATTTGTTGCTTTATTATTATTTTGTCATCTTTGTCATTTTTATTATTTTCCATCACAGTAGTGTTTGGAGGCCCTGATTAGAGCTCTACTGTATTAAGCACTGTACAAACACATGACAATAAGACAGTCCCTGCCTCAGAGACTGTACAGTCTTGGATTTAAACAGAAAGTGATGGGAATACACAGACATGGGGGAGCAGTGTACTAGAGGCAGGAATATCAGCATAAACTAGTCAGAATAGTGGTCAAAGTGGTCATCAGCCTAGCCAAAGCCAGGTGGGAGTGATTTGCAGACATTATGGCAAAGGTAGGTTTTAAGGAGGATTTACAAAAGTATGAAGTTGGGTAGTGGCTTTGCAAACTTTGAAAGGGGGTTATTCCTAAGGATTAATGGATAGCCTGGGAGTCAGCACACAGATGCTCATGTGGAAAGCAGACAGTGAAGGCTAGTATCCTTAGCAGAGCAAAGGCAATGGTTGACTTTGATTAGATGTTCTATTGGAAAAGTAATGTAGATTTATCTGGTGGGAGGCCATAAAGGTGAGAAGAATGTTCGATGTGTTGGTGAAGTGGTCTTTCTGTCTGTACAGACAAAAAAAATATGTTGTCTAGACTCTTATTGTTTTGTAACTTATTTACTGTAATCACTTCCTATGGCCTTGATGCCTCCAATCTTGGCCCCTTTACATTCGGTCATGATATTGTGCTAGACTGATCCATCATTCTGACCACATCAGCCCTCTGTTTGCCTCCCTCCACTGGCTCTCTCATCTTACAGATGTTACAGAGAAAATGGATGAGAACTAAGTCAAAGATGACAGATTATGGGCCTCAGATACAGGCAGTGTGCTTTCAAATTACAGTATCTGGGGTGTTTTACACCTGCTAGAAAGCAATATAACATGCACATGAACAAACCATGGCTTATACCAATTTATCCTTCTACATGAAGGATTTTCACCAGTGTGACTATCTTTAGATAACACATACCTGAAGTAGTATGACTCAAAAATTGTCAGGACTGTCTCATTGAAAGTCTGTGGGACTTATGAGCCTAAGTTAAGTCATTTTTTAAAATAAAACATAGGCTCCTAAGTCACTTTAGCGCTTTAGAAAATTTTACCCAAAATCTTTTCTTTGCTCCTGTGTGCATATTTTGTGTGAAACATCTGTTCACACAGATAAAAGGATTACAAAATTACATCTCACTTCGAAGAGTTGTAATGGCAAAAGCAGGGCATTAGAATGTGGAATATCCCTAACAAATATCTTCCATGTTGACATTATTTCTTAGCCTTGCAGTTCATCCAGACAAAATTAGGATTGCAACAGGACAACTAGCTGGAGTGGATAAAGATGGAAGGGTGAGTAATAGAGCTGCTGAGGAATAGTATCTTGTTTGAAAATCAGGATAAAACATACATACTTCATTCTTTTCATCCCTCGATCCTCTATTTATGATTTGTGTGTGTGTTACATTTAGATAAATATTTATTTTTCCTGTTTTTTAAGGTGATTGTGAATTCCTCTAGCATACGAAAATGAATACAAATCAAGTACACAACTGCACATTATAAAGAGCAGAAGTTTATAAAGCCTTTTTTTGTGTGGTATGCATCACATATTTCTGCTTCTCTTTCCCACACAAATGTGGAGTTCGCAATCCGTGCAAGAGGGCCATAGCACTTCCACACTTACTCTAGTCAGTCTTCTCCCCAAGGGAAAGAGATTCTGACTCAAACTAGAGGTTCCCATGTACTCTTATGGCCTCAAGGAAAAGGATACCTAACTTCATGAGCTATGCAAGCCTTGAGGGTTTGGCAAGCTGCACAGTAAGTTTACCCAGCTGAGTGAGAGTACCCATAAACAGTCCTGCGTATGGCTGTTAAACTGGTCTGTTGGAATTTAAATGATCAGTTCATCTTTACTGAGTTAATATAGCTAGTATGACATACAGTAAAATTTTATAATGAACATGGTCCAAGTAGTATATGCACTGTAAATAAGACCAATACTTAGACTTTGCAATTCATCCCATTTTTTGCTGCAAAGAATAATTGTGATTTTATTGTTGGTATTGTTTACAGTTAAGATTTCCATTGCACGGCTGTTGAAATAATCCTTTTAGAATTGTTTTCTGTCAACATCATGATTTATTATCTTTTTGTGGTGAATACTGACTTTATTCTTAAGCCATACTAAGCCATCGTGGGCTGTGGCCTTGTCAAATACCTGAAATCAAGCAGGTTTGGGCCTGGATATCACTTGGATGGAACATCACCATGGAAAAAGCTGCAGCAGGAAGAGGGGTGTAGGTGATTCAGTACTTTCTAACCTGAGTCAATTCTGAAGCATTAACCTGATTCGATACTAGGATGCACTGCATGTGCCATCTTTGGCATGAGATAAAACCCAGGGCGGGGGGGTGGGTGGGGGTGTGTGAGTGAGTGAGTAAGTGATCAGGATATTGGCCAAATTTCGGCTTGGGTATTTTACATTTTGCCCTGCATTTTAAATTGGACAACACTGCTCTGTTTCCATCCAGAGGTGATAGGTAAAGCAGTCGCTGTACAGAAGTCTGTAAATCTTGCCTAGAATCCTTTGAGATTAAAGGTGCTATATAAATGTAAGGTGTTAATGTATAATTATTTATCTTCACTTCAGTCAATATTTACTTTACAGGTCAATAATTCGTGGTGTTGACATCAACAGAAGTCAGTATCTGCTTAATGTAAGATTAAATCTGCATGTGATATTTTAGCCTTCAGTAACAGTTTTTATCAAATTGCTTTTACTTAGCCTTTGCAGCCCCATGTTAGAGTATGGGACTCAGTGAGCCTGATGACACTGCAGGTTATTGGCCTCGGCACTTTCGAGCGTGGAGTGGGGTGTCTGGATTTTTCAAAAGCAGTAAGAAAAAAATTGCATTTTTTTAATAATTTACCATACTGTATGTAAGTCAGACAGAAACACCTGTAAGTGTTATATGTACTGTGGTTTTCTAGCTGAACTACCCTGGGACTGAAGCATGTTTGGAAAGTTAAATACATTGCATTAAAACAGCTTAGAGCAATGAAAATAGTTCTAGGAAAACCCCCAGGAAGTTACACATGTAAAATAGTGGCAGCAGAATAGTACAACCAATAAACAGTTTACAAGAAATACATAGAATAGAAATTGAGAAGGCCATACTGCATTTCTGTTTCAACACATGTTGAAAGATTTGTTTCTGTTAGGAAGTTCATGAAGATGAATCTTGGCAAGTTCTGATGCAAAGTATTTATTTTCTCTCTGTGTCGTACTAGAGTTTCATCCTAGGACAGGAAACAACAAACCCCTTGCTTGCACCTCTCTCTGCTTAAGAAATGTCTTATCAGCTCCTCTTAATGGCAAGCATAAAGGTTTTAAAAATTTAGACCAAATACGAGCAGTCTTGTTACCTAGGCCATCAAAAGCTTGTGACCAGAAAAATTGTTAATAACTATATCAAGCTGTTTCATTTTGTTAATTTTGACTGTTATATAAAACAAATACAGATTTTGCTAAAATCATTTGTCCAACTTGCCCTGCATTTTTTTAATGGAAAAAGTCTTATCAAATCTGCTGAATATGGAGAAAATATTAAACTCTGGAATATGTTTCATTTCAAAATCATAATTCTGCTTCCCATAAGATTTGCCAAATATGCATACATTAGTAGTTAGTTTCCTTTAAGTACACCCACCCTGAAAAATTTGTCCAAATCAGTGATTCTCACGTGGATATTGACCCCACTGGTTGAGAATCAAATACAGTAAAATTCTGTGCCCTGTAGATGGGGAAACAAAGGGGAATAGAAGACGTTGCTGTCCTGCTCTATCTGGTATCCCCTCTCCCCATCCCTTCCCACTTCAACACCATCTCTGTTCACAGAAGAGGAAGCCAGCTGCCATCACCTGAGAATAGAGTACAGTTGGGTTGGGAGAAGAAGGGAGAAGTGCTATCCAATAGTAACTCCTCCTTTCTCACACTGCAGCCCATTGATCACCCAGCACCCGCATCAGGCCTCATATTGCTGCAAGCAGTCCATGGCAGCCACCCCTCACCCATCAGCAGTCCCTGCCCTGTTCTACCTCCTCTCCACCAGTCTTCTGACCCAGTGACCCATTTGTTTCCATCAGGTTTTCCCCATCCTCAGCTATTGAAATCAGCTGTGGTTTCTTTGCAATTGCACAATTCTTTGTGACTATAAAAGACTGTGGAATGTGGATAATTCATGGCAAGAAGCCATGCCTAGGTTTTGTATCTTAGCTGGGAAAATTCTGATAAATACTGAACTAAAAGAATCCAACAACTCCCTGTTCCAATTCCTTTCATTCTCTCATCCCTTACTTCTCATTTGGGCAAAAGCCTGTGCAAAAATATAGACCCTTTGGTGTACCTTGCCAGGTCAGTGAGGAAAGTGATTTCTAAAGTCCTGTGTCAGGGTGGCTTCTCAGCTGTAGCCAGATCTAAACAAAGTTTGAAAGGGTTTCCAGTAATCGGAAATCCAGAAAATGGAAGAATTTCCTTGTCATAATCTTCCTCAAAGAGGACATAGCAATAATTTGCCAGATTATCAATATTATGAGGCAGTTTCTTGAATAGAAGAAATAACAATTGATTGCTTGAGAGATGTTAGCACTTTGCCCTTGCTTAGGGAGGTATTGATTGTGTCCATCAAGAGTAGAGTCTATGTCCCACCAGCAGGAATGTATTTCTCAAATTGCAGCCCAAAGCTTCCCAATTGCTCCGCAGAACCTTACGGAGTGAGTCTGGCTGAATCAAAGAAGCTAATCAGAGATGACTTTGTTTACTTCATAAGAAACAATTCTATATCAGGGTGAGACAAACACAATCTGATCTATAAAGTGGATAGAACATTCCTCACAGTGAGACGCACTCATGTGGGTGTGTGTAGGGGTGGATCAAATTAATCAGATGGTCTACTAACCAGAATGATGCTTTTGATCGGGACTTCCTAGATGATGATATGCTGGAGAAGAGTGTTTCTTTGCTTCCATCATGGCCATGGCATAAGACTTCAAAATTCTTTGTCATGATTGATAAAATTCCAGAATGCAGGTTTTGTCACCTGCGTTGTAGCTCTCCCAGAATGTTTAATCTGTTGCAGATCATCTGAATACCTAAGTGAGCTGCTCAGAAGATTAGGAGGGAAGGTGTGTGTATGAAACAGCGCAGGAGTAGATGATGATAAAACATCATAAAATCACACCATGCTATTAACAGTTGCCCATCTGTTGTATAATAATCTCCTCCAGAGATTTCAGAAACCTGGTTGGGTCCATTAATCTCAGGGTGGCACAATAAAATAGATTCCCTACCTGAAAGGTGGTGCCTAACCTCAAAGTAATTGAAGTTCATGTTCTTACTCTAGCCAAGTATAATCTGCACTCCTCCAGCCTCAAGTCACCAGTACTATACCTAAAATAAAATCTAGAGTGCAACCAGCTTTGTGTAAATCTGTGAACTACCTGTGACTTTTCTGTGGTTGTAAGAGGCCAGGACATCTTGAGTCAACCAAGAAGAGTCATTGTTTTCGTGGACATGATCCTGGGTGAATTATTAGCCTCAGTGACTCTAAGACTAAATTGATTCTATGGTCAAATTTGGGAACTCAGCCAGGAAATCCTAGATACAGAAGGTGGGCTGTAAACAACTACTTAGTCCCATGTTTATCTTGTACTATGACTCTTACACTAGTTGACCATGCTGAAACATACCCAATTTTGAGATGATGATCTGCGTTTAAGATTACAAACAGTAAGCACAGCCACTCCACCACCCCAGACAGCCTGTGCCTCAGATTGAATTTAGTATCTCTTAGGAGATATCTGGGCTAATTACCATTCTTCAGTATCACAGCAAGTTTTCAGTAATACATGCAAAGTTAGGGTGTCATTCATTCCTCGTCATTAAACTGCAGAAGCTGTTGTGGAAGGTCCCTGCCAACCAGTGCTCTGCATTCTGAGATTATTCCCCATTTGAAACCAGGGGGCTGATATCCAATTCCAAACACCTAGTTTAGTCCTCTGTGGTTTATTCTTTCATATCTACCATTGTCCATCATTACAGAATTGAAGGACCTAGGGCTCCAAATTACTTCTTCCCTTCAGGCCATTCATATTATCATCCAGTGGCAGCATTCTCAACTCTCACATCCATCATAATGTGTTTTTTAAATGAGCACACCTGCCATAAGCGTGTATGAATAAGGACTTCCTGGTAGGGTGCCAAAGCCATATGTAGGACAGTAAAGATGTCATCTCCCTTTATCCCCAATTAAAAGAAAAAATCTCCCACAATTAAGAAATTAAATAAATAAAACAGGCTAAATTGGTGCTTAGTTATGCTGCTAAAATTATTGTTAATTATGTTTGAGCTCTGCCCTCAAGAAGTGACAAAAAAAACCTTTGCTGTTAAAAAGAATAAATGTTCACCTTCCCCGGCATATTATAGAAACAAAATAGTACAGTTTAAGACAACACCATTTATTTCCTCCAGCTCGTTATACCATACAATTATAGCCCACAGAGCTGTAAAAATGCAATTTCAATGTCATACATTCATAGCCTCTAAAAGGCCTCTCTTACACCTCTAAAAGTTTTCAGTCTTACTTTCTAAGAAGTAGAGAAAATGCCATCAAAAAAATCTTAGAAGAACAGTAAGGGCAGCATCCATTTTTGTTAATGCCATTGTGCAGCTACAGCTTAGACCAATTAGGGCTACATTTTCAGATTAGCCATAATAATCTAACAACACATAATTTAAAAACAAGCATTTCACATCCCAAACATAGCTGTCATATGGTGCCTTATAGGGACAATAAGCAGGAAATACCCTAGGGCCATATTTTTCTACAGATCCCACTAATCCCAATAAGAGCAGCTCATGTAACCAAAGCAAGAATAAGGCCTCTTAGTTTAGTTTTGTACACTTAGCATTCTATTTCAAATTCACTTTTAAAGGGAAATTGTACTGTCATTTAAGGTTAAAATTTCAGCCACCTGAAAATTATCATCTGTTAGTGAATGTAGGTAGGATATAGAAACCACATTTAAAAGAAAAAGAAGGCCCCAAATCTGTTCACCAATGGCTACTTAAATGCCTGCTTTTTATATGGTACTACAATAATACCCCTTTCCCCCCCCCATGTTCATTTGTAAATACTGCATATTTTTGCCCCAAGGATCCTGGGCCTGTCTTTTAAAATTTGTCCCTAACTATGTTGATCATTGATTCTTTTTATTCAGTAACTTCTTGTTGTAAAACATTTAAACTGTTTAAAGTATGTAAAACTTAAATGCTAAGCTGCCTGCTATTGCAGAGGGAGAACAGACATTTAAATTTGATACCTAGACATGCTCTTACTTTGGTAATGTATTCTGTGCTTCAGTTTTCCTATCTGCAAAATGGAGCTTCTAACAGTTTTATTGCTGTGAGGTCTAAATTGGCTGTGCATACGTAGCTTTGAAAATATAAAACACTATATATATGCTAAGTGTTAATATTATTATTACAATTAAAGAAATGAACCAAGAGAGTTACATGTCCCATATGAAACAGACAAGGAAAATATTTTCCAAATGGGAAGGGACAAGTGTGGTAGATGACAAAACATTTTGTATTTTATGCTTCCAACACAGCAAACAATAGGGTTTAAAAGGTATTAAAAGGTGGTGGTGAGAGCGACTTGACAATGCCTGCTTTCAAATTCTTTCACAATACAATCTAAAGTGTGGTTCATTTGTTTATTGGGAAATGATGCAAAGCTGAATTTAGATTTCACAGTTCCAAGTATAAAGGAAAATATCAAAATATATTAAACTTTTGCTTATTCATATAGACACAATATTTATTTGTGCATTCTAGTGATTTTGAAATATAGTACTGCTGTGTTTGGTTTTAAATCGTACCTTATCCTATTTTAAAATGTGATATGACAACACTGTTTATGGCTTTCTTTTTAAAGGATTCAGGTTCTCATTTGTGTGTGATTGATGACTCTAACGAGCACATGTTGACTGTATGGGACTGGCAGAGGAAATCAAAGGTAGCAGAGATAAAGGTAAATAGGACACTTTGCTTAAGCAAATATTCTGAGATATTATTTGTACAGCACATGTGCAGTTTATTCTCATGTGGCTATCTATGTATGCATCTGGTGCACTGAGAGGCACAAATGCAAAGGGCATCTTCTATCATCCGAGAAGCCCCAGTGCATAGTATAATTCCACCACACACTACTTGTTCTTGATTTTATATATGGGGATATGAATATTTCAACATTTTTTAAAATAAAATTTTAAAGGGTTTCAAGTATAAAGACAATTAAAAGCAAAGTGACTCCTTAGAGGGAGAAAAACTTTTTTCATTGATGCTTTTTCTCTTTGAAGTCCTGGGGAGTTTAAGGGGCCAAAGGATAAATAAAATTTGCAACTGGTTTTTGAAACTGGCACATCTAGTTGTAGCCAAAATCTACAAGAGGGAGTTCTTTCTCTTACACTGTCAGCTGCCTGCTGTCTGTCAGCAGCTTTTCCATCCTCTTTGAGATGGGTCAAAGGCATGAACATAAGGTAAGGATAATTATTTTAGAGCTGACTCTGACAGCCGGAACTGACTACTGAGAGGGATTTTCTGGCTTCCAGTTCTCTGATATTTTGATTTGCCATTTGTTTTCATGGAAACTAATGTTGTGTCATCAAAATACAGTTATATTTGAAAATATTACTGTCCTGAGTCTGGTTTCACCTTTGTTTTACACTGCTCTAACTCCACTGACCTCAGTGGAGTTTCTTCTGTTTTATATCAGAATCGGCCCTTAAGTTTTAAAATATTTACCATATGGTACTACAGTATTTTTCTCTTTTCTAACCCTTATCCCATTCTGAAATGTGAATGAAAAGATAATCTCTAGATGGAAGTTGCTGGCTGCCTGATGAGATGTACAATATTCATCTATTTATAGAGCTTAAGGTCTGAATACATCATTAAATCTTCTAGTCTGACCTTCTTTACATCACAGGCCATAAAATTTCACCCTTTTACTCTGTACTGGACCATAACTTGTGCTTGGCTGTAGCATATCTTCTGGAAAGACATCCAGTCTTGATATGAAAACATCAACAGATGGAGAATCCATCACTTCTGTGGTTTTCATACTGTGGATCGTGACCCAGTACTGGGCTGCAGAATGTAAGACACTGGGTCATGGCGGCTCTGGTCAGCATCACCAACTGGGCTGTTAAAAGTCCTGTCGGCGGTGCTGTTCAGATAAGGCAGGCTAGTCCCTGCCTGTTCTGACACCGCCAGACCTGCTGTTGGCCACTTCCGGGTGCAGCGTGATCTGCGGTGCCAGGACAAGTAGGAAACCTGTCTCTGCTCCCCCGCTGTGCTGCTGATTGGGAGCTGCCGGAGGTAAGCCCGTGCCTGATTCCCGTGCCCCAATCCCCTGCCCCAGCTCTGAGCCCCCCCCCCAACCCAGAGCCCCTTCCTCCACCCCAAACCCCTCATCCTCAGCCTGCACCCAGAGCCCTGCCCCCATCCCACACATCAACCTCCTGCCCCAGCTTTGAGCCCCCATCTCAAACCCAGAGCCGCTTCCTGCACCCCAAATCCCTCATCCCCCCAGCCCAGACCCCTGACTCCCTCCTGCACCCAACCCTCTGCCCCAGCCCCGAGCCCCTCCCACACCCTAAACCCCTCATCCCCAGCTCCGTTGAGTCACGGGCATCAACAATGTTCCTCAACTGGATCACCAGAAAAAAAGTTTGAAAACCACTGCTCTAGTTAGTTTTCTCCAATGATACATCATCCTCACTGTTTTTTTTTTTTTTTCGGTTTTTTTGTTTTTTTTGTTTTTTAAGTGCCTTAGTTCCTATTTGGATATGTCTGGTTTCAGCTTCCAGCCATTCTGTCCAGTATGTTCTCCCCATGAAAGTACTTATACACTGTATAATCAAGTCACCTCTGTTTTCTTTTTGATAAACTAAACAGATCGAGCTCTTAAAGGCTGTCACTGTATGGCATTTTTTCCACCCTTCAAATCATTTTTGTAGCTGTTTTTCTGCACCCTCTTCAGTTTTTCCCACATCCTTTTAAAATGTGGGCACCAGAACTGGAGGTCTGACCTCCATTCCTTGTTCCTAGATCTATAGCTTTGCATTTGGCTGTATTAAAACACATTTTGTTTGATTGGGCCTAGCTTACCAAGTGTTCCAGATTACTATGTATGACTGCCCTTGTAACAGGGCAAACTCCTCTCCTTCCCTCACCAACAGTCTCCAGATGTCTGAGAGTTATTTGTTAACTCTGCCAAGACACCATCACAGCCCCCATGCAGCATTTCTACTTACCCTGTCCTTCACTCCTCAGCCCTTTCTCCAGGGAGAGGAAGAGGAAATAATTTTGCCAGCTGGAGAATTTGTTTCCCCTGCGCTCTGCTAGCCCCCTCTCTCTCTTTCCTTTTGCATTTCCCTCCTGTGCTTTTTTACTACCCTCCCAGCTAATGCTAGGATTAGACCTTAACACCCTCAGTCCATAGTCTGATTACATTTACTCCATTCCTTAGTCAAGTCTTCTCTGGGGGGCAGCTAATCAGTGTGTAAGGGACGAGAGTGTTGTCACATTTGTTAGCTCTCAGGACTCTTTCACAGCCCTGTCCTTTGTGTCATCTGCAAATTTTATCACAGTGATTTTATATTTACTTCCAGACCATTGATGAAAATGTTGAATAGTGTCAGGCCTACTGCTGATCTTTGCAGAATACCATTAGAAACACCCCCATTCAAAGATGGTTTCCCACTGACAGCTATTATTTTCAGATATATCAATTAGCCGGTTCTAATCCATTAAACATATTCTTTATTGATATTGTTTGGTGCTAACTTTTAATCGTATTTAGGTTAAACATTATTTTGCTCAGGATTGATGTCAGACCAAATGGCCTGTAGTTTCCTAGGTCATCCTTCTCGCCCTTTTTGAATATTGACACAACATTAGTAGCCTTCCTGTCTTCTGGAATTTTCCTGGTATTCCAAGATTTATTAAAAATTAACATCAGCAGTTTCAAGTGTTAATTTAAAAAACCTCTTTATATTTTATAAATGCTTTTGGTTTCTAAATTCTGTAGTACTTCAATCCTGAAATCTGGTATCTTGAGGTGGGTTTTTTTGTTTTTGTTTTTTTTTCTTGGATGGCCATAATTATTTCTTGGAATGCAGGCAAGTTGTGCCTCAGAGTTTCAACTTGGGGCCTGATCCTGCAAGTTGCTGAACCACTTTCAACAGCCATTGGCTTTAATGGGAATTAAAGGTGTTCTGCATCACTCAGGAGGTGCTCTGCACCTTTCAGGGTTGGGCCCTAAAATCTAATAGTTATATGGTTTAAAGTTTGTGTGTGCATGTGTATACATGATTATGTATATACATGTGTGGTTTCACATATGCAGTGAAATATTATTTAAGTTACCACAGGTGTCCAACAAAAATCACTATGGTCTTCTACTGACCTTGAAAAAGAATTTATTAAATACATATGGGGATAGTTGGGATACTCTCAGGGGTCCTTATTCAGCAAAGTATTTAAGCATATGCTTAAGTCCCATTGAAGCCAATGCTTAAATACACATACTTTAAGGTACGCAAAGATTTGATTAAGTGCTTTATTGAATTGGCACCGGAGATTGCCTCCTAAAGGTTTTGTCTTGTAGAGGTTTCACTAAACTTGTATTAATTACTGGGTAGCAAACGATTCTTATCTGAAAAAATTGTAAAAAAAAAAAAAAAAAAAGTTGTAAAATATCTTATTGGTAAAATGAAAGATTATTTTAAAATAATAAAGTTTGCTTAGCTATTACTATTCAGTAAAAGTACATACAACTTGTGAAAAGTCCCAATCTATTTATAGTATCACAAGGGGACTATATTTATTATCTGTGAGTTATGTAGTTTTTTCAGAGCAGGGGGAAGAACCAAAGAGAACTTGTATAGGGTTTCAGAAAATGAGTGAACTTAAGCCAAGTGTGTTATGATTGGCTGAGTTACCTCTATCATAAATCCATTATCCAAAACAATGAGATGCTCATATGTGTCTTGATATCAGACAGCAGCAAGTTTGTTTATTTCATCCAAAAAACATCTCTTGTGTTTTTTCTTATTTTCTTTTGCAAAAGGCATGCTTAGCGGGGGAAAGAATGCTGTGCCAAAAGATCATTTCAGATTAATAAAACCTCTCTCTCTGGCTAAAAAATCTTATGAAATCTTTCAGAAATGTAAAAGACAACAGCAAATTAATGTATATTCTTATCCACACAGATCTGTGTGTATGTTATGTACACATTTATACTCACAATACCCTATATACTCTTTTATCTGTGTAAAACTCTGTGAGTGTGTGTAAAATAGAAAATTAATATCCATCTGAATAAATATTACATTAAGCTCATGGTTTCTTTATTTTTTCTACAGACTACAAATGAAGTTGTGCTTGCTGTAGAATTCCATCCAACTGACGCAAGCACAATCATAACTTGTGGCAAATCTCACATCTTTTTTTGGACCTGGAGTGGCAATTCACTCGCAAGAAAGCAAGGGATTTTTGGGGTAAGAAATATTTTTGCACTAGGCCAGATTTATAAATGAATATAATTGGAGTCAGTGGAGTTAGCCGCTTATGCCAGCTATGAATTTGGACCACCGTCCTTATAATACGTATTGGATGAAGAAATAAATTATGAAAACTAAAAACTATTTTTACACATGTGGGTGTGCATGTGTCTGCACAATTATACCCTAATTTCTCTTACTGTTCCATTTCAGAAATATGAAAAACCCAAATTTGTGCAGTGTTTGGCATTTTTGGGGAATGGAGATGTGCTCACTGGAGATTCAGGTGGGATAATGCTTATATGGAGCAAAACTACTGTAGAATCCACGCCAGGAAAAGGACCTAAAGGTACAGTACACTAACAGTTCATTTTATAGTATGGTGGTCTGCAAAAGTCATACGTACAAAAGATTGTGTTAGGATGACAAATATCAAAATAAACTCATCCATATCATGCACAGTGCTTTCTCTTGAGTTTTGCAACAGTCATTATCATGGTTGGGCTTGATGTTTAAATTCCATGCCCTGTGGTATGCAGGAGGTCAGACTAGAAGGATCATAATGGTCCCTTTTGGTCGATTAATCTGATTTCTTTTTTATAAAATCGTATTGCAAAAACAAACCATGTGAAAATGTGTTAATTTGTTTCTCTTTTGTGTCAGTATGCATATGAAAATGCAGTTTCACTCCCAGCTGCTGCTAGAATCATTTGTTAAAGGCAGGGAGAAGCATTCTATTTTATCTGGGATTGCAGCCATAGAAATGTCTATAATCCTCACTAGAGTGGCTGAACTACAGAGGGGGATGTGATAGCTTTACCAGAGAGTTGAACCCTTAGCAAGTGATAGGAATGATTATCGTAACATTGCACCATATGGGATTTGATCAAGAAATCAATGATATAAATGCTCCAGTATGCAAGGCTGCCCAGCCTTTTTGACCCAAATGGCTAAATTGGCTACATGCCAGGACCCCAAGAGATGCTTGTAAGTTGCTTATAAATTTGCATAATGATTTGTATTAAAAGTATCTGACAGGTATACCATTTGCTTGTGTTTGTATCTTCCTTGATAGTAGCCCAATCTTAGACAATGCTGAGCTTCCACAACTCCCATTAACATGCCCATTGACTTTACGCCTTGCTGTAGCTGTTCAGCACCTTGCAGGATTGGGTCCAAAATGAATAGCAATTATTTTGTTTGAATTTCCCAGCAATAAAAATAGTGCAGTTAATCAGACTTGTCCTCACCCTATAGTTTCAGGGAGGCTCCATGGACTACATTTGACTCTTGAGGCATGCTTTGTGAAACCTTTAAAGTCTCAAATGAATATCCGTCATAAAGAAAGCTTATATTAAGAGGACCTGTATGTAAAGAAAAAAGTGTAATACAGAACTGTAGGATTTACCCAAATAATAGTTTCTAACTAAGCAGGTGCTCAAATCCTGACACAGAAATATACTTTAAATACCATTTGATTTGGCATTTGGATTGAACTTGTTTTTTAGGGTGAGTTTTTTGTTCAATTAAAATGAAAGAAGAAAAACGACATATGGAGAACTGGAACTGTTGAGCCCTCAGGTAGCTTTTAAATTCAAGGATAATTATTTTACTTGGCAGCTATTTCAAACACACTGACTTAAACTGGTATAGTCATGTAAGAAGCAAATCTATTTTTGTAGGAAAATCTGTTTGTTTTTTTTAAACCACTAATTGAAATGGAAAAATAATTAAGAAAATATTAAATGTTTAGTTAATTTTATAACATCTGTGCAAATAGCTTTTGCCACGATCATCTTAAAAAGTTTTTGCCCATTGATGGCTGGAGTATTTCATACATGTGCTTAATTGCTTTTTTTTTATTAGTTTACCATGTTGGATTGGTGATGAGCTTTTACCTAGACCACCTTTTCATTTATTTATTTATTTTGGGTAGGGTGTGAAACCAGATTTTAAAAACCTGGTAAATTGTGCCCTACAAACAGTTAAGTCAAGTGATATCCTCTGCTTTTCTTAGTTTTTAAGAAAATATTTGAAGCTCTAGAAATTGGCCTTTTTATATTGCTTCATATCGCAGGTGGCAATTCCCATCTATTTGATGCTCAAAATATAATCTTTGAGTAAATATAATCGCACAATAACTGCCAACTATATCCAAGACCATTTTTTCTTGTTTTTTTGTGTTTTGAAAACATTTTTGTGAGAAAAGTGTTCACATCGGTAATTGAAAGGACTCATAGCATTTTCCACTGCATCATAGGATCAAATTAATCAGGAAAAATCAACTGGGCCTACAAAGTTTCAAATACTAATATATATCTGACATAGTCCCCTTTGGTAGACATCTAGAAAACATACCCATTTTGTACTGACCCATATGGCACAATTTGAAATTGGCAGATATGCCCTTTGTGGCTCATGTGCCTTGCCTATGCTTCAGGCTAAGAGTTTATTTTAAGAAGTGCTCACATAAGAGTATGTTATACATCTGTGCATAAGGCAACATCATCTAACAGCAGGCATTTAAGAGAAACCTAATTCTTCAGAAGTGAATAACAGTCTTCTGGAGGTTAGCATCTAGTGATTAGAGGATGGGACTAGAGATTGGGAGTCACTCAGGTCAACATTTTCAAACTTGTGCGCCTAAAGTTAAAACTATATTTAGGAATATTTTAAAAAAGTGGTCTAAATAAAGTGGGAACTGTGGGTGACCAGCATCTCTGAAAATCAGTTCAACTTCATTTAGCTGTTCGATTTTAGGAATCAAAGTTTGAAAATGTTAACCTTTGTGCCTCATTTTCCCCCTTTTGCAAAGTAATTCCTTACCTCCCATTGTGTGTGTGTGTGTGTATATGTGTGTGTGTGTATATATATATATATATAAAAAGCATTATGGAATGCTACTAAACATTGGCCAAAGTTTCCAAACTTAGGTGCTTCATGTTACTCCTAATCTATATATTTAGACACATAAATAGCAATGGCCTAATTTTCCAAGATGCCAAGTGCCAATACATCCCGTGGGTGCTCAGTACCTTTGAAAATCAGTCCCAGATTTAGCAGGGTACTTATGCCCACTTCACATGGCATATATCAACATCAAAGTGGCTCTTGATTCAGTCTTTAGGTCAGCACTTTGGTTCGCACAGAAAGGATTTGGTGTTCCAGATATTCTACTGAATCTGGTGCATGATCTTGATACCAGTATCAGTAAAAGTGTGTCTGTAGGTTCACAGCTTTTTCCATGTTTCTGCACAACCTCAGTTGTGCAGCAGGAATGCATTCTTTCCCAGTTCTATTCTGTTGAGCTGTCAATTGGATATTTGGATTTGCTGCTCAACATGTCAGAAACAAGGTTAGTCAAGAAGTGTTCACCAACCCAAACTATGCTGACAATGTTGCCCTGCTTTTGGAGAAGTCAGAAAATTTCAGCTCCACCCACTAAGATGCCACACACACCATAGGATTGAATGTCTCATGGCAGAAGACCAAGGTCCAGAACCTTGGAGCTGGGCCACCAGAACCTACAGTGCAAGTGGGATCAAATACCATGGAGAGCATTGATGAGTTCATTTACGTAGGCATCAAGCAGAATTCAAACAGATGCAGCAAATCAGATGTTCTTCAAGAATAGGTCTCACCACCTCCTGCATGAAGTCCATGTCCCACTTATGGATGCAAAACCATCCTTTGTGGTGAGACAGAGTTCGGGATCTATCAAACCTGTGTGCTACCTGTATTCCATATGGGTCAGAAACCTGGACCCTCTTATAGGCAGACTTGGAGCAGCAGAGACATTTAATGTGCACTGTCAGCACCAAATCCTGTGCATAAAGTGGTATGACTGTGCTAAATGTCATAATCTCAGTGGTTTGGCCTTCTTTCAGTCACCTGTTATATTCGAAAGTGGCATTGCATGCTCTTTGGCCATGTCGGACAAAAACACCCCACCACACTGGGTTCTCAAACTCTACATCGATGTACAAAGGGGTGCATGCCCTGACCCTACCTGGCACCACCCACAGTGCTGTCCAGAGATTTGTGGATTCATAGGATTGAGCCTGGCCTGTCAACTTCACTACACAGTGCCTGGTGTAGCACCGTCAACCGTGGTCACGTTGGCTAGCTCAATGGTCATTGGTAGGCTTATGCATGTTTCATTATTTGGTTATGCAGGTTCCTAACTTTAAGTGGAACTACTCATGTGTTAAAGTTAGGCACATGTTTCAATAACTAATTTACTGAACTGGGGCCTAAATGTGGACTTTGAAGCCTTATTTTAAGCAGCCCTTTTTTGAAAATCTCAGCCCCAATGCTGAACATTTTAACCATTATTATTACATATTACTGTTGTCTCCCTAATTTAGTAAATTAGACAAAATTGCACATTTGAAAGTTATAAGCTATAGCTACTAAAGTTAACTTATAAAATAATAAAACTACCTTTTTTTGGTGAATTCTTAGTGTCTTCTGTTTGAAGAAGGCAATGCAGGCACAGCTGGAAAATGAGAATTCTCCTCTTTTCTGCTTTCACTGTGGCTTTTTACCTCTCCAGTCCTATTCATCCTACATTCACCAGGATCTTAGGAGGTAGATCCTTTGCTTGGAGCACCTATTGATTTAATTTCAAAATAGATCATATTTGATACATAGAGAGTTTTAGGTGAACCAACATCAGTGGCAGTGTCATGTGCTCCGGAGACCTTACCATAATTGATTCACTTATTTTGGTCCTCATAAGACTACAGACAAGGATTCTTGAAGGGTCACATTTGCCAAAAGAACTTAATTATTTACATCAGCTGATAACACGATAAATGCTTTCCCTCCCTAGTTCACAAAAGTAATTGTTAGAAGCTTCTCTTGCCCCTTTTGAGAAATGCTTTCCCTCAGATAGCAGCGAATTCAAAGAAATTTTAGTAACAACCTCACAAAATAATCATACAGGTGAGCAGATCTTTGTTTTATCTTTTAGTTTTCTGTAAGAAAACACTACCACCTTTTGTTTGTAATACTCATTGGAACACCCAATACAATTTCTTATTGTACAGTGCCACTTAGTTCTTGTTCCAAAATGCAACGTTTTGTGAAATCAAACTGAAAAAAAAAAGAGTGGCATTCATTATATTTTTTCGTGATTGTAGGTGTATATCAAATAAGTAGACAAATCAAAGCTCACGATGGCAGCGTGTTCACACTATGTCAAATGAGGAATGGAATGCTGCTAACTGGAGGTGGGAAAGACAGAAAAATCATTCTGTGGGATCATGATCTGAACCCTGAAAGGGAAATAGAGGTAAGAGAGGAAGCACAACCCCTCCCCACTCCCCCACACTTAAGTCAAAATACTGTATATAACGAAAAAATCAGTAAGTCATCAGAGTCTGGGATTACAGTATTTCATAACCTTTTTGCATTATTTTTGCTGTTTTCCATTTACAAATCCAGTAGTTCATTTAAAGAAAATTATATAAATAAAAAGATATTAAGCCTCAATGTAGCTTTGTATTAAGTGTAAATGAGATTCAGATACTAATCAGGAAAGGATGATCAGAAATTTCCACTTTCTTCTTCTATGAGCCCCTTCTTGGCTAGATTTTACTCATCTCTTTAACAACAAAAATGTTATTTAGCACCACCCATCTTCCAGTATCTCCACAACAAAATTACCTCTTTGGAAAGAAAAATACAGTTTTGGTCAAAAGCAAAGTAACCAAGATGTAATCTCATCACATTTTCCTGTATGCTTTCAGAAAGCTAATGCCCTTTACATTTGATAGATTGCTTACAGAATACACAAGAATATTCTGTACCTAAGAAATAATGATTGGTGTGAGGAGGTTGTTTTAACATCATAGTTACTGCTTGATCAAAATTATTTACTACCATTTCAAAGTATGGTATCTTTACACAATTTTGGTACATAGCAAATCCAAGCAAATTGTGATTACTTCTCTCAAATAAAAATGGCACTTTGTGGTATTTTAAAGCAGTTGTAACAGCCTGCCACTGGTACACTATAGTGACAAAGGTACAAGGAATAGTTTATCCCTTTTAGATATTCTTTATAATAATACTTTGAATTGTGTCTTCTATTTAACCAGTATCAACTTATCACAATGATGAATTCACAGCATTTTGGGAAACTAAATGTAGCAGTTAAGCAAATGAATCCCCACAATCTTTTTTTAAAGAACTGCCTTGAAGCTAATTAATAAGTGTATCTAATAAGTAAACACCAACTGAGAGAGAAATTTCTGTTACACTTGGTAAACAGTGATTTCAGCAATATTGATAATCATCTCAACATTCCCTTTTCTAATGTGCCATGTACTCTATACATAGTAATTATTTTGGGTTGAAAAATCTTGCCAGTACCCTGAATAAATAACTTTCATAGTGATAGTTATTTTACTTTTATGGCTGTTGTTTAGATTAATAATTAAACAGAAAAGGAGCACTCGGAATAGGACAACATTTAGTAAAATAGAACAACATTGTGTAATACAGTTTAAACATACAGTAAATAAAAATTATTATAAGCCAAAGTAGTTGCTGAGAGTTCATGAACATCCATCAAAAGTTAATAAAATAAGGATGCATTTGGTAGAAACGACACAATTTTTCTTTCAGATTTTCAGTGTGTAGTGTTTAAAAATGTAAACATCATATTGTGTGCATCATACTGTGTGTATAATCCAGTGGTGGGCAACCTGCGGCCCGCCGGCCAAATGCATCCCATCAGGATAATCCAATTGCAGGCCGCGAGACATTTTGCTGACATTGACCATCTGCAGGCACTTATCCCTCCCCCCTCCCCCACGAAGTTCCCAGTGGCTGCAATTCTCTGTTCCCGGCCAATGGGAGCTGTGGAGAGTGGCTCCTGCAGGTGAAGGGTCCACAGGGACGTGCGGGCCTCAGGTTGCTCACCCCTGGTATAATCTCTACCTACATGAAGTCTTAAGGAGCTGCAGTAACATTTTTCTAAAGCATCTACGTTACCTACAAGCCTAAGTCATTGGCTCCTAAGTTATTAAAGCAGTTTTGAAAATTTTACCACTCCTCTTTCTTATCACCATGTATTTTTAGACAAATAAATGAATATATGTTTTCTCTCTATCCTGGAAATAACTTGTTTGAGTATGCTAGATTCTAATGGATCTTAACACTAATAGTTATTTTTTTAAATTAAATCCTAACTTATTTATAACTTTGACACTTATATACTAATACCCTGATTTTTTTCAAAGATGCTGAGCACTCTCAACTCCCATTGACTTTCTTGGATATATGTGGGCATTGTGTGTCTCTGTATCTGACCATAAGATGCCAGATGAATTACAAATGTCCAAAGGATGGCCTTTTTTTTAAAGAGGGGTGTGTGTACATGAATAGACACACAATAATTTAAAAAGTGTGAAATAAGACTTAATCAGCCTCACATGTCTGTGTCAGGGCTGAACCTATAAAGACCTGTTCGCTCAGATGATTTGCAAAAGCATACATTACTGAGCTGTCCCAGTTCACATTTAACTTTTTCCATATGTTGAGTTAACTGCCTTTATTTATCAAAGCAAAATGCGCATTACGGCTCTGATCCTGCAAACTGTTACTGAACTTTACTTAATTGTACACACATCAGTGAGACTATCAACATGCATAAAGTTAAGCACTCACCTACGTGTTTTCGGGGATCTTGTATATATTTTTGGGTGAGAAAGTGGGGAAACATATTTACAGAATGACGTATATATTGTTGATTCGGGGTCAAGTCCTTGTGTATGTGCCTGAACTGAGTGAATAAATAGGTTGGGTTTAGAGTGATTCTTGACATCAGCCAGGGTGGATATGGAAGGCAGGAGGAAATTGGGAAATAGTCTCTTCCTGCAAAATACAGCTCCTACAGCAGCCTCATAGGTAAATTTCAGATTAAGTAGAGTACATACAGGTAGTGAGCACCAGTTGAGATATAGGTCTTTTTGAAAGCTGGTGGAAGACAATTGTCTTACAGTGCTCCATCGGCACGTGAAGACTCAGGGTATGTCTACACAGCAGCTGGCAGGTGTTATGCCCAATGTGGGTAAATGTACACATACTAGGTCTGCTCAAACTGCCTTAAAAATTGCAGTGTGGCCGCAGCAGCACGGGCAGCAGTTTGGGCTAGCTGCCTGAGTACAAACCTGCCTGACCTCCTGAGTATGTACCTGGGTGGCTCAACCAAACTGCCATTTGTAGGCTTTTGTTTGAGCAGAGCTAGCTCATGTATGTCTACCTGAGCTGGGAATTACACCTCTCACATACTGTATAAATATACCATTAGGTGTGACTGACGGACCCTCATACGGGGTATCATCAATCAATTACAATCCATATTCAATGGGGACCACATCCTGAAAAATCTTTCCTGAACCCTTTCTGGCCTTCAAACACCCTCCTCTCCTCCCTCCCCCCCCCGCCTCTCTCCGCACATCATCAGAAGTAAGCTCCCCACATACCAAGTCAAAGCAGCATCAGACACTGTCTGAACAATAGATGCAAAACCCGTAAACATTATCTCCACTGCTATCATGATCAAGCACCTCCCCCCGTGACATACCTTTCGAGATCTATGGTCTACACATACCTCTCGTGCGGTGTACCTCATCCAGTGCACTAATTGCCCCAGTAACAACTATATGGGTGAAATCAGACAATCACTATGCTCTCTTGAATGAATTCACACAGAAAAATGTGTGAAGACAAAACCACCACATCACCTCTGGGTGATCTCTCTATATCTGACCTCTCAGTCCTCCTCCTCAAAGAAAACTTGCACGGCACTTTCAAAAGATGAGCCTGGGACCTTAAATTCATAACATTGCTAGAAACTAAAAATCATGGACTAAATAGAGATACTGGAACTATGTCTTGTTACACCAATCTATAACCGACTTAAACCCTCTCCCCCTCCAACTTTTTTTGTCTTTTCCTCCCAGACTGGAGAGATGTTAATGGCCACTTGAACTTGAATGCACCCTTGAAATATGTAAAAAGAAAAGGAGGACTTGTGGCCCTTAGAGACTAACAAATTTATTTGAGCATAAGCTTTTGTGAGCTACAGCTCACTTCATCGGATGCATTCAGTGGAAAATACAGTGGGGAGATTTATATACATAGAGAACATGAAACAATGGGTGTTACCATACACACTGTAACAAGATTGTGATCACTTAAGGTGAGGTATTACCAGCAGGAGAGCGTGGGGGGAAAAAACCTTTTGTAGTGATAATCAAAGTGGGCCATTTCCAGCAGTTGACAAGAATGTCTGAGGAACAGTATGGTAACACCCATTGTTTCATGGTCTCTATGTATATAAATCTCCCCACTGTATTTTCCACTGAATGCATCCGATGAAGTGAGCTGTAGCTCACGAAAGCTTATGCTCAAATAAATGTGTTAGTCTCTAAGGTGCCACAAGTCCTCCTTTTCTTTTTGCGAATACAGACTAACACGGCTGCTACTCTGAAACTTGAAATATGCGTTGTGCTAAACAATCTATTCCACCTTGTATTTAGCTGTAAGCTCTGAGTACATTTCCCAGATCGGATGAAGAGCTCTGTGTGGCTCGAAAGCTTGTCTCTCTCACCAAACAGAAGTTGGTCCAATAAAAGATATTACCTCATTCACCATGTCTCTCTAATGTCCCTTCCACTAACATTCCCACACTTTCAGGTTCTGAGAGGGTGGAGTGAACAACCTCCTCTTTCTGGCTTCTTTTGGTGCTGTTCCTTAAAGCAGACATTAATAGTTTCATTAAATGTTGTGGTCTCTGTGTTCCCAAACTTGTGTGCTGGCAGATCCTTTTCATTATTTCTAGTGAGAAAATGCATAAGTGTATTAAGTGGAACTGCAGTTAAGTTTGGGAGTGATCTGAGTAGACTGTGTGAACTCAGCTGCTGAATGTGGTCAATATCCTGATGTCAAATAGGTTGAATTATTCCTTTTTAATTAGAGACTGCATCTCCTGTTGATTATTGTTTCATGATACACTATAGTAATTGTGTCCTTCAAAGACGAAAATTGGTACATGTTAAGATTTGCTTTTACAGAAATTTGTTTCCCTAGGTTCCTGATCAGTATGGGACAATCAGAGCAGTAGCAGAAGGAAAAGCAGATCAGTTTTTAGTTGGTACTTCACGAAACTTTATTTTGCGGGGAACATTCAATGATGGTTTCCAAGTAGAGGTACAGGTGAGCATAATGTTGTTGTTGTTTTTTTACTGCAAATTCAAACTTTTCCTCTGGTATGTATTTTCTCTCAAGACCTAAATCAAGAGACTTTTGTGAGGGAGGGAGGTTACTGGTGTATGTCTTGGAACTCTAGTAAGTAAATAATGTGTTTCCTTTTCAGGGTCACACAGATGAGCTCTGGGGTCTGGCAACACATCCCTTCAAAGATTTGTTGTTAACATGTGCTCAAGATAGGCAAGTTTGTATGTGGAACTCTGTGGATCACACACTAGAATGGACCAGGCTGCTAGATGTACGTGAGCTTTCTTCTAATGGCATTGAGTTTAAAAATAACAATCGGAGGGAAAGTACTTAAAATGTCTTTCAGAAGCATTTGAAATTAACATATGTAGCTTGTCCTGCACAAACAGGCAAAATGTGGGAAACTGTAGCATTAAAATGGTTAGCTGGAAGGTGTCCTGCCTCTGCAAAATATAAATATGGGTTCAAGTAGCTCAAGTAGTACCTAGCACCTTGGCTAATTTTAATAGTGAACTGTCAAGTGCTATGGAAATTTAACTTGGGGACATGTGTGTGGAAACATCTCCCCTGAAAGCACACACACTTACAGAAACTGGGAAGGTCGGAGTTTATATAATACTTGAATGATCAAAGCTATGAACGATGTATTTAACTGAGACTTTTCTTGTCCTGTCTTTTAACATTGCTTAAATATAAGGGAGGTTGTGAATATTAATACATTTGATATTAAGTCATATAACTATACCTGTCTCTTGCAGGAACCAGGGCACTGTGCTGATTTCCATCCAAGTGGAACAGTGGTAGCAATAGGAACACACTCGGGAAGGTAAATATATTTTGGTTTTGTTATGATGAGAGAAAGGAAGGGGGGATGATGTTCCTGAAGTGTAAAAGTGACCAGTAAAGGAATTTTAAATACTGTGTTTTAGGCCCTTTTTTCCTTCCTTCTTATGTGTGAAGCTGGCCATCTTGAAAGGTGATAGGATGGGGGAAAGATTAAAAGTTTTTCAATTTTTTTTAATTACTTTTGAAATATTTGGATTGTCAAGCCTGATATTTCCTGGCATTGAGAAGCAGTTCTTGAGAGGTGTGGAAGATGGGTGTTGTGAGCTGCCATACCTTATTTGAAAAGGTGAAATGTTGAAACTAAGACATCCTTTTCCCCTAATTTCAATTAGACATGGGAATGAATTGGTCACTAAAGAAAAAATATTAAACAATCTGTCTAAAAAATCTCTTCCTTCCGCATTTGCTCATCTTTCACTCTCTTGAGATGTCCTAATTTTATTCATTCTCCAGTAGTCGTAGAATCTTCCAAGGAGTCAAGACTTGAATTTCAAAGTTTTTTTTTAATTCAATTAAAAAAATTAAAAAGCAGAATCATCCATCCCCTCTTTTTTTTGGAGTGGAGGGGGGGAGGAACCCTTTCAAAACTTCTTTATATATCCTAAAGAAGCAAAGAAGGGCAAAGACCTTTTTCCTTTCATTCCTACCCTTTGCAGATCACCTTAAACTAATTCATAAGACAGGTGAATTATAGTACTTTCTCCTCCTCCCAGCCACATACACTCCCTTCATATTGACCTGCAGAGGCTTCTATCCCTAGGAAAGGGGGCAGGCTTTGTGCTTTGAACCTATCCAGAGAAAAGAGTGCTGTATTGCACATTATTGTAACATTACAGAGAGTTAGCACAGTGAGGTCGTCCAGCCCTGTGTCTCAGTTCAGCTTCATCATAATATACTTGCATCACTAAAGGCTAGCGAGGTCCCGAGCAAAACTCTGGGTGCAAACTTTTCTCAGCTCTGGAGAAATTTGGCTCTAGATGCAAATCCAAACTCTCTGAGGCTCAAGGCAACCTCTGTAAAAGACCATAAGGCCTTATCTTCTCTAGGGATTTTTGAGCTTAGAGAAAAGACTCTTGCATCCAACAGTGTTTTTACCACTGTGTCATTTAGACCAGGTCTGAGCAGGATTAGACAATGTACTGGTAAAATAACATGACCTGTTTTTTATTTAGTGTATGTCTATAGTACAGTTGCTACAGTGGGGCAGCTCTTGGGTAGACAGTTACAATAGCGCCACAGAGTGTTTTTCCGTCACTGTAGAAAATCCACCCCCTCAAAAGGCAGTAGCTAGGCTGACAGAAGAATTCTTCTGTTAACCTAGCTGCATCGACAGTGAGGGTTAGGTCAACCTAACTACATTGCATAGGGCATGACATTTTTCACAGGTCTGAGCAATGTAGCTCGGTCAACTTAAGTTTTAGGTGTAGACCAGGTCTTAGTCCACTTTATTGCTGTCACTTCAGCAAAATTTTAAGTATTTAGGGCTTGGTCCTGAGAGGAACTGAGCATTTACTACTCCTATTGACTTCAGTGAGAACTGTGGGCACTCAATACCTTTCCGAAACCCTCTCTAATATCCTGATCCAATTCCTACAGAATGCAGTGGGAGCTCCATCAGACCATTAATCAGGAAAGAAACCTCCTGTAATTTCTGGACAAAGATATAATTAGTCTCCAGTTTGCTTGGTTTCCACTTCTTCCATGTGTTCTTACCTTTACCATCACTTTCTTGATATGGCTTTAAATTGACTCAGTACTTCTTCCTTAGTTTATTTAATAGAGCAGAAGGGTTGGATCACAGGGCAAGAACTGAGTAAAAAGAACGAGGCACAGCAAACCTACTGTACTAGTAATATTTGTGGAAGAGAGAGAGAGAGAACGTGCCATTGCAACTCTTAGGCATTCTTGAGGTCCCCCTTAAACTTTGAACAAGAGTCATAGTGGATGGTCAAGCTGTGTAGTTTGGTGTTCACTGATTTTTTTTTAAAGTAGCCTTCCCTGGAGCTGGTCTTCCAGGAAATCACTTTCATTATAACACTACTTGGTCCTCTTGGTGGTTAGAATCCTAATATCTGAAGAACAATATGAACTTTCTTCCTCTCCTCCTTTTGCTTTCCTCAGTCAGAGATGGTGCATTGTTATCAACCATGACATATTGTCAGACTTCTGAAGTGGGGTTTCCCCTTCTCATTTCCCATCAGTCAGTATTTCAGTATCTTTTCTCCATTCAGACTATCTCTATGTAGCCTGCTGCATGTGTTGTTACCTGCTACTTTAAATACTCTTCATGTCCAATCATAATCCTGTCCATCAGATTGTAGAAAATTGATATTTTCATTGGTACCTCAGTTTTCTGCAACTGCAGAGCTGAAAAAGTACAGATCCTGGTGATAGGAAATCCTGCTGAAAAAATATTGTTAAGTAATGTACAGACTACCATTCCATAGATTCTCAAGGGCTGGCAAAATTATTATTCAAGGGGAAATAAAGTGCTAAGTTGCTATTCATGTACTGCACTTTGAGCACCATTGATCTAACCATTCAAAAGCGCTGCTGAAAAAACAGATAGAGCTTTCTTTAGACGATCCAGATATCTTTGAAAGCTACCAACGACCTCATGAGAAAACTAAAAGGCAGAGAAGACCTACTGATCCAGATCCTCAGCTGAAGTACATAGGTGTAGCTTCACTGAAGTCAACAAAGCTACATTGATTTGCACCAGCTGAGGATCTGGCTGCTGTGTTTAGCTATAGGAAGTTTTATCTCTTTGCTAGTTTATTGACAAAACTAGTAAGTTTTTATAGCCCATTACTAGACATTCATTGGCATATCTTGCATCAACCATATTAGCATCAACTAGATAGTTTTATGGAAATAGGAAAACATTATGGCAAAAGATAATGTTCATTCTTGAATGCTACCCACTCTCTGTGTCTTACTTTATTTCTGTTAACTCATGATTTCGCCAGTAATCCTGTGAGTCTACAGAGGTAAATTGCCAGCAATCATGTACTGTGCCATGGGGTGCCCCACCTGGTGGAGTTGGTTTTAATTCTGTAGCTGTGGAGCTGTTCACCATCTTCTTTTCCCAAGAGTGGTATTTCGTTTTGTTTTCCAACAGAGAAAAAACCTTGTATCTGGAGAAAGGAAATTCTTTTCAAGTATTTGGGGACAGGACCTAGAGATTAAACATGCCACAGTATGTGCAAGGTGCTTCCATCAGTTCATAAACAAGTTAGGCATGATATCTGCAGTAACAAGTGGGAGAAATCCTCGGTGAAAATCAGCAAAGGCCAAAGACCTACGATTTTGTCTATGGCTCAGGAATATTTGTCTGTTGTTTTAATCTGGTCTACAGATCAGAAGTCTAAGAGTTCACTTGGCAGACGGTCCTTGCTTTTCACAGCCCAGTAGAACTTTACAGGGCTGGTTACCATCTGCTTGCTGCATACATTCATTTGGAAATGAGACCCCCTCCAAGAACTTGTAGTCCTAAAGTAGAACCCAGCTGTATTTGGTAGACTGGAAACACATTTCATGGAGACTGACTCTCTCACTGGCAATTACTGTACATTCACTGCTAGACTGGGAGAGCTAAGGTAGTGTGTCTAAATTCCTTCTAAATTCATAGTTTGTCATACTGCACTGACTAGTATTACAGTTTGGTGCTAATAATCTACTCTGCTATTTGCCTCATGATTGTACCTCACTCTGAAGAAGAAAAAGATTCCAGAGAATTAGGCAGCATATTACATAACAGTATCTCTGGTGCCAGATAAAGTTGAATGTATTAAAGGTACACAAGATGTGCATTGTAGCCTCCTTTCTCTACACTTTCAGTAAATTAGATTTTGTGCACCGCTTTTGTAGATGTGTGTTGCTAGTGGTGAAATTTGACATAACCCACTTTGAAATAGGAGTAAATCAAAGTGCACTAGAGAACTTATGGTGTGTGGCAGCAGGGCCATGTGGACACTTAGTGTATTGCAGTCTAGTACAAAGTAAATTTATACCCCAGCTTGCGGCGCGCACTAGATGTTTGTCTAGAAAAGCCATGAGGCTTTTACGGTATTTAAAGTTTTAAGTAATTGACATTAACTAGGTGGCACTCAGGCCTCAAGGTTTGATGTTTTCGGATATGGCAGGGTAGTAAAACATTTTGATGGGACTAATACAGATGCTTTCAGGATCAGTCAGCTTTACCAAGAACTGGTCCTGGGCCATTGTTTAGAAAGACTTTTTAATTCCCAAATCCCAGCACCACTGCCCACCTGAATCTAGTAGCCACCTCCCTAAACACTACCACCCATCTGTCCCCTAATATTACCCAATAAGACCATTCACCAGCATTCAGAGCCAGCAATCTGGTGCATGTCCCTCAGGACTTGGGAGAGTTTTTAGTAGGGAGGTTGCCTGCCTTAGTAAAGAAGTAAGTTTGCTGTGGCTCATTCTTGTAACTCAGTTCTTGCTCTATGATTCAGCATCCTGCCTCCTTTTTATTAAAAAAGGAAATGAACTCACCTTCTCTTTCTATGTCAGACAATTAGATTAGGTTTCTCATTGCAGTGCACATGCTAGGAGTGTCCTGTAGGAGAGAGACATGTGTAAAGTGAGGCCTTTCTCTTCCATCCTATTGCTCACACGGGAAGAGGTGTAGCAGCCATCTGGACTGAAACAAAGAAGGGGCCTGATTCACCATTGTTTTTGGTAGAGTTACACCAGCAAAAACTGGAGTAATGTGATGTTGAATCAGCCCCAAGGAATCTAGTGCAAAGTGTTTCAGACTAATGTATTTATTTATCATGGAAAATATGCTCATTCTCAACCCACTGAAGACTGCAGTTGTATATCTCATGTTCCTGTGGCCTTACATCAGCGTGTATCATATAGCAGAGTTACTATTAGGAGTCGCTATTTCTCTCCCATTGGAGATCAGGGTACAGTTTTCTCCCTCCCTGTTAACAAATTTCCCTTTCCCTACCTCAGCTGTCACAGAAGTGTAGGAAAGTAGCATTTTGAGTTAATCCTGTGGCAGGAGTAGGCAAGGGGGTGGGAATGAAATTCAGTATCAGAGTAGCAATTTGAAATATCTGATTCACCCAGTTACCTTGAAAAATCTGTGTACAGCTCATAAGTAAGCAGAGTTGGCTTTTTGCATTATATTAGAGTGATATTATTGAGGGTAGTTTCTATTGCTGTCTAATGAAAACATTTGTAGCCATTTTTCTACCAGTTCCATCCATCTTATATACAGAGCATTCAGCAGGCTGTGACATATTGAGCTGTTTTGTTATTTTCAGGTGGTCCCCTAATCACAAATAGATTTTAAGCTATTTGGACGAAGCCATTTTTGAGATACCTGGGTTTGACTCTGGATTAATAAAATAGAATTGGTGTTTCTTCTATCAAATTTAATTGTGTGCACTGTTGATCCTGGAATTTATTTTAAGTTCTTTTAAGTTTCTTTTGAAATGCCCTGTATTAATTTTTATGATATACAATATCAAAATGATGGACTAGATATGTCTCTGAATTAATTTGTCCCATTAGTATGTAACATCTATGTAACTATATATTATGTTAAATGAAAAAAAATACCTTTAGTGCAATGTTATAGTTGTGAAATTGACTTCAAATGTCAGAAAATTACAGAAGTGAAAGTTATCTCAAAATTAACTTAACCAGATGGCACATCTGATATTTTTATGCTATCGTCGGTGATCCCTCGAGGTCCAGGATGATCTCTCTCACAGGTTTTATTTTTCATGGGTCCTTTGGTGACTGAGGAGTCCAATTCTTGAGTCACAGGCTCGTTGGCAAACATTGCAGGTGGTGTTGGAAGACAGGGTAGGGCCACGATTGCTGTGTGACAGTTATCTTTCCTTTCTTTTCTGGCATTTTTCTGCAACCAGGGCAAGGCAATTTTCTTCAAAAGTGGACGTTCCCTCTCTGACAAGCCTTCACCAGTTATCCCTATCCTGGGCTGCTGTCTCCCAATGTGTGGTGTCGATGCCACACCTCTTGATGTTTATCTTGAGGGAGTCTTTAAAGCGTTTCTTTTGGCCTCCCAATTTCCTTCCTCCTTTGGTGAGTTGGGCATACAGCAGTTGTTTTGGTAAGCATACATCAGACATGCACACAGTGCCTGCTCCACCTTCAGCTGGTGCTGGATAATCAGGGCCTCAACACTGAAGATGGCCTCTGTGAGGACACTGACATTAGTGTGATGATCCTCCACTTTATGTTGAGGATCTTCCAAAGAAAGTGCTGGTGCTGGTGTTCCAAGTTTTTCAGGTGTTTTCTGTAGGTCAGCCAAGTTTCACAGCCGTGCAGGAGAGTTGGGATTACAACTGCTTTATAAACTAAAAGTCTAGAGTGCGTTCTGATGTTGTGATTGTTGAACACCCGGCGAGACAGCCTGCCAAAGGCAAGGCTGGCACAGTGAATTCTGTGCTGAACCTTGACATCTATTCTGCCCTCTGTGAGAGATGGCTGCCAAGATAGGCAAAGTGTTCTACATTGTCCAGTTCTTCTTTGTCGATGTAGATCTTCCTTGCTGAGTCTGATGATTGACCAGGGACTGGCTGGTGGAGAACTTTTGTTTTGCTGATGTTCAGAATTAGCCCTAGGCTTTTGTAAGCTTTCGCAAAGCAATTAAGGGCTGTTTGTAAATCCTCCTTTGAGTGTGCAACTACAGCACAATCATCTGTGTACTGGACTTTGTTTATTGTTGCCGATATTACTTTAGTTCTGGCATGGAGACGAGAAAGGTTGAAGAGGTTGCCATCAGTCCGATATTGGATTCCAATGCCCTGTGGTAGACGGTCTTTGGTTAATGTTTTCATAGCTGCTTAGAAAATGGAGAAAAGGGTGGGTGCCAGGACACAGCCTTGTTTTACGCCAGTTTGGATGACAAAGGGCTCAGAGGTAGAACCACTGCACAGGATGAAGGCAGGCAGTCTGGTCATGGAGGAGTCTTGCAATGGTGATAAATATTCTTGGACAGCCAAACTTTGACATGCTTTTCCACAGAGCCTCACGGTTGACAGAATCGAAGGCTTTGGTCAGATTGATAAAGGCCATATTTAAAGGCTCCTGGTGTTGTTCAGTTGTGCCTCGTGATGGTGTGAAGCCACACTGGGACTCTGGAAGTACTCCCTCTGCTAGAGGGAGCAGGCGATTCAATAAGATTTTAGCAAGAATCTTCCCAGTGATGGAGAGAAGGGCAATGCCTTGATAGTTGCCACAGTCGGCTCTGTCTCCCTTTTTAAAATGGTGACGATGTTAGCGTTACGTAACTCAGCAGGGGTTTCTTCAGTGCACCAGATTTTGAGGAGCAGCAAGTGAAGCTTGTTCGTTACTGTTTCTCCCTCCACTCTCAGTACCTCAGCTGGTATGCCATCAAGACCTGGTGCTTTATTGTTCTTCATTTGTTTAATTGCTTTCCAGACCGCCTCAGGTGTTGGTGGGTTGGCAAGAGTTTCTCAGATTGGGTTTTGAGGGATGGAGTCGATGGTGTCATCAGTAACAGTTGATTCTCTATTTAGAAGCTTTTGGTAGTTTTCCTTCCAGCACTCTTTGATGGATTCGTTACCTTTAAGAAGGGAACTACCATCTTCGGATTTCAGAGGTGTGAGACCACATGAGCTTAGTCCGTACAGGATCTTTGTCTCACAAAAAAAGCTCCGTATATCATGTCTGTCAGCGAATGTCTCGATTTCTTTTGTTTTGTCCTCCCACCATTTATTTTTGATTTCTTGGATCCTCCTTTGAAGTTCAGCTTTGAGCTGATAGAGCTGTGCTTCTGACTGTATAGTGGTTGGTTTTGCCAGTCACAGAAAGCTTTTCTCTTCTGGTTTGAAATGGCTGTAATCTCAGTGTTGTTGTCAAACCAGTCCTGATGGCGGCGGGTAGCAAGGCCAATGCATTTCTTGCAAACCTCATGAAGGGTCTGTTTTAGGGCTTCCCAGTCGTCTTTGACACATGTGTTGTCATTTCCAGGTGTGCATATGGCCAGTTTTCCACTGAGGAGTGTTTGGAAGTTCTCTTGATGCACTGGGGATTGAAGTCTTTGGATGTTGTATTGCCATCTGTATGATTTGGATTGCTTTCTATGTTTCCCTGCAATCCTGATGGACATGACTTACCTCACCAGGCAGTGGTCAGTTCATCAGTCGTCGGTTTCTCTCATGATACGGGTGATTTGGACATCTTAGATCCTGTGTTCTTACAATGACATGATCTAGAAGTTGCCACTGTTTTGAGTGGGAGTGTTGCCTAGTTGTTTTGTACTTGTTGCTTTGTCTGAAGATTGTATTTGTGATCACATGGTTGTGCTCTGCACATTTGCTGAGTAGAAGGATGCCATTGGAATTGGTCTTACCCACTCCTTCCTTCCCAATGGTGCTATTCCATACGTTAGAATCTCAGCCAACTCTTGCGTTAAAGTCCCTAAAAGGATTATTTTATCTATTTTTGGAATGGATGACAAAATTTTATCAAGGTCAGTGTAGAAGGATTCTTTCTGTTCTTCTTCAGCATCAAGAATTGGTGCATATGCATTGATAATAGTGTCAAATGACTTATTGACCAATTGGATGCGGAGGATCATAAGATGCTCATTGATGTCAACGGGGAGATCAGTCAAACGGTTGACTTGAAGGCTCTTGATCGCAAAGCCAATGCCGGGTATTCGCCTGTCGCTTGCTGGTTTTCCTTTCCAGAAGAAAGTGTAACCGCCGCCTTCTTCCCTCAAGTGGCCTTCATCTGTACGTCTTGTTTCGTACAGAGCAGCAATGTTGATGTTGTACCTCGAGAGTTCTCGGGCAACAATTGCTGTTCTGTGTTTGCGTCTTTCACTTCGTGATTCGTCTAGTAGGGTATGGACATTCCAAGCCACAAGAAACATTTTTGTTTTTCCACTGCATTGGGAAAATGCAGTTCCTTTGGACACAGTTATCCAGTCAGGTATGGTGGGAGAGCCTGTGTTTGGGGCACCTTTCTAGCCACTTCTCCATATGTGGTGAGCAGAGGGGTTCCTAAAATGGCCTGCTCAGTCATGACCTCTGCTGCTGAAAATGCCCCAGAACCCAGTCCAGAGGCACATGACAACTATCTTGCAGTCACTGCCTGCATATGGGTCTGTGACAAGAGACTGCTGGTGATCTTCAGCTATCCCCATTGCCACTTGCCCATCACCTCAGGATTTTTATGGGGAGGGGGAGGGGAAGGGAAAGTTCTTCCTGTGAAAGAAGCCTGTGTATGAGTAGTTTAATGTGGGGGAGCTGCTGCGCACCAGCAGCCACACAAATCTTGGCGGAATAGGCACCTGTGTCTGATGGCAAGGAGGTCCAAGACAACTGGGGAGGTCTCCTCCATTGCAGCCTTCGTCTGCCCTCACAGCCGTTGAAAGGTGATCCTGCTTCATCCGGCTGTTCTGCCATTGAGGTCCTTTACTGGGTTGTGTTGTGCTGGGCTGCACTTTTGGTACCTCGCCTTCGACCTTACCGCCATGGGTGACCTTACGAGGAGTACAGGACTCCAGACTCATCGCTCATAGGGTTTTAAGTATACGCAAGCTTCTCCACCACGTTCAAGTGGTGGCCCGAGGAGAAGTTTATGCTATACGTTAATAACAAAGGATACAGTTTTGCTAATTCTAATTATATGGAAGTCATGGTTGCTGCTTGCAGTACCAAGATATCCCTGTGAGATCTGGAAGGGGCAGGGCCTATACCCTGTATAAACCAATAGGAAATGACCACACTTGCAGAACAAAGAAATAGTAAGGGAGGAATTGTGATTCAGAGGTACCTCTCTCAATCACAGAGCCTCTTGAGACTACTAGAGTAGTTTCAGAGTAGCAGCCGTGTTAGTCTGTATTCGCAAAAAGAAAAGGAGTGCTTGTGGCACCTTAGAGACGAACAAATTTATTTGAACATAAGCTTTCATCAGCTACAGCTCACTTCATCCTTTTCTTTTTACTAGAGTAGTGCAGTTTATGCATCACCCCTTGCTCAGAGCTGTGCCTACAGTCACAGACAGCCCTGGTTAACAGGCCATTTAAGTTCCTTACTGTAGACCTATTCATCTTGAAGTAAAACTTCTAAGTTCCTTGAACCACCTACCTAGCTTCACACTGGCATACAGTGTGTATGTGTTTAAGTGTGGAGCTGTAGATTTAATGACATTTTTCTACTATGCATGCTCAGTACTGGAGCTGACCAGATTATTTACAGTAAATAGTCTCAAATTTATTCATTACTCATAATTCTTCCTGAACTGCCCTGCTGAATAATCTTGGTCTACAGATTATTCAAATATTTAACATACAATATCACAATAGAAGATACTGTTTGCGCATCACACTGTAACTTATGCTATTTACAGAACTAACAAAGATGTCCTGGATTTTGAAGTGTATATTCAATCATATTAGTAAAATTCAATTTGTGCTGAATTTAATTAGTTACATAGGTCACCTATTCTGGGAACAGAAGGAATGCCAGGTAATTTATACAGGTAACCTACATAGGGTAAATTGTGATTTTTTTTCTATTTGAATGTATAATGTAAATATTCACAGAAAGTAAAGATGAAGGATTGCAGAAAATATCAAATCAGAATTTACTTTCTACCTCAAATTGGTAGCTGCAGATGCTCCCCCCCCACCCCACTACTTACTCATCTCCACTCTGTGTGCAAGTTTCAATTCAAGTTTTTCAATCAAAGTCACTTTTTCTAAATAAGCAAAAAGGACTAGTTTCAAACTTAGCTGTAGCTTTATCTACTTTTTTCCTTTGGAGGGGGAGGAAGGGGGAAGTCTGGACTCAAAAATGACTGCAGAGATCTTGTTCAGACTTTCCAGAAGAATTCATCTGCAGGTAGAGACCAAGGATGGAAAATTTCAGGCCCAAATGTGAATTTTTCAGAAAGTATGTGAAAATGTGAGATTATAATTGAAGCTGTTTTGCAACCTAAAATATAGTGAGCTCTAGCAGAGACCTGCTGTAGTCACATCATAGTTCCACGAGCATGTGTATCATCTACATTATATGATATACTAATCACTATTCAGTATTCAAGATTAAATATATGTAGTGGTATTTTGGCATGCTTGTATATCTGTCATTGGAATATACATCATTTTGTAAACCTAGAACCGAAAAGAAAATGTTTAATTAAAACAAGTTAATACGATACATTGAAAGGATATCATGCTAATAAGCAGTGAGATAAAATGCAGTGATCATTCATTTTTACATTTTTGGTTTTGTTTAAGTAGAAGTAACACTCACTAGAACCCTTTTCTTAACAGGTGGTTTGTTTTGGATGCAGAAACAAGAGACCTGGTTTCAATACACACTGATGGTAATGAACAGCTTTCAGTGATGCGCTACTCAGTAGGTAGGCAAACTTCCTGTGTATTCTGGGCACTTCACTGTAATTGCATGTTTTAATTCCAATAAAATAGGTGTTTTTCCTGCACTTCTCTGGAGCTGTTAAGCTATTAACGTGTCACAGTCATCAAATTACCCTCCAATATTAGGGAACTGCAGAGCTTTTAAAAAATTGCTTGAGATCATAAACAAAATATATGTGTAAATTAACAATTATAGCTTCATTTGCATTTTGCCTGCACTGGAATTCAGTTTTATATTTGCCCTTCTATCTCTGCAAACATCGCTGTTGCCTAACACGGCACCCTATTGTAGGTGTTTGTGATGTGATGTCATCATTTATTTCAGGGGAATTCAGTAACTCTAAACTGAATGACAGGTTTCAGAGTAGCAGCCGTGTTAGTCTGTATTCGCAAAAAGAAAAGGAGTACTTGTGGTACCTTAGAGACTAACAAATTTATTTGAGCATAAGCTTTCGTGAGCTACAGCTCACTTAAGCTGTAGCTCACGAAAGCTTATGCTCAAATAAATTTGTTAGTCTCTAAGGTGCCACAAGTACTACTTTTCTTTTTTCTAAACTGAATGTAAAGGTAAGGTAAATGAAGCAAGGAGAACTTGATTTTAAATATATTTGTAACTTTTTAAGTGAGCCTGAATATTCTTTGAATGTTTTTAAGATCTTAAACAGTTTTTATTTTATTTATTATTCACTTAAGTTTTAAAATGTATTAGTACAAAAACAATAAAGTTAAATTTAGGTCTCTCTCTCTCTCTCTCTCTCTCAAACTAAAGGCCATTTGCTATTAATTATTTGTGTAGAGATTACGTGGAAAGGTATCCTCTTACTGAATAAAATCCAAGGTCATCTTATGAGAGTCTGACAAACAGGCAGTAGTTGAACCTCTCTTCTGACTGGATGGAAGAGAAGTCTGGCAAGCCTGTTTCATGTTTGCTGTTGCATAACATGCCAGGTAAATTGGGCAAAACTTACCTTTACTGCTGCCCTATTTACCAACAACAGCATTTCATTTCAGAGCACTCACATTCATTGGTGCTACAGAAGGGTTTGATCATGTTCCCAGGCAGTGAAATGGTTAATAGTACCATGGACTTTTATTGTTATTAGAAAACATCTTGTAATGTTTAAATACTGTGCAACAGTGACTTTGTTGAAGATGTTGTGAAGTTAGTCTTTGATTAGCATTGGTTCATGTGTAATAACTTTACATTATAAAAAAAATAAACTGTTCTTTGGAGATAATCTCCAGTGACTCTCAAAACTGAGAACTTTAGGGACTGCATGTTGTCAGCCGTTATCGGAAGTCCAGTGCAAATCTGAGGATACATTAGCTAGCCTAGTTGCCTGTCCAATGATAACCCTGTTTATCCAAGACATAGTGGGAAGCAAACTCACTTACCCTATAATCACAATCACCATGAAAATAGGGGAAAAATAGGAGACCAGTTGGAAAGCAGTATAATTAGTTACATGCCCTTGGGTACTAGCTCATTCAGAATTGTATGATTGATAATAATGCATTGGTATTAAATATGAAATCATTCCAGTTCAGAAAACAGTATGTTAACATTATTATACTATTTTTTAAACTTCTATTGTAGATGGCACCTTACTTGCAGTAGGATCCCATGACAACTTTATTTACCTCTACATAGTGACAGAAAATGGAAGGAAGTATAGCAGATATGGAAAGTGCACTGTAAGTTCTTATACAGCTGTGTTTTAATGATAACCATACCTTTTGGTAACAATGACAGGTTTCAGAGTAGCAGCCTTGTTAGTCTGTATTCGCAAAAAGAAAAGGAGTACCCGTGGCACCTTAGAGACTAACAAATTTATTAGAGCATAAGCTTTCGTGAGCTACAGCTCACTTCATCGGTTGCATCCGATGAAGTGAGCTGTAGCTCACGAAAGCTTATGCTCTAATAAATTTGTTAGTCTCTAAGGTGCCACGGGTACTCCTTTTCTTTTTGGTAACAATGTTTCACTTTTTTTTAGTGTTGGATCCATCTCTATAGATTAACAATAGTGATAATATCCTTTTTATTTTTGGCAATCAATATCTTTCACTGGTTTTAAATATAAATATGCTTTGTAGCAAGAAATTATTAGCAAAATGAGGTGAAGCCCATTGCCTATAGTATCAGTTGCTTTTTAGACATTATTATTTTTTCATTATTTTTTCTTTCAACTCAGAAGCTATCCATCTGATGCAAAAGCTATCTTGTGTTTATACAAAGAATGTCCTTCTTGGAGGTGTTGGAAGTTCAGCATTTGTTTATTTTCTACTGATATAGTGTCCCTGCCCTTTTATAAATCTCCTTGGCATGTCTTTGAGCAACATTATTAGATAATGTAGTTAATGAGTTGCATTATTTCATAAAAATGCTATCAGTCTGATGATAAAGACCAGCTTTCAAGCATACAATAACAGTGCATTGATAATATATAACTAAACATAAAATAGTATCTGTCTAGGATCAGGAGAATCAATTTGGAGATCTCTAACTATTATTACTATTATAACATTTTAAAACAGGGAACTGTTATGATCTAGGGATGAAATTCTAACCTGGTGTAGACAAGTATAATTCCAGTGTAATTCCATTCATGGCATTGTATCTCCCAAAACCTAGTCTGAATTTGTCCTTCAGTGCTGAATAGCCACCCACCATTTACAGACCCACGCAGTACAAAAGCAAAATATTGTGAGAAAAGACTGATCCTTAAATTTGGTATATCCTTGTTCTTCAAGTAGATGCAGCCATGTATTCTGCTTCCTTCCTGCTTATGCGTGTGCACACCTAGTGCACTGGAAACAGAGTTCTTTGCTTAACAGTACCCAGAAAAGCAGCGCTCGTACCCTGTGGCCCTAGACCCTCCCCGGCCATATAAGGGTGGTGCCACCCCAATTCCCTCAGTTCCTTCTCACCTCCCATGGCTAGAATAGATGATCTGTGTGGTGTTTCTCACCTCATGCTTTGAGCCTCAGTTCCTGAGAGAATTATCTTGTATATAGTAGTTAATAATACCTTAGGTTAAGTTTAAAGTTAGTTTAGTATTTAGTTTAGAGTAGTTGGCTGCCCTGTGTGATGCCCTCACCAGGGTTCAAGCATTGTCTGTCATGTGTGGAGAGGCCATCCCAACAGTGATCCCCACATGAGGTGCTTGTTTTGCCCTGGTGAAGGACATATTAAAGAGCAGTGTCCCATCTGCAGGTTATTCGCTAAGAGGAGTCAGGTGGCAAGAGACTGGCGGCTGAAGTAGCACCTAGTGGAGCAGGCCATGAGGCCCACTTCAGCCCCAAGGTGCTTCTCTGATCAGCAGTTGCCTTCAGCTCTGGCAAATGATGCCACTCCGTGCTCGGGCTCTGCCATTTCCCTCAAGAGGAAGAGGTGTCATTTCCCCCTTCCCTGGGAAGAGGTTCCACACAATGAATCTGGACCATTCCAGGACTTGGGGAGAGGGCTTCTAGGTGATACCACAACTAAAATAATAAATAAAACCTTTTTAAATATTTAAAGTTAAAATAACAAGGATACAGTCCATATTTTAGACATATTTGCAACATTTTATGGATTTTTAATAAGCTGTATATTTTGTTTTACGAGTATAAGACAGCTTCTCAAACTGCTACATCAATTTGAAATATTTGTTTCAGATTTGGGGGATGAGAAAAAATTATCCCTGGGATAAGACTATATGCCTAATTAATGCCCAAAATAAATGTGCCAGGTAGGGTTTTTTATTGAAATATTATATTTGTAGTGGAAAAACTGAGCAAATCTTAATGGGTATTAGCATGCCCTGCAGTAATATACACTGCGTCTTTTCTGAGATGTGGTGTTACTAACAAGGGATGTTCAGCTGAGATAGAATATGTATTTCTAACCATCTGGATTATAGGAAGCACAAGAAGTATAGGGACTTGTTACACAGTCAGTGAGTGGTATATCCCAGACTATAAAAGAATGTCCTCCACTCTTCCCTCTAAGTTGTGCGCGTGTGTGCGCGTGCACACAGATCCTAAACCCCAAGCACACGGTGAAACACTGCGCGCACAAAAATTTGTACAGAAGCACAATTTGCACAGAAGAAATTTTTGGCACACACGGACTGTCAAATATTAGAGGGAACATTGATGTCCTCCCAGTTCTCTGCTCTAATCAGCAGACAACACTCTATTAGCCACAAGTTTCAGCTGTTGAAGCAAATGTATATACAGTATCTTTTAGCCCCTTGTGAAGAAATTTTAAATGGGGGGGGAAGGGAGAGAAATTGTCTGCTATTAATCTATTTTTCTTTGAAAAAAGACTGAGATTCTTTAATGTTATAATCTTATTCGGTTTCACTTTCTTTTGAATAAGTACAAGAACACGCAAAGCTTAATCCTTTCTTGGGGAAAACAGAAGTCAGTCGATGTTGCTGTATGGTCACTGTTGTATTTATAATTCAGCATCCATTATGGCTCTCTGTTATCTTCCAAATTGCCCAAGGGCATGTGTGGGTGTGGGTGTGTTCACATACATGTACAGAGAAAAGATCTCTTAACAAAATCTTTTCTAGTTCACCTTTTGAGATGGATAAATGACTGGATAATATTGCCTATTAGATATTCAGGTCAGCTTGGGGAAGAGAGAAGTCTTGCTACTAGATAGTTGCTGCTCTCTCCCTCTTCATGTCACTTGTAGTTTTCCACGTTAAGAACCTCGGATTTCTTTCTGCTATGCTATTTCATGTTTAGCATGTTATTTGACCGTGTTTCAGCTGCATAACTTCTGCAGCCTGCACCCTTATTTATTCCGCAGTCATTTTTCAACAGCAGCACATGATCTTGTAAATACAAAGCTCAGTTCCCTCTTAGCAGGGCTTCTATGCCTCTTTCGGCTTGTGCAGAATGCAGCAGCACATTGGCTTACTGGACTGAGCAACCATCCTATGATCATATTACACGCATCCTTTATTCCTCTACGCTGGCTGCCAGCAAAGGGGTGGATTGATATTAAGCTGGTATTTAACAGGGAGGGATCTGGTTATGTTCAAGACTTTGAACACCTTCCTGGCTAGTATGTGTCCTCTGGCACCAACTTTTTTTTTTTTTTTTTTTTTTTTTTTTGCGGAAGGGTGTGGTGGGGTGTTTCATACCATAGCCTGGCAGGTGATTCCCCAGGTTATATAAGTAATTCCTTTTGGCAATCAACCACCATTCATTTCTTCTAGCTGGTAATCATTGTTTAAATCCATCCAGAAGTGTTTTTATATTTGAACTAGGGCTGTCAATTAATCGCAGTTAACTTGCGCCATTAACTCAAAAAAGTAATTGCGATTAATCGCACTTCTAAGAATAGAATAACAATTGAAGTTTATTTAATATTTTTGGATTTTTTTCTCCATTTTCAATATGATTTCAATTACAACGCAGATACAAAGTGCACAGTGCACACTTTATATTATTATTTGTGATTACAAATATATTCACTGTAAAAATGATAAACAAAAGAATAGTATTTTTCAGTTCACCTCATACAAGTACTGAAGAGCAACTCTTTTTCATGAAAATGTAACTTAGAAATGCAGATTTTTTTTGGTTACATAACTGCACTCAAAAATGAAACGGTGTAAAACTTTAGAGCCTACAGGTCCACTCAGTCCTACTTCTTATTCTGCCAATCACTAAGACAAACAAGTTTGTTTACATAGACGGGAGATACTGCTGCCTGCTTCTTATTTACAATGTCACCTGAAAGTGAGAATAGGTGTTCGCATGGCACTTTTGTAGCTAGCGTTGCAAGGTATTTACATGCCAGATATGCTAAACATTTTATGCCCCTTCATGCTTTGGCCACCATTCCATAGGACATGCTTCCATGCTCCATGATGCTCGTTAAAAAAAATAATGCATCAATTAAATTTGTGACTGTACTCCTTGTTGGGAGAATTGTATGTCCCCTGCTCTGTTTTACCTGCATTCTGCATATATTTCGTGTTATAGCAGTCTTGGATGATGACCCAGCACATGTTCGTTTTAAGAACACTTTCACAGCAAATTTGACAAAACGCAAAGGTACCAATGTTAGAGTTCTAAAAATAGCTACAGCACTTGACCCTAGGTTTAAGAATCTGTAGTGCTGTCCAAAATCTGAGAGGGACGAGGGGTGGAGCATTCTTTAGAAGTCTTAAAAGAGCAACACCCTGATGCAGAAACTACAGAACCCAAACCACCAAAAAAGAAAATCAACCTTCTGCTGGTGATATCTGACTTAGATGATGAAAATGAACATGCGTCAGTCAGTACTGCTTTGGATCATTATCAAGAGACCCCGTCATCAGCATGGAAGCATGTCCTCTGGAATGGTGGTTGAAGCATGAAGGGACATATGAATCTTTAGCGCATCTGGCACATAAATATCTTGCAATGCCAGCTACAACAGTGCTATGTGAACGTCTGTTCTCACTTTCAGGTGACATTGTAAACAAGAAGCAGTCAGCATTAACTCCTGCAAATTGTAACCAACCTTGTTTGTCTGAGTGATTGGCTAACCAAGAATTAGAACGGAGTGGACTTGTAGGCTCTAAAGCAGGGGTGGCCAACCTGAGCCTGAGAAGGAGCCAGAATTTACCAATGTACATTGCCAAAGAGCCATAGTAATACGTCAGCAGCTCCCCCACCCTGCTCCCAGCGCCTTCCACCCACCAACAGCCCCACCTATCAGAGCCTCATGCTCCCTCCTCATACCTCCTGTTTTATGGTGTGCAGGAGGCTCTGGGAGGGAGGGGGGAGGAGTAAAGGAGGGGGGAACACTGTAGGAGCCAGGGGTTGAGCAGTGAGCACCCCCCCAGCACATTGGAAAGTTGGCGCCTGTAGCTGCAGCCCCGGAGTTGGTACCTATACAAGGAGATGCATATTAACTTCTGAAGAGCCGCATGTGGCTCCAGAGTCACAAGTTCGCCACCCCTGCTCTAAAGTTTTACATTGTTTTATTTTTGAATGCAGGTTCTGGGTCCAATTTTGTTCAATAGCTTCATCAATGATTTAGATAATGGCATAGAGAGTACACTTATAGTTTGTAGATGATACCAAGCTGGGAGGGGTTGCAAGTGCTTTGGAGGATAGGATAAAAATTCAAAATGATCTGGACAAGCTGGAGAAATGGTCTGAAGTATATAGGATGAAATTAAAAAAGGACAAATGCAAAGAACTCCATTTAGGAAGGACCAATCAATTGCACACATACAAAATGGGAAATGACTGCCTAGGAATGAGTACGGCAGAAAGGGATCTGGGGGTCATAGTGGACCACAAGCTAAATATGAGTCAATAGCATAACACTGTTGCAAAAAAAGCGAACATCAGTCTGGGATGTATTAGCAGGAGTGTTGTAAGCAAGACCCAAGAAGTAATTATTCCACTCTACTCTGCACTGATTAGGTCTCAACTGGAGTATTGTGTCCAGTTCTGGGTGCCACATTTCAAGAAAGATGTGGACAAATTAGAGAAATTCCAGAGAACAGCAACCAAAATGATTAAAGATCTAGAAAACATGATCTATGAGAGAAGATTGAAAAAATTGGGTTTGTTTAATTTGGAGAAGAGAAGACTGAGAGGGGACATAACAGTTTTAAAGTACATAAAAGTTTGTTAGAGGGAAGAGGGGAAAAAATTGTTCTCCTTAACTTCTAAAGATAGGACAAGAAACAATGGGCTTAAATTGAAGCAAGGACAGTTTAGGTTGTACATTAGGAAAAACATCCTAACAGTCAGGGTGGTTAAGCACTGAATAAATTGCCTAGGGAGGTTGTGGAATCTCCATCATTGGAAATTTTTAAGAACAGGTTAAACAAACACCTGTCGGGGTGGTCTAGATAATATTTAGTCCTGCCATGAGTGCAGGGGACTGGAGTCAATGACCTGTCAAGGTCCCTTTCCGTCCTATGTAGAACCAAATCATCTCTGAATCACCTGACAGCATCCTAATTAAGCAATATTTCTATCCCAGCTATACATTGCAGCTAATATCATTCGGATCTCTGTCCATTAAAATTGGCTAGTTAATTGCTGCAGAAAATCATGGGGCTGGATTATACACTCCTTATTTCTCAGAAGTCTCATTTTACCGAGTCTTAAGTCATGGGAAGAGCACCTAGATATTATGGAGATGGGCAACTCATAACAGTTTGTAATAATAATGTGAATGACTATCATTAATCTTAGATGTCCTAATAAAATGAGGTACAGTAGGTGTATTTAAAATGTTCCTTACACATCTAGAAATATAGAAAAGATTTTCATGATATTCCCTATACTTAAAATGGGGAATATCTCCAGAGTTGGAAGGAACTTTTTAAGTGTGCTCAGGGTATACTATAGCATGATTTAATTATTATTCATCATTATCTGTCACTTATTCATTCAGGGTCACAAACATCTTGATTTTTACTGTTGCTTCAAGAAGGGCAACTTGCAGTCTGAGCTGTGGACATTGTGATCTGTGGATTATGAATTTACCACCCGAGTCCATTGAGGCAGATAAACATTAGCAGTGAAAGGGGAGGCTTCTGTCCAGCCAGATATTTTCAATAGCAGTTATAAGTGCACAGTGTGTAAAAGGAAGTGTGCCTCTCTGTGGTAGCTGTTGAAGGAAGATTTTTATTGGAATATAAATTGTGCTGTTTAAAATATTATGACAGCGTTTTATGTTTAGATTCATTCTGTCACGGTTGCTTGCTTCAAGGGATTTTCCGGCACAGAGTCCTCTTGCCAATAGCTTTGTTCACCCCTCCCACCACCCCAAGGAATTTTAACAGCTGCCAAAGTTCTGGCAGGATTTAGTAAACGGCTGTCCAATTTTTTTTTCCATGTGGAGTTAGTTTGCAACTTTTAAGGATTTGAAAAGAGGAAAAAACCCCCTGTCTCATTTGTGTTTAATTTTTTCAGTGTATTGTAGTTTTCATAAAGTATATGAAGTATCCTTCTCTCAACTACAGTATAGATCTGTCAATCAACAATAAATGTATAACTTCAAAGGCCCATGACTAATCTTAAAGTAAATAATATCATCAGGACTAGTCATTTTCTTAAATGTAGCAAGTCCTCTAGGGGATGCTGTGGCAGGTCGGAGAGCAGAATGATAAATGTATCTTTATATACATGCTGTATAATTTTGCAAGAAAACTCAGCAGCCATCACTGATATTATGTAAGAACTTCAATGGATACATTGTGTGGCTGCTAAGAAGAGGGCTCACTGGAAGGGACCATGCGCCAGGTCCTGAGTCACATAGGAACACACATCTGCAGAGGGAGATGGGGCAGAGAGACTGTCCTCAATGCCATGCACTAGACCAGAGGATGAATGGAGGTGGGGAGGCCATCTCTGGTGATATGGGGGAGGTTCATTAAGGAAAGGAGAGGGAAGAAGAGTGGAAGACTATGCAAATAGGGGAGGGAAACAGGAGCCAAGTTTACTCATCTTTGGTCTGTAAGGATAGTTTAACTTTGTCCTTAACTTTCAAGGTGTTAGGAACCTGTTCAAAATTACAGACTCCATTATATGGACTAAGGCCCTGATATCTTTTGGATTTTTTCAGAAATGTTAAGTAGATATACTCCCTAGAGATACATTTACAGATGGTAATATATATGAAATTAATAAAGCCATCACCACATTCTCTCTCCACAAGTGTAAGGTCATTCATGAATACCGAGAACCTGCTCCAATGAATTTTGACATGGACTTAATAAGAACAGGATCAGGCCTAAGGGTCTTTAACATAAAGGTTACCATGGATGTGGGTTATCAGTTACCTGATGACCTTGTGTACACAGGGAAGAGTGACTTTGTGTTTGGCACTACTTGAATATGCACATGCTGTAGGGCAAATAGCGGGGATTAATGACGGATCTATAAGGTTCTGCTCATAATGCTAGCTATTGATCCATCAACCTGCATGTGGCTGTTTTGCCAAAGTATTCTAAGTACTTAGGAAAGTCGAGGGCTGTAAACTAAATGCTGACACATACATGATTTAAATCAACTTTAACATCTGAAAAAGTAAGATAGTGGATTGGATTCTGTCAGAAGACTGAAACAAAGTGCTCCATTACAAAGCACACACAGCAATGCTGACTGATGTCACAGTTTCATGTTTTACACAAGATTTGGCTAGAGCATATAATTTGGCTAGAGTTACTTTGTTTAAATGCTATGTAAAGAAAGGCTCATTTGAATACAAGATTTGATTTCAGAGTAGCAGCCGTGTTAGTCTGTATTCGCAAAAAGAAAAGGAGTACTTGTGGACCTTAGAGACTAACAAATTTATCTGAGCATAAGCTTTCGTGAGCTACAGCTCACTTCATCGGATGCATTTAATGGAAAATACAGTGGGGAGATTTATATACACACACAGAGAACATGAAACAATGGGTATTACCATACACACTGTAAGGAGAGTGATCACTTAAGATGAGCCATCACCAGCAGGTAAGGAGGGTGGGGGGAAGGAAGAAAACTTTTTGTAGTGATAATCAAGGTGCGCCATTTCCAGCAGTTGACAAGAATGTCTTAGGAACGGGGGGGGGGGGGGGGGGTGGGGGGGGCGGAGGGAGAATAGTTTAACTTGTGTATGACCCATCCAGTCCCAGTCTCTATTTAAGTCTAAGTTAATTGTATCCAGTTTGCAAATTAATTCCAATTCAGCAGTCTCTCGTTGGAGTCTGTTTTTGAAGCTTTTTTGTGAAGGATAGCCACTCTTAGGTCTGTGATCGAGTGACCAGAGAGATTGAAGTGTTCTCCAACTGGTTTGTGAATGTTATAATTCTTGACGTCTGATTTGTGTCCATTCATTCTTTTAGGTAGAGACTGTCCAGTTTGGCCAATGTACATGGCAGAGGGGCATTGCTGCACATGATGGATATATCACATTGGTAGATGCGCAGGTGAACGAGCCTCTGATAGTGTGGCTGAGTGATTAGGCCCTATGATGGTATCCCCTGAATAGATATGTGGACAGAGTGGCACGGGCTTTGTTGCAAGGGTAGGTTCCTGGGGTAGTGGTTCTGTTGTGTGGTGTGTGGTTGCTGGTGAGTATTTGCTTCAGATGGGGGGCTGTCTGTAAGCAAGGACTGGCCTGTCTCCCAAGATCTGAGAGAGTGATGGGTCGTCCTTCAGGATAGGTTGTAGATCCTTGATGATGCGTTGGAGAGGTTTTAGTTGGGGGCTGAAGGTGATGACTAGTGGCGTTCTGTTATTTTCTTTGTTGGGCCTGTCCTTAGTAGGTGACTTCTGGGTACTCTTCTGGCTCTGTCAATCTGTTTCTTCACTTCAGCAGGTGGGTATTGTAGTTGTAGGTTGATAGAGATCTTGTAGGTGTTTGTCTCTGTCTGACGGGGTGGAGCAAATGTGGTTATATCGTAGAGCTTGGCTGTAGACAATGGATCGAGTGGTATGATCTGGATGAAAGCTAGAGGCATGTAGGTAGGAATAGCGATCAGTAGGTTTCCGATATAGGGTGGTGTTTATGTGACCATCGCTTATTAGCACCGTACATTCACACAAAGATGGACTACAAGCCGTCAGGAACAGTATCCCCGATAATGTCACGGCTAACCTGGTGGCTGAACTTTGTGACTTTGTCCTCGCCCATAACTATTTCACATTTGGGGACAATGTATACCTTCAAATCAGCGGCACTGCGATGGGTACCCGCATGGCCCCACAGTATGCCAACATTTTTATGGCTGACTTAGAACAACGCTTCCTCAGCTCTCATCCCCTAATGCCCTACTCTACTTGCGCTACATTGATGACATCTCATCATCTGGACCCATGGAAAAGAAGCCCTTGAGGAATTCCACCATGATTTCAACAATTTCCATCCCACCATCAACCTCAGCCTGGACCAGTCCCAAGAGATCCACTTCCTGGACACTACGGTGCTAATAAGCGATGGTCACATAAACACCACCCTATATCGGAAACCTACTGACCGCTATTCCTACCTACATGCCTCTAGCTTTCATCCAGATCATACCACTCGATCCATTGTCTACAGCCAAGCTCTACGATATAACCACATTTGCTCCACCCCGTCAGACTGAGACAAACACCTACAAGATCTCTATCATGCATTCCTACAATACCCACCTGCTGAAGTGAAGAAACAGATTGACAGAGCCAGAAGAGTACCCAGAAGTCACCTACTAAGGACAGGCCCAACAAAGAAAATAACAGAACGCCACTAGTCATCACCTTCAGCCCCCAACTAAAACCTCTCCAACGCATCATCAAGGATCTACAACCTATCCTGAAGGACGACCCATCACTTCTCAGATCTTGGGAGACAGGCCAGTCCTTGCTTACAGACAGCCCCCAATCTGAAGCAAATACTCACCAGCAACCACACACCACACAACAGAACCACTAACCCAGGAACCTATCCTTGCAACAAAGCCCGTTGCCAACTCTGTCCACATATCTATTCAGGGGATACCATCATAGGGCCTAATCACATCAGCCACACTATCAGAGGCTCGTTCACCTGCGCATCTACCAATGTGATATATGCCATCATGTGCCAGCAATGCCCCTCTGCCATGTACATTGGCCAAACTGGACAGTCTCTACCTAAAAGAATGAATGGACACAAATCAGACGTCAAGAATTATAACATTCACAAACCAGTTGGAGAACACTTCAATCTCTCTGGTCACTCGATCACAGACCTAAGAGTGGCTATCCTTCAACAAAAAGCTTCAAAAACAGACTCCAACGAGCGACTGCTGAATTGGAATTAATTTGCAAACTGGATACAATTAATTTAGGCTTGAATAGAGACTGGGAATGGATGAGTCATTACACAAAGTAAAACTGTTTCCCCATGTTATTTCTCCCCCCCCACCCCACCCCCCACTGTTCCTCAGATATTCTTGTTAACTGCTGGAATTAGCATACCTTGCTTGTCACCATGAAAGGTTTTCCTCCTTCCCCCCCCCCCCCCCCCCCGCTGCTGGTGATGGCTTATCTTAAGTGATCACTCTCCTTACAGTGTGTATGATAAACCCATTGTTTCATGTTCTCTGTGTGTGTATTAAATCTCTCCTCTGTTTTTTCCACCAAATGCATCCGATGAAGTGAGCTGTAGCTCACGAAAGATTATGCTCTAATAAATTTGTTAGTCTCTAAGGTGCCACAAGTACTCCTTTTCTTTTTGCGAATACAGACTAACACGGCTGCTACTATGAAACTCTCCTTACAGTGTGTATGGCAATACCCATTGTTTCATGTTCTGTGTGTGTGTGTTTGTGTGTGTGTGTATATATAAATCTCCCCACTTTATTTTCCACTGAATGCATCCGATGAAGTGAGCTGTAGCTCACGAAAGCTTATGCTCAAATAAATTTGTTAGTTTCTAAGGTGTCACAAGTACTCCTTTTCTTTTTTTTAAAGATTTCATTTGTAATCTGGTTTGACTAATCTTGTTAACTAATTCTAATGAATACTTTGATATTAACTTGGTTAATTAATTTTGCCGCTATAATATGTAGATGCAGATTTCCAGGGCCAGATTATGATTGGCTAGAACACAGAGATTAATAGGAAGGGGAAGCACGCAAGGAGGCTCCTACCCCATTACCCACCACATCACACTCACAGTTCTTGTGTTCAGAGGATTGCAGGAGCTGTCCCCTTCGTAATTCTGCAAGGGGTGCATATTGCCACAACAATGTAGAGAAAAAGGTGGGGCAATGCCCTCCAGCCCCACCCCTGCCAATGGACAGTCAAACTAGGGGAATATGGTGCAGACACTGGTAGGGTGTAGCTGCAAATGTGGTCTCAGAACTTATCATGGATGATGAAGCTTCCCAGGACTGTGCCCATTGGCGTGGTTAAAACCTTAAAATTAGCCATACAGCCATTGTTCAAAAAGTGCTGTGCCCTGATTCCACAACCTTTCCTCATGTGAGCAATCTTTATTTGTGTAAATAGTCCCATTAGAGTCAATTGGAGGCAGGATTACTTGTGTGACTAAGCATTGTAGGATTAGGCCCTCTTGTGCAGTGTATTTGTAGCTGACTGGTGGCAAGAGCAATCATTACTAGAAAAAGAACAATATTCACAGCAAATTAATCTGATAGCTCATATCCCTGTGTATGTTGTAACTTGAATTTTTCCTGTAAGAGTTTTGCTCAAATTGAAAACCTTTTGTTAAATTATATTTGCTAGTTCAAAGTATTTTCTTAAGGCTACAGTATATATTTATCTTTCTGTAGTTTTTCATATCAACTTGCTGTAGACTTACAATCTAATAAAAATCATACTTGTTCAAAACTAAATACAGCAAAACCAGTGTTAACTGGCAGTCCAAGGAACCACCAATGTCAGTGGCCTAGCAAAAGTAGACTTTTACTAAAGGTTAAACAGAAGTCTACTTGAATCCTTGCAGAGACTTTAAATTGGTCCCTTGAGGAACACAATTGCATGTTAAAGGTTGTATTTAAGTGGAGGTTTCAGTGTAATGTCGCCATGCACAAGAAAAACCTTGTTTTTCAGAAATCAGTTATGATTTCATTCTGCAGTTGGATTTCTTATTATAACTGGATCAGTGTAATAATATAGACGATATGGAGGGATTTAAAATCTGCAGTGCAGTAATCTGAAAATAAAACTGTGCAGGTGTGCTTTTTAAAAAGGTGTTAATTGACTAGGATAGATCAAAACATAAAGCAGGGGTCAGGTGCAGCTTTCTTAGTAAACACAGAGCATACAAATCCTGAGCTCTGTAATCTGCAGCCTTTCAAGATATTACCTCACCCACCTTGTTTTTTTCTGCAGTCATTTAAGAAGTGGTCTGTATTATATGTTATGTTTCTGAGTTTCAGTGTGGATTTCTAACTTACCCAGAGACTGTTCAGAGTTGTGAACCATTTCCAAATAAAAGCTTTTTTTTTTTATTGCAACTTCTGGATTGATTTTCTACCACCTGAACAAATGTAATATTCCTTTTCCTTCCCTTTGTGCTCGCCTGGGGCTGCCTAGAATGAGCTTAAAGGAATATAAAGGGGAATTTTGAGTAGTTTACAGTGCTGTTCCATAAAAATAAGAACTGGTAGCAGAATGTAAGATTATTGGCAAAATTGTATGAGAAGTTAACTTGCTGCAGCTTGGACAGTGTAAAATAAGTGAGCTTCCCGTGAGTCTATGCTGGCTTTTTTGTGGTATTGCATCTGCCTAATTTATAAAAGCAATGTTTATAAGACTTCAAGCTCATTTATTTGTAATCCATTTAATCTTCCTTAAAGGAGAAAAGTAGGAGGCAGCTATTGGAATTCTTTGTTGTTCATCAGAGTGTCAGTGTTCTGTATTGCTAAGGTTTGTGGGCCACATTTCCAAGAGATCCCAGCACCAGTAGCTCCCACTAGGCTGAATTTTCACAAGAGCTCAGCTCCTGGCAGTGCAGTTGAATCAGTGGGTGCTGTACATTTCTGAAAATCCAGCTACTTACTCAAGTGCGTAAACAGGAGCTGAGCTTGTCTAAAAACCCAGTCGCAACTGAGAGTGCTGAGCACTTCTGAAAATCTGCCATTTTCCTCTACCTTTAGTAATGCAAATTCATGCATTTAGTCTCATTGCCCCATCAAAAGACAGTTCAACATGATTTGTTTTTCCTAATTGACTGGTTGTAAGTAGAGCTCTGCTCTGTCGTTTCATGAACTCATACACACTTGAACAACTTGTCTGCTTGGATTAATTTGTACCGTGAAGGGGCAATATTATTACCAAGGAAAAATCCACTTTACTCTGAAACTCTAATAGGTTACGGGAAAGGCACTTTGCCAGATTCATGTTTGTTTAGTCATTGGCAAATGTTTCTCTGTGTAATGAGAATCTTTACAGGAATGCAAATGTTTGCAACAGATCCTGGAAGAAGAACAACTCATTACTACTTCTGATTTTAATTATCCTATGCCTTGTTAATTTTTCAGCCATCACTGGACAAGTTTGTTTTTAAGTTAAAAGTTTCATGTTGGCATTATTGTGTTTTTCTTTAGGGACATTCCAGCTATATTACACACCTTGACTGGTCCCCGGACAACAAGTATATAATGTCAAACTCAGGAGACTATGAATACTATACTGTAAGTATGAAATTAAATTATGTACCGGACAGAAACTTGCCTTAGCAATCATAATACATGGAAGAATGTATGTGGTCAGGGCTGTCTGTGCAAAATGCTTTCTGACAAAGGAACTAATTTGAACTTTTGTAACCTGATATCCTGATATTATTCAGAGCTGTATATTACCGAATGGCACTTCCGAATATAGTTTACTTCTCTACAAGGTCATAAATCAGGATAACAACTTAGAATTTACAGAACAAGTGGCACTAGGTTGTGATGTTGCTCCAAAAGGTTTTGCACTTTGAAAATAGTATGTATACTTTGTCTATTTTGTATCAACAGTGTGATCTATTGAAGTGTGTAAGATTTGAAAGAGAAAAGCTTGAACCAATAACACTATTTATATAGCTGTATAGTAATAGTGTTGGCATACCTTCTGACTTTCTAAATGAATGTGGAATGTGTTCATTTAACTATTAGATGTATCTAGCAACTATGCAGTATCACACCTAAAGCAAGGTGAGCTGGTCAGAGCACAGACATTTTAATCTATTTTAAAAAATAGATTTTCCCACCTATTCTCTTTGGAGGAAGTCATCAGTTTGGAATTGATGGGTTGTGGCTCCTCTTTTTTGTACGTATGAAGAACCACCCCTCAGATATGAAAAATGTCTGCACCTTCACAGGTCTATTCCACCAATTGCAACTCAGCTGTGAGCTGAGAGTTCTGTATCTGAATCTGCCCAAAGTTTCTGTGACTGTAATTATCTGTGCAATGAGGTGAAGGGCTACAATCCATTAATGCCAAACTGCTGAACTGAAAGACAGAATCATTCCCTTTCTGGTTACAAGGTGAAAGGGGATTGAGACTCCCATGGCAAATGGTTCCTCACTACCCAGAATCATGATTTTTAAAGTAAACTTCCTGAATGAGTGATTGACTGCTAATTCTAGCAAGTATCGGTTCTGGCAGCATGGGGTCTGAGATGTTGAAACATTTTATAAAGCACTTAATGAGGGAGCCAAGAAATAGGGGGTGGGAATTAGGTCCCAATTCTGATCTTAGGCCAGTGTAAATTAGAAGTAATGGAAGGTGAAATTGAAGTCGTTGGAGATACACAGGTGTAAAACCGGTGTAAATGAGAAGAGAGTCAGGCTCTTGGGTCCAAAATAAAGCTCAGAAGTACTTGGAATTTGGTGAATGATCTCTCCCACAATGGAGGAATCTAGTGCTGGCCTTGTCATTGGCTTTCCAGAACGATTCAAAAATGGTTTAAAAATTGCACTTAATTAGTTTCTCCAACATTCTTAGTGTCTTCAAGGAACAAAATAGGTGGATCTAATTCATATGCCATTACTGTTAATTCACTTCTTTTAAAGGGGACATTCCAAGTGGCTGTAAACTTATCAGGAATCGTTCGGATTGTAAGGATATAGATTGGACGACATACACTTGTGTGCTAGGGTTTCAAGTGTTTGGTAAGTACCATTTAACTTGCATTTAACTTACTTTTACCCTTCATTTTTTAACCTTTATTATGCTAGATTTTATAATTGGAAATACCTGATTAATGATCATGGTATGGTAATTGGAATGTCAGTACAGAATTGCTTCAGTTACCTCCTGGTAGTATTATTATCAGATACCCCCAACAATACCCTTATGTCTGACGCACCATCCCAGGAGACTGACCGCAATGCTGGTCATGTGATCAATCTTAAGCAGGATGTAGCTCTCTGAAGCTAAATATTCTCCATAGATAATACATATTCATCTTCCATTTAATATTAAAGGTTTGGGATTTTTTTGTTCTACTCACTTTAGACTCTGGAGTTTGGGCCTTGGGCCATAAATTGTTTGTGTTTGAGAGATGGTACTGGGGATGGGAATGGGGAGCAGAGAAAGTACAGTGAAGATCTGAGATGTATACTCTGTACTGTGTAGTCCATGACTCAGAAGGGTGGCTACACCATTTGAGGACACAATCAAAGAAAGAATGTGCCCTCCTGCAAAGGAGGAGTGCTTTAAAAATGAAGCAGATTTTTTAGAACACATCTACAAAAATTTAAAGAACGGACAGTGTTTTGTATGATTTTTATGCCAAAACTCAGGGCTGTTGGCTGACTAATTCAAGTCATTTTCTGCAAAATGGCATTCTGTCAGTCCTAAGTGAGAGCCCTTCTGAGAAGTGTTGAGAGATATTGTTCAACCTGCCAATGTTGTGAACCAAATCATGTGAGCAGGGTGCTAAATGTTTAACATTCACCACTAGCACAAGAGAGCTGCCTCTGGTGTTCACACTTTTCTGAAACATAAAAAGTAGGTAGAAGCAATCAGTAAATTCTTGGGAATGAGAGAAAAGAGCGTGCAAAGCTTTTCTTCTTGGCTAGTGTGAGTTCAGTTTTCAATGCCAATTTATTTGCTGGGAGGAAGAAAATAGAGAAATGTTTTTTCTGAATGCTTACTCTTCATGTAGCCTTTGATGATGACCACATACCCCTTCTGAGAGGATCTCCTTAATACGCAAGTGCTCTAGAAGAGCTACATTTAAGTTGGTGGCTATAGTGATGCTCTTGTACGTCAAATAAGCCGGGCACCTGACAGTTTGGTCTTTATAATTGAAGACCTACAGTCCTTTTCTTTAGAGGTGGACAGTTGAGATATGCTGGAACATCCCTCTGGTGTAGGTGAACAGATACCTACACTGCTGCTTGTTGGTATTTTGATCAGGATTCTGGCTCCTGTTAGCCTGAAAAATTAATGTAAATGTTATACACGCACATGTTTATCCAATCTCTGTTGATGGCATTCAGAGCAGATGGCTGCTTTCTCCTGAAGCTCTGAGTGTGTAAGACTGAATTGATTAACGATATTTGTCTGCAGCTTTGAGTTCCTAACTGTCTTTGCTGTTATGTAGCAAATACTGAAAGAGTGGAAACTGTACCATGAAGGAATGGGTATTGTTAGTGGTTCACAGGAGAGTCATCAGGTAGCAATGAGGAAGTGCAAGGAACCAAGCTTTCAGCATTTTCACAAGAACATAATGTCCTGGTCAGTGAGCAATGAAATATTTAAAGGAGGTAAAAGGATTGAGCCAGGCCTTTACCCTCTGTTATGTTATGATCGGATCTGAGGCACTCCTTTGACATTTTTTTCTACTTTACATTTTGAGTTAATGAAAGATGCCATCTTGCAAGCACTAAAACTACAGCAGCACTACATTTAGCAGCATAGCAGATACAATATGGGCAGCTGTATCAGATTCCCTACTCTTTTTCAGAGATAGAGAGTGGATATAAAGGGACAATGTCTGGAGATGCAAGAGGAATTCTGTTTCCATGCTCAACCAGTCATTCGCTATACTGGTGACATTGCATACAAGAAAGTCAGTTGTGGTTGTACCAGTATCTGAATGATTTGAACACCTCTATTCGCTCTGATTTGGATTTAGACCACCACTCATTCTACTTAGCAGCCATTAGATAGGAGCTAGTGATGACCTGGGCCAAATTCAGTTGAGATGACATGCAGATGAACAGCTCTGTATCTCATTACCAGTGCCCTATGCCATCCAGGCCCTTTCTTTCTCTTGTATTTTAAACTGCATTTCAGTTGTTGGTAATTCTGGTCAGAGTTTCTGATTTTATCTCCATTCCATCCAGATTATTATGCACTTTTACTATTATGTACTAAAGTTTTATTAAACTTAACAGCTCTCAGATTCTTCAGAATTCTAAGGGGTCTTGGGTTCACAATGGAAAGTAAAATCTGAGTGATACTTCTGAATGAAATATCCACCAGTGACTCACTTGTGTGTTTAAAAATAAAGTGAGCACAGCAAATAGCGTGACATCAGTTATTCTGCCAAAAATCATTTGTCATCTTCAAGGTGTAATTGCAAACTTAAAAGTTCCAGGCCCATCATGTTTTAATTTTCTACTGTTGGGCATTCCTGGCCCTTAAAAACATCCAGGACCAATGGCTTAGTCTCAAATTAAAGCATCGTCACCCAGCATGAGACATGAGTTCTATTCCTCGTTCAGCCACTGACTGCTGTGATGCTGGGCAAGTCACTTCACCTCTCAGGGCATGTTTCCTTTGACTTTTCTCTGTTCAGATTGTAAGCTTCTTTAGACATGGATTGTCTCGTGTCTGTTACAGTGCCTAGCATAAAAGGACAATATCTAATAGGGATTACTTATACTGTCAATACAAAATAATAGGAAGTGAGCTGTAGCTCACCAAAGCTTATGCTCAAATAAATGTGTTAGTCTCTAAGGTGCCACAAGTACTCCTTTTCTTTTTGCGAATACAGACTAACACGGCTATTACTCTGAAATATAAACATCACTATTTTTAAAAGTTTTTAAACATTTGATACTTCCTTTTTTTTTTTAACCCTGTCAGCCATGTTGATTGGTTACTCTCATCATACTTTCCTGAAACTTTGAAAGAAAAAATCCTACCAGTTTGTTAAAACAGATTATCTTTTAGTTTAAGACTGCTAATATCAAACTGGTGTATACAATAGAGCCCTCACTCTCATTATAAATTAAGAAGGGGGACATAGTATAGCTCTCTGGTCAACGTCTGTCTAGAATGGCATCTGTAATTTCAGGAAGCAGATAAAATTGTAGAGTTGTTGCTTAAGAAAATTCTTTATTTAGGCTCCTAAATATAAACTTCAAAGCAGTGTCTGCAGCAGAGTTTTGAATATACTCTAAAGTTCATTTATTAGCCCCACCTGCTGGTTAGACTATATTAATAGATTAAGAAGGTATTTTAAGATCAATCAATTTAGTTCTAGCTGCTTGAAAATTCTTGAGAATATTTATTTATGAGACAGGCATCATCATTACTGTCGAGACATTCAAATATTGCCTAACAATTTCCTTAGCAATTCACATTGTTCATTTTGATAACTTATCTGCAGTAACATTCGCTTGCGTCAAATATCCTCTAATACTGGCCAGGCTCCCTCCTCTTTCCTTAAAGAGTGAAGAATTAGGCATACCTTTAGTTGTCCCATGGCTTCTAATCTTCTAGATAAAATTTTCTGACCCAGTGAAAAGTTTCAAACAGCCTTCATATAAACTAGTGAAAGAGGTGGTTTTTATAACAATTTCAGATGTGAACAAGTTGTTTACTTTAAGAAAATTTGCAGTGTTGAAAATATAATGCTATAAAACTTGTCAGGCTGGCACTAAACCTACAGTTACTTGGAGTTCCCTGATGTTTCTGTCTTGGTGATGCAAAGAAATGGCGGAAGTATCTTTAATGCCTAAATCAGTGGTCTCCAGCGTTTTTACGCACAAGATCACTTCTTGAATTAAGTGCAACCAGAATCTACCCCTCCCCTTCCCCGAGGCCCACCCCACTCACTCCATTTCCCCCCTCCCTCCATCACTGGCTCTCCTCCCACCCTCACTCACTTTCCGCGGGCTGGGACAGGGAGTTGGGGGTTCAGGAGGGGTGCGGGCTCTGGGCTGGGCTGAGGGGTTTCAGAGTGTGGGATCAGACTCTAGCTGAGCTGAGGCAGGGGGTTGGGGTGCAGGAGAGGGTGAGTAGTGACTCTGGAAGGGAGTTTTGGTACAGGAGGGGGCTCCAGGCTGGGGCAGAGTGTTGGGGTGCAGAAGGGGGTATGTGGTGCTAGCTTCAGGAGGGAGCTCGGGGCTGGGCAGAGGTTCAGGATGCAGGAAGGGGGTTTGGGGTGCCGGAAGGGGTATGGGGTGCTGTCTTTGGGAGGGGGGCTTCAGGGCTGGGGGTTGGGATGCGGGAGGAGAGCGGGCTGCCCCCAGGCAGCACTTACCTCTGGCAGCTCCCGGTCAGTGGCGCAGTGGGGCTAAGGCAGGCTCCGTGTGGCCCGGGGGTGGGGGGGATGTGACTCCGCGCACTGTTCCTGCCTGCTAGCAGTGCCCCTACAGCTCTCATTGGCCGCAGTTCCCCGTTCCTGGCCAATGGAAGCTGCAGAGGTGGTGCTTGGCAGGCAGGAGCAGCGTGCTGAGACCCTGCCTGCCCTCTCTCCCCCAGGGCCAGAGGGACGTGCTGGCCGCTTCTGCGAGCGGTGTGGAGCCAAGGCAGGCAGGAAGCCTGCCTTTGCCCTGTTGTGCCACTGGACCTTTTAGCGGCGGAAGATCACAATGACTGTCAGAGGCTCCAGGATCAACCAGGTCGATTGCGGCTACTAGTCGGTGACACTGGCCTAAACCAATACTTGTAGCTGTGGGAAGATATGCCTTCCCTGGCTATTTTGATAATGGATATCCCTTGCAATCACAGTGCCTAAAAAATGCAACAAAACAAAAAAGGCTCTTCAGATTTATCAACTCCTAGTCACCTAGCAGGTGGTGGCTGAGTTTGTAAAAGTTGGCACAATGGAGTAAAGTATCATATTTTAATTCTTTGTTTGCCCATTTTCCAGCTTTGCTCTTAGATGTGCAAGACAGTTTTTGCTGCATGTTGAAGCTCAAGAGCATGCTTTTTTTTTTAAATTCAGTGCTCCTCCTTTGTTCCTTCACGCGATGTTACTTTTCTTCTGTCTAGACAGACCAGTTCTATGCGTTGCACTTATGTGCAATTCACTATGTATTTGTTTTGTTTAAGCACTGTTTTCATATATGGCACATGTCCAGGCTGAGTGTCTGTGCAAACTATGATGATCAGTGGTCTGTTTCAAATCATACTGCCACTAGAAAGAGGGTTCCACTACGCAATAATATTTTGTTCCAAAAAATTGTTTAAAAACAAAATTTCAATTAATTTCGTGTGCTGCATTTAAGTTTGCTACATACTTCAAAACTCACATCACTTTTAGAACATGAATACATGTACCAAACAGTGTTTCAAGGAATATCTGTTTTGGCAATAAGTTGAATTTTAAGTTAGCACTTGTGCATCTATATTTGCAGGATTGGGATTGCTTGAATAGCAAATTTAGCAAGTGAGATAAATTTTCTTGGCATGACCAAAATATAACTTGAGTTCAATATACTATTCGGATTCCTAATTTAATTTGATAAATGCATTGTTTGGCATTATTTTTAACCTTATTTTAGGTTTCATGGATTATATTTTTGTTTCAGAATTTTTTAAAAATTTTGTTTTAAATTCTGTTATTAAATATATCTGTGTATCTGTATCCTAGGAGTATGGCCTGAAGGATCAGATGGGGACAGATATAAATGCTCTTGTCGATCCCATAATCGAAAAGTGATAGCAGTTGCTGATGATTTCTGTAAGGTCCATCTCTTTCAGTATCCCTGCTCCAAGCCAAAGGTAAGTTTAGACTACTCTGGGGGTGTATTATAGACAAGGCTGGTAGAAAAGGTTACGGTTGCCTGACACTTCCCCTTATAAGACCCTGTTTTCATTTGCAACTTTGGCAAACTTTAATCATTTGGGGTGCAAATTTTCCATGCCAGATGATTCAGCTGTTTGTAACATGGGTTCCCACAGCAGGCCATCCTGTGCCTGAATGAAACAGGGACCCTGTCAAAATAATAGTATGTAGGAAGAGAGTAACTTAATTTTGTTTGCCACTTGGTGACAAACTAAATTTGTTGTGGGGTGTTTTAAAGTTATCTATTTTATCTGGCCCTTTCCAGATTCAGATTTCATGAGGACATATAGCCAGCCCAAATGTGGAAAAGTCTTCTACAATTTGGAATTTATACAGTTCAGTAATAATACTCAAGAGAAAAGTATATCTTGAGTGGGCAGGAAATTTAATATACATTGGTGTATTTTGTTGTATATAAATTATTTTTGGAATACTCCAGCAGATATTTAGTAGTCTTTTGATATTAACAAATAACAGGAAAAGATTGCGACAGTTAATTCCCTCTCTCCCCCCCCCCATTTGTTTCAATAGGCCCCCAGTCACAAATACAGTGCTCACAGCAGTCATGTGACAAATGTCGCTTTACGCATAACGATGGTCACTTGATTTCAAACTGGCGGGAAAGACATGAGTATTATTCAATGGAGACTTGTGGAGAAGATACTTTGCCACAAATGACATTGTAGTAGAAATTGGTACAACCAAAGCACCCATCCCTGCAAGTGAAAGTGTGGTAGAGTCCCTTGCACCTCTTTCACAATCATTTGATGAATGGCACAAAATGAAAGCGTAACCCAGCAGCGCGCTCACATGTTGGAGAGCAATTTGGAGCAGACTGTGGAGGCCAATGAAGAGCAAAGTGAGGAGCAAAGTGAAGGGAGCAGTCTGGATCCAGGTGAGCCAAGCTATGAAGAACATCCAATGAAACAAGTGAGGAGCAAAGTGAATCCACTGTTACTGAAGACCAGCAAGATAATTCACCGGTGTCTTAACACTCAAACTCAGATGGTCTTTATTTCCGTTGGTGTGGTGCTTTCATAAAGGGGAGAGGGTTTAAATAGGGGAGGGTAAATAGCTGAGATTCATGCCCACTCCATCTGTTGGGTTTCAGTGAGTTTTTTAGTCTGACTTTGTTTCAATATGTGAACTATCCCAAGGGCCCAGCTTGACAGTTTGTCAAGAACTGGTCAAAGTTAGTAGTGGGACAAGACCATAGGTTCATTTTTAATTCTGAAATTGCTGTCAGGAAGTGGCATGATGTAAATACTGGAAAAAAGGTTAGTTCTAAGAAAAAGCTGAATAAACACCTTAATCATGTGAAAGTGTTTTCTGGAAGTACTAACACCAAACAGAAGCACTGAATAAATACCAGCTGAATAATACTGTGCTCTTTTTCCGGTGCATAAAAAAAATCTGAAAAATTACTTTTGTGGAGCTGTTCTTTCTTCTTTTTTTAATGAAAAAAGGAAAAACAAGAATAATGTCATGTTCATGAAACTGCCTCTTGATATAACACATATGCAATTTCTAACACTACTACTTCCTAATGGAGTGTGGACGTGTTTGCAGTCTGTCTGCCCTAGGTGCTGCTCGTTATAATGCAAATCATATCAAGGAACAGTTTTTATTGATCCTTGTGTATAGACCTATTTAATCATAGAACTTAACGAACAATCTGTTTGTTTATGAATTATTGATGACCTAAAGTTGATTACTATGTAAGAGTCAATTGTGTTTTCAAAGAATTGCTCGCCTTGATATTTTGAAACTTAAGAATCTTTATATTGATCTTGATGTGAACAGAAGAGAATGCATGCCAAGAAAACAAAAGTCTGATGGTTCTAGGGTTAACGTAGGCTTCAAGCAGACAAATCGTTCCCTTACATCTAGGAGAACTAGTAAATATAGTTAAATTGGTGCTTGGGATTAGTATAGTAAGATGTACTTTTTTTTTTTTCCTGTTATGTGGTGACTTTAAGAATCAATAAACTGCAAATGTTTTTTTTACTGGCTCCTTTAGCAGTCATGATAATATTACAATAATTTAGATAATGTTGCGTATTTTGAGATTTCTCTTTGGTGATTTTTCTTTTGCCGAGTTGCTGTAAGCCATGCAGCTCTTATGTGGCTATACTGGCCAGTTACAGGATATCATGGCATTTGTTATGCATTTGGAAAGTAAATTTTTTTTTACAAAACTTGTTAGACAGCTGCATTTGTTTCTTAAGTACATAAGTTCCTACATTAAAAAGAAAAAATAGATTTACTGACAAATATGCATTTCCTATGTACGTGTTTATATTTGATTACATAGAATTTTTTAACTTGCTGCATTGTGCTGATATTTTAGGTTTTAGTTAGAAAAGTCTTGTTTAGAAACTTTGGATGAGTTCATAAGTCTTAGTGTGCAAGCGTTTACGTGATTGTGCCATTCCAAAGTGCATCAAAACTGTCATTCCCTTTCTAGTATCTTCTCAGGAGTAATGCTACAGATCAGGTATTTAGTCATCATTTGGTAAGATCAGAAAAACTCAATGGACTCCCAAAGGATATTTAGAACACACACCCACACACACACACACATATTATATATAGATATATATAATATATTATATATATATATATATATATATATATATATAATTATAATATAATATCCTCTTGTTTACAACAGTTCCAGAAAACCTCAAAATAATTCTCTTCACATGAAGGGAGATGTGGATTCCAAGCAACCCAACTGCTTAACACTGTGCTCTGTACATAGTATTTTATTGGAGAGCTCTAGGTGTCTGACTTAGTTTTGCCCAATAATAGTGACAGAAGATAAAAATCAGCTCATCAATTATATGGTTTCAAATGAGGAATATGATGTAGGTGAGAAAATAATTCTAATAAAGAAAAAAACGGTTATCAAAGCCAATGAGGCACAGAGCTGCTCTCTATCATTTTTATGACTTCCACATAAGCAACACATGTCATTTGGAAACATCTATCACTTAGGGGTTGCCATGTAAAGTGAGAGTTATAGTTGTGATATTGCTTGTGTTGTAGTTCAAAAGACTCTACTAATATGCAAAAAGCCTTACAGATTTCAATTGCTGGCAACTACTGTTTAACCGATAATTAAATCTGTGATAATGGATGGAAATGGGTGGGATTATGTCACTGTAGATGTTTTAGACAAATAATTGTGAATGAATATGATCAGAGTGTTTCATGTGAAGATGTTTGAGCCATTTCTATCTATCATGCATTCCTGTCTCATGGCAGAAAATTTTGAAGATTAAAAAAACAATAAAATAATCAAAATAATGCATTGCCTTTACGTCTTTCATATAAGTGCTGATTCCTTTTTATTATTTATTTATATGTATATAGTCAGAGACAAGAAGATATTAAAGAAAGAAGAAAAAATAATCTGATAAACACATTACCAGGAATCTGACGAAAACTGGCATTTATATATTTCACACATTTTATATATAAATGCCAGTTTTCGTCAGATTCCTGGTAATGTGTTTATCAGATTATTTTTTTATTTCTTTCTTTAATATCTTCTTGTCTCTGACTAATGCTTTTACTGGTTAGCCTCTTCCTGGCTAATAAAGGATACCTATTCACCAAGAGACACAGGAAATACTCGTACTACTCCAAATTACCATTCATGTGAAGGACTTGCATGTCTGCTCATTGCTTTGGAAATGTACCCTCAGTGGTTGGGGTTTAGACACGTACAGTGTCTTCATTCCATGATGGACTAATAGGTTGGCAAGACCACAGTATATCCGTTGATTAAGGAGATCACAATACTGGGTAGAATATTGTTGTGCTTTACTGGACTCTACCAGACTTTATACCCTGATATTTTTTTATTGAATCCCTCTCGGGAAATTTAGAAGTGTCCTATGAAGATACATGAAGGTTACAGTTGTATTTTGGAATAAGTAGTAAGTATGCAATCATGCTTTCACTTCGCTAATACCATCATCTTGGGTCAATATGGGGGAGCTAGTAGGGACCCCTATATATTAGGTTGCCTTAACACTTGCTGCCATTAAGATTCTTTTGATTTTTTTTTGTTGTTGTTGTTGTTGTTAAAGAATCTGTAAGATCTTCATGGCTTGCTGCTGGGCGTTTGAAATTCAGGAGAGGGAAGAGAAGGGCCTGTTCTTTGTCCCATGAAATTCCATTCAAGTTTGACTGAGAGATCAACTGCAGGCCAATCTCCCGCCAAGCACCCTCACTGCGGAACACCACTTGGAACCAGCTGCCTATTCGGGATAGCAGCTTTCTGATAATGCCAGCTAACGTGCTTAGTCCTGTAGCTCAAGTGTTAGATGTCTGTCTGGGGCTGAAGGCTCATGGTTCACACTCTGCTGATGGTTCACAATGGAGAGGCACGGGGGATTAGTTGCACTTAATTAATTTTTTTTAATGTAGGGAATGTATTTTTAAAAGGTATATTAAAAACATTATTTAGGGTCAAGTCCTTGAAAGTTAGGAGATGCCAGGTTTATGGATGCCTGTGCATCCTTAATTTGGCCCTTTGTTCTTATATATTATGGTATATCTTTTAAATAGGTGAACACAGAACCCTTGCCTTATTCAGTGCTCAGGATAGACAGAGAAGGGAAGCAAATAAGGTGGTACTGACATTTCTTAACTTTGAGTACTTGACTTTACAACCTAAATAATGTTATTCTAACAGTCTTTGTATATAATATATATTAAGATCCAGCATTGTATTTTCACTGGTTCTCCAATATAATGCACATTCTAGTCTCAATTTAGAAAATTAGGGCAAAATTCAATCTTCATGTTAGGCTGATGTAACCCACTATTCGCTGTATTTTGTGTCTTGCTCTGTGCCCAATCCCCAGCTAAAGAGTGTTTTAACTGTTGGAGATCCCTGGTTCAAGTGTCAGCCAAGATGGTGGTGTCATAAGTGAAGGTTATGGGATTTGAACTGCTGTGGGACTTATGCTCGGTATGAGCTTCCTCAGGGGAAGTATGTAACTCACTGGTCAGTGTGTGCTACCGTCTCCCTTGTGCCCAAGCCATGGAAGATGTGAATGTGTTACCTCTGTCAGCCAATATCTGCCATGCTTTCAGTCCTGGACACTCCCCAGTTCAGTCCCTCATGTCTGCCCAAGATGGCTACTGTCACACTAGGTTAGAAAGTTTCCCTTCCATTTCTAAATATATATTTTTGTGAAGAAACATAAACTAGTAAGTGTTACAATGTAAGCAGCTTTGGTGATTCAATAGGTGGCACTCTTCTTCAAGTCAGTACTGAACCAATGCCCCTCATGCTGAGGGAATCTCTTGTGCTGGAGGGTGTCTTCCAACCCTTGGGCTCTGCACGTCATAAAATATCCAATAACACCTCTCAGAATAATGGAGTTGCCAATCCTGGTGTCCTGACTAAATTCCAACTTGATATATATAAATTTGTCGTGTGTGGTAGAGGGGGTTCCCCATTACCATCATATCTGAGCATCTCAAAAACTCTCACGTTTTTATCCTCACAACACCTCTGTGAGGTAGGAAAATACGGTCCTCCTCATTTGAGAGTTGGGAAACAACACGGAAGACTAAGTACAGTAACTTGCCTATGTCACACAGGGTTATTACAATCTGCCTACCAAAATTTGCCAGTAAATAGAGTAGGTGAAGTCCTGTCTTCCTGGAAGTCACTCAGTGTCTTGCCATTGACTTCAGTAATCTTAAAATACACCTTTCATAAACCTACCTGTCTGATGTTTCAATCTGTTACTTGCACAATTTTGCTTGCCCACTCATCCAAGGTGAGTAGTACTTTCTGAGCATACAGTATAATAATGGTAGGTGAGCAGAGTTGTGCTGGTCAGAACATTTGCATGATCATTTTGGAAGGTGTTTGTGTGCAGCAGGAATTGTGCATGCAGATACAGTGTAATGTGTTTTGAATAACACAAAGAGAAAGCTATTTAAAAGTAACTGCTAAGATACATGTGAAACAAATATCAACAGTCTTTACTCTTGGTGTAACACTACTCTGTCCTACTCAAATGTTCCCATATTGCTTTTATCATGTACTCCATGGTAGGTTGTGAGGTGGCTACTAGCAGGTCAGGCTTTAGTACCAAATTGGGACTGGCTACAGAGCTTCATCGTATGAAGAGAGATACAAGAGATGTAATTTTAATGTGCTGTCAGGTATGGCTGTTACCGCTCAGGTAAGGTATGTTTGGTGTTTTCAGGTTATCCCAAACCAATAAGAGGCTGTGTCATCTCCTACCCTGCAACTCCAGGTGCCTTAAATATATGCTGCTGTGGCTCAAAGCCCTGACATCAACAGCCAGACTACAAACATGGAGGTCACATCCTGGCTTCCATCGCCTAGTACTTTGGCAGAGTGACCCTACCATCCACCAGTCCCAATTTTCCCCAAAACTGTCTGTTCTGCAGTGTCCAGCCCTCTTGACTGTAACACACAGAATATTACTAAGCTTGTTGCTCTTTTAAAGAACAATACACAGCAGCTCATTCACTGAAATGGGGCTTGACGAACACTCTTATTTCAATCACAACACTGAATTGGTTTATAGTAAAACCAACTTAATTTAACAACAGGACCTAGGATTAAGTGATACCAAGTAAAAGGAATAAAGATAGAAATTGTTACAAGCAAACAAAGTAAAATACACTTCTACGACCAAAACTGAATTTCAGCAAGTTGCAATCTTTGCCTAAGCAGGTTTCTCACCTCAACTCCGTTTCCAGAGACTTCAACCCCTTTGACTGAAGCATGCGACATTCTGTGATTTCAAGAGCTCTGGATCCTTGAATTCCCAGGTGATAGTTACCTATAAGGTTCTCTCCCCTTTCTTTTTATAGTCCAGTAAACCTTTGAAAGGTAAACCCCTGTCATAACCATACAGCTAAGGGAAGCCTAGAATTCCTCCTTACCCGTAAGGGTTAGAAGCTCAAATAACATGGTTGGCACCTGACCAAAGGACTAATGGGGAAAAGATACTTTCAATCTTGGGGGCGGGGGGAAAGCTTGTTTGTGTGTTCTCTTGGGAAGCAGAGAAGCATTCGGTCAGAAAACTCCTCTCCATCCTAAAAGTCTCTCACATTACAAAAATTGTAACTAAAAGCCAGGTTAGATTATCTTTTGTTCTGCATTGTGAATTTTTCCTTTGTGGAGGGAGGTTTATTCCTGTTTTTTGTAACTTTGAACTAAGCCTAGAGGAAGTTCTGCTGTGTTTTTGAATCTTTTGTTACCCTGTAAGTTATTTTCCATCTGATTTTACAGAGGTGATTTTTACCTTTTTTTTTAATTAAAATCCTTCTTTTAAGATCCTGACTGATTTCTCTATTGTCCTAAGACCCAAAGGGTTTGGGTCTGTGATCACTTTGTAACCAATTGGTTAGGATATTATTCTCAAGCCTCCCCAGAAAAGGGGGTGGAAGGGCTGGGGGGGGATATTTTGGAGGAATAGGAACTCCAAGTGGTCCTTTCCCTGATTTTTGTTAAATCACTTAGACAGCGGCACGGAGCAACCCACTGCCTCTCAGCTCTTATAATCGATCCCGGTTTGTTGTAGAAAGAGGACTTTCATACAAAGAAACTCTTTCTGGTGGGCACCAGGAAGCTGGCATCCTCAGAGACCAGTTGGTAGTTCCAACTAAGTACCAGATAAAGCTCTTGAGCTTAGCCATGATCATCCTAATGGCCATGCTGGGTGAACAGGACAAAGGCCATTTGGGGAGGTCCTTCCACTGAGAGGGAACGGGCAAGGATGTTTCTACCACTGTCTGGTCTTGTGAGGTATGCCGAACAGTGAGAAAACCCCAAGACCAAGTCTCTCCCTCTCCAGCCACTCCCATAATTGAGGTTCCATTTCAGCGAATAGCTGATGGATATTCTGGGTTCTTCCTGAAGAAGACACCCAGAGGAAAGCAGTAGTACTACGACTTTCATGGATTTTGCACCGATGGCCAAAAGCAGTAGCTCTAAGTAACACCTGGCTAAAAGTGTGTGCCAGGCATTAACAATTCATTTGTGCCAGGGTAAGTTGGCCCTCCTACATCCTTACGGATTCGGGAACTAATTTGCTGGCAGGGACCATGAAGAGCCTGTGGGAAGCTCATGGAGTGAAGCACTGGTTGCCACCCCTAACCCCATTAACAAATGGACCTGGTGGAGAAGTTTAGTGGAACTTTGGGGGCCATGATACATAAATTTGTAAATGAGCACTCCATCGATTGGGACCCCATGTTGCAGCAGTTGCTCTTTGCCTCCAGGGCTATCCCCACATCCCAGTTTAGGGTTTCACCATTTGAACTTGTGTATGGCCATGAAGTTAAGGGGCCATTACAATTGGTGAAGCAGCAATGGGAGGGGTTTACACCTTCTCCAGAAACTAACCTTCTGGACTTTGTAACAACCTACAAACACACCCTCCAAACCTCTTTAGCCCTTGCTAGAGAAACCTGAAAGATGGTCAGGAAGAGGCAAAAGGCCTGGTATGATAAACATGCCAGAGAACATTCCTTTAAAGTAGGGGACCAGGTCATGGTTTTGAAGACGCTCCAGACACTAAATGGAAGTGTCATGGGAAGGGCCATTTTGGGTCCAGAGTGCCTGGGAGCTGTTAACTATCTCATAGCATACCCACCCCAACCCTAAAGCCTAAGGTGTACATATTAATCTCAAAAGCCATTTTTTTTTCCAGAGAATTAAAGGTTTGTCAGTTTACAGCCCAGGGAGGAGATGACGCTGAGTGGCCTGAGGTGTCTACTATGAAGGGAAAAGGTGACAGTGGCGTGGAAAGAGGTGAACCTCTCACTGACCCTCGGACATATGCAGCACCAGCAGATCAAGGAGCTGTGCACTAGCTTTGCGCTGATGTTCTCAGCCACCCCAGGATGGACTGAACGGGCATACTACTCCATTGACACAGGTAATGCTCACCCAATTAAAGTCCAACCGTACCGGGTGTCTCCTCAAGTCAAAACTGCTATAGAACGGGAGATCCAGGACATGCTACAAATGGGTGTAAGCTACCTCTCTAACAGTGCATGGGCATCCTCCAGTGGTTCTAGTTCCAAAACCAGATGGGGAGATATGCTTTTGCATGGACTACCGTAAGCTAAATGCTGTAACTCGCCCAGACAACTATCCAGTGCCACATTAGATGAGCTATTGAGAACTGGGATCTCTATCTTGGACTTAACCTACAGGGGTACTGGCAAGTACCGCTGGATGATCCGCCAAGGAAAGGTCAGCCTTCATCACCCATGTAGGGCTGTATGAATTAATGTGCTCCCTTTCGTGCTGTGAAATGCACCGCCACTTTCCAAAACTGTAGATAGTCTCCTAGTAGGATTGGAGAATCTGCAGTTGCCTACCCTCATGATGTGGCCATCTTTTCTGATCATGGCAGAATACCTGGAGCATCTGCAAAAAGTCTTCAAGCGCATAAGGGAGGCAGGACTAACTGTTAAAGCTAAAAAGTGTCAAATAGGCCTAAACTGAGTGACTTACCTTGGACACCAGGTGGGTCAAGGAACTATCAACCCCCTACAGGCCCAAATTGAATGCTATCCAAAAGTGGACTGTCCCAAAGTCAAAGAAATAGGTCCAATCTGTCTTAGGCTTGGCCGGATATTACAGGCGATTTGTACCGCAATACAGCCAAATCGCCGCCCCACTGACACACCTAACCAAAAAGAAATAGCCAAATGCAGTTCAGTGGACTGAAGAGTGTCAGAAGGCCTTTAACCTGCTTAAAGCAACACTCATATCTGACCCTCTGCTAAGGGCCACAGACTTTGATAAATTGTTCCTAGTGACCACAGATGCATCTGAGCATGATTTGGGAGCAGTTTTAATGCAGGAAGGACCAGATCAAGAATTCCATCCTGTCGTGTTTCTCAGGAAGAAACTGTCTGAGAGGGAAAGTCACTGGTTAATCAGCGAAAAGGAATGTTACGCCATTGTCTACGCTCTGGAAAAGCTACGCCTATACATTTGGGGACGGCGTTTCCACCTGCAAACAGACCATGCTGCAATGAAGTGGCTTCATACCAATGGACGATAACAAAAAAAGTCTTCGGTGGAGTTTAGCTCTCCAAGATTTTGATTTTGAAATAAAACAAATTTCAGGAGCTTCTAACAAAGTGACTGATGTACTCTCCCGTGAAAGTTTCCCAGAATCAACTGGTTAAAATAGTCCGTGAAATGTGGAAAATATTGTTTTTATATAATCAGTAGAATATCTAGAGGTGCATGTGTCTTATTAACTCTGTTTTCTCCAAGAGCTTCAGGAAGAAATCACAGCCAGTGTGGTACAGGCTGTCCAGCACTCTCTGTGATTTGGGGGGGGAGTGTCATAACCATACAGCTAAGGTAGCCTAGAATTCCTCCTTACCTGTAAGGGGTTAAGAAGCTCAAACAACCTGGTTGGCACTGACCAAAAGGACCAATGGGGAAAGAAGATACTTTCAAATCTTGGGGGCAGGGAGAAGGCGTTGTTTGTGTGTTCTCTTGGGAAGCAGAGAAGCATCAGGTCAGAAAACTCTCTCTCCAACCTAAAAGCCTCTCATATTACAAAAATTGTAAGTAAAAGCCAGGCAAGGCATGTTAGATTATCTTTTGTTCTGCTTATGAATTTTTCCTTTGTTGGAGGGAGGTTTATTCCTATTTTTTGTAACTTTGAAGCTAAGCCTAAAGGAAGTTCTGCTGTGTTTTTGAATCTTTTGTTACCCTGTAAAGTTATTTTCCATCCTGATTTTACAGAGGTGATTTTTACCTTTTTTTTTAATTAAAATCCTTCTTTTAAGAACCTGACTGATTTCTCTATTGTCCTAAGACCCAGGGGTTTGGGTCTGTGATCACTTTGTAACAATTGGTTAGGATATTATTCTCAAGCCTCCCCAGGAAAGGGGGTGTAAGGACTTGGGGGGATATTTTGGGGGAATAGGAACTCCAAGTGGTCCTTTCCCTGATTCTTTGTTAAATCACTTGGTGGTGGCAGCGAACCCTCCAAGGGCAAAGAATTTGTGCCTTGGGGAAGTTTTAACCTAAGCTGGTAGAAATAAGCTTAGGGGGTCTTTCATGCGGGTACCCACATCTGTACCCTAGAGTTCAGAGTGGGGAGGGAACCCTGACAGCCCATACAAAGCTTCTCTCTCTTGCTGGGGTGCAGGTGCCATGCTGACTTCTCAAAGTTCATTGACCCTGTTACAAGAGGCAGGAGGCTTCCTGGTCTTCTTCCCTTCTGTTTGACTTCCCATCCCCTCTGCTGATTTGTATGTAAATGGAGCTCCCATTGTTTCAATTCCATAATGCAAACACCGGCCTCATTTGCCCCCATCTCTAAGAAAGCAGAACGCAAGTACTCTGTACCCACTAAAAAAGAAAAGGAGTACTTGTGGCACCTTAAAGACTAACCAATTTATTTGAGCATAAGCTTTCGTGAGCTACAGCTCACTTCATCAGATGCATTCACTAAGGGGCATGAGTACTTGTATACCCACCTGGCGTCCAACTCCCTGGTGGTCGAGTGGTCAACCACAGGGAACAGCAGGGTCAGCCAGCCCCGACTCCAAAGAACAAAGACTCTCGGAGACTGGACTCTTTTTGGAAGGAAGGTTTATCCATCTTCAAGCTTCCAGTTACGAGTGGTAAACCATCAGGCTCTCCTGGGCTGGTACAAATTCAATCTGTGGGGCTCCCTGCCCAAGTTTGAGGACTCCCTCCAGGAGCGCGATAGGAAGGAGTTCAAGGCACTAGTGGAGGAAGGGGCAGCGGCCGCTAGGGCGTCCCTGCAGGCAGCCTCAGATGCTGCGGACATGGCTGCACGATCCATGGCCTCCACGGTGTCCATGAGATGGGCGTCATGGCTCCTGCTCTCTGGCTGTCCAGTGAGGCGCAGTCTTCCATGCAGGATCTCCCGTTCGATGGGAAAGCTCTGTTTGCGGCGGGAAACAGATACAAGGCTGCATGGCATGAAGACTCCCGCACGACCCTCCAGACTCTAGGCCTCTATGTCCCGGCTCCGGCAAAACCTAAGTTCAAGCAGCAGACTCCCGCCTGGGCCGCCCTCCTAAAGTCTGAGGCTGCCCATAAGAAGCAGCGGGACCATACGAGACGCCCTCAGAGGCAGTCTCTGCCTGCTCCCCAGCCTGCATCCTCCAAGGGCAAGCAGGAGGGGAAAAGGTGCTTTTGATGGGATGCTTGGGGGCACCCCGCCAGTCCTCATCAGGGATCTACTCCCAATAAAGCTCGCTTTCTCCAACTGGTTGTGTGCTTTCCTCCCAGAATGGTTGTGGCTAACCTCAGACCGATGGGTCTTCAACACCATCTCCTGAGGTTACACCCTCCAGTTTGATTCCTTCCTGCCCCATCACCCGCCACCCCCATCCCTCTTGGGGGACCCCTCGCATGAAGCTCTGCTCGAGCAGGAGGTGGGGCGGCTCCTAGGACTAGGAGCGATAGTGTCAGTGCCTGAGGAGTTCATGGGCAATGGGTATTACTCCCGTTATTTCCTTATCCTGAAGGCCCAAAGCGGGGCTCAGGCCCATCCTGGACCTGCGAGGTCTGAACCAGTACATGGTGACACTCAAGTTCCGCATGGTTTCCCTGGCCTCCATCATCCGCTCCCTGGATCCCGGGGACTGGTATGCTGCCCTCGATCTACAGGACGTGTATTTCCATATCCACATATTTAAGGGACACAGGCGCTTCCTCCATTTGATGGTGGGACAGAATCACTACCAATTCATGGTCTTCCCATTTGGTCTGTCCACTGACCCCAGGCCATGTACAAAATGCATGTCAGTGGTAGCGGCCTACCTCAGATGGCGGGGGGGTCCAGATATTTCCCTATCTGGACAATTGGCTTGTCAAGGGCACCTCCTGATCACAGGTGAGGGATCATGTGGTGCTTCTCCTGTCCACATGCATCGCCTTGGGTCTGTTGATAAACAACACCAAGTCCATGTTAGTCCCGGTCCAATGCATAGAGTTTATCAGGGCGCTCCTGGACGCAGCGTCAACCAGGGCCTCTCTCCCACCAGACAGATTTTGAGACCCTGAAAGGTCTCATCAACTCAGTCACAAGGTTCCCGGTGACAAAAGCCAGGGTATGCCTGCAGCTCTTGGGTCACATGTCGGTGTGCATGTACGTGGTCCATCACCCCAGACTCAGGATGAGGCCCCTCCAGCTTTGGTTGGCCTTGAAGTTCTCCCAGGCCACAGTCAGGATGGACAAGGTCCTCACCATGCCAGACTCTGTGATCACCTCCCTACGGTGGTGGTCTGCCCAAACAACATGCTCCAAGGGGTCCCATTCAGGACAGGGCCCCGTTGTTGGAGCTGGTGTCTGATGCATCAGACCTGGGTTGGGGGCCCCATGTGGGGAACTTTCAGACCCAAGGCCTGCGGTCAGCTCAAGACCTGACCCTACATATAAATGTCAAGGAGCTCAGGGCACTGTGACTGGCGTGTATGGCCTTCTGCTCACAACTGGAGGGCAAGGTAGTCAGGGTCCTCACGGACAACGTGGCCTCAATGTTCTATATCAACAGGCAAAGTAGGGCCCGATCCTCTGCTGCGAAGCCCTCAGGCTGTGGGATTTCTGTATAGCCCACGACATCCACCTGAAGGCCTTCCACCTACTGGGCACCCAGAATGAGCAATGTTTTTAAAATGTACAGAGATATTTATTGAGTTCAAACTAGTAGACAAAGTCTCTTAAAACCTAGAACATGTTTTCTGCAGCCTTATGCCCTGAGGAATCTCTTAGAAATTAACCAAATCTGTGCAAAAATCACCTAAATTTTCTCTCCCTTTTCAGACTCACGTTCATGTTACAGTAGAACCTTAAAGACATGAACACCAGAGTTACGGCCTGACCGCTCAACTGGACACCATGTGAAACTGGAAGTAACCAATTAGGCAGCAGCAGAGCCCCCCAAAAAAAGTGAATACTGCACTGTCCCTATATTGCATCTTAAATGTAGGCACATCTGGGCTGCCTGTCCCCAACCCACCCTGACACGTGGGGCAGCCACTTACAGCAAGACGCTGGCATAAGTGCTGAAACTAGGAGTGCAGGGAGGGGGGTGCTCACTGGTTCAGCAGGGGTTAATCACACTCTGTGGGCTGAGGGACCACACCCCCTCATCCCTGTTGGGCAGGATATAAAAGGGAGCAGCTCAGTTCAGTCTGGGCTGGCTGCCAAAGGGAGTAGACGTGTTGCAGGCTCCTGCGAAGGGACTGCCAGAGCTCCAGTACACAGAAGCCAGCTGGGCTAAGGGTCCAGCCGACCCCCAGCTGACTCCTGGCATTACTGAGGAAGGAGAGATGGCAGAAACCCAGAGACTACTAGCTGACCAGGATGGGTAAGAAGTAGCCATGGGGAACTAAACATCGATCCGGTTGTGGAACTGGGGTTTGATTCATCATGTTTTGGAATTGGTCCCCACTGAGTTGGTGGTGGATACCCCTTTTGCAGGCAGGGTCCTGGGCTGGGGCCCAGTGGAGCAGGGAGGGTCCCTGTATCCCTATGCTGGCTGCTGCCCCTCTGGCCACTAGGTCACATTGCCCTGCAGTGGAGGGCATTGCCCTGCAGTGTTGACTCTGACCCTGGAGCCGCACTGCCCTGGGAACTTGAGCTGTGGCAGCAGTTAGGGAGATTGGGCCACTTGGGCTGCCCAAATTCTATTCTAATTCCCCCACAACCCGATACCCTCCTGGCGGGGTGCACCTACCCGCCAGCGCTCCAGATATACCATTGTTCACAGATAAGCCATCCGAGACTGCTATCTTCAAAGATATTATCTCCCCTACTGTGGGACCTTCCGCAATTTCTGATGATTTTGCCATGCACCTTTAATTAGCAAACTGACTGTGCTCAGAATCATCTCCTTGTCACTTAGTTGGATTTACAAAATCGGTCAGTGAGCACACCATTACCCTTCCTGTCCACAAGAAAGTGATGATCTTTACCTATGATTGTTGTTTCTGAATTTTTCAAGTTTCCTTTAATAGAAATCTTGTTTTGTCATCTTATCATGCGTGCTGGTTCTCTATTTTTTTACATCTGTCACAGCAGTCTCTTACCAAAAGAGAGATCAGTCCATTCCTGCTTTGGCAATGCTATTTCTCACTCACATTTCAACAGCTCCTCATTGTGCATTTTTCTCTCATTTCATTCTTTTCCTGGAAGCAGGTACAGCACATGGCGAAGAAGGAAAGACATTTCAGTACACTTCCTTGCTATAATGGGACTATAGATCCAAAAGCAAGCCAGCATACTAATGGAATAAATCCTAGTAATTTGCCTAATATTAATAAAGAAATATTATGTTTCAAGACACAGGGCATAAGTGTCCTCAGTATGTAGTGAGTTTTTCCATAGACAGTAGATCCCAGGATTTAATAAATCACTTGGTGACCAGTGCCGCAGTTAAAATAGATTGAAACAGGAGGGGAAATTCTCACCACACTTGTGCAGGAGGGGGCCAAGGGGCTCTCTCCTAAACCTAGGAGAACAGAGGGAACTGTCCCTCTGTTTTAGCAGAGGAAGAAAGAAGCTGTATTATCCCACTACCACATTCCTCTTCACTTCAACCCCTAAACTGAGGGCTAGTTCATTGCCCTGTGTTTTGCATGGAGGAGATGCTCTGCATAAAACTCACCTTCTCCTCCCCCCTCTAGCACAGAAGGGGTGTGAGACATCCACGGCAGTATCCATCTGAATTGCTGGCAGCTATGCTGGCAGCCCCAGTGTGACTGCATGTATGTGCATTTAAAAATACGGTGTGTACATAATATGTTTTTAAGATCAATTCATAATTATTTTGTACCAGATCAATATTTTTCAAGGGGAAACACCCCATTCTATCCAATCAAAGGCCTTCTCTGTATCTAAATATAAACGTTTCTAGGCAGGGCCATTACTCAAGAAGGAACATTGGAGGCAACAAAATGTTTTCCCCCAATAAGGCCCTCTCCTCTGATGGGTTTTCATTAGATATCTACACACAGTTTTAGAACTTTCTTCTCTAGTAAAATGTCTTTTTTAATAGCATTCCTGAGTCTAGATTATTTGTCAATAATGATGTCATCTGCTATCTCTCAAAAAAGGGAGATTATTGTAGCTCCCATAAGCCTTCTACCCCCTTTAAACTAATCATATCAAAATCTTGGCAAAGGTTTCAGCTTCCAGACTCAAGAATCTTCTACCAGAAGTTGTAAATAAAGACCAAATTGGGTTTATTAAAAAAGAGAAAAATCTTGCTGACAGTAAAAGACAATGAAATGTTTTCCATTCTATCTGATCAGAGAAATCTGTTAGTAGCCTTCTCTCTCTTATTAACTCCAAACTGTAATGTGTCATTATTATCAACATTTGTGATAGCCTTAGAACAGATTCAATTACTTGAATTACCCAAGCTTTCACCCTGAGTACATGTGTTTCCAGTTCAGCTGCAACATAAAATATTATTTTACATGGATTTCTATAGTAGGTTGGAAGAGGGGGAACATTTTTTTTATTCAGAAATTTATTTACAGCTTGAATTCTTTCAATTCTCTCATGAATTAAAGAATTATGGCTAAAATTTGTAAAGGAGACTAGTGAGTTTGGGTGTCCAGCTTGAAACATCTTAAAGGGAACTTATTTTTGTAGCATGAATGCTCACCCTCAACGCTTTATGACAATGAGTCAGTTTTTAAATTCTTGGCCAATAATACAAGAACAGGGGGATGTTCCAGGAAGAGCAATAAATTTAAAACTGATAAAAGGAGATACTTATTTTGCAGAACACATAGGTTGCCTGTGAAACTCCTTGCCACAAGATATACCATAGGTTTGATCTGAAATTAAAATGTCTATGTTCCTATGTTTTGTAGTGGGCTGAGTCAAGTGTCCATTTAAGGTACAATAATACTATAACAGATAATAGGAAAGAAATTCCATTTCATCTTAGCTACAAGGAAATGGATTATGAAATAATGGGCTGTATTCCATTTCTGCCCCTGATTTATAGCCAAAAGCATTACTTACAATTGCAGGAACCGCCTATACATATTAAAAAGAATGATTCTGTAACAGTACAGAGGAAAGAGTTTTCTCTGTCCCTTTATGACCACGTCTATAATAAATGGTTTGCGCTCCCTGCTTTCTGCTGCATCAAAAACTATTATAAAATTCAGTGCCAACAAATGTTTAAATTCCCCATGCATATTCTGCAAGGGGCCCTCGTATGATCCCTTCCATCCTCTGAGTGCTTCATGTCCCATCGAAAATCATGGGAACCGCTTTTAAAAGCTGGATCCTGTGTTTTAGACAATACCTCTTTGCAGAAGGCTGTAAAGCTTGGTCTAATTTTACTGTTCATGTTTTATGCACATGTTTTAACTACAAATCTTTCATGACCTGCCTTTTCCTTAAATACATATTTTACAATGTACAATAGAGGGAATGAAAATCAGATGTGTGGTGGAATTAAGCAGGTTTTTGATTGGCCCAGAACTCAGTTTCTGTAAATTAGGTTTGATTTGTTATTGTACCTCCAGCTTCCATAGGCCTTTAAATTCCATTTACTCCTAAAATTGAACTAGAGTGTGGGAAAACTACCCTTTATTACAGATTTATAGACAAAAGCAACAAAATGCACCATGGTTCTTGTGGCCCCATTCAGCAAATCACCCCTTGATGTATCCAAAAACATGCAAAAAGAGACTATGAAGGATGTAGATCAGTATTTCTCAAACTCCCTTGCATCATGACCCCCTTCTGACAACAAAAATTACTGTAAGACCCTGGGCAGGGGACCGAAGCCTGAGCCCTGCTGCCAGGGAGGCCAAACCCAAAGACCAAGCCCCGTCACCAGGGGCAGCGGGAGGGGTGGGGGAAGAGTGCGAAGTCTAAGCTTGAGGGCTTGAATCCTGCCACCCAGGGCTGAAGCCCTTGGGTTTCGGCTTCAGCCCTGAGCGGTGCAGCTCTGACTTTGGCTTCAGCCCCGGGCCCCAACAAGTCTAATGCCAGCCTTGGCGAGCCCATTAAAACAGGGTTGCAACCCACTTTGGGGTCCCGAGCCCAGTTTGAGAACCGCTGATGTAGATTTATTAGCGAAGTAAAAGCCAACTCCCAAATTAATAGTTATGGACCAAGGAAAAATGCTGTAAAGGCAGCAAGAGTTCTTTTTTAGTAAGGGTGTGTTCAAGATGTAATTAAATTCATTCACTTTTAGCAACTTTGGCTGAACAAAGCACACATTTGCTTATACTTAACTCTCAGGCACTATGCAGCGATTGTACAAGTGCAACAGCTAACTTGTTACCTTCTGGCTTGTACTGATTTTCATCCAGCTGTGCTTGTTTGTTACCATCCATTCTAAAGTGGTTCCTCCCACAAATCACGTCCCCTGCTTTATTGTGTAGATGCTGTGTGTGCGTGTTTGCTTTGAGTAACCCAGAGCTGCTTTGAGTTACCTAAAACTGCTAGACTTTCCTGGGTCTCCAGTTGCAATCCCAACTCCAAAGACAAATTTTTCTTTTGATGGTTGGCAATAGGATTGAGGGAATATGTGAAAAATTTTTAATGAATATGCACCTGGAATACAAATGCTGTGATTACATCCATTTTGCATTCACTTTCCTGGAATAATCTACTCCTAACAAATTTGATTTCTGGCAGGTATGTTCACGCTCACAGCAAAGTTTAAGCAAACATGGCAAACCCATTTCAACACACAAATTGAAGTGTTAAAATAGTAAGCTGACTATAAGCATTTGTAATCTGATTATCCACGCAGGAAAGAGACTACAATGTGATATATATCTCTAATCAAAGCAAACCATTTCTTTATTAAATTCTTAATATTCACAACAAACTATTCCCAAATGATCTCCAGACAAAAAATGAATAGCTGAATAAGTTTGAATAATAAAAATATTCTCAAAAATGGTGATCTATTTCTTGGACTACTTGCAAACTGAAGAGAAGTTTAAAGTAATAAAAAAATGATTTGGCCTGGCTTATTTAGCAAAGGGGTGCACTATGTGTCTGTGTCTTAAATGAGAGCTTTCACTGTGCATCACACATGCTTGTTTTGTGAGTCTCATTCTTTAAACTGCAACAACTTGGCTTCTGATGTGGAGTTTGGTATCCAAGCAGGAAAAAAGGCAGTAAGCATAATATTACACAATGCTTCGTCTAAACTCATCACAACACAGACTGTTTCATGAAGCCTTTTCTCAGTAACTGTTTAAATCCTTTCAAGTCTCCCTTGTCTCATGCTACTAAATTTAAATGCAAACAATTGCTGGTGCTTGCTATTACAGCTCCAAACATTGTTTGTTTGTTTCCCAATATCTCTTCATGATACTCAGGTGACATTTCAGAAAACCAACTGGAACAGTGGAAGGGTGGAGACTAGTCCTCTGTTCTTCACAAGAGGGGACCCTCACCATGGACTGAGCCTCTTATGGATGTGGATTTTATTATACTGGATTTTCATCCTAGCAGGTTCAAAGTGTCTCCTCACCCTGGTGTATCTTGGCTCTCTGCTAGCAGCCTTTCCTCTAGAAATTTTAATATCCAGAAGTTGATCTGATAATCACAAGCTGGATACCAAAAGTAAACGCTCGAACCTATGTAGGCTTTCCCATACACAGACTTGGGAACTCCACATTTCTACCCACAGGCTATCCTCCCAACTCCTCCATCTGTGGTATGGTGTTTACCATGTTGCCACTCCCCATGGAAAAATCAGGAGGTTTGGCCACTCTAAGCTCAAAAAGGTTCTGAGATCCACATAGGCACATCTGCGTGGAAGCCTAGGACCCACAAGTTCACAGAATGCTCCTACCCCTCCACATGCAATTGTATTACAACCTCCCCATCCCGCCTCCTTTCCACCATAGTGTACATTATAGCTGGCTAGCAGGAAGTTACTGCTAGCCTGACCAGCAGTAACTTGTGGATAGCTTTCTGCTTGGAAATTTTCCTGGATTCAGACCTAGAGCAATAGAGTTCCTAGCTCTATGGAGGGCCATCCATGTAATCTAGAGGGTATAATGCAATCGATTGGTACTTATCACCCTGGTACGAAGTCTGCTCAAAATTAGGTGCACAGAAGCAAAAAGGAATTTTTTCCTCCAGAGAAGGGTACTGTGGCTTTGTAGGAGTTGGATTTTGTTTCTGAAGCACATTTGTGGGAGAAAGCTTTAATGAAAAGTTATATTTTATACGATGAGGTAAGCACTGTCAGGCTTGGGTTTAAGCTGATTTTTTCTGGCCAGTAGTTCCACAGCTCATGTCCTGGCAAGGAAAAGGCTCTGTTATCAGGTTGCTCGATAGGCTGTGTCTACCCCGCTGCATCATCCATGTAAAACATAGTTGCCTTGGCAAATCAGAGATGATAAATCAGTCTCTGAGGTAGCCAGGTCCCAATCCGCAAACTCTGCTCTGAAGCCAATGGGGGACCAGTGGCATTCATGAAGTACAAGTATGAGGTGTTCACATCAGCCTTTGTTGTTAATGAGGGACACTGCTGTGTGCTGTACTAGTTTTATACAGTGGTTGCATCCAACCCCAAGCAGAGTGAGTTACAACACTCCAGTCTGGAAGTGACAAATGTGGATCACCATGATGAGTTCTCATCTGAAAAGAGTGGGCCAATCTTAATGGAGACCCTGTGCTTTTTTTTAAATTGACTCAGCTATAGTTTTCTTTGTTGTTGCTAGTTAGATTGAAATAAGAAAATTGTGAGGTCCCGTAGACTTTTCCTTCCCCATGAACTTTAATCTCCCACCTATATTCCTCATCACAGCAGTGTACCTGGATACTGCAAACAACCAGCACTGCTGGTACCAGGAAAACTTCAGACTCAGAAGCCTACAGACCCATGGAACAATAAATCAACCAGCCCCCAGAGCTAGTCTTGCTGATCATGGATTTTTTTGAAATTGTCAAAATGTCAATATTTGTTAAATGAAAATTTCTGGTTTTGGTTTGAAACAACTTTTTCATTTTGAAATTTAAGTTAATTTACAGTTTTAAAAAGTAAAAGATTGAAATAGGAACAAAACATTTTGACCAAGTCTTCCCTCCCCCACCCACACCCCATTTTTTTTTTGGTTCACAAAAATTTGCGATTTTGACTTTGAATTTTTTTTCAAAATCTTAAAGTGTTTGGAGACAGGAAAACCATTTCCTGCCCAGCTCGACACATAACTAAAGATTCTGCCACTGCTGGAGCCAATAATCCAAGGCCAAGAACCAGATGTTTGAATCAGTTTTAAATCTTCCTTATACATTAACTTCTGTGTTAGAAGCATACTTTACTCAAGCTTGTCAGTGTAAATAAAGAGGCAAATCCTCAACTGGTGTAAAGTCCGTTGGCTTCAATGGAGCTATATCAATTTACAGCAGCTGCCCCAAAGTCTCCCACAAAGTGCAGCAGTCAGGAACAATCTGGTATCACACAAGAATGCTGCTTCAAGGGTGCATTGGGTGCTGCCTTTGGCAGGAACACTGTAAGATTCCTTTTTGACCAAGGCAGCCAAAACCAGGACCATCATGCTAATAGACTGTTGCATGGTAGAAGGAAAAGAATACACATGCCTCCCATGGGCGGTGGGTAGCATAGGCAGGGGAAGGCTGTGCCGCCCCAAACAGCCCCATGTGGCCCTGCACACACTCTGCTCCAAGGCCCCCTCCTGCTTGCCGCTAGTTGGCCCCAGCCCAGGCAGGTTGCTCCTCTTCTGGAAAGCCTGCTGGGGGACTTGGGGTGGCTGGGGCTGCCCAGTGCTGGGGCTGTGCCACCCAGCACTCCAGGACTGGGGGGGGCCATGCACCACCCGCCCAGTGCTACGGATTTGGGGAGGGGCAGCCGTGCGCCACCCACTAGGCTCTCTGGGGCTGGAGGCACTCGGGCAGCCGGGACCTGGGGGGCCTGGTGGCTGCGGGGGCAGAGGGGAGGGCACTCTGGGCTTCCATGGGGGAAGATGGGCGGGAGGGTAGGGGCCTCAGGTGGCTAGCCTCCCCGAGCCTGTGGTTCACCCATTGCCCATGGTGCCTCCCCTAACTCCATTTATCAGCAAAGCTGTTCCTGGGAAATCTGCAGTCCAGGCAGGTGATTTCCAAACTCAGTGTTATGTACGTAGCTATGTATTATGTATGTAGCTATGAAACTGACTTTTTCCCCCCTAAAATTTCTTACTCCTTTCCTTCTATGTACAGTTTAACAACCATTTTTGTTGTAATCACTCAGTACAGACTCTTGGAGGAGAGAAAAGGAGTACTTGTGGCACCTTAGAGACTAACAAATTTATTAGAGCATAAGCTTTTGTGAGCTACAGCTCACTTCATCGGATGCATTTGGTGGAAAAAAAGGAGGAGGGAGGAGAGGGACACTCTGTGCTCTCTCATGGAGACTTTTTTCTTATGATCCGCTGTGTTTTGCTAAGCTCTTAATAGAAAAAAAAATTCTTCCTGTAAGGTGTATCTCTGCTCTTTGTAAGTGGAAAAACATAAAAGTGAGTGAATTTTCGTGTCTTTTAAAGAGAAGCTGATTATGCAGTAGAAGGAGTCTAGATCAGAGGACAGCAGGTCTTTAACTAAAACATTGTGGAAAGGGAATGCAAAGATGCCAGGTGTGAGAACAGAATTCTCTGAATACTGATGTGGAGACTAAGGACCTCTTCCCAGAGCATCTGAGTGCTGTAAAAGATTAAGAAATAGCAGTGAGTTCTCTCCAAAGCAGGATCAAGACCAATCCTCTCCCCCCTCTCTTCCTTGGCTCTAATCTTTGTTTGCTAGTTGGTGCTGCTGGGCGTTTTTTCATTCCCCTCTTTCTGGGGAAGTCTTCCCTGTTCAGATGAGGTTTGCAGTGTTCCCTAGACGTGGCAACACATGGGCTCATTCTGATCTTTGTGGTATTGAAATACCTTTTGTAACCTTTACATATGAAGGATATTACTCAGTCGTCTCTGCCAAATACATGAAATTGAAAAGGGAGCGGAATGTAAGCTCTCCAGAAACAGGGCCTCCATACATGTTTAGTGAACACAAGCCAGGCATTTTTGTGGAGCAGGAAAAAAAAAGCCCCTAAACTAGAGTATTCGCAACCATTTTGAGAATGCTTTTCTTGCTCACATATAATAGCTAAAGCCAGTTGCCATCATAGTGCCTGTTTTATCTGTTTCTTTCAATACATTCATAAGAAGTATTTCCTTTCCCCCTCCCTCCTTAAACCAAAAGACTGATGGGTAACCCCTTGATCCATTTCCCATCAGGAAGTAGAATGAAAACGGATATGAGATAACATGTCTGTTTGCACACACAGCTGTTTTATGCCATACATTAAGATCTCAAAGGTGAGTGCCCTGTTTATGTCAGCAGCTACCTCAAAAACAGCAACTCGGCAGCATCTAAAGTGTGTGTGTGTTTGTGGTGTGTGAGTGAAGCACAAGACTGTCCAGCATATATCTTTTAAAATTTGAGAGCTTAACAAAGAATTGGGTCACATCTGACTGCTACCATCTGGCTCACTTCACTCAAAGATTACCTAGGAATGTATTTCACATGTGTCTTTGGAACAAGATTGTGAGCTGCCAAAAAGAAAATATTTTGCAGCTGAGCATTGCCTTTAAGTCTCTAAATATTTCAAATGCAATAACCAAAAGAGAAGTTTATGTTATAGCCTGGTGAGTATAATTCAAAATCAGCCTCTTCTGTTTCTTTCAGCAACTTTTGATTTAACTTATTAGGTCTTTTAAAGATCTGTGGCTGTACCGTAGTTTCCTTATCAGAAAATTCTCTTGCAGGATGATGTCCTAAATAGGCAACTGATTTCGAATGGATGGACCCCCAGAGAAGCTGATGGGAGATAGTGTGGCCTATTGGTTATATCACTGTACTGGGACTTGAGATAGGGGTTCTAGTCCCTGCTGTCCTGCTGGGTGACCTTGACCAAATCACATCTCTTTTCTGTGACTCAGTTTCCTCATCTGTAAAATGAAGTGAATGATGCTGACCTTCTTTATAAAGCACTTTGAGATCGACTAATGACAAAGCTCTATAGAAGAGGTAGCTGCTGCTATTTTTAATATTATTTATTTATTTTATTTATTATTATTCATGCAGGTGCAGGGATCTGCTTAGGAGGAGCCAGATGCACTGTAGGGTACATTACATGATATAATGCTGCATTGATCAGGTTCCTTTCATTGCACTCAGGATGACAGTACATTTATTCAGTGCTATTTAATGCAGTGTAAGAAACAATTCTCAATAGATGGGTAAAATGTGAAAGGTTTGGGAAGCTTCCCCTCACCACTCTTTTGTTTCACCAAAACAAACAGAAATGTCCACAAGTGAAACCCTACTGTGTTATCCAGAGCACAGCAATGAAGGAGTTAACCCTCTCTCTCTCTCTCTCTCTCTCTTTCTGCCACAGATTGTCTGCCCTGAGTACCAGAGCTGGGCGAGCTGTGGAAAACTAATTAATTTCTCCAAGCAAACTATAGAAGAGGTCTAATGTGGGGAGATGAGAGTTGAAAGATCCCTTGGAAGGTGGAGCTGCATGTGAGGTGCTTTGCTTTTGCCTTGGCTCAGAAAGTCTTTGCTTTATACCACGAGCTTGGATTTTGTCTGAGGGAAGGAAGCCCGGTTGTTTTTTGGCCCTGTAACACTTTCATTTGCATGTGTCCTAAAGTACACAGCTAAGGTGCTTAAATCCTGCCAAATGATGTCAAATCCTTGCCTGCATTGCCACATACAGCTGGGGAGAGGGAAGGCAGGTGGGGGTGGGCTGGTGGTAATGAGAATTTGAGCTGTTCTTCATTAGGCCACTAGTCCCAGGGCAGCTCAGGAGCAGAGTTACTAAAAGCTGCCATGGGATCGCTACGCAGTTGGCTCCGTGCAATGAGTTGCTGGTTGTGGTCATGGTCAAGCAGCCAATGGACAGGTGTTTACATCACAATCACCATCATGAAAAGTGGCACTGAAGTGTCATCTTTACTGTTGGTCTCAGCAGAGTGATTAAGGACTGCATAGATACCTGCCTTCTCTATCTCCGCTTGAGGGGGTTCCCTTACTTAGGTCATAGCTGGTGCCTATCAATAGGGCCATGTGGGGGAAGTTTAGGCTTCCCCTGCCCATGCAGTAAGTACACAGTAGACAGAGGATTTTAATCACAAGGATTTTCTGTGCAGTATCTTTCACAAGCAATAAAGATAAAATAAACACTAAACCAAAGCCAATCTCTTCCACTGCCAAAAGTGGGGGAGTAAGTCCTGGGCAAATCCAGAAAATTGACCAAACCATGATGAAAACTTGCATGTGTGTATTTGTAAGAAGTGGCAGAGTTGGTAATATTTGTGTCTTGTTCACATTTGCAAATTGTAGCCACCCTTACCTTACAGCTTCACATGTGAAGAACAAAAGTAGTTTTTCACAGTTCTGCTTCAGACCTAGGATAGTAAGGAGTGTGGGGCAACAAACAGAGCCTGCGATTGTTCATTGAATTATTTCCTGATTTACTCACCCTATTGCAGTAACCAAACAGATAAGCCATGCAGTTCATGAAGACTGGCAATTCATCCTCTCACCTTTCTCCTAACCATTTTCAAGGAAGGAGGCAGCATCACGCAGCAAACAAACTTAGCTCAAGCTGAATTTTGCTGGGAATATTTTAATTTACATTTTGCTTCTGCAAAACATCCTGGTGTACAAAGCATAGAGCACAGTTTTACTTCTGATTATTTGAAGGGGAAGGGGTGAAGTTCTTGTAGCAGTCAGGGTTCTTCTGTGGGAAATAATTGTTTTAAAAATATCTGTGATTGGGTGCAATCAGCTCCACTGCAAAGGCAAAAAGTTGGCTCTTCAGAAGACCACCCCCGCCCACCTTGAGTCCCAGGGCTAAGGCATCTCAGTGGTGATTTCTGTAAGGGGGGCACACCTTTTCAGACAGGGAAATACCCATAAATTTCATCTTTAATTTGATATAATTTTAATAAGAAGATCCCAGCCCCTCAAAAGCCTCCTCCCCCATCAGTGAAACTGGACATTTATATGTCTAGGGAGCAGAAGCTTTTCAGGCCTTTGATCTGGGTCTCTTTCAGTCCATTAAGACATTCTTTAGAGCACATAGGCAGAGTGTGACTGGCTCCAGAGTGTCTTCTGAGGACACCTAAGACCTGATCTAATACCCAGTGAGATCCACTGGTTGGGTGGGGTTCTGTGCTCTGAGCACCTCTTCTTGTTTTTTGGGTTTATTTTTAATTTTTTTTCCTGTTAAACTCCGTTAAAACAACCCCCTTTTCCTTCCCCCTCATCCCTTTCCTTAATGATCATTGTGCTCCTACATTATGTAAATGTAATTATTGTATTTTACTATAGCACTTTGCATAATGTTATGCACTGAAATATGGCATGTGTACGTGACAGAGACAATATCAATACACTTAATTTAAAAGGAGCCCTAGAACATACCATGTTTAACTGCAAAGCCTGAGCATCCTTACAGGACAGTGAAAATAACTCTCATTTTGGCTGTTTCACAATCTTATTCCCTGTTGTTTTACAGACATTCCATTATTCTTCTCAGAGAGGGAGGGTGTGTTATCATCTGCCAGATCCAAATCAGAGAGTGAATATTTGTGCAAGAACCTTTTGGGGATTAGAGAACGCCTTTCTATTTCAAATCTAGCTCAGCACTAGGTGGCACTCTGCTATAATCTAAATTAGTTCATGCTAGGGCTGAAATTTATAAACACCTTAGCAAGGGGAACAAGAAGGTAAGACTCTTTATCAAAATACCCAATGTATATCACTGTGTCCTTAACTAATAAAATGGTGACACTAGCTAGGTCACAATGCTATGATAGTTATTCCTATTTCCACTGGACAAGAGCACATGAAGGGTATGAAATCTATTGATTCCATTAGGTCCTTAATAGTAATGAGTGCCATGCTGAAAAAAAAATGGGCTTTATTCATCTGACCATCACTATTATTCATTATATTTAAAGCGCTGTAAATGTGCATGGGGCTTTATATAGCAAATAAAGCTGTGAAGCCTGCCTCAAAGGGCTTATGATCTAAACATATACATCTAGGAACAAAAATTGTAGGCCATGCTTACAGGGTGAAGGGCTGTGTCCTTGGAAGTCGTGACTCTAACAAAGATTTTTGGGGGGCATGGTGGATAATCAGCTGAACATGACTTCCTAATGTGATGCTGTGCCAAAAGGGCTAATGGGATCCTTGGAAGCATAAACAATGAAATCTGAAGTAGGAGCAGAGAGGTTATTTTACCTCTCTGTTTGGCACTGGGGGCAAGAAAAGCTTAAGGAGCTGCTCTGCCAGCACCTCCTTGCCAGACCTGCAAGAGACACAAACTGGAGGGGGAGTTCAATGGGAGCAGAACAGCTCACTTTGGTGCCAGACCAGGGAAAAGAGCAGCACTGCAACTCTCCGCTCCTGAGGACAGGGCTGAGGGAAGGCAGGATCTCTCCCAGCAACAACTGTCTGAAGGTCCCTCACGGAGGGAAGGGAGGACCTGCTTCAGATATACTCTGAGAGGGAGGCATTTCCTGCTCTCTCCCATATGAACTCAATTTGTTTGTGTTAATTCCCTTTGTGTTATTTATGGACTACCCCAACAGGGGAGAGACTTGGAACTGACCTGGCTGGAGGGCTAAATCACAGGAGGAGAAGGAAGCAGCTGCCCTGAGAGAGAAAGAGAGAGCTGCTATGCCAACCATGGCCATGAGGAGGCACCCAGCAGTGATCTGACCCCCTTCACACCTCCTTGCCACAGACTGCAAATTTTGGACAATAGTTGAGTGATAAGAAGTGCCCCAGGGAGCGCAGCCTTAAGGTGCTTCTGGGTGTCAGATCCTTGTGTCATCCACACAGGGCCCTGGGCTGGAGCCTGATGGAGTGGGAGGGCTCGGGTTCCCGTACCAAAACCCACCTCTGCAGTGTGAAGGCCCTGAACCCCTGACCTCTAGGCAATGCTCACCACGAGAACAAACCATCATAGTGATTTGAATTGGTTGTATTGGTTCAAATCAGTCCATATATGGTACAGTGGTGGTAAAATATGCTGAAGCAATCTCCCTTCCAAAGTACATTTCTGCTGGAAAAGACCCTAGACCTCTCTGGACAAGCATTCAGCGTATGAAAATACTCTAGGTTCCCTGCAAATTCTCAGTAAAACGAAAGGCATTTCTCGAGAAGTGTAGCCAGAGATCAAGCTAACTTAGGACTGTCACATGATAATCAAAAATATCTTGAAATCTGTTTGAATGACCTAGTGTGTAGAAATAGTTTAGGTCAGCTATCGTATTCTCTCAAGACTTGTGGGCATTTTTGTGCGAGTGCCAGCAGAATTGCAACAAATGCTGATCTCTTATTTTCACCCAACACTAGACAATGTCAATACGATGTGATGGAAAGTTTTAATTATAGTTTAGCTCTTGCATCATTTCAGAGACTTTGAGCAAGCACAGCAAAAAACAAACAAACAAAATAACAACTGAAAACAAAATAGTATAACAGGGCATGAATCAGAAAGCAAATAAATCGGGTGTGCCTCACGTCATATTTTAAAGCTTTTGTCTGCAAGCATGAGAGTTAGGTACTTACTTTAATAAAGAAAAAGAGAGAGAGAAAAGATGAAATTCTCTTACAATTTAATGATAGCAGCATCTGGGGCTTTAGGAAAAGCACCAAATACCACAAGGCTTGTGATAAAATTGCAAATGTTGGCAACACTGAAATAAAAACATGGTTTGGTCTCTTTGTAAATAGATGCTGAGGGGTCAGGAAAAGTAAAGGGAAGCAGCATCATTGCGACCATGAATGAGGTTCTGTTTAGCAATAATCAGTGAATGGAAAAATTATAATAGAAGAGTAGCAATGCTAGGCATCGATCCCAAATCCAGCACCCAAATTGTAAAATACAATAAAATAAAATTAAAATTAATGGAGACTTTAGCCAATGAGTAATAATCCTGCACAACAGATGAATGGATTGGATAATGTATTACATCTTTTCTATATCTAATGTCTATGATATGTCACATTTAAATAGTTGCATCTTTCTTACAAGGATCACAAATTTCTTTACAAATATGAGACTTCCAATATTTTTGTGAGCTAAATGGTAGAGTATTTGGTTTAGATGGTCAAACTAAGGCACAAAGAGGTAAAAGAATGGACCATGGTCACACAGCAATTCAATCTATACTCAATCATAGAACTCAAGTTCTAATGGCCAGTTCCTGGCTCTAACACTGGAATATCTCCTAGTTGGTAGCCAGTGAGACTACTCATATAAAATAACAGAATCAGTGAAGGTTGTAGCGGTCCAATCAACAGCTGGAAAGTTTTGCCTGAATAAAGGACTGTGTGGGGATTTGGCTCTATGTTTTAAATATTTCATTTATTTTTAAAAAGGACAATTAAAAAAATAAGGTTTTATGATAAAATATAATCTCCCAACTTTATTAGTATGTAGAATTATTTAATCTGATATCGTTTGTTTATTTGTGTTGAATTTGTTGTTAAGGAAATTGCTGGCAGTTATGAACTGGAAAGGGTCTGACCCAAGCACTTTCACCAGGGGAGAAGTCGCACAAGAACTTCATTTAATCTTTATGTCTATAAACATAATGAACCACACCAAGGCTCAATATCTGAACACTCCTCAGAGGTCTAGGGCTGGAAATCAGTTGAAGTTTTGTTTAAATGAGGGTTGAGTAAAAACAGGGTAAAGAATTTCAGGATTTGGCTCGCAGAAATTAACCAAAATTTGTATTTTAGTATAAAAAGTAAGGAGGACAAAATGATCTGTGGCTGATAATGATTGTCAGCAATGAGTCAATTTCCTCATGCCAGCTTGTGACAGGGTGCTGGACACAAACTGCTGAGCCAGTCCTCTCTGAGGCCAGTTACCATTAAGGAAGGTCAATTGGAGTGGCCTAGAGAAACCTGTGCCTGATTGGCAAAGGGGAAACAGCTGCCAGCTTGATTAGCCTGGGGCTGCATAAAAGCCTCAGAGGAAGGAAGTCAGGGGGGCAGAGTGATGCATGCAGTGATCTCAGAGCATCTTTCCCGGTGGCCAGGCCTGCTCTATGCACCAGGTGATCCCCCGCTTGGAGCAATGCCGAGCTGCTGGACCTCATCAGCATTTGGGGAGAGGAGGCTGTCCAGTCCCAGCTGGGCTCCAGCCATAGGAATTATGATACCTATGGACAGATTTCATGATGCATGACAGAAAGGGACCATGACCGGGACACACTGCAGTGCGGTGTCAAAGTGAAGGAGCTGCAGAACGCCTCCCACAAAGTGCAGGAGGCAAACCACTGTTCCGGTGCTGCGCCCACGAGCTGCCAATTCTACAAAGAGCTGGATGTCGTACTCAGTAATGACCCCACCTCCACTGAGAAGGCCAGTGTGGATTCTTCGGTGGCTCGCGTGCCAGTTGAGAATGGACCGAGCCAGGAGGATGAAATCTTGGACCAGGATGTGGAAGGGGAGGGGGACCCAGAGGCAGAGGATGACTCAGAGGCTAGAGATGCATGCAGCCAGGAGCTCTTTACCACCCTGGAGGAGACTAGCCAGTCACAGCTGTCGGATCTTGGTGAAGCGCAAACAGGAGAGGAGGCCCCTGGTAAGTGGATTTGATTTGGGGAATTGCTGAGTTGTTGGGGACAGGAGGGTTGCAGAAAGCAGGCTTGTGTCTGTGTGATGCATGTATCACCACACGCCTAGTCTGAACGGCAGAACAGGCTGTTGATGGGAATCTGCCTCAGAGATCTCCAGGAACCTCTCATGGGGATACTGGGCAATCCGCTGCCACAGGTTCTTTGGCAGAGCAGCTTTATTTCTTGCCCCATTAATGGTAACTTTCCTGGACCACTCTGCTGTCATGAAGTGGGGTAGGGTGTGGGGGGAGAGGACCATAGTGGTACAAAGGCAAGCCGCATAAGGGCCAGGGCAGAAGCTGCAGTCTTGGAAAACACCCTCCCTTGATTCCCTGTTCACCCTTAGCAGTGAGATAGCTTACATAATGAACACAGCCTGTGGAAAATATGGGGACAGGAATGATTATCAGGCCCCCTCTACAGTGCCGGCTCTCCCCAAGAGCCAGGTGCCCAGTGTACAGTAGGGTCTGGGAACACTGATTTACCCTGCCTTTGCGGCTACTCACCATTTTGGAGGTCTTGTGGCTCATGTGTCCTTGCCTGGAGTCAGCCAGTTAGTGACAGGTATGGGAATAGTGGCTGTGTTTTAAATCACTGAATCAGTGTTCTGTGTGTTGCAAACAATACTACTTCTGTAAACTGTTGCATTTTGGCTTTACAGAAATGACCTTGGGAGCCCAGCCTCCCTCTTTGTTATCGCTGGCTGAACGGCTGCGCAGAATTAGAAAGTGGCCACAAAGAACTAAAAAGGACTTTATGCGTGATGTCATGATGCATTCCGTGGCCGAAAAACAGGAGCGGCGGGACAGCGAGAAGAGGGACCAAAAGGAGAACGCTGCATGCCAGAATTAAGCCATGGAGTGGCTGTTAAACATTATGGAGCGCCAAGCGGACATGCTCCAAGCATTACTAGCACTGCAAACCGAGCAGCTCCACGCCCGCCCTCCCCCGCAGCTTCTGTTGCAAAACTTTTTCCCGTTTGCCGCCCAGACACCGCCAACACACTCTTATCAACCTCCTGGCTCTAGTCTGTACCCGCAACATTCCACTCTTGCCCCTCATAGTCCAGCACTGCGGACTCCCCGTACCCACTGCACTCAACACCCATCCCTCTGCAGTTTGGCCCTGCTGAAGTACAGTACCCGCTGCATTGTACTCCGGAGGAGAAGGTTGGATACGATCCCTGGACAAACACAAATCTTTAACCATGCTAGGACCCCACCTCCTCCTGGGACCTTCCCTCAGTGCTTATGTGGTTTTTTTGGTTGACTCTCTCCTCCAGTTGTTTATTTTTAATACAAGAATTGTGTTGATTGGAAAGCAATCTTTATTCTATGAATTGAAAGCCAACAGAGCCCTGCAAAGCAACAGACAATTATCTTAAATTTTCATATTGCATCATTTGCACCAATCACAATAACCTCCTAGCACTACAAGCACTGCACTCCTGAGCATAGCAACAAATATTAGTGGCTTTCAGCTTCAAATTGCAGCCTCAAGGCATCCCGGATCCTTATGGCCCTGTGCAGCACTGCTCTAATAGCCCTGGTCTCTGGCTGTTCAAATTCAGCCTCCAGGTGCTAAGCCTCAGTGGTCCAGCCCTGAGTGAAGCTTTCACCCCTGCCTTCACAAATATTATGGAGCATACAGCAAGTGGCTTTAAGCATAGGAATATTGTCATCAACAAGGTCCAGCTTCCCATATAGGCAGTGTCAGCAGGCCTTTAAATGGCCAAAAGTACACTCAATAGTAATTCTACACTTGCTCAGCCTGTTGTTGAACCACTCCTTGCTGCTGTCAAAGTGCCCTGTATATGGCTTCATAAGCCATGGCATTAAGGGGTAGGCGGGGTCTCCCAGGATCACAATGGGTATTTTGACTTCCTCTATAGTGGTGATCTAGTCTGGGAAAAAAGTCCCTGCTTGCAGCTTCCTGAACAGGCCAGTGTTCAGAAAGATGCGTGCGTCATGCACCTTTCCAGACCAGCCTGCATTAATGTCTGTGAAACGCCCACGGTGATCCACAAGCACCTGGAGAACCATTGAGAAATACCCCTTCTCATTAATGTACTTGGTGGCTAGGTGGTCCGGTGCCAGAATTGGAATATGCGTGCCTTCTATCGCCCCTCCGCAGTTAGGGAAGCCCATTTGTGCAAAGCCATCTACAATGTCATGCATGTTGCCCAGAGTCACAGTCTTTCGGAATAGGATATAATTAATGGCCCTGCACACTTCCATCAACACGAGTCCAACTGTCGACTTTCCCATTCTGAACTGGTTAGTTACCGATCGGTAGCAGTCTGGAGTAGCCAGCTTCCACAGTGCAATCGCCACACGCTTCTCCAATGGCAGGGCAGCTCTCATTCTCGTGTCCTTGCGTCGCAGGGCTGGGGCGAGCTCATCACACAGTCCCATGAATGTGGCTTTCCTCATCCGAAAGTTCTGCAGCCACTGCTCGTCATTCCACACATGCATGACGCTGTGATCCCACCACTCAGTGCTTGTTTCCCGAGCCCAGAAGTGGTGTTCCATTGTGGTCAGCACCTTCGTGAATGACCACAAGCAATCTCATGTCATAGCTACTATGGGTGGTAAGATCAATGTCATGCTCCTCTTGCCTTTGTAGTTTAAGGAATAACTCCACTGCTACTCATGATGTGTTTGTGAGAGGGAGCAGCATATCGGTTAGCAGTGCGGGATCCATTCCTGCAGACCGAAGAGGCAGAGCAGAGGGTGCAGTACAGAAACCATTGAACGATGGCACCAAATGTGGACAGAAGCACAGGGATTGCTGGGATGTGAAGCAATGCATCATGGGGCATTGGGACAGGACCCAGGATGCCCTATGACCCCCTTCCGCCTTCCCACAGCCCTTAGCGGCAGAAGAGGATGAGATGCTCAGTGGGATAGCTGCCCAGAGTGCACTACTCTGAATACTGCCGCAAGTGTGAACAAGCTATTGTGCAGGCAGCTGACAGCATGAACACACAAGAGCGGTTTCCCTTCTGTGCTCTCTGAGCGGCGTTGTAACTCTGCCAATGTAGACATACACTAAGTGGAGTTTGGAGCAGAGGCAGGATCAAAGGGGGCCCTGCTACGCCCTGTTACACAGCTGAACTACAGACTGTAGATGGCTATGGGGAAGAAGAGAGTGGGAGAAATTGATATATAAACCATTTTCTCATGTATTTAAACTCTACCCAGTCTGGACCGTAGAAGGAAAGAGCTTTATGGGAGTCTCCTGCTTGAAATGTGGGTTTTGTCAATTACTGTTCACCAGTCTGAGAAATAATCTTTTAATGATATTGATTGTTACTATGCAGTCTGGTAGCAGCGAATTGCTGGATATCAAAAACAATATTCTTTTTGATCTGCTTTCATATTTAAAAGGCCAGGTATGGAATTTCTCAGTCAGTCACTGCCTTGGATGGTATCATTAATATGGGTTTAATATTCCTTGCTGAGATCTACAGTAATAATTCATTTTATTTGCAGGAAAGACCTCTTGGGTAGAAAAGCATTGCAGAGAGAGAGAGAGAGAGTAAAGCCACGAGCAAAAACCAAATAAAACCTGATAGGGAGCAGAATCTACAACAATAATCCAGGCTTTTCAGCTCCCATTTTATTCCTTTTTAGATTTTTTTTTAACTACAATAAATACAAAGTCCAAACTTTAAAGTTACAGAGACATACTTGAGAGCGTTCATCCTATCACTTTTGGGAGGACTATTTTTTTTTTCAAAATACGTGGCCCTCATTTGCTCTTTTCTAATGCCAGTGTAAATTCCAATGATGTCAATGGAATAATGCTGCTATATCTGAGAGGAGAATCAAGTTTTGTGCTTGTAACATAAGAATTTTAAAAGCGCCGGGGGGTTGGGGGTTGGTCTACCAATCTGTTCCACTGATGCTTTTGGAAAAAATCAGCCAAACAATCAATTTCAGAGAGATTTTCAGAATAATTTGGTTCTTTAACAGAATGTTATTTTCAATGGAATGGGGTAGATAAGAATGGGAATCCAGGCATGATTATATGATCTTGACACCACGTTTTAAAAAGCTAGTATCCATGCAAGAGGGGAGCAAGATGCAACCTGACCAATTCTGTCAAGTTTTCAATATTTTTCTACATGGGAGTTTCTCTCAAAGTCAGAGAACTCGAGAGAGAGAGAGAGGTAGCTCAGCTGCTAGCTGTGAGATATTTCTACATTTTACCACAACAGCCGTGGGGGCTAGGAACCCAAGAGGGCAAGCCTTGTATATCAAAAAGGAAGTGAGTGTCTATGGATTTATATCGCTACTAGATACTTTGATGATCCCTGCATTAATTAGTCTCAAAGTTTACTTCTCTATTGGCTGAAGTTCCCTGTCCGATGTAAGTTTTTAATCCCGTGCGAGATTCCACTCTTTCATCTCCACACAGTCTTGAAGCTAGGAATCCCATTAAAAATTATTTGTCTGACCCCCTTCCCATAAGGTAAGTAAATTGTTCATTGCCAATACTCAAAGCTGTGTATCTACTTGGTTAATCTCCAGTTGCCATTAATATCTTATGCATGTAATATCTTACACATGTATTCCTAACGCTAGTAAACTCACATAAGAATAATAGCTTTCACTGCATTAGTTAGCAGCAGCAGTGGGAATAAGAAAAAAGATGGAGCTTTATGGGGAAATTCAGATGGAAATGAAGGAGTGTCTGTCTAATGAAAGTGTTTTGTTTGCTGATAAATTCCTTAGATGTTTATGGAAATAGTCTCTCATTGTAACAATATTATATAGCTGAGAAAGTGCTATCCATGGAAAGCAGCCTTGTAATAGATCACTCTCATCTGCGACATACAAGATGATTAAAAGCTCTAAAAGAAAGGATTAGGGCATTATTCATTTTCAAAAGCATGTTAGCAAACACAGTTAGCAATCAGTCAACAGGAGTAGTTAGAATATACATTTATTAACAAGAAAAAATGCATTATTTAAGAAGAATTTGTTTAAACTGTCACATTTGTGGCACATATTTCAGAAGTAGAATAAAGGCTACTTCTGAAATACTGTACACACTCTTGTGTTCATTTGATTTGCAAACATGTGGTTGGCAAATCTTCCCACAGACCTTCCCTTAATATCTAATCCTCCAGAGATTTATACCAAGTTCTGGTCAAAGTTTTCATTCATAGTTCTGGAAACGTGACTATGGAAAGTCACCTAGAGTTTGTAAAAATAATGGAGAATTTGTAGCGTATGGATTTGTCTACCTTTACTTGCATGGCATTTAGTTCTTAATGCAGAACTTAGATCAGTATCCCCTTTAAAACCAAATTCTGATTTTGGTAGAAGTGATCTGGAGTAACTCCACTGAAACCAATAGATTTACACCAGCATTACTGAGAGCAGAATCTGGTCCTCTCAGAGTCTCTTTTGTATTAAATTACATTTAATTTTGATCAGCATAACTACTCAGTAACAAAGGCCCTTTTATATTTACGCTATTAAGATGCATAACCATTGCTTGTAAAGGAATGTTAGAGCTTCCGTCAGCATTTATTCAATAGCCCTGTACCTAGGTTTTGTGTGTATCCTTCACCTGGAACAGATGTTTTCCCGTTTGCTTTTCGCCATCCACCAAAAATATCTGAAAGGAAAATGAAAACATTAATATGCATTTCTATCCAATTAATTTAAATAAATTACCATTAAATTGTTTTTAGTTTTATTTATATGCTCTCTGCAGTAGCCAAAATTAATATTGATGTGGCACTGGGCTTTATAGGAGGCTTAACCAAGCAGTGGAAAAGTTCTTTCATGTTAGGTGTTTTCCCTTCACAGGGTACTCAGTATTTGAAACCAACAGAAGTGGATTTCAGACTGCCCAGCAAAATAGTAGCAAAGGCGAACAGTTGAAGTGGAGGTGGTGAGGGATGATGGACCTATTTTGACTTTGATAATGTGATAGAGGACAAGTGCAATCTGGCTGGATTTGACTGGCATTTGCAATCCTGCTATAATGTACTCACCATGAAGACTAGCTCACAATTTTATAACTAACATTAGCTTAGCAACTCCAATTCTACAGGCCTTTCTAGTCCAGTGAAAGCATGTGTTGCGGAGGGTTGGGGGCTGAGAGGAGGGGATGACTGGCCAAAGTAGTAGTGCAGTGCTCACAGGATGTGACCTGTCTGGGGTTGACAAGTGGAATGAGAATAATGCATTGGAGAGTGAAGGAAGATGGGAGTTGGGTAAAGGAAGGGGAGACATATAATATAATACAGTGCGTGTGATTTTTAATTTAGTAACCTGCACTTGCCCAACCTCCTATTTTCCCCACCTATTGCTGTAGATGTTTTTTTGTTGCATATAAATTATGTCCATCTTCCATAAGGTGCTTAGCATTGTGGGAAATAAGCAATAATAATGGTGTGATGATACACACTTTTATATAAATATGAGAAAACAGCATCAAGCATTTATTGGTGCCAACTGCTTTGCAAAGGGTACAAGCAACATACAAATGACACACAGCTCTACCTATCCCTCCCACAGACAAGTATACTAGTACCACCAAGATGGCCCAGTGCCTTGACAAGATCAGCTCAAGGATGAAACACAGCTGGATGAAGCTGAACCTAAACAAGACAGGTTGATGCTGGGGGACAGAGGAAAACATTTTGATGAGTCTATAGCCATGATGAAGTCTCCTTTGGGTCAAGGTACATGCCTATGCTTGGCCAATTTGGTCTGCAGTTTAGGTGTGCTCTTGGATTTCTCACTGATGTTAATCTGTAACATAGCATCCATGAGTAACACTTTCTATTATCTCTTGTTGGTTAGGAGACACCATCCCAACCTGGTGGACAATGACCTGGCTTCAGTTATTCATACATTTCTCATTTCTTGGTTCGACTATATCAATACCATATAGCAGGGCATGAAGCATTTAGCATGTGGAAAATGCCAACTAGTAGAGAATGCTGCATTGTTTCTCCTTGGCAACACTGGCTACTGCAAACACATCAGACAAATCCTCTGCTCTCTACCTTGGCTTTCCAGAGAATATTGAATCAAGTTGATGATCTCGATCCTAATCATCAAGGCTCACAATGGATGAAACTGTGAGGAGATGGAAATTCTTTGGGGCCCAACCAGAAACAGTAGTATGAACTCTCTCAGGAGCTAAGGACCATCAAAAACCTCACCACCTTCTGCTCCAAATGCAAGGCAAATTTCTTTGACCTGCCTCCTCTGACATAAATACATAGCAACATGTATAACTCCCCCCCACCCCCAAAAAACCCCTAAACAAACAATCCTCTTCCCAAATCACCAGAGCAACGAAAAACAACCCTCCCAAAGCATGATACTCCATGACACAGCTCTCCCCTGGGGAGAGAATAAATGTGACAAATATTAATCACATCACTTAATGCACTACTCAAAGGTACTCCGATATTATGGTGATAAGCATGGTACAGGATAGAATCTCTGCCTTAGTCAGCATATGCGCCAACCTAATTATGAGAGACTCTCTTATGAGTCATTGTACATAAGCTGTACGTGACTTGATTATTGTACAGTAGCTGATTATTGAAGAATGAAATAAATATAGCTTGCCAGTGTTAATACAGTCATTAAACACAACAATAACTCAGTGGCACATAATAAAAGTTCCAATATATCCATTGCGTCTCAAGTACTGCAGATGGAAGTTTTCTTGTCACCACCCGCTTTAATGAAGTCCATGAAAATAGTAACTAATAACATTCATTTGAAATAAAGAAACAAAATGAAATTGTGATCATTTTCTGTTTTCTTCCCCAGAAGATCAGCTGTTAATCTAGTTCATCCCACATGCTAATGATATAAAATCTTTCAGCCAGTAGGTGAAAGCTTGGATAATACTGGAACATTAATGAAAATTAGCTTTGAAATATTCAAAAAGATTTATTAGATAGACTTGAGTCGTTTGTAATTTGTTATTTCTCTTGTTGGAATTAACACCCAATCCCAAAGAGCAAATATATACTTTTTAGTTAAATGATACAATAAAAGACAGATTTTGGTGACTTAATAAGATTTAGTCAATATCCCAGCTGAAATGCTTAATAAAGATTTTGTCAATATCTCAGCTGAAATGCTGAATTATATTGAGGGTCCTGGGCTTATCGTTGTGGTAGTTTAGTACATTGATTGATGTACTTCAGCCTGTCAGCATTCTTTCTAACCTACTAGCTAGCAAAAACAAACACATAGTGAATATAAATCAAAGTGACTCATGATGGGATTGTTGATCTACATACTTCCCAGAATTATTTTTTGGTGCCAAAGCCTTGATCTGCTTTGACTGGATGTTGCTATAATGTAACAGACCCCAATGAGCCAGGGAGTGCTGGTGGGGAGGAAATAGATCTACAGTGATGTCAGTTTCCCTAGCTGCTGCTAGGATTTTTCACTACAAAGGAATTTGCCAGTTGATAAGCTGTGACAATGTGATGGTGAGTGGAAAGTGCTCTTGAGATCAAGGTGTGTTGTGGCAATTTGGAACAGTTTTTATCATGGTAAAGAAACAAGATTTACATTATCAGCTTTATCAAGATCACTCTAATAATTGCCAGGTTTGTGAGACTGGGAATGACAAAAACTGCCAGGGCTGTATAATGATTGCCTTTTTAACTTCCTGTTTTCATTCAGCACTTTCTGAAACTTTCACTATTCAGGTTCAAATTCTACATATGTGGTCTCTAGCTGACAGTGACCTTTTCTGGAAATTTTGAGCAAAAACAGTTCAGTTGTTTGTGAGTATGAGGAAATTTAAAAACGTATACTTTTCCAATTACAAAAAACATCTTTGTATCCATTTTTGAACAGCTTTCCAGATAAAATGGCTGGAAGTTGAAAGTTAAAATATGGCCTGGCTATCTCTCTCCTTGGGAGGTACTTTCGAGCATTCCAGTAGAAACTGGGTTTGATTTGACCAAGTTCTGGGCCTTTGAAAATAATAAAATGACTATGACCAAATGAGCATGTTTTTCTGCCAAACTCATATGGATGGATTCATTGTCCATTCTTGTGTGGATAACTAGCTGCATCATGAAATATGAAGTGAATGGCCACAGGAACCCTTTGCCTCAACACTTTTTTTGAAATGTAAAGGCATTCTGATTATAAAGTGCACAGCATGGACCCTCACTCTGATGAACATTAGCAGCTATGCAGCAAGTGGAACAGTCCCCAGCCCTGTCAAGAGTTCCATAAGAGGGATCCTAATGTACATTTTTAGTCAAATAGTTCCAGAGTGAATGTTAAGCACTCAAAGGTCAGAAAATGCCAAACCTAAAGTTGCACCCTTAATTCTGATATCTTGTCCTTATGAGCTACAAAACATCGATATGAAAATGTACCATTTGTCAAACCAAACAACGTGGTATTATGCAACTCTTCTGCCAATTTAAATCTATCTGTGTAGCATGTCTCCATACTACCTTGTGTATATCAAAGAGAGTTCATGAAAGTCATTTTTAGGAATGAAAACAGTAACTAGTTCTTGTACAACATACTATGAATTAGGAGCAGCAGCAAAGAACAATAGTAGAAATGGCATTTATAGCCACCTAAGTTTTCGGCTTACTAAGCTTAAGGAAGGTTGGCTGACTGAAAAGAAACATACTTTGAAACATAGTTTTCAACTAAGGGCCTGATTCTGCAACTCATTCTAAGTAGACCTGGTCAGGAATTTTGTGATGAAGCAGTTTTTTGTCAGAAAATGCCAGTTTGTTGAATTTGAATAGAGTCAGGATTTCGACTAGACTATTTTTTGGAATTTTTTTTTTCAAAATTGTCAGAACATTTCTTTTCAGTATTCTCTCAACAAAAAGTTTCATTTTCTCAGTTTTAAATGACTTTCTGCTTGAAATTTACACTAATTGCAGTTATATTTTAAACGGTCAAAATAAAAACCTAGTATTTTGAAATTATCAAAATGAATGAACCAAGCTAATATTTCTTTTCAGATTTCTGATTCACAAACACTTTCAAGATTTCAACTTTCTTCCTGATTTGGGACAGGAAGTTTTTTTTTATCTCAAAAATTGTCATGGAACAGGACCCTCATTTCCTGCACAGCTCTGTTCATTCATGATCACCATATCTCAGAGAAAACAGAACTTAAGTCTAAGTCTCATTTTCAAAAGGCATTTAGGCACTTAGGAGCCTAAATTCCATCAACTGTCAATGGAATTTAGACTTCTAAGTGCAAAAATCCCTTTTGAAAATCGGACACAGGCTCTTAAATTAGTTAGGCATTGCAATGATGAGTACAACGAAGCCTAAATGCCTTGAAAGATTTGGGCCTCAGTCAATAAATATACAATGTAACATTATGATAATGAAAGAAGTAGAAGTATAAAAGAATGAAAAACATTGTTCAGTATGCTACACATATATCTACAGGTATTGGGGAAAATCCAGTATACAATTTAGTACTTTAGGTATCAAAGTGATCTCAATTACACCTGCTGTCATAAATATGAAGGGAAGGGTAATCACCTGTCTGTCCACAGTGCTATAAAATCCCTCCTTACCAGATGCAAAACCTTTTCATCTGTAAAGGGTTAAGAAGCTAAGATAATGCTGGCACCTGACCAAAATGACCAATGAGGAGACAAGATACTTTCAAAGCTGGAGGGGTGGGGGAACAAAGGGTCTGTCTGTCTGTGTGATGCTTTTGCTGGGAACAGATCAGGAATGCAGCTCAGAACTCCTGTAAAAAGTTAGTAAGTAATCTAGCTAGAAATGCGTTAGATTTCTTTTGCTTAATGGCTGGTAAAATAGCTGTGCTGAATGGAATGTATATTCCTGTTTTTGTGTCTTTTTGTAACTTAAGGTTTTTCCTAAAGGGATACTCTATGTTTGAATCTGATTACCCTGTAAGGTATTTACCATCCTGATTTTTACAGAGGTGATTCTTATACTTTTTCTTTAATTAAAAGTCTTCTTTTAAGAACCGGATTGCTTTTTCATTGTTCTTAAGATCCAAGGGTTTGGGTCTGTGTTCACCTGTACAAATTGGTGAGGATTTTTATCAAGCCTTCCCCAGGAAAGGGGGTGTAGTGCTTGGGAGGATATTTTGGGGGGAAGACATCTCCAAGTGGGCTCTTTCCCTGTTCTTTGTTTAACATGCTTGGTGGTGGCAGCATAGAGTTCAAGGACAAGGCAAAGTTTGTACCTTGAGGAAGTTTTTAACCTAAGCTGGTAAGAATAAACTTAGGGGGTCTTTCATGTAGGTCCCCACATCTGTACCCTAGAGTTCAGAGTGGGGAAGGAACCTTGACACCTGCACTTACTTTTGCTGTCAATTTTCCATTGCATAAATGGAAGACAGATCCTGAAAATCTCTGGTTTAGATATCCTCCACCATGTTCTCTTTGTGGGCTTTTAAGAAGACTCAAGGAGAGAGATTTCTCAAATTTTTCCAGTCATAAAAGGCAAAATTAACCCACAGGCAGAGAGCCAGCACAAAGTTTATCTACCACTCTTTTTAAGGCTTAAGGAGAGTGAACTTTGCTTCAAATCATTATATAATCTATTAAGCACTACCCAGTGGCAGTGAATATGTTAAATTGTGAGGTAAAATCAGATCTTCTTCAGCGTGTTTAGAAATGGTTCATTTTTCCAAAACTCTGTAAGGACCAAAGAAACTCAGCATTTATTAGTGTAAAGAGATGTCTTCATATAATCATAATAATGTATGAACTATTTCTTAGAATTTCTACAGTGGTGATTGAGCATCAGAAGAACACTTTTACCACCCGAAGAAATTACAAACTGATGTGTTCATCTGGAGAATAGCCGGAGGCTTCAATATGAAGATGAGGGGAAGGCAGATCGGAAAGAAATTTGTCTCCATAGAGTTTAGGTATTTACAATATTTTTTGCAGGATTCAAGATGTTATTTCAAGAAACACCTTGCCCCATCTCACTCTTATAAAAAGACAGGAATTGGTGAACTAAAAATTTATTTTCATTTAAAAATGCATATGATTTAAACTTATGTATTCACATTTTCATATGTGTTCTGAGTGAATTTGTTTTAAAACACCTGGCAAGTTTTCACAAAAATTGTGCAGAAAGTGAAGAAAAAGTTTTACAGAACTCAGTTAATTTTTCCAACAGTGGCACTAATAAAAGGGATAGAAAACCTTCCATCTCTAGGGAACCAATTTATCCCTGGAATAAGGGGGTGCAAGTCTATTTCACCTGTGTACCAAGGACTGATTATAGCTCAATGTCACTGGTTTGCATTCAGCCCAGGTCAGTAATGACCCAAATTTGTTACCACCATGGTAGCTGTTAGGCCTTTTGTTACATAGAATGAGTGTGCCTGTCCCACCCCTTCTCCTCTCGCTAGACAGTTGTCCGCATCACAAAAGCTACCACCACATTTGGCATTCTTTAGTAACCTTATCAACAAAGGCTAAGTGAATGGGCCTGGGGAATGAATATCATTATCTCCAGAGATTCTCCTTCCAGGTCAGGGTGGAGGGACTTTGGAAGGGTAGCATAAGGAAGCTTGCACTTCTGGTAGATACGTATTCTGTGGATAGGTGATTTCACTGTCTAGGGCTTATTAAACCTATTCCTTTCTTGAGCACTAAATTCTCTCACTAGGGTTGGTCCCCTGATTTCAATTCCATTGATCCACGTGAATTTGAACAGGACATGGTCCACCCCTGAATGCAAAGTACTCAGGATGCAAATCACAGAAAAACATGCTCTGTGTGTCAGTTTTCCCATCTGCAAAATGGGGATAATAATATGTACTTCCCTAGCTCACAGGGCTGCTGGGAGAATTTAGGAAGAGATTTTCAAATGCACAGTAGTGCTTACAATCTATAAGACAAAAAACAACAGGTGGCTCAGACTGACAGACAAGAGAGCACAAGGAAACAATGCTAAAGAGCAAGCAGTAGCCCCTCTGACAGCAGTACTAGTGGAGAGTGAGCCTTCTTCAGTATCAGAGAGAGGATACTGGATCCATGGACTGAGGTGTGATCCTGTATGGCAGGTATGGGCTGCATCCAGCCAGATGGTATTCTTTCGCCTTCCACTGCCCAGCTTTGGGCAGGTGGCCCAGCAGCACCAGGGCCAGGGAGATGGCAGGGTGTTGCATCCCGGGGAGGGCCCTGCCTGTGTGCAGACATGTGCGTGATGTTAGGCTGTGGTGACAGCCCTCAGGTTGGAGCAGGAGCCGGGACCAGCACCATAAAACAGGAGCCACTGCTGCCAGGTGAGTGTGGGGTGGGCTCACTCACCCTTCCCAGGGCACCCCCCTCCCCGGTATGTCCCTCCACCAAATAATGTTAGTGGATTTTGTGGCCCTCTAATACCTTAAAGTTGCACTGAAGTTGCAGGAGCAGTTTACTTCAGCTTATATCTTGTAACTTTAAAGTTGGAGATGGGAATTGCAGATATAGCAGACTCGCTGTACTTTATTGATAAATTACAGACCCGGTCTATAGTTTATTGAAGTCTTCTAATAAAATTAGAAACACTATGCCATTCATTTACAAATTTGAAGATAAATGTTTTTGAAAACGGACTCTACAAAAATGCTCTTTGTGTTATGAAATAATGTAGACCAAGGGGCTCAGAATTTATTAGAACTCTATTTCCACAAATATATGAAGAGGAAGAAGTGTATCATTTAATAGTTTGTTCAAAGAATGGTCATTAGATGCTAAATAAAACGGCAGTTCTTCAGAGATTTTTTGTTATACCAGTTAAAATTGCCTAATTTAGTGTGAGGAACAGGACACACATAAATACAAAAATGCATTCTTACTTTCCAGGGCTACTAACAGCAGAGATAAGGTTATCTTTAATACAAACTCGCAGACAAGCTATTTGGAATAAGAAGGTATTTGGGGGCATTAGTAGAAGAGTTTTAGAAAGTGACTGGTAATGTTCAGAGAAATGTATAAAGGTGCATTCGGAGATCAAATCAAAGGATTAGATTCTATGCTGCGTCTAAAGGAGGCAAAGCAAGGAGAAAACATAGTCCTAGAGAAGGTGATTTTAAGCACTGTTTGTGGTGTTCTGATTCAGGGCTACTCAAGGAGTTGGAACAATCCACAGCATAACTGAGGCAGTCCAGGTGGCTGTGGCCTGCAATGAAAACCAGAATCGCGGGAGTGGTGGGTGCTAGAGAGTTGTCCTGATACATTCCCTCGACTATTGACTGTGAGGTGACCACTGTAGGGCCATCCATGGGTATATCTACACTGGAGCTCGAGGAGTAATCTCCTGCATGCGCTAGTTTTGACGGAGCTACTGTGCTAAAAATAGCAGGGTAGCTGCAGCTACGTGGGCTATGTCGACATGCGCTAGCCACCAGAGAACAATCACATCCAAGACCCTAGAAAAGTACTCGGGCAGGTAATCCAAGCTGCTGCCCTGTGGCAGTGGCCATGTTACTACTTCTGGTGTGTTAGTTTGATCAAAGCTAGCACATGTATATCTACCCGAGCTGGAAATTACACCCAGCTAGAGCTGGGTGACATTTTTTGGATGAACAGTTTATTTGCCAATAAATTACACCTCCAGCTATAGTGTCTCCTATAATAGTCCTGTGTAGTACCTGTGCTGGAGCATCTCTTCCCTGATCTCTTGATGGCTCTTTACAGCCTCTATATGCCAGCAGAAGTCTTCCTACAGTGCAGTAGGGGGCAGAAGCTCTCAAGGCTTTTAAGGTCTTCATCTTTACAACAGTCATATCCCAAGTACCTTTGTCTGTATTTAGAACTAGCATGGTAACAGGTAGCTTATTCCCCAAGTGACCCTATGGGGGAATTCTTTCACCTTCCTCTGAAGCACTAGGCCCTTGCCGGTGTTAGATACTGGGTTTGTTGGAGCATTTGTTTGTTCTGATAAATCCTATGTAAAATTACTCTTCAAAAATTGGTTGTAAATTAAATCACTTGAAGTATAAGGTGAATAACTGACTTCAGGCTGGATATTTCTTTTTCCCCTTTATTATGCGTGTGCAGATACTCAACTGTTCCTTTACACTTAGTAGTAGTAGTAAATACTTTTATTCTGGTAGCGGCCAAAAGCCCCATGAGGATTGTGACCCATTGTGTTGGGTGCTGTGCAAACACTGAAAAGATGCAGCCCCTTACCTGAAGCGTTAACAATCCTAGCATTCATCATAATCTTGTTGTTCTCACCAAACACCCTCTCTTCACACATGCTTTAATTGTTTTGGAAATAAATATATTAGGGCTAGAGTTGGATGAAGTTTTTTTGGATGCACAGTTTATTCACCAATAAAAATGCAGTTTCAGGCTGACCAAAACCATTTGTTAATTTGGGCTGAATTTGGTGAATAGTTTTGGTGAAAAAAGAAAGAAAGAAAATTCTGAAAAAGCCAGAACGTTTCATTTCGACATTTTCAAAGTGAAACATTTTCACTTTTTGTTTCAAAATTATATTTCATTTTCATATGTAGCTAGATTTATTTAAAAAACATAAAAAGGAAAAAAAATCCTCAAAACAAAACAATCTAATTCTTTTCAGTTCAAACTATATTGGTCAACTCAAAACTATTTTTTGTTTTGCAAGAAAAACAAGCAAAAAAAAATCCATTTTGGGTCTATCCAAATGAAACGTTTTCAGATTTTTTTTTTTTTTGGTTCAGCCACTGAACCAAAAAAATTAGCAGTTTGTTTCCATGTTTTCAGGTCATTTTATTTAGATGGAGGCACCAACACAAGAAATCAGCTGCTTGAAACAAGGGAGCACTACATCTGATCTCTCATTCCAAAGGTTTATTATAAGATTGTAATTATTTTTACAGGGGCTCTGCGAACATCTGCTAAATCATAACCAGAAACAGTTGATTCTGATGGGATCAGCTACTTTACAATGTCTTGCAGTAGGAATGGGGTCAAAACACTTCAATTGGACACACCAGATTTTCTTGGGATTTGCAAGTGGGATAGGTGAAAATCTAACTGGTGTCAAGTGCAGACCAACTATCTTCAAATAACTATTGACCAACAGATGTTCTGTGATACATAAAGAAGGAAACTTGGCTAGAACCAGTACCCTTTTGTTTGTTCATTTGTTTTAATGCGCTTTGTTGGTAGGATTCAATGTTTGCTGAGTATAGTTTAAAATGCAGCAGAAAATGCTCTATTTTTGTTTCGTTTGGTTATACTGTATTATTCACTTAATTGGAGATTTTTAGAGACACCAGTGGGAGTTAGAAGCACAATTTCCACTGAATGTGGGAGTTGGGTGACTAACTCCCCTTTGTGCCTTTGAAAATCTCCCCTTTAAATCAGAAAATGCACCATGTATTTTAGGCTAAGAAGTAAAGCCAACTTGTAATTTGTTTGTTTTTTTAAAAAAGTCATTGTGCTGTTGTTCTCTAATGAATTTTTGCCTGAGGCAAATAAAGTGGGCTGAGTGGAAACCACATTGTTTTTCTCTCTTCCAATTATAGACAGAGAATCCGGAGGGACAACCAGAAACGAGAAATCTTTATTTTTAAAATTACATTTCACTGCAGGTTATTAGAATTGTTTTAAATCTGGTTGTAGGTAATGTTCTTCTCTCCCTTTTCTTTCACTTTTCAAAAACTTCACCAGCCCTCCAAATGCTCATGTGCATCATCTTGATATTCCATTCATCTCCGGGGCCTCTTTACTCCCCACCCTCCATGTGCAGGCCATTGCTAAATCTTGCTGTTATTCCTCTATATTCTCAAGCTCTGCCCCGCTCTCTATCCTTACTGACAGAACCTTGTCCTACATCTTGATCAACTTTCCCCTCTCACAATGCAATGCTCAAATCTACCTAGTCTTCTGCTGTTAAAAATCATTTCCCTCACCTGCTGCTCTGACCTTGTCACCTCCTTCTTGGAGTCTTTGCATTGGCTTTGTCTCCTCTTGAACCATGTTCAACCTCACCTGAATCCCCATCCCGAGGCTGGTCCCTACCTCTTTCCAAATGCCCTAAGCAATGCCAGCCCAGCTCACCTTGATGCATTCTTTGTACTTTTCTCATGCCTCCTCTTGTACACCACCCAGTCTCCTTCTCTGCCTCCTCTTTCCAATCCCTCCTCCAGAGTCAAACCCATTCTTGCGGACAAGCCTCCCTCGTTGCTGCTCACATTAACCTTCATGCTGGACATTGCCTCCAACTGTTAATAAATTAACCTCTTAAAAAAGCAACGGAAATGCCTATGTCATAATAAGCACATCCCATGGTCTTTCAGTGTTTAACTGTTGGGCTCGTGTACCCTTTTCCATACCCTTTGCCAGCTGTTCTCCCCTGCTGCATTATTGGCACTGGTCATAGTGTGCTTACGGCTCTGAGCTGTCCCTTTGAAGTTACTGTGCTCAATTTCTACCTTTGCCAACAATTTACATTTCAGTCCTTTGTTGATTACAACCTAAGGGCTTAAGCCTGCAAATTGAAGTCTGAAGGACAAATCATGGTGGAAAGCACTACTCCCAATAGTGTTTCCAGGGTCATGCCTTTAGACAAGGGGTCTCAAACGTGTGGCCCGCAGCCTGCATGTGGCCCGCAGAGTTATTACCTGCAGCCCACCATAGACGCCGACTCCACCAGCAGCCAAGCTCCCCTCACCTCGCATCCCCCAACCTCTGCCCCTCCGAGTGTGCCGCGTCCACGCTTCTCTGCCCAGCTCCCAGCGCTTCCCACTGCCAAACAGGAGAAGAGGCGGGGCTGGGGCGGGGATTTGGGGAAGGGGTTGGAATGGGGCAGGGAGGGAGCGGAGTTGGGGCAGGGACTTTCTGGAAGGGGTTGGAATGGGGGCAGGGAAGGGATAGTAAGAGATGGGGCAGGGGCGGGGTCTCATGGAAGGGGTGGAGTGGGGGGTGGGGCCGGGGGCATGCAGGGAGCTTTTGTATCTTTGTATGAAGAGGTGTCAGTGCTGCGGCCCTCAGGCCAATGTACTAGTCCTCATGTAGCCCTCGTGGTGATTTGAGTTTGAGATCCCTGCTTTAGATTGTAAACTAAGGGACTGATGTGTCAGTGTCAGGCCAGATTCTGATCCTCTTCCCTAATGGTGAACAGCATCTTGTTCCACTGACAGTCCCGCTGACTTCATAGACTACTCATGGAATGAGATACTACTGAGCGTGAGCACAAGTATGAGAATTTGGCCTCATAATTGTCTATAATGTGCCATGTACGCAATAAAAGAAGAAAAGCTAATAGGGCCATCTTGACTTAACCAGGCATATACACCATGTTTAACAGAAGATATTACATTTAAATGACAAAAATACCGAAAATAGCTTGTATTTATTAAGAGTGTTAGACATTAAAATAATCAAATGCCAATCAGTGGGTCCAATTGGTACTCTAGGCTGATAAAAAAGGTGTGGGGGAATGCATTAATTTGTGTTGTCATTTAAGCTCATTCTTTAAGCAATATGACATTTGTGGTTAAAAAGATGAGTGATTACTCTGAGGTGCCCTAAGGGAACTGATAAGGAAACCACTGGAACTAAAAGAAGGAAGACTCAGACAGGGAGGGAATAAGGTTAAGACTTGATAATGTTTCAAGTCTCTGTCACTTTTTCTGCTCCCCCAAGCTTAATTTTCAGCCCATGATGATTCTTGGAATGATCCAGTAATCAACTGATGATTGTGACTTAAATTGCTGGCAAAAGGTGAATTTAGCAAAATGATTGCTACATGTAGGTTACAGTAGCTGGGGACTGTATTGATGCGTGCTGCTCTGTGCAGTTTTCTTGTGGGCTGAGAGATGGAACATTTATTTCTGACACTGGGGAAAAAAATCAATGAACAAGAAGAGAAATGCTGATCATGAAGTGGTTGATTTTGGCTCAAACCTTTCCATTTATGTAAAAAGTATAGACAAAAATCCTTTTGCTGCAACTCCCTAATGGAATTTCTAAATATTAATTTTCAAGGAGCATGTGTTTTGTTGAGTGGCGGATGCATGTTAAGAGGGATATATAATGGGGGCAACCACAGACAGCAGTTTTTGGCAACACTTGTATAGATTGTCATGCCCATATGAGATGAAGTTCAGGTATACTGTCTACAGAACAGAAACCATAAAAGGATGAGGTGAAAAAGCAACTCCTCTTCCTGTACATTACACAAACCATATCAGAGTGAGAGATACTGCTCTTTATTGTGGGTTTACCAGATCTTAAAAGGAAATTGACACATTCAGGCAAAACTGGAAGGACTTTGATGGGAAATGAATGAGGTTGCACCTCTCTCACTGCCTTCCCATGCTCACAATGAAGGATTAGGATATTTTACTATAAATGGGGGATGAGAGAAAACAGTATTTACCTCACTGTGACCTCTCTGCTGTTCTCTCCTCATCATGGCCTCTTTTCTCTTTCTCCCCATCCAATCTAGATCTTACCTTTATCTCCCCCGTTCTCTTCCCAACATCCCCATTCACATACATCAACCTATTCATTGATTCATTCTGTTTCCTACTCTCCAATACACGCTCACTAACACTCCTGTTATCTTTGATTATACACACTCAACTCTGTCAACACAACCCATATCCTCCTGCCTCAGAACAGCCCCGAAGTTTTCCTTAGTTCCCTGAGTCCACTGAGAAACCCCTTCCCATTTGACCACCTAGGTTGAAAACTCCACCCACTCCCCGAGCCCTGGCTGAGACACCTCCTCACCCCCACAGGTGGGAAACCTTTTCCCCTTCCCTTTCTACCCAACTTCCCCACAGCTCAGAACCTTGCCTCGCCTGGCTTTAAGATGGCTCCACTCCTGGCTCAGTACCCCTTCTGATTCCATCTAGGCTCCTAAGTCCCAACTCGTCCCATCCCACCTAGAACCTCCCCAGTGGAGAAATCCTGCTACCAGTTGCTGGGCCTGGAGAAACTGGAGCAGAGGTAACAGGGAGAATAAGCATGGATTCCCATACTCTGCCTCTCTGAAGCTAATCTGAATTAGCCCCTCACAGGCCTGAATTCCCTTCTTTGCACCTGCTAGGTTTGCTGCTTGCAGCCCATGTCCTGCAGGTTGGTGGGGCTGGAACTGCTGCAGCCCCATCACGTGTCCTGTCTTCTGGTGTAGTGGTGTAGTCACAGGAGCCTCCCGGAGATGGAGAAACTCAAGCTCAATGTGAAGTCTCCTGGTGGCTGCAGTGGTACTATACTCTGCAGTACAGCCACACAATTGCCTCTGTTTGGCAGTATAGTGCTTATAACACACAGCTTGAAGTGTGATTCCATCCAGTGCAAGGGTAGTGCATACACCCCAGTTCATCTGACTATGTATATGTATATTGCACAAACATACTGTAGCTAGTGCAATACTCAGGAGGGCTTGGTTATGAAAGAGCTATGCTTGTATATACAATGTGCTATTAACAAAAAGAACCTCATTAGCATGTCATACTTTGAAAAAGAATAAATATGGAAAAGTCAGGAAATGTAGAGTTATGGCCACCCTCACACCTCTTCAGCTTTGCTCCCCATCCCACCCTGACTTATTGGGACATGTGCATCTAAGTTTTGTTGGGTCCTGGCCCTCCTACCAGATAGCACTCAAATCAGTGGGATGTAATCAATCTGCCACTGCACAGAGAACACTTGGGAGAGGGTGTGGGGCTTCTGTGAAATTTCCCTGTCCAAATCTGCTCACGAAAAGACAATAAGGTAGGTTTTGTCAGATGGGAATGAGAAGACAATCATCTTCAACAAAAGGGGCTGATTCCAAAATCTTTGCCAGCATACAGAACCTTTTATTACACCCTGTACTACTTCTGTGCCTAGTCCATTGTGCCAAGTGATGTATTGCCCTAGGAAAATGGTTTTGTCAGGTATCCCCAAATCCCAGAGCTGAATATGTGCCAGGTTGTCTAGAGCAGTGGTCTCCAAACTTTTTTGGTCATGATTCCCCCTTACCTGGTCCACCCCCCCTCCCCAAGAGCTGGAGCTGGGGCTGCAGCCAGGAGCGGAGCACAGTCAGGGCTAGGGCTGCAGCTGGGACCACGGCTGGGCACGGGGCCACCGTTGGAGCCAGGGGCCATGGCCGGGAGCAGATCCATGGTCAGGGACGAAGCTAGGGGCAGGAGCCAGTGGCCAAGGCTGGGGCTGGGGCAGAGCTGGAGGCAAAATGGGGCTGGGTGGCACTCACTCCCTGCCTACTGTTGGGGTTGGCCCAGGCCTCCCGTACCCCCCCAAACATTACTCCAGACACCCCCCCCCCCGGGGGGGGCATGCCCTACAGTTTGGGGACCACTGGTCTAGAGAGCATTATACAATTATTTCTAAGGGCACAAGTTCCCTTTTTTTTATCCTAATATTCCTGCCCCTACTAAGAATGACATCACAGTCTCCCTGAGAAGTGACATGATTTAGATGTAGTTCTATTGCTTGTACGTTATAAGTCATTTCCTTCACTGTCTTGGTATTCCGGAGATTGAAGTTTAAATAGTATTTATTATAAAAAAAAAAAGTTCAAGTGTGAGTCTTTTGATGTTTAATCTGTTTTTAATGACAGAATCACTATTCCTATCCCTGGTATTTCATACTGTGCATCATTTCAGACAAGCAGATTGCTGAAAGTGTCAATACACGCAAAGAAGTGTAGGATGATAAAGCTAAAAGCTTGCTAAAAGATTTTCATGTAAAGTACAAATTGAAACCCCCTGTAATTTAAACTCCCACTGTCTGTGGAATGGGGCTTTTGTGCCAGTATCAGTTAAATGAGAGTGTAGAATAATTAAACGATGATATACTGCAATTGGTTTTGTTGTCTTTACTGGACTACAAGAGCCAAAATGTGGCACTTGGAGAAATCAGTTGTAATTTTCCCACTCCTCTTGTTTCTGTTCATGTTTCTCAAAACCCCATTCATGGCAGTTGCTTAATAATACTGATGCCTTTGTCGACAGATAAATAAAGGAGGCAGTAATAGGAGTATGTTAAAAGCAGTCATTATTATGTACAGCACATCAAATAAGAAGAAAGTACTGCAGTTAATCACAAGGACTTTACTTTTTCTCCCCCTAAAAAAACTTCCATTTAAGTGTAATTTATGCCACACACCCACGTTTTGTCTATTTTAATGAAGCATTTTGTGGTTGACAGATAAATTAAAGATGTGCAAGTACAGAGGGTTGTGTGATGTGATGGAATGACTAGTAGTTTGATTGTGAAGCTCCTTATCCCAACACCATATATTATAGTTTATGTTAACTTAATTAGGACAATATCTTTATTTGGGAATATAGGCCTGGCTTGACATGAAGAATTGGACATGGGTGTAGCCTCATTTCTCGTAAGACAGGATTAGGGGGATAAGTGGATCAGCAGGCTGGAAACAGAGTGTCTACACTGGCTAGGAGAAGGGGGAACAGCCAGGGAACCATTTAAAATAGTCAAGATAATGATGGATAAAATATGTCGGGAACATAAAGAATAAATTGTGTGGGGACAGAGCATGCCATGCAGGGATTGGTTCCTACAAGATAACTAAGTCAACTCCAAAACATTAGTGCAATGTATAGTAAATGCAATGTAATGTGTACATGTATATAAAGGAAGAGTTCTGCTGTTTTACTTTGGAGGTGTGGTATGCCCTGTACCCACCCCCCCCCCCACACACACACTTGAGCCTGATCAACTTGAGTGTAGTTTGATTGTGCGTCAGTAATGGAACCTGAGTGACGAGGCTGGAGTCGCACTAAGTTCTTGGGGGAACCGAGTGGAAGAGGTCTCGGGGGAGACCAGCTAGGGGCACCAAAAATTAAAGAAAAAATCTTCTAGAACACAGACAAAGTTTTTTAAATAAATCCACTGAAATGTCAAAATAAGTCAACACTCATTTTCCCATAACCTTTTGCCTTCATTAGAGCATCTGAGGAAGGCAGACAAATGCAACAACTCCTTGGCAATTGGCAGGTAACTTGGACAATTATTATTATAACAAAAGTGATAGAGGTGAAAACAATAATGTTAATTAAATAAGAGCCTGTGATTAAACTATCCACAGAAGGGCTAAGTGTGGCCAGAGTGGCGTGTCTGAATGGTTAATAGCTCAGAGCTCAGCAAAACTTAAGAAACAACTGGGCAAGAACAATGACTGAGCTCACATATACAAGAACTGGGTACACTGGCTTCGTTGACCAGAGCCAGATCCTCAGCTGCTCTAAATTGATATAGTATCATTGATGTCAAGAGAGCTATACCAGTTCATACCAGCTGAGGGTCTGGTCCCCCAGCCTTCACTTTGAATTTGTTCCTCATCAACACAGGGAATGTCATCCGTGTGAGTGACATCAGAATCACATGCTCCCACATGTCTTGGGAGCAGAGAAGAGACACAGTCTTTTATATGGAATTTGAATCCAGAACTGTGTTAGCTGGAGTTCTAATAGTGAAACTGTGCGTGTGAATTTTAAGTATTTTTATTGCTTTTGCTACAAAGTCTATGTTTGGGAATGTAACTGCAGATGACTACGAAAGCATATGGTGGCTCTGTCTCAACTAGAGCTGGTCAGAACAGTCTTCTGTTGAAAAATGCATTTTCCCTGAAATCATAACATTTTTCAGCAAAGTGCTGATTTTGATGACATTTCTGATGGGGGTGGAGATGGGGAGTCAAAATGTTTTGGTTTTGACTTTTCTTGTTTCTTTTTGATGATGTCAGAAAGTTTTCTTTTGATACAGTAAAAATGTTTTGTTTCCACTTTCTCATTCCAATTCAGTTCATTTAGACTTGTCTACTATTTTAACTATTAATTTTAATATCGATATATCCTATTAGGGCTGTCGATTAATTGCAGTTAACTCACGCATTTAACTCAAAAAATTAATCACGATTAATTGCAGTGTTACACAATAGAATACCAATTGAGATTTATTAAATATTTTGGATGTTTTTCTACATTTTCAAATATATCGATTTTAATTAAAACACAGAATACAAAGAGTACAGTGCTCACTTCATATTATTTTTATTACAAATATTTTCACTGTAAAAATGATAAACAAAAGAAATAGTGTTTTTCAATTCACCTCATACAAGTACCATAATGAAATCTCTTTATCATGAAATTTCAGAGTAGCAGCCGTGTTAGTCTGTATTCGCAAAAAGAAAAGGAGTACTTGTGGCACCTTAGAGACTAACAAATTTATTAGAGCATAAGCTTTCGTGAGCTACAGCTCACTTCATCGGATGCATTTGGTGGAAAAAACAGAGGAGAGATTTATATACACACACACAGAGAACATGAAACAATGGGTTTATCATACACACTGTAAGGAGAGTGATCACTTAAGATAAGCCATCACCAACAGCAGGGGGGGGAAGGAGGAAAACCTTTCATGGTGACAAGCAGGTAGGCTAATTCCAGCAGTTAACAAGAATATCAGAGGAACAGTGGGGGGTGGGGTGGGAGGGAGAAATACCATGGGGAAATAGTTTTACTTTGTGTAATGACTCATCCATTCCCAGTCTCTATTCAAGCCTAAGTTAATTGTATCCAGTTTGCAAATTAATTCCAATTCAGCAGTCTCTCCTTGGAGTCTGTTTTTGAAGCTTTTTTGTTGAAGTATAGCCACTCTTAGGTCTGTGATCGAGTGACCAGAGAGATTGAAGTGTTCTCCAACTGGTTTTTGAAAGTGCAACTTACAAATGTAGGGTTTTTTGTTACATAACTGCACTCAAAAACAAAACAATGTAAAACTATAGAGCCTACAAATCCACACAGTCCTACTTCTTGTTTAGCCAATTGCTAAGAGAAACAAGTTTGTTTACAGTTACGGGAGATAATAATGCCCACTTCTTAATTACAATCTCATCTGAAAGTGAAAACAGGCATTTGCATGTCACTGTTGTAGCTGGCGTTGCAAGATATTTACGTGCCAGACGCGCTAAAGATTCATATGCCTCTTTATGCTTCAACCATCGTTCCAGAGGACATGTGTCCATGATGATGATGCTCATTAAAAAAATGTGTTAATTAAATTTGTGACTGAACTCCTTGGATAAGGTGACCATAATTCCCTGTGATGAATATGGGACACCTGGTAAAATTACTTGTATTCAAGCAAGTTCAACAGCAATCAATCAGAACTATGCAGTACAAATGTTCAAATTAACATCAAGTTGACTGAGCCCCTGTTAAAAAGAAATATTGCATAGTTGGATTCTGTTTATTTACCATCTTATCTTTAAGGCTTTATGGTTCATATGGGGAGAGGTGACACACACGTCCCTACCCCCCTACACACACACACGAAGAGAGGTGACACTCTCACACACTCCTGTACACCTCTCTCACATAGCGGAGAGGGGTGACCGACTGACCTGCCCTTCCCTGCCCGGCGCTCTGTGCCTGGCTGGGTCCCTGGGACAGACCCGCTTCTCCTGTACCTGGTGCCATATCTTCCTGAGGCAACATGTGGAGGGGCCAAAAGGTCACATGCCCCTGCCCCCCAACCCCATATTTCTGCCAGGATTCACACCAGACTGTGACCAGCAGCAGCCTTTTGGCACTGTGCAGGAGGGAAGAGACGGAAGCTGCTTCCAGTCGCAGGTGAGGAGTCGGGGGGAAGGGATGACCTCGCCCGTGTCTTTGCAGAGCTCATCTCTTCCCCTCCCCACTCCTGCTCCCCTGTGGCTGGAAGCAGCTTGTCCCTTCCTCCCACACAGTGTCAAAAGGCAGCTAACACCTCAAGGCTACTGCTGGCCACCAACATAACCCACCTTCCTCCTGTTCCCTGGTTACAGCATGGGAGGAAGGGGTTAAGCCCTAAGGATGTATTGTGCACCAGGGCCCATTGGTTGCAGGGGCTTCAGTGAAAGAAAGGTGTATCAGTAGGGGAGGATGACTAGGGGATGGAGCCGCCCTGTGCTCTCTGGGGGCAAGACCCAGGGTGGCGGGGGAGCAGGTGAAGAGGGTGCTAAGCCTGTGCCAGCAGTGTGCGGGGCTTTGGCACATGCAGGGCTCAGCTCCTCCTGGCCAGTGGCCTGGGCTGGAGGGTTGTGGGCTTTCCTGGTTGTGGGCTTTCCTGGCCCAGCTAGAGGCAGTGGGGGCAGGAAGGAAGGACCCTGGCGGCCAGACTGCTGGTGACCTGAGCACTTCAACCAGGGGCTGGTTCTCCTCACAGCGCTGGGAGTGGGACAGGCCCCCTGGGGTAGTGGGGGGGTATGGAGGAGCAGCGGGGGTGAAGGGGCAAAGCTGGGAGAGGACAGCAAGATGGGGAGCACATAAAGGACTGATGGGTGAGCAGCAGAGGTGACATGTAACTGCCACCGCCTAGCACCTGCCCACACTCACCAGCCACTGCAGCATGCAGCCAGTGCTGGTGCAGTAGCACAAACTGCTCCCTGGCAGAATTTCAGGGTAGCAAAGAGTAGCAAATTCTGCTGGGTAAGCAAAGAAGGGCATTCTAATGTGGCGGTAACTTCTACTGGTTAGAAAACGTGCTGGTTGCAGTTTGTGCCACTATACTAGTAGGAAATGGTTCAGAAGGCAGGGCCCTGCTGGCCAAGAGCCAACACATAGCAGGGGCTGTGCTGGTAGACCAGCAGGAGGAGAGGCTGGCCCCACGCACTGCAGCTTTGCCCTGCCACCACCCTTGCACACCTACCCCCATCATTGGCCACTGGACCCCCCCCCACTCACCGCTAGTGGGCAGACAGGTGGTGAGCAGGGGATTCCGCCAGCAGCAAGACCCACCATTACTGAAGGGAGGGGAGACAGAAAATATGGGACAATTTGCCCGTTTTAAAGAAAAAGTCATGTCACCTGCAGGAGGGCTTAAATATGGGACTGTCCCTTTAAAAACAGGACATCTGGTCACCCTATCCTTGGGGGGAAATAGAATGCAGATAAAACAGAGAAGGAGACAAGCAGTCATATATTTCATATTATAGTAGTCTCGGATGATGACCCAGCACATGTTCATTTTAAAATCACTTTCACTGCAAATTTGACAAAATGCAAAGAAGATACCAATGTGAAATTTCTAAAGATAGCTACACCACTTGACCCAAAGTTTAAGAATCTGAAGTGCCTTCCAAAATCTGAGAGGGATGAGGTGTGGAACATGCTTTCAGAAGATTAACTTTTTTAATTGTGATTCATTTTTTTTAATTGCTTGACAGCCCTCTATAATATGAATTGAATAAAAAAGTGTAAACATCATGATTCAACATGACCAAAACAAAACTTTTTGATAGAGCCAAATAAAATAATTTTGGAATTTTTGTTCCATGAGCAGTTTGGAAATATCATGTTTTTGTTTTATTTATTTAATTATTTAATTTTGGACTTTCCTGCGGCATAGAAATTCAGCTCTAGTCTCATTCTATCTCTCTTCCAATGAAGAATTACACCATTTTGAAAGGCCATGGTTTTCTTCCACTGAGACACTAGAACAACATAAAGATTTCAACAAATAGCAATGGGAGAACTTCAAAGGTTCTTAATCAGATAAGTATCAGAACTACTGGGCACTTAACTGAACAAACTGAGACTCTTGATTCTGCAAAATTTGGCTGGAAATCTCATGAGAACAGGCATTTCCAGTACTTCCTATCAGGATACAAATACCAGAAGAACGCAGTCAGCAGTACACATGTTATTTTCACACAGCTCTGCTGTGCAGATGGCAGGCAGCTGGAGACTGAGATCATCGGTGGTGGAAAGATGTGTTATAAGGACTCTCATCTGGCTGAAATTGGTCTGGCCAATCCAAGTTTAATGTCATAAAATTTGGTGTTAATATTGATTGATTATGCTTTGTACCCCCAAACTCTTTTGTAAGTTAAAAGGTATGGGGCTGTGATCCAACTGAACTGAACAGAGACTATATTGTATATGTGTATCTGATTGATTTCTCCTCTGCTCTTGTCTCTATTTATCCTTAATTTTATTTAACAGTATACTGAAGTTCCTTCAAGAATCAATAATTTAGTTGTATATGTTACCCTGAAACTACCATCTGTCTGATCTTGTGAGAAAGGGGGTTACTCTGAACAATTCTGCTACTTAAGCCGAAGGATGTGATGTGATTATTTGCTGTGGCACATCTGTTCTGTGTATGTCTTCACTCATAAGATGTCCAGTACAATCTAAAACAAAAATCATAGACATGAATTTCTTCTTGCTGAGAGGACATGCGTGACTTTCATCTGCACCAGGATGTTGCTCTTCTTATTCAATGTCTATGTAAAGATGCTGGAGGATATAGTAAGGTGATCTGGTTTGCAGTGTCTCCAATACACAGTTGGCAGCCAATTCTACATACTTTTCATCAGACTCTACCAATGTGGCTGACAAGTGCACCCAATTCTTGAACAAGCTCAGGACCTGAATGAGGGCAAGCTGGCCACCACTCATTCCAGACAAGGCTGAGTTAATGCTGCTGGGTTGGAGAAACCACCTGGGTGGCAAGAATATTGGCCCCCTCAACTGGAGGAGTTTGGATGAGTTTAAATTTACTCTGGTTTGCAACCTGATATTCCTGCACATACATTATTCACAGTAACGCAGATGCAGGTTGCTGTCATCGTATTGTGCCATTAAAATCACTCTGAGAAACTTTCACCTTGTAAATACAACTGATTCTTGCCCTTCTTAACAAACGCATCTTATATTCCTACCAAACTAAGTTAGCCTGATGAGCTATTTCCAGCATACTCAGCATATGCATCTTCATGAGGTTCCTTCTTCATCACAGACAAAATACTATAAATCTTTTACTTTTATAATTTTTCCTCCTTCATCTACACCTGGTCTATACTTAAATGTTTTGTATAGGATTTCAGTATAAGGCACAGCTGCATCAGTTTCAAAAACAGCACAAGTGCTAAATCATTACCAAAACAGTTTCAGGAAGATTAACCTCCAGCAAGTCTGAATCACATAAATTTGAACCATTTCTGAAAATGGTTTTATCTAGCATATGCCAGTGGGAAAGGAAACATCACAAAAATATACATAATTCACTAACTAGTTTTCCAGCTTCTGAAAAATGATTTACCTTTGAATCTGACCGTGAAATAGGAGTCTGCTGATAATGTGGATTTGTGGTTACAGGGAATATTTAAACAGCTATTGTACCATAGGAATAAATGAACCCCCAATTAACTGGCATGAGAATTGTGGCATACATGCTACTGGCAAAAGTCCTGGATGTTTTATTTTCTTAAACAATTTGATTAGTAACTATTTTGGACTCAGTAGTAGGATGTAAGCCATGGACAACTTACTAAATAAGATGGAACATTAGGATACAGGAACTATATCCCAACCTATAGGCCCTTCTCAGGATACTTTGGAACACAAAAATACTGAAGTGAGCTGTAGCTCACGAAAGCTTATGCTCAAATAAATTTGTTAGTGTCTAAGGTGCCACAAGTACTCCTTTTCTTTTTGCAAATACAGACTAACACGGCTGCTACTCTAAAACCTGTATATAAACAGTGGACTTGGAATCATAGGACTGGAAGGGACCTTGAGAGGTCATCTAATCCAGTCCCTGCCACTCATGACAGAACTAAGTATTACCTAGACCATCCCTTGTCTAACCTGCTCTTAAAAATCTCCAATGATGGAGACTCCACAACCTCCCTAGGCAATTTATTCCAGTGCTTCACTTCCCTGACTGCTAGGAAGTTTTTCCTAATGTACAACCTAAACTGCCCTTGCTGCAATTTAAAGCCCATTGCTGCTTCTCCTGTCCTCAGAGGTTAAGGAAAACAATTTTTCTCCCTCTTCCTTCTAACAAACTTTTATGTACTTGAAAACTGTTATGTCCCCTCTCAGTCTTCTCTTCTCCAGACTAAACAACCCCAATTTTTTCAATGTTCTCTCATAGGTCATGTTTTCTAGACCTTTAATCAGTTTGGCTGTTCTTCTCTGGACTTTCTCCAATTTGTTCGCATCTTTCCTGAAATGTGGCACCCAGAACAGGACGCAATATTCCAGCTGAGGCCTAGTGTGGAGTAGAGTGGAAAAATTACTTCTTGTGTCTTGCTTTCAGCACTCCTGCTAATACATCCCAGAATGATGTTTGCTTATGTTTGACTCATATTTAGCTTGTGATCCACTATGACCCCCAGATCCCTTTCTGACATACTCCTCCCTAGGCATTCACTTCCCATTTTGTATGTGTGTAACTGACTGTTCCTTCCTAAGTGGAGTACTTTGCATTTGTCCTTATTGAATTTCTTCCTATTTATTTCAGACCATTTCTCCAGTTTGTCCAGATCATTTTGAATTGTAATCCTATCCTCCAAAGCACTTGCAACCCCTCTGAGTTTAGGATCATCTGGAACCTTTATAAGTATACTCTCTAGGCATTATCTAAATAATTGATGAAGATATTGAATAGAACCTGGACCCAGAACTGATCCCTGTGGGACCCCACTCAATATGTCCTTCCAGCTTGACTGTGAACCACAGAGAACTACTCTCTGTTTTTAAACCAGTTTTGCACCCACCTTATAATAGCTCAATCTAAGTTGTTTTTCCTAGTTTGTTTATGAGAAGGTCATGCAAAACAGTATCAAAAGCCTCACTAAAGTCAAGATATACCACATCTACCACTTCCCCCCAATCCACAAGATTTGTTATCCTGTCAAAGACTGTAGATATTAGAGTGGGATGGAAAATGGAAATCCCTTCCTTCAAAAAAATTCATGATTTTGAAAAAAAAAATCATCCCAAACCAGGACAAAACATCAAAAATGGCATTTTGGGGGAGAACCAAAATGGATTTTTTCAGCTTCCTGCTGCCTGCTTGGAAGGCTCTCATTGGCAAAAAGTGAAATTGACAAAAGCTTTCCAGGAAGGCTGCCAAAGCTGGGCATCACTGTTCTCAGTCCGTCAGTCTCCCCAAAAACTCTGGGAGCCAGACAGGCAGAGAGCCAAGATGCTGAGCTGCTCTAGGCCTGGAGCTGGCAGGGGAAGGCTTACTGGCCCAGCTGTCTGCCTCTCTGAGCTTGTGCGGGTGGCTAAAAGACAGAGAGTCAGGGTGTTCAGCCTTCCCAGGAGTACCGCTACACAGCCATCCCACAGCAGTGAGCCTCCAAGCTGGGGTCAACTGACCTAGTGCACTAAAAATAACTGTGTAGCCAGTGCTTTTGAGTTGCATCTTGAGCTCAGGCCCTGAAACCCACCTCTGTCCGTAGGCTTCAGGGACTAAGGCTAGGGAAAGGGTCCAGCCTTCCAAGTGGGCAACTAGGAGCCACCATTTCCCTCTTCCCAATGGAAAATCAAAAATTTTCAGTAAAACTAAAAATTTCCAGCAGAAAATTTTGATTTTTGCATAAAGGGCATCTTTCCTCAGGAAACCATTCCAATGAACAACTTCTGCCAGCTGTCATGGGTGTCGTGAAAGGAGATCAAGTGAGTCAGGAGAAGTGTGGGACTGGCGTGTTTGTGCTAACATCACTTTTTCTTCTTCCCCCTTCCATTCTTAAGCGTTTTGGTTGAAGAGCCAACAAACTGGAGGTATAATAATATTAGCTATTTTTGTGAAGTTCCACGAACTTACTGGTGTTAAGTGTTTTCCTTGTTAGAAGAAGTAGAGATGAAAAATGATTGTGAATACTCCAGAGAATCTCAATTAGCAGTGTTTCTTTTTTGCTTAAGCATGTCTATGTATTACTCAAAACTGGATGGCTTGTTCCTTTCTTTAACCAGAGTTGCTGATGGATTCTGAATTATGTAGGCTATTGCATTTTTGTATTATCTTGTAGGGCTGGAAAATTTTGCGACTTCATGAAAAAGAGCAGATGATGATGAGTTAAATGCAAAGGAAGAAGACATGCAGAGATACTGATCATTAAATGTAAAATACTGTGTTCAAACAGCATTCAGCCTAAACCATAAAAGCTAGAATAGTTTTCTTTTTCTGTTTTAAATAATTTTCTAGATCTGAAATATATAGAAATAACAAGGAACAGGGGGCTGATTCAAGGACGATGAGTGGATCTGGAAGTCTAAACTATCTTGCTTTTAATGGCTTTAATTGGATTGTTAACAGAATTATATTTTGTCTGTTAACTCATGGTTTTCTCTTCCTCTATCAAAACACACTGCGAGTGTCTGCATTCTGTCAGTGCTTAAACTGACAACGCAGTGCAAGGAGTTACGTTATATCCACCTTGCTCTCACAGTTGGAAAAAAAAAAGGGAAAAGTGGGGAGTTCAGGAAAAGTTGGGGCATATCATCACTTTTGAGGAGTTAAAGTCTTCGTCTAGTCACTTTTAACAATTATGAGCAGTACAGACACTTACACTGGAGTAAAACAGGAGAAGCCAGTAGAGTTACAAAAATGTAAAACCAGTGTGGGTGAGGTCAGAATTGGGTCTTGTATCTTTCTATACCTTTAAAACATAAACATTTCCACATTATATTACATCTTGTACAGTGCAGTTCATTCATGATCTTAGTTTGATAGATTGGAACAGATCCTATTTCATCACATCACATCACATGTGAGGTGGGCCTGGCAACGGAGTTATGCATTGAGGTACAATTCTGGGAAGTGTGGGCTCTGCACAGTTTGCACCTGTCATAAGCAGGAAGGTCAGAGATAAACTTAATTGCAGGGTTATTCCATAATTAAGGTTATGAGACAATGTCTGGAAATTTGATTTGGAAGTAAATTTAAAATGCAGAAAGAGAAATAAATTAGAAAATTCACAGAAACAAAATAAAAGGCAAACCACTACAGCAAATCAGCTAGGCAAATACCAAACATTTCTGGTCTATAGAACAGTTATATTTCAGGAATACTAAAGATGAGAATGATCTGAACAGTGTAGGCTGGATTTAATTATTGTTATAATTAATCTATAATCTTTGGCTACTTATACAAATGATCAGCAAATAAGTACTTCTACAGAGTTATGGGATGTGGCTAAGTAGTAACCTATTATTGGTTTCTATGGTAAGCCCCACCACACTCCAAAAAATCCAAAACAATACACCTCATGCTTACACTTTTGTTTATTTCCATGAAGGAATTGTGCCTCCCTATCGAGGATACTTATTAACCTTTCCCTTTTGGGAAGATGGGCCTAGTTGCACACTGTCCTAGATCTTCCTCCAGCACAGTGCCTAGCTGAGCACCTCTCAAGAGGTTTTGAGTTCTGTAGCAGACTGAAGTAAATGGCAGATGAAAAACCTCAGCCCATTACAAGGCAGAGTGTTAAATGGACACAGAATAACCTACATGAATAGGACAGTGTAGTTGTAGCCATGCTGGTCCTGGGACCTGAAGAAGAGCTCTGAGTAGCTCGAAAGCTTGTCTCTCTCACCAACAGAAGTTGGTCCAATAAAAGATTTTACCTCACTCACCTTGTCTCTCTACCTAACTATAGTTAGATATAGGGCTGTTTGTTAGTCTGAGATAGAATTTTGGGTTTGATTTTTTTATACTTTTATATCCTTACTAATATGTGTGAACAAAGACACTGTGTTGCTTCTGCCTAACCAGATGGGCTTTTTAGCACAATGAGAAGAGACAAGGAAGAGTTAAAGTGTTGCTGGGTATGGTGGGAGTTTAATATATGAGCGTACTCTTGACAACTGCCTTGACTCCTGTCTCAAGGCAAGGTCAAGCAACCAGTCAGGAGGGGTAAGGGAAATCGGGGGAGGCATAAGAAACACTAAGAAGTCAGAGAAAAGGTGACCTTAACTGGTACATAACCTCACTCCTTACCCCTCCCGTGGGGTACAAAAGAGATGGTACCAAAGCCCCCAGACTCACGACCATCCAAAACGGAATATGACCATAAATTGTAAGGGGTGGGACCAGGGGTATGCACTACAGGTATAATTAAGCCAGCTAAGAAGGAGGAGGTGGGGAAAAAGGGGGAAAGGGAAAAGTTCTACTGGTGTGCAGAGCTGTGGATATGCTTGCTTGATTAACCCCAACAACATCACACTGTCTGCCTTTCAGACCCTGGTCTTCTGCTTTCTGTCTGCATGACAAGAACCAAGGGAAGGGGCGAGGGATAGCCCTAACAACTATGTCTCAGCCAATATACTTTCTTCAGAAAGAGATTTCCCCTGATGCAGTTTTGCTTTCGTTTTTTGCTATTCTGACTAACAAACTCCCAGATGCCTTAGAACTGACAACATTTTTAAACGTATGCAGATAATTCTATTCATTTCTGAAGTCAACTCCTAACAGATCATTTGCTTTTATAATCTGCTATTGTGAATAAATGTGCAAGATGGAATACATTCACTGCTTTTCTCTTGTAACAAGTGACATTGTTTATTGATGAATGTTTTGTCAAGCACGTTTCTGGTAATGTATATATTCATTGTTTCTCACAAAGGAAGATCATTCTTGATCAGGCTGAAATGAATAAGTGGAATGACATGGTGGGGCATGCACATTGTGAAGCCAAGAGACAGGGGATCTCTGTCTGAAGTATGTAATGATGAAAGGATTCAACCAGAGGTCAAGTCTGAAATTGTGGAGGCTTTGCAGACCACAACTGGAGGAAGTTGCTTCTGAGCTTGCAAAGTAAGAAGGGCCTGCTTTGTTCTTCAGTGATTTTTTTTCAGAGTAAAGCAAGGTGGAAAGCCATAGAAGCAAAAGGACCTGGCCAAGAGAATAGTAACTCATGGTCTGATTTACCTTTCTACTTTCAGGTGGCGTCATTCTCTACTGGTTAGGATTGAGATGTATTGGCAGAGCTGCCTGTGGAAATGTGCATACCTTTTGCTTGTCCATTTTCTGCTTGCATATCTTCTGCCTGGCTCTATCTGCTTTTCTTGTTCATTTCCATGTAAGTAAAGGAAGCAGAAAATATCATCTGGTAGAAATGTAGCTACCTAGGCTGGCTGAAAAGCTAATATGGAAAAAATGAATAAAATTTATCATTTATTTTAGAAAAACAAAGATTTTTTTAATATTGTACATTTCTTCAATACCTATTTTATAAAGCCATTACGAGCACAGCAATAGCTACATCTGTAGATAATACATCTGATGTTTCCTTTATAATAATCAAATCATTCCCCACTAAGCTTACACTTACTATCATGGGGAAAATCTGCGTTAACAATGTGCTATTTGAAAGATGTCAAAGTACCAGGCCAGCAGTGATGCTTGCCAGGAACTGAGAATTGGAACGAAGAAGTGATCCTAATAATGTGAGGAGAGAGTTTTATCTGTATTGCTGCATCTTAATACGGAATACAAAATCTTTCCAAGATATCAGCCATGGCATCTTAACATGCCTTAGCCAGCTTGGTTCACATAGTATCAGTGTGCTGATGCACTCTATGTAGCATTTGTCTACAGCAGGCTAAGTAACAAGAACCCACAAAACCCCTCCCTCCGTATCCATCTAAGGAAGACAAAACCATGCCTACCATCCTATGGCTCTTCCATGCCCACAATAGCCTATATCAGCTTCCTTGCAGCTTCCTGCTTCCTTCCTGGGGGGAGGGATAGCTCAGTAGTTTGAGCATTGGCCTGCTAAACCCAGGGTTGTGAGCTCAATCCTTGAGGGGGCCATTTAGGGATCTGGGGCAAAAATTGGAGATTGGTCCTGCTTTGAGCAGGGGGTTGGACTAGATGACCTCCTGAGGTCCCTTCCAACCCTGATATTGTATGATTCCTTGGAAAAGGGTTCTAGAATTCCTTCTGCTTTAATTGAGGTGCTAAGCAAGTAGCTCACTTGGCCTTCTGTGTCTTCATAGATCAGATGTTTTCCTCCAGGAGCATTCAGCAATACTTATCATCAAACAGTCCATACTGCCAATTTCAGATATCTTAACTAATGCATTGGCTTGTGCACATGAGCATAACTTCCTCTGGTAACAGGTCCTAGCGTGTTATGGTATCACAGTGAAAGGCATTCTCTCCTAGTTCAAGTCATAGAGGCTGTTTTTTTTCAGTTATGTTTCACAGCTAAAGTTGCAAATCTTTCATGGAGGTCATGGAAGTCACAGATTCCATGACTTTCTGGAACCTCTGTGACTTCTGCAGCTGAAGTGGGTGGTGCGGCTGACCCCAGGGCTGCCCGCCCGAGCAGCTCAGGCGACCCTGGGGCCAGCCACACCGGTGCTGCTCTGGCGGCCCCAGGCAACTAGGCTCTGCCCTGGAGCAGGAGTCCAGGAACAGCAATGGTGCCATGGACCACCTCCACCTGGAGGAGCAGCAGCGGCAGTGGGGCCCCGGGTCAGCCCCCTGGAGGAGAAGCAGCAGTGGTGGTGGGGCCCCAGGCCACTCCCCAGCCCAGACTGGTGGCCCACGGGCTGCCTCCGACCCGGAGCAGCAGCGGCGGCAGGGTCCCAGGCTGCTCCCCACCCCCAGGAGCAGTAGCATCTACTGGGGCACCACCCTCCCCCCCAGCAGATAAGATTTAGTTAGGGGTATTTTTAGTAAAAGTCACGAACAGGTTACTGGCCGTGACTTTTTGGTTTTTCTAGCCTGTGACCTGTCTGTGACTTTTACTAAATATACCCATGACTAAATTGTAGCCTTATTCACAGCACACAAACAAAGAAGTAGAAAAATGTAAATTATCTTGCTGGAAGGTTGCAATGCAACACTATTTTATTTCTGACAATTCAGAACGATAACACACAAGAGCCCCAAAACAGAGGGAGAGAAAACAGGCTGCTCCCTAAAACAGACAGGCACAGTTCACCCACCTTGCTTTACACTGGGTTCCTGCAAACTGACCCTGCTCAAACACTTTGCTACTGAGTTTCCTAGCCTGCAAGTGAGACCAGAGAGACCTCCTCTCTCCTTAAAGCGATAGCTTACAATTCCAGCACAGCCCTCAAAACACCAGAGAGGCCTGTGTTATTGGTGCTGAAGGTCCAAGGTTGGGTCTCCACTAATAATTGTGACATCAGTGGAACTTGAACCTCAGTTGATGTCAGATGCTTGGGACAAGGCTTTCTAATGAGAGTGGAGGAGCATGCAATATGCTGGCCTACTATGCGTCAGCATGTCTTCCTCTAGTGATCAGTCCCAGATAATATTCCAAATATTATCTCTGCTCTGAAGAATTTCTTCTTTCACTTGGTGTGAAAGGTCTGAGACTGAAACTCTGCTGATAATTGCAATGTCTGTCTGTGCAGCCATGATTTGTTGCACAGTTTATTTGTCATGGTAGTGAAAATAGAGAAAAATCACACACAAAGCTAGGAAAACTATAAGACTAGACAGACTAAAACATAGATAAGTCTGGTTAGCTATGCCCTGACCTATTAGCACCAGAGCTGGGATAGTGAGTTTACATGCTAAAAATCTCAAACACCTTTACAAACCATTACGAAGCCTCCCAACACTCCTGGCTGGTATCACAGGTAAATGTTGTTATATTCTATACATTTTACAAATGGTAACATGAGGGAGAAAGCACTTAAGTGACTAGCCTGAGAACAGTAAGACAGTGGCCAAGTCAGAAACAGAACTCATATTTTACAAATTAAGATGGTTTCTATTTGAAATACCTGTTTGATATGCCATAGATGTGTGTATTGCTTTGAGTTTCTAGAAAGAGTAAAATCAAGCCTCCGTTATCTCTCTCTGTTTGGCTATTTCCAGAAACCATAGATTTTGACCAGTGGGGTTATCTGGGTGTCACTGAGGATATAATGAAGAACAATAAGGTTGCACATGTGTAGCTGAGGCCCTGTAACACCTCAATTATAGGGATGTTGCATGAGACAGAGAGAACTGTTGTATTAATTTTCACGGAATAAGAGGGTTAAAGGTGTTAACATAACCCAGTGACTGTCCAACATTAAACAGTGTTAAACAAGGTTTAGGGCTTGGTATACAGAGACCCCAGCCTGCTTAACAACATGGCAAACATACCATTAAAAATCCTTTCAATCTTTTATTAAAGATACAGAAAAGAAGGAAAAACAGCTAAAGAATTTGAAATATTAAGTATTAAAAAAAAAGGCTTTTGTTACAACAAAATCCTTTATTCCCTTTCCTTTTAGCTGTAGACAGTTTTTAGAAGCAAAAACCCCACTCTATTTGACAAGCTCTTAGATGGTATCTAAGATGGTAATAACTATCCTTTTGGGAAAAGAGAAATTAGTTAAGATGGGCTGGAGATGTTGCTGCTGATGTTGTTGGAGTCCAATTTTAGAAGGAAAAGTCCCCTTGTTTGAAAGTTTCTTGGGTGGTATTAAAGATGATAATACCTGTCATCGTAAGTGGTGTTTGGGATTCAGCTAGAGCCAGTAGAAGTGGTGATATCATCTGGTCCCCCTCTCTCTGGCCCGTTCCAGTTTAGACACCTCTCCAGATCAGGATGATGAAGGCCTGGGGTTCCAGGAATGGTTGGCATGGCAGCCATATGATGGTGAAGCTTGCTCCAGTAACCTCTGTTTGTTCTTCCTGCTTGTATCTCTTTTTGTTCTTTTATCCTTTTCCCACAGAATCTCTCTCTTTTAAGGACCCAAAAGGGGAGTGATGTGTGGAATAAGCCATCCCCTCATTATTTTGTCTACCAATCAGGCCTAATATCCAACATACCGATTTTGGCTCCACATCTCCTGTTTTTAACATGCATAATTTCAACATAGTCTTTGAATCAACTTGGCCTTTTTGTTTATACTAATTTTGTCTCCCTTTTGTACCTTTTCCCGTCAATATTTGTTATTCCAGGCTACTGTAACATAATATCAACTGTTACATACTTTTTGCAGTTGAACTCACAAGTCAGGTAAATTTGTAGGCCCAGTTGTCTCAACAGAACCCAGCTTGAGTGTCAGAGCCAAGGGTAAGTTTCTGGGGCTGTAAGAACTGCTCCTCCCCCTTTTTACTTTCAACCTGAGCAAATTTGATATGGAAATAAATGAGACATGATGTATCTTGAAGCCCCCCCCCCCCCTTCCATAGCATTGTAAAAGAAACTCTGAGGGCAGAAACACACTTTGACACAACACCTTTCAGGTGCATTTGATACCCTTAGAAAAGCAATGGAACAGGAGAGAGAGAAAACGAGATAGAGAGGCACCTCCCAATTTGGCGGTGTCTCTACAGTAATTCTCAGCTGCTAGTTCCAAACATACACGTGAATAATATTTTTTAAAGTGTACAGGAAGATTAGCTGCATTATGTAATTGGAAGAACATGAAAGAAACCAGGACACTCATAGTAAATAACCCTTCCAGGAGGGACAATAATAGCTTGCTGCAGACTGGAACGTTTTAAGTACCTTATTTTAAAATTTTATAATGCAGTGATAATAGCTATCAATCAAGCAAGGCAGCCCTCATGGAAATACTTAGCCTTTTATCGTGTGGGGTAAAGAACTCTAGCACTAAGCCTGTTTTTCATAGACTCAGTGTCAAAGGGTAATGACGCTCTGAGTGAAAAAAAATCAATATAATATATATAGCTGATGTGAACAATGAATAGGAATTAGGAGAGTTCTTTGCAACACTCTTGAGCCCTAAACTATTTATAATATTACCGGTATTGGTTTAATAGAGATAATTTGATAAGTCAAGTCAAATGGGCATTGTTCATCTTTCAGGAAAAAATCCTCAGACATGAAGACTGGTATTAGATGTGCTGGGCCAAATTCATTCTTGGTGTAATCCTATTGATGTGACTGGAACTACACTAGGGATGTATGTGGGCCCCAGTATATAGTAATTACACAGTATGAGTAAAAAGGACTTGAGTAAGAAGTATGGTCTCGTGGATAGGGAGCTGGACTTGGATTCAGGAGACCTGGTTCAGTTCAATTCAATTCAGTTCTTGACTCAGGCTCAGATTTTCTGTGGCAAGTCACCTAATCTACCCTGTGCCTCAGTTGTCTAAGTGGAAACTGGGGTATGCTGAAAGGATAAAATCTATTAATGACTGTGACATGCTCAGATACTAGAGTTTTGGAAACCAGACAGAAGATAGATACATACACAAGTGATGCTAAGGTGTCACTTTTTATGACCTCTTGTGGATGGATCTGATAATCACAGACTGATTACAGAAAACTCTTTATTGAATTTAATAGTAACAGCTACATTTTTGTAAAAGGAGGGTGATAATACTTAGCAGCAATTCCCTTCATTATAGGATCTTAAAGTGCTTTACAGAGATGTGTAAATATTAATGTACATGTGCATATATATATAGATGAAAGCCCATACTGTAGAATCGATGTAGTTTGTAAAGTATAAACTGGCTGAGAACTTAAAAATTGGACAATAACAGACTGCAGATCCCAGTGGTAATTAAACTTGGGTGATTTTCTAAATAAAAAGAGCTCTCAACTGTGCTTGTAGCTGTTTCCCTTGCCTCACACTGACTCAACAGGCATTCTAGGCTTCAGAGTGACATTCCTGGAATCTTATTTTGTAGATAAAATATGCTGTGTATGTACTATATGTATTTGTATTTTACAAATTGGAAGACGTCATCACTCCTTTGGCCCATTCTGCTCCTTTTTCTTCCCCAGCGCACTTTTACTATCAGTATGTTACTGGAGAAGCAGTTCCTCACAGCATAAAGGCAATGTAGCCCTGTTTTATTCATAACTCCCCATAGAATTCAGTGGGGAGCTCTGTTTAAAAATTGATGCGATATGGACCATGGGGAGGAAGGAAAGACTGAATGCCACAGAGAAAGGACTAATGTGTGCTTAATGCTTGTTTCTGAGCGAAGTAGGAGAGGATTCTGCAAATGAGTTTAGGGAACGCTGATCTCCAGGCTGTGATTGTCACAGGTGAGGGGTGTTAATTAGCCACACATGCCTTATAGTTAATTAGACAGAGCAATCTTAGTCTGATAATTCCCATGGAATAATTCATTACCCAGCACTGTTTTCTGGCTGTCACGAACAAATTGTTGATTGAAGTTAGTGCCTCCTACTTTCTGACTACAAAATTATATTTTGGCTATAATGAGATCCTTCAATCAGTGTACACTTTTTAAAAGGAAAATAGGAAAAGAAATATTGTCTAAATATGATTGTCTAATCTATCAATGTCTAGTGCATCCATCATTGTAATACTACAAGGGAGTGAATATTCATTTTCCATCAGATAGAAGCATTTTTTGAGGTTCTAAATGTTCATGTAACTTGTGTACTGAACATTATTTTTAATTACTTCCCATCACTGGCTGCAGTTATTGATTCTGGCGAGGACCAGAATGTGATAAAACACTTAAAAAAAGTTTTTTTCCTGGGATTTTCACTTTGATTAGAAGCAGGATACACCGGGATTCTTAAGAAAATGCATCTAGTCAGATTGCTTTTTTAATGACTAAAATATTCAGATAAGCATCAGGATACTGTGTTGTTTATCCAAATAGAAAAAGATCCCCTTTCACCTTACCCCATTGCTCATTACAAGCAACACAATATTTTTCACTGCAAAGATAGAGACAAAAACAAACATGCCCAAAAGCCTGCTTAGTTACATTGAGGTGCTTACAGTTAAAACATTGGCTAGCTGTTTTCCAGTTACGTGGATAGATAAGACTCTGAAAGATTATGGCAATGAACTCACTAACATTTGTCTGCTAAGATTTTGATAGATTGAATGAGTTGAAAATTGTCCAGTTAGAAGGCCAGCAAATTTCCAACTGCTCAAGATTTGGGCACACAGGAAATATATTACACAGGGAATGTTACTGATGTTATACAGTAACATTCAGAAGATGTGTGAATATGACAATTTTTGGTTCTCTGCTTCCTGACGGTGAGTGCTGTGTGGAGAATTGAGTATTGGAGAACACAAAAAACCCAAGAATTAGATCTTTGGGATTGATCTGTGTGGTGAACTCTGAGGCCAACATACAACAGTGATTACTGTCAGACAGAAGCTTTTCCCTGTGCAGGGTCCAGACAACGCCTCTTGAGACCCATAGTAATGCTGTGGGTGGGAAGGCACTTGGGCAGAGTAGCTTTTCAGGGTGTCTTTTCAACCAGGCTTATATGGATCCCATTGAATAAGAAGCTCCATTTTGGGGGGTGGACGGGCATCAGTCAATATTCCAGCTGAAGAGGTGGGATACTTGTTTCACATGGTTGTGAGGCTGCCTTGAGCCCTGTCAATGGGCTAGGATGAAATCTATCCTCCATCCATAATGCCTGCAGAGTTCTCAGCATAAATTTGAATTCCTTGAGCTTTATGGATAGGAAACCAGGGGGTGGGAAGTGGAGATGTCAGTACAGGTTTGAATGTTTTTTCCAGCATGAAAGAAACTAAGCCTTGATTTTTAAAGGGGGTTCAATATGGTCTTCAGTACTTCATTTCACTTTTGCACATGTAAATAATTATGGGTGCAAATATATGTAGTTGTAATTTTCTGCCCTTACCAATGGTTGTCCAGGTATCACATCTGCAGGCACAAGACAGCTTATAAAAAACATGCCTGCTAACATTAGCAACCCATACCACTGTATCCACAATTGTTTGCACACGCAGTGATGCGGGCAAAAAAACCAAAGCACTTTGTACCCTGAATGAGTCCTTGTTTCATTTTTTGAACAAAGCAGAGATGGATTTAAAAAAAGAGGCTAATTTAAAAAATTCCCTTGTTGACAATGTACAACAGGGAGGGTTTCCCAAGTCCTCTCTGTGACAAAAATGGAGCCACTATGTAATAATAATCTGAATACCAATACGTAACTTGGGCAGTTAGGGTAAATTGTTGTATATTGGGCTTATACGACTTTCCTGGGCGAATACATCCATCTAGCAAGAGAGGGCTGTGAGAAGAACAGGGAAGCAATATAATGGTTTCCCTACACAAGAACATCCAGGTAGACACTTGAAAGACAGTGAGACAAACAGTTGGCTTAAAAAAAATCCTGTATCCTGACTCCAACAAACTGTAAATCTTGTTTTGCCATAGCTGGGAGTCACCAGATCAAAGGGCAACAAACAATTTAAAAGTGTCATGATTCCTCCAAAGTGGGGGCTTAGTCACCAGGGCCTGTCCAGAATGTCAAGGTAGTTCAACTTCTGACAGGGAGAAGCTGACACAGGGAAAGGTAAGCCTTAGGGAAAAACTAGATGTGCCTACAATTTTGTTGTATATATTTTCACTGAAATGCTTTTGTGCTAAATATCTGCTTTAAGGAAACTGATTGGTCACTGATTTACCTCTCCCATTGCACCAGAGGGAACAGAACTGCAGGGTCTGAACCTAAGTCAGGCATGGTGAGGCAATCATGGTTGATAAACATGGGACTGCAGCCCAGAGCCTGGTCTGACAGTGGGAGCATTGCATGATTTCACCCCAAGAGACAAGTAATGACTAGACATCTCAGAGGTAGAAGGGTGAGTTTGGAGAAGCCAGGAATGGTCATTCCTGCCCAATAATTGTGGCACTCTCATTGCAACATCAGGACTTCAAATAGTTCAGACAGTTATAATTATGTTTAAGATGTTCTGAACCATTTATTTACCAGGTGTATATTTTACCAACATACAATTAGATATAATGGCTATGGAATTTCATATGGTTTCTGAGATTATAGATTCAAAACTACTCTCTTTTATCTGAAGCATTCAATATAAATGTAATCTATCACGTCACTGGGAATAGAATGTCTCATCTGTAGCACATTTCTGTAGAAAACAACACTTTCAGTGGCACCATTGCTCTATTTAAGGGCCAATTTATGATTTATATGCAGTTCTGCATTGCAGTAGTTGACCCCATTCACTCACTGGCCCTTGAAAAGTTAGGCACCTGGCCAGCAGTGATTGGAGAGCAGTGTCACACTCACACCGTTTCTACCGTCTCTGCTCCTGTAGAGGTGCTTTGCACCTCTGGGGACACATGGGAGTGATTCTCTGTGCTCCTTGAGTGCATGACCCTTGAATGGGCCCCCACACCTTGCTCACCAACTCAAAGGGCCAGCCACAATCTAGCCTTATTTGGTGAAATGTTAAAGAAGTTAGAGAGCATTGTGTAGATGAAAACAATCTGGTGACAGCCATTTCAGAGTACTGAGCCCAGTCTTGTCACCATTAGTTACGTAAGTTGGAGGAGTTTCACGGGCACACACATGGACACTCACTAGGTTGCTGTGTTTGGGTCCCACAATACTGGGCCCCTTTGCTCTTAAGTTTCCTTGGTCTGCGTAGACTGCAATACTCTCTCTCTTTCTGTGGCTTCTCTGGCACATTTCCTGGGCCCAGGCTCCCTGTCTGTTAACTGTTCGTGGAAATGGGGCCTCGTGGCCCAGCTGCCCTAGGCCCCCAGGACCAGAGCTGACCCATCTCGACTCCCAAATAACTCAAACACATCCTTTCCCTGACTTCTAACCTTGTGAGGACTCTACCTTTTAGTTCACCTCTTTAGGGGCACATAAAAAACAGACACACAGGTTTTGCATAGTGTTTCAAAACCCAGCCACTCTTTTCTTTAGCTAGCATAAGAAATATAGAGATCTAGAGAAAACAATGAGATACCAGTATGCATTTCCCTGCCTCAGTTTCCTCCCCATACTAGTGATTTTTGGGCTTAGGGTGGAGTCCTCTAAGGACCACAGGAATTCCCCTTCCTGCACGTGGATTCTCCTCCAAATCATGGAGTGAGTCTGTCTCTGTTTCTTCTTGGCAACCAGTTTCCTTTTTTCTTGCCTGGTCCCTTTGCTAGATAGGATCCCTGAGCTACAAAAGAATACCCCTCTGTTCCTCTCTCCTGCCCAAGCTTCCTTTGTGAGTTCCACTTACTTTCTCCCCTGAGGCTTTGAGGTGCTGTGATTTTTTTATGACCCAGAGCTAACACCTGATCTCTGTTCTCCTCTTTGGGGTTTTTCCACTCTTCAAATCCCTTCCTCCTGCAGAGAGGATGGAGGAAACTAGTTTTATCTAGGATGCAGTTACTCTTTTGTTCTCTCCAGGTATGATCTGTAAGTTGCAGGTAGAATAATACAGCAAGGTTTACAAAAAGGCAAATGTTGGTTCCGCCCATTAAATGCTGATGTATAGTTTTGCCACCATCCATATGGCTAAGAAAATGTTTCAGGATCAATATACAGTTACAATAACAGATGCTTATTTTTTAACCAAACTTTTCAAGTACTGAGAATTATTATTACTAAAACAGGGCCCCCACTGTTATGTCTCTTGCACATGTGCAACTCTCATTGACATTAATATGCAATTGACAGCTGGATTAAGCTCTAGTAGGGTCAAATACCACTGGCCACATTTGTGTGGAGTTACAAGGATGTAAACCCATAGTAAATCTGATGAAACTGATGAAATTACTACCAATTTGCATCAGTGTATCTAAAAGTAGAATTTGATCCTCTGTTTTGTGGTTTATGAAGATTCTGTTAAGTATGTTGACCATAATCCTATTTTGTCTATCTCATATTGTGTTGTTTGGCTAGGCAGCCTTAGCCAGGCACTGGAGAAGCTCTCTCCCTCCCTCCCCATCCTTATTTATGTCAGATTTTGATGGGTTGTGGTTTGGCTTAGAACATAAAGCAAAATCTCCAGAGAACAAATTAAATCAGTTACAACTCTGATGTAGTACCAGTCCTGGAAGTCAATTATACATCAGCTACTTGGCAAAGACCCATAACACCTGCCAGAAATGAAGGGAAAGAGGAAGAAAAAAAAGGGTAATAACAACCATAGCAGTGTGGTTTTGGGAAAATTCCTAATGTAAGAAGTCAGGGGGAAAATATGGAGATATACTATAGCTTTCTGGTTTTTCCTTTCTCAGGAAGTGCATGCAACAGTTTCATTGGGTTGTATTATGATCTGGGGGGTTGGTTCAATGTAGACAAGTCTTTATTTGTTTTGTAATTTCTTTCTGACATTACTAATAGAGATGGAAAAAGTTATGGCTATAGGCCACTGTGATGTTCAACATACAATCTGCAAATGAATCTGTTATTCTAAAGGTGGTTTGAATTTAACACTAAAGAATCATTGCCCACTTCCATTATTGCAGACATTCATTGCAAATAGATTTTATTCACACAAAGGTTTGGGGAATAGCTGTTTTCCATATGCATTTTTTTTTTGTTTTCAGTTGCAGTTCTTTATGGAATGAGAGATTAGTAAGAAAAAATCTTTTGAAATTATTTTTTAAAAGAAATTGAAATTTCACACTCTGCAAAATGCTAATTTAATGCAATATTGGAAAATAAATCCCCAGTCTAAGAACTTCCATATAATTTTCAGCCCAGAATGACTTACACCGAGACACAAGCCCTAGTATCTCCCTAAGTCCCCAACCATGTAACGTGAGGATCTAAATGCAGTGGAAAGACTAGAGTTCCTTTGTGCATGTGTTTGGACAGATTGCAGATATCTTGTTCTGGAGGGATTTTGCATCCAACCTGTGCATTACAGAACAGTACTCCATTATTGCTCTCAGCAGGATTGTGAATTAGCACAGGAGGTGGCCAGTACATTCATTCATTGCACAAATCCATCTGGCCTCAGACCTCACAACATTTGGGGCAATGCTGCTACTCTTTCCTAATCTTTGGAGCAGTAGGTGTAGTCTGGTTGAGCAACCTGAACAGCTGAGGATGGAGATACTGTTTCTGGACTCCACAATGTTTTCACCTGGAGTAAAACTGATTTAGATAGGCTTTCCTCTTTGCAACAGAATATTGTCCTAAGTTAAAAAATTCCAGACCAAAGAAGCTATATGGAAACTGCAGCTGAATGTTACCAGTGGTATCGTGAATGGGACCTTTAATGCATTCATATTTGTGGCTATTCAGACCTTTACCTTGAAAATCGACAGACCTCAGTTTTGTTTTGTCCTTTTAATGAGACAGCAAGTAAGAGAGCAATGTCTACAGGATTGGCTAAGGGACAGGCATGACAAGCATTCAGAACTGGCTATCAGTGCCACTGGCTTTGACTTGTATTTTTCCCCATCGGTGCTCCACCCCTGCTCCACCTCCTCACCAGAGGCTCAGCCCCTGCTCCGCCACATCGCCTGAGGCCCCCTTCCCGCCGCCGCTCCCTCCTCTCCCCATTTCCTGAGCACCTCCTGCCTGCTGAACAGCTTGTTGGGGGCAAGCCCCAGGGCCCCCCGGAACAGCTGGTTGTGGGACAGCCCCATGTGGAACCACTGTGGCTGGTAGGTGCTGAGCATCCCCTATTTTTTTTCCTGTGGGTGCTTGAGCCCTGAAGCACCCACGGAATTGGCACCTATGATCAGTGCACTGAAAGGAAACCACCTGCAAGAAGCAACAGCTTTTCAAATGTTAACATCGCCACCCATATCTTTAGACTCCCGTATTCTCATTTGTACCCTCAGCAGGTTGCTCAGTGATAACGGTACTAACTAAGGCTTATTCTTTTCTGCTTTAGATTAGGGGGTGGTCTGTTTTTCTCCTAATTTACATTTTTAAAATGGAAAATATCAAGGGGATTCTCTCTTAGAGCATGTAAATATCACCAGAAGGCAGGCTGAGTAAGCTGGGAATGAAAATCCGATCTCAGAGTTCAGCTTTGTGTCCAGACAGCTAAGCTGTTGCTACCCTAAAGCCTCAGTGCTCACATCAGATCCAATGACTGGATAGCGAAGATACTGCATGGAGGCAGAAGCAGCACGATATTAAAGTTTTTGCTTCATTCTTTAAAATTTGAAATATTGACGGAATTGATTTTTTTTTTACTATGGGTCCATCTGTTGGATATTTCTAGGGGAGCTTTCACAAGATGACCCATAAAGGATTTTTGATGGAGAATTTATTGGGGCTGTAATGGGTCTACATAATTTATTCTAAGTATTCATTGGGCCCTGTAATTAAATAAGGGTAAACAAAAAATTAAGAGTTTTAAGAGCCTGACTAAAAATCACTTCCCCTTTTAGTGGCTCTGTTTTTATTGTCACATCTCTTGTGATGTTATCATTTCTGATTCACTTGTCAGTGTTTTCCAGGGTAGACCTGAATTTCTAATGTAAAAAACAAGCAGGAAAAAAACCCTTCCTTCCCTTCCTTATGTATCATTGTATCATAAACAAAGAAACCAACAACGGGCTAAAGTCCACTTTCTCCTTCTTTGCAGGACACTTTTAAGAAACTAGCCCATTATCTACTATATTTGTGGTAACATTCCTGAAAGAACTGCATTCTGGGAAAATCATAGGTACACTCCAGTAGGCAGGCTGCAATACATCTGTTATACCTGCATGGTACTTCCAGTTTTGGAGATACTGATCTTCATTCATCTACCTTTGCTACATCTAGTCATACATATGCATTTAGACTCATGATTGTTTAAAAAAAATTATTCTGCCAAGACTTCAATAAAGTACAATAAAGTGATGGGTATAACTGGTCAAATACTGCAAAATATTGCTTGGGAACATTTGCTTGAATGCTGCTCTGTTCAGCCATTATTGTGCTCCGTGGTCATTATTTTAAGTACATTCATTTTCATACAACAATAATTGTCCTATGAATGCCCTTTTGTAAACAAGGATATTTGAAAATGAGCAGTAGGGATAGCTTACTTTGCTTGCAGGAGGGCAGGGGTGTTTAGAATGAACTGTACCAGCAAAAGCACAGTTTTGCCAGTATAAGGAGCAAAGCTTTCATAGCGTAGGGGTGGCCTAGCCCTCAGGGTTGTGGAGAAAAGCTGAATATGTGAACCATGAGTGTACCCTAAAAAGTCGGAAACCAGAAGGCAAACAAAGAGAACCCAAAACTGGGTTTTCGACTAAACACCTTTAAAAATTAAAAGTGCCTTTCTTTCCATGGATAATTTAGAATTTTCACTTTTTAAAAAACCCTGAAAAGTTTTGGTTCTCCAGCCAGATTACATCTGCCATACTGTATCATGGCCTTGGAACTCCCAAAATACACGTAGTGGCTCATTACAGAGAGGGAGGCAATGGTGCATTGTAGGACATGTAGTCCAGCCAGGAAGCCCAGCCTACAGAAAATTAGGGGTATAACACACCTGAACTATCATTCCTGTGAGGCACTGTGTTGGCATTTCTGAATCAAAATTTTCTGTTTTAGGGCCAGAAGACTTTGGTTATTGACACCCCCAAGTCAAGTTTTTCCATGGAGGAAACAAAACCAAACCATTTTCTGACTAGCTCTACCCAAAATATATCATTTTACATCTCTTGAGTTGCTTTAGGTCTCACTCATGATGTTTTAATACTTGGGCTTGGCAATACTGCATTCATTTTCGTTATTTGCTATTCTCCTTTTTAAAATGAGAAGCAGAAATTGTATCATGTGACTGAAGGTTATCAGTCTGATACCCTGTCAAAATAAGCAACCCCTGGCTTGAAATGATGTTTGCCAAATAGTTATATAAAGTGAATAGATTTGTACAAATCAAAGTCTGTTCACAAACTATTTGTAAACAGAATAAAGGGACAAATTTGTGACAAATATTATTCCCAATGAATTATGTGACCAGCTCTTACTGTGAGTTTAGAATGTTTTGGATTATTAATGTTTTACGTAGCATTGTTGATTTAAAACAGAAAATAGCCCCACCCTTCATGAGACACGAAAACAAAGAGGAATCAGTAATATTACTCACAAGTTTTCAAAGCTGGGCTTCTAGCTGTTTCATGCCAGCAGTTTTATTTGTGTTCTTAATTTTGAGATGTAACAGCACCTCATCTGTTACTGGGATTGTAAAGGAAATTGGAAAAGTGTCTCTCTCTAAAAATTCCTCTCTAAATTAACTCTTTAGTAGCATTTCATAGGTTGGCTGGTTCGCCCTGTTAGGGTATGTCAACACTGCAGCTGGGAGTGACACTCCAGCCCTGGTAGACAGACTTGCGTTAATGGGGCTTGAGCTTAAAATGATAAAAATAGGAGCTCTGGTGGCCACCCATGCACAGACCAGTGAGACAGGAAGGCTTGAAAGCCCAAGTTGCCGCCAGAGCTACAACATCCACACTGCTATTTTTAGCGTGCTTGCTCCCAGCTGCTGTGTAGACATATCAAAGGAAGCTGTACTCAGCTTGCCTGTGACATAGTAGCTATCCCCCAGTTGATCTGGTGATTTAATTACCATTAGTGACCTCAGTTGTGAAAGGGTCAGGCAGGACTACATAGAGAGGGAAGAGAACTCAGTGAGAAAGGAAACCTAGAAGAGAGGAGGAGATTAGTAGGTAGGAAGCGCTCTCTCAGAACAGGCTGAAGAGGGACTACAGGGAGCAGGTTAGTCTCCTGTGCGAGGTCTGGAAGTAGGATTTGTAAGAAGCAGAGAGGTCTCTGGGAGAAGATGCTAGAGTCCCCAGTCAGGAACCCTGCTGGCAAGGAAGAGCTCCAGGGGAAAAGCCCTGGGAAGCATTACTCTTCTTCAGAAGCGTAGCAGGGCCCAGGAGAAGAGGTGAAAAGCAGGAAAATTCAGCACAGCAAGGGGGCAGAAGAATCATTTATCTGCATGTTTCAGATTTCAGTTGGATTTTTGTTACCCTGGAAGGAGTCTGAATTTAAAAGGTCTAGATGGTTAGGCCAACGAAGACGTAGAAGCAATCCATTACAGGGCTAAAGAAGTGGTCAACAGGGAGCACTGGAGACAAAGGCCCCTGCAATGCCACACTCTGATGACAGGGCAGATGGTGAGTGGTACCACTTACGCTCCACACATGTCTTTTGCCTTCTTATGGGGAGGGGGGAAAGACTTGGCTACTCATTCTGTTGGCCGTCAAAAGTTTGAAATGGTAGGAACAACTTTTCTAGTATACTTGTTAAAGGTTTGATTGTGTGTGGCCATTGCATGGGTACCTGGAGTTGGAGGGTACAAGGACCAGTCTCCTTATGTGCCCCATGCTGAGTGCCTTGGAGATGTGCTGAAAGCTGGAACTTCCAGGGCTCTCAGCACTTCACTCAATCAAGTTAATTATATGTGGGACAGGAGGAGACTAAACAAACACTAGTACTAACTGGTATTGTATGTAATTATGCTATAGCAGATTTCAGGACCTTGTAAGTCAGTTTCCTGTTGGAGGAGAAACCTGTGACATGGAGTAAAGACATCATCTAGTACCATTTGTTTATTTACAAAATAATGGTGACACAAATCCTATTTCTTCCAACAGTGGTGATCACAAACTGAGTCTCTTCTCATGCTACAATTGTTGTTTTGTTATTTGTATTGCTGTAACACCTAGGAGCCCCAGTCACAGACCATGGCCTCATTGTGCTGGGTGCTGTACAAACACCATTCAACTTCCTCTTGCAGAAATGTCAGTTAACGCAACACTGGTTTTTCACCAATGGTCTTTTCTCATACCTGGCATCTCGCTGCTTAGACACACTGTTACCACCACTCTGGAGCTATTTACCTGAGAAAAGCCCTAGCTAAAGCTGCTTAAAAATGAGCCTGAGCATCACGCCTCCTTTTATGCAGCTGCTTCGCAATACAAAGGACCCTCAGAGCAGGTTTGACTACCCAGACAAATGGCACTTTGCCTCACACAATCCCCTTAACTGAGTCCTTTGAGATTCATCCTGAGTTTCATTTATCAACAACTCATAACATATAGAGCATTAGCAACTTTCAGTGCTTCTAAATGTCCAGATTTTGTATCTGATTCTCCTTCTACTTACACAACTATAAATCAGGAGTAACTACTGAAGACAGTGGACTTGCTCTGAGGTATAAGTGATGCAAGAGAAGATCTGGACTGTTTGTGCTCAGGGTGAGAATTCATGCATTACTTTTTTTTCTTACTAGTCACCCACTGCTCTTCTCCAGAAGACCAAAGTATTATTTTTGTGGGCCTGAGTCTCCACCCATACTGTTATAACTATTAATTATTTGTATTACCGTAGCACCTATGAATACCAGTCATAGACCAGGACCCTATTGTGCTAGGGGCTGTGCAAATAGATGGTACCTGCTCCAGAGAGCTTACAATCTAAGTGGTTTTACATTGCTATAAGTCCTGTAATGGAGTTGCACCTGATTTTTATACTGCTGTAAATGAAAGCAGAATCAGGGCCTATGACTCTTAAATCTAAGAAATGATGCTTTTTGAAGGTTGCTTTTCATTGCCTCTCTGAATTTTAGGAATTGGGTCCATCTGTAGCACTGGGAGAGCCTAACAAAACATTTTGGGTGAATAACTGCCCCACTCCTTGAAATCAATGAAGGGCAGGAATTGAAATCCAACCCTTTGCTCTCACTTTTGTTGGATGCTGCCTGTTCCCCTCCTGGATCAGTAAGAAGAGATGAGCAGTTAAGATGAGAAGCAGATGTAACCTGAATCAAGAATAATGTTTTTTTTAAAAAGTTTGTTTTCAGATGACTGGGTGAATATAAATCTGTCCCAGACCAAACACAAAAAGAAAAGGGGCAAATATAATATGTAGTTCTTTTTACAGCAGACAGAAACCATTTTTAGATCCTTATAATCCATCAGTATCATTTTTTAAAAAATCTGCTTTGTATTGTGCAAAAATTATGAAACAGTGTAGGAATAGCATTGTTACAGTCATATAAAAAAAAAGCTCTCAGTATGAGAAATCTCTCACCCATCAAAAATAGGTAAACCTAATGCAAAATCCTCTGTTTGTTAATTTAACTAAGTAAAGTTTTTTGTGGCAGAATAAAATAAATTCAGAGCATAAAAAAACAAAGAAACCCATAACTGAGTAAAAAAAGAAAAGGAGTACTTGTGGCACCTTAGAGACTAACAAATTTATTTGAGCATAAGCTTTCGTGAGCTACAGCATCCGACGAAGTTGCATCCAATGAAGTGAGCTGTAGCTCACGAAAGCTTATGCTCAAATAAATTTGATAGTCTCTAAAGTGCCACAAGTCCTCCTTTTCTTTTTTGCAAATACAGACTAACACGGCTGCTACTCTGAAACCATAATTGAGTGTAACAAACTTGGTACCCTTAATGAAGTTGCTATTGTTGAACGAATTTATGTTGCACATGGGAGCTTCCGCAATACTATAAACTTCTCAAATACTCCTTTGCCAAACTGACATTTCATTGGGCAGTCTTGGCATATACCTTGCTTATGCCAATGTCACTTTTAGTCTCGGGTGCAGCCAGCATCATTTATAATCCTCGTCTATCTCTCGCCGTTCAGGATGTGATTTTCAGCTTCCATTGGAAGCTGGAGTTCTAGGTGCTCAGCATTTCTGAAACGCCACAGTTTTCTGCATGGATCAGTTCAATAAACCCACAATTAAGTAATAAGTAATCATAAAAGAGACCAACTTTCAGAAGTTACACTGCTCTAAGTGGTGACTGAGATAGTGTTGCATCCTACTCAAGCGCAGTAAAGGAGCATATCAGGAAAACAGGTACAGTCAACAGAAGAATCCATTCTACATTAAATGCAAAGATGGGTCTTTGTCCTGGAAATGCAGAAATTATGATTAATAGGCAAGGCCGGTGCTATGTTATACCCAAGCTCTCTAAGAGCTTTCCAGTGTGTTTTAACTTGCCACTGAAATAAGGATGATATTCATTTTGACTTGATAGAGCCTTGATAGATGCAAAGTGTGTTGCATTCAGCTGTGAAGTCCTTCCCTCTGAACTAATGTAAAAGTAGCAACCACAGATCCTGTGGCCCCCTCAGGGCCCCCTCTCAACACCGTCCTTCACACTAGTCTCTTCACTGATCCCATGTAGACACCCATCTGGAGTGCACCAGGTGCATAATCCCCACCATGTGGCTACTCTGTTTGCAGTTTTCTCCAGGCAGTCCCTCTTCGAGACTTTGGGTGAACCCTCTGCACCTAGCATGAATTTCACCCTACTAAAGGAGCTGCCCTAGATCATGTACAAGCAGGTGTTATGAATATATATCTAGATAGCAAGCTTTCCACAGGAACTGATTGAAAATTGATTAGAAGAATTTCCCTTTTCCCCACTTACCTGGCAATCTCAAACAAATCTCTTACTTTCATTGAATCAAAAAGAAAAGGAGTACTTGTGGCACCTTAGAGACTAACAAATTTATGCTCTAATAAATTTGTTAGTCTCTAAGGTGCCACAAGTACTCCTTTTCTTTTTGCGAATACAGACTAACACGGCTGCTACTCTGAAACCTTTCATTGAATCATTTGTCTCCTTTGTAGAGATTTAATACTGCTTTAGCTATAATCTAAATTAGTCAGTTTATAACAAGTATCCAACAAAAAGGAATCTGGAAAGAGACTGGGGCCCACGTGATCACATCAATTAAATGATGTACTAGATGTTGCATTATTTAAATTTTTTTTTAAATTTAAGAGCTGATATCAATCCATTGAACTCTTTCTTCAATAAACCAAATGTCAAGAGGATAACACTGCTTGTTAGATTTTGTGTAAATTAATCCTTCCTATCAAATATTTTAGTGAGATCAAAAAAATAAAGACATTCTACTGCCCTGTGAAAAAACAGGAAAACATGAAAGATAAGAAATATCCCCTTAATTCAGAGACATGTGTGGAACAAGCTTGTATCAGTTCTTTCAGAATTGATATTTTATGATATCTTGTTCTGATCAGTTTTAAACAGGTTGATACCTGCTGTGTCAATGAGGTGGAACGCTAAGTGTGACGGCAGCATTTACATTCTATTACGGATGATGAATTGTAGATCCTTGCAGTGTCTATTGGGATAAAATAAAGAAGCCCAATTTAAATCATTAATCTGTGTCTTATAATTGTACCAAATAGGTGATGGAGCATCCAGTTCAACTTTTCTTTTCTTTTTTTTAAAACTTTTATTGATTCATCTTTGCCGCATATAACCTTGCAAGAACAAAAACGCTATTACCTAGGCAAGCTGAAACTCATAGCAGTTTAAATTTTAATTACTTAGTCCCTACCCTGTATGTAATATTCTATCTACTATCCTATGTTTGTACAGTGCCTGGCACAACGGGGCCTTGGCCTTGGGTGACCCTAGGCACTGCTGTAATAAACGTGATTAATAATAATTAAACCAATGGTGCTGTAAGGTTTGGAGTCAGGGTAACATTTTGTAGTCTTTAAATGAGGAAAACTCCCACTGAGTAAACCCATACATCAATCTCCATTTCACTCAGAATTCAGCTGAAGTTTGCCAGCTTCAAAGAGTCATTCTTTGACATCAGTAGGCGTTTTGCTCAGTTACGAAATACAGAATTTGCAACTTAATATTTTAACATTTACTGCTGCTGATTTTATCCAAATTGCCATTCTTAAATAGGGCCAATTTTTATTATTAATTAGGAACTTTCTTATTCTGCAGCAGCACTTATAAACCCCCAATTAGGGATCAGAGCTTCAGTGTGATCAGTACTGTACAGATGATGTAAAGCTTATTGTTCCTGTACCAGAGATCTCACAATCTAGGAATTATAGCAAGAGGTATGTAGACCCACCTCTCACAGTATTTATGCATCAAGCTCGCATTAAAATCAATGGGGATTAAGCATAAGAAAATAAAAATGGCCATACTGGGTCAGACCAATGGTCCATCTAGCCCAATATCCTGTCATCTAACAGCAGCCAGTACCAGATGCTTCAGAGGGAATGAACAGAACAGGGCAATTTCAGAGGTTTAGGGACACCCAGACCATGGGGTGTCCCTGACTATCTTGGCTAATAGCCATTGATGGACCCATCTTTTATGAACTTCTATAATTCTTTTGTGAACCCATTATTATTTTTGTCCTTCACAACATCCCCTGGCAATGAGTTCCACAGGTTAACTGTATGTTGTATGAAGAAGTACTTCCTTAGGTTTGTTTTAAACCTGCTGCCTATTAATTTCATTGGGTGACCCCTGGTTCTTGTGTTATGTAAAGTGGTAAATAATACCCCATATCCACTTTCTTCATACCAGTCATTATTTTATAGACCTCTTTCATATTCCCCCCCCCCTTAGTCATCTCTTTTCTAAACTGAACAGTCCCAGTCTTTTTAATCTCTCCTCATATGGAAGCTGTTTCATACCCCTCACCATTTTTGTGTCCCTTTATCATTTTTGGTATCTGATCCTATCCAAGGACTAAATCAGAAATTCCTTCTCCTCTTGTGGGTTCCAGGACTAGCTGTACCAAGAAGCTGAGAGTTACAATATCAATGAAGATGACCAGGGTTGTCATTCAGAATGCTCTGGAAAGATTCTGTAGAGCCAAATATATATTTTGAGATGGGGACACTGGAACAGCATGGGTACCATGGATTTATATGGTGCAATTATGATATTTGCTGTTTTATTATCTATTCATTTCCTAATAGTTCCCAACATTCTGTTAGGTGTTTTTTTTTGACTGCCACTGCACACTGAACAGTCAGCTTTGGACATAACTATCTTGAATAATTGTGTAACATCTACAAACTTTGCCACTTCACTGTTTACCCCTTTTTCCATTTCATTGATTAATATATTGACCAGCACTCATTCCAGTACAGATTCCTAAGGGACCCTGCTATTTAATCATAGAATATCAGGTTGGAAGGGACCTCAGGAGATCATCTAGTCCAACCGCCTACTCAAAGCGGGACCAGTCCCCAATTTTTGCCCCAGATCCCTAAATGGCCCCCTTAAGGATTGAACTCAAAACCCAGGGTTTAGCAGGCCAATGCTCAAACCACTGAGCTAGCCCTTCCCCGACCTCTCTCCACTGTGAAAACTGATTATCCATACCCTTTGTTTCCTATCTTTTAACCAGTTATTGCTCCATGAGAGAATCTTCCCTCTTATCCCATTACTGCTTACTCTTCTTAGAGCCTTTGATGTGGGATCTTGTCAAAGGCTTCTAAATGTCCAAGTACATTATATCAACTTGAAAAGGAGTACTTGTGGCACCTTAGAGACTAACAAATTTATTAGAGCATAAGCTTTCGTGAGCTACAGCTCACTTCATCGGATGCATTTGGTGGAAAAAACAGAGGAGAGATTTATATACACACACACAGAGAACATGAAACAATGGGTTTATCATACACACTGTAAGGAGAGTGATCACTTAAGATAAGCCATCACCAGCAGCAGGGGGGGGGGGAAAGGAGGAAAACCTTTCATGGTGACAAGCAAGGTAGGCTAATTCCAGCAGTTAACAAGAATATCAGAGGAACAGTGGGGGGTGGGGTGGGAGGGAGAAATACCATGGAGAAATAGTTTTACTTTGTGTAATGACTCATCCATTCCCAGTCTCTATTCAAGTCTAAGTTAATTGTATCCAGTTTGCAAATTAATTCCAATTCAGCAGTCTCTCGTTGGAGTCTGTTTTTGAAGCTTTTTTGTTGAAGGATAGCCACTCTTAGGTCTGTGATCGAGTGACCAGAGAGATTGAAGTGTTCTCCAACTGGTTTTTGAATGTTATAATTCTTGACGTCTGATTTGTGTCCATTCATTCTTTTACATAGAGACTGTCCAGTTTGGCCAATGTACATGGCAGAGGGGCATTGCTGGCACATGATGGCATATATCACATTGGTAGATGCGCAGGTGAACGAGCCTCTGATAGTGTGGCTGATGTGAATAGGCCCTATGATGGTATCCCCTGAATAGATATGTGGACAGAGTTGGCAACGGGCTTTGTTGCAAGGATAGGTTCCTGGGTTAGTGGTTCTGTTGTGTGGTGTGTGGTTGCTGGTGAGTATTTGCTTCAGATTGGGGGGCTGTCTGTAAGCAAGGACTGGTCTGTCTCCCAAGATCTGTGAGAGTGATGGGTCGTCCTTCAGGATAGGTTGTAGATCCTTGATGATGCGTTGGAGAGGTTTTAGTTGGGGGCTGAAGGTGATGGCTAGTGGCGTTCTGTTGTTTTCTTTGTTGGGCCTGTCCTGTAGTAGGTGACTTCTGGGTACTCTTCTGGCTCTGTCAATCTGTTTCTTCACTTCAACAGGTGGGTATTGTAGTTGTAGGAATGCATGATAGAGATCTTGTAGGTGTTTGTCTCTGTCTGAGGGGTTGGAGCAAATGCGGTTATATCGTAGCGGTTGGCTGTAGACAATGGATTGAGTGGTATGATCTGGATGAAAGCTAGAGGCATGTAGGTAGGAATAGCGGTCAGTAGGTTTCTGATATAGGGTGGTGTTTATGTGACCATCGCTTATTAGCACCGTAGTGTCCAGGAAGTGGATCTCTTGTGTGGACTGGTCCAGGCTGAGGTTGATGGTGGGATGGAAATTGTTGAAATCATGGTGGAATTCCTCAAGAGCTTCTTTTCCATGGGTCCAAATGATGAATGTCTGCATGTTTTGTTGACATCCTCAATGAATTCTAATAGTTTGGTGATGCATGATTTCCCTTTAAAAATCCATGCTGACATTTCTCCAAAATATTGTATTTATCTGTGTGTCTGATAGTTTCAACCAATGAGCCTGGTACTGAAGTTAGGCTTACCAGCCATGATCGCCTCTTAGAAAAATTGGCATTGCATTATCTGTCCTCCCATCATCTGGTACAGATGCTGATTTAAGTGAAAGGTTACATACGAGTTAGTAGTTCTGCAATTTCATATTTTAATTCCTTCAGAACTCTTGGGTGAATACCATCTGTTACTGGTGACTTATTACTGTTTAATTTTTCTATTTGTTCCAAAATCTCCTCAATTGACTCCTCAATCTGGGAAACTTCCTTAGATTTGTCACCTAAAAATAATGGCTCTGGTGTGGAAATCTCCCTCACATTCTCTACAGTGAAGAGTGATGCAAAGAATTCATTTAGATTCTCCGCAACGGCCTTGTCTTCTTTGAATGCTACTTTATCATCTCAGTTGTCCAGTGGCCCTACTGATGTACTTACAAAAAAATTTTGCTGTAGGTTTTTGCTTCTTTTGCTACTTGCTCTTCAAATTCTTTTTTTTGCCTGCCTAATTATACTTTCACACTCAACTTGCTAGAGTTTATGCTCCTTTCTATTTTCCGCAAAAGGATGACTTCCAATTTTTAAAGGATGTCTTTTTGCCTCTAACTGCCTCTTTTACTCTATTATTTAGGCATGATGGTATTTTTTGGTCCTCTTACTGTTGATTTTTTAATAGGGGTATTCATTTATTTTGTGCCTCTGTTATATTTTTTTAAAAATAGTTACCATGCAGTTTGCAGGTATTTCACGTCTGTGACTGTTCCATTTAATTTCCATTTAACTAGCGTCCTCATTTTTTTATGTAGTTTTTCTTTTTTGAAGTTAAATGCTGCTGTGGTGGGTTTCCTTGTTGTTTTCCCCCCTACCCCTGCTTAAAGCATGTTACATTTAATTACTTTATGGTCACTATTATTGAGCAGGTCAGCTATATTCACTTTTTGTATCTGATCCTAATCTTAGGACTAAATCAGAAATTCCTTCTCCCTTTGTGGGTTCCAGGACTAGCTGTACCAAGAAGCTGAGAGTTATAATATCAATGAAGGTGATCAGGGTTGTCATTCAGAGTGCTCTGGAAAGATTCTGTAGAGCCAAAAAATAGATCTGAAAATGATTCAGCCAGGAGCTCACAGAGACACGGCTTAGCTGTTATGCTGTGGCTCATGTATTCAAGCTCAAGGCTCAAGCTCTTTAAAGCCAGATGGAATCAAGAATGGTATGTACCTTGAAGGAAGATACTGTATTTCTTTCCTATCTGAATATATTATTTTTTTTGTAAGAAGTATATGGAAAAAGGAGGAAAATTTAAAAAAATAACAATTTTGGAAAGATCTGCATGATAAATCATGGAACATACTATGGTGCCTCAAAAAAACTCCACCCCCTGCCATTGTGCTCTACTGACCAATTAACATCTGAATGACAAATCATGACACACATTTTGTGGAATGTAAAGATTTCCGTCTCTGCCAGGATACTAGTCCATTAGTCTTTGTGTGCATGACAAAGCACCAAACACTTTCTGGGACAAGTGAAAAACAAAACAAAGGCCTCTTCCAATGAAGTGCAAAGACAGAAACATATTCTGTAGTAAGATAAAGTTCCTGAGATCCTGCCAGCCTGAGTCTAATTGAGCAAAGCAGAGCATGGTGAATCACATTCTGTGACACGAACAAATTCCAGATTTATCCAGTGTAGTAGTTTGCTCATATAATAAGCCAGACTCGTGAATTGGTAGAAAATGTTCTTCTATGAGCAATCTAATTGTTTGAGTGTTCAAAGGACTTGCAGAGGCTAATGCCAACCCCAACGGCAGCTACACTAATGTATGGTTCTAATTGTACATGCGTGGGATAAATATATTTCATGTCCATCTTGCAAGTGACTCCTGGGCCCACTGGACAATCATCTGAGAATGTGGTTTCAGAGTCACCCTGGAATTTAAATTCTTTTCTATAGAACTCAAGTTGTAAGATTCTCTTAAATGTGTAGTGGGGATAACCTTCCCTACATAAGTCAAGTTACTGATTAATCTAGGTATCTTTGAAACATGGGTGGCGCCCCTTCTGCCCAAGGCCCTGCCCTGACCAACCCCCTCTCCTGTTCCCCAGAGCCCGGAGCCAGGTCACCCGCCGGCCCCAGCGCTGGGTTGCCGTCCACCCGCCTCAGCACCATCCCCAATGCTGGGCCACCTTCCACCCCCAGTACTGGCCCCAGGGTCGGGTTGCCCATTGTCACCAGCTGCCTTCTGATCTCTGGCCGGAGCTGAGCTCCTGCTGATTTGGTGGGAACAATGCTTGGATTAGGAGAGGCTTAGCCTCCCCTGGCCTATTATATCTGCTGCCTTTGCTTTGAACTAATTCTCCTGAAAGTTCCAGTTTTCTGAATTTCTACACTGGGCTTCATTCTGAAGTTGTAAATCCCCATGCATGCAAATTTCCTAAGGGGAGTTTTTGCCTTCATTAAAGATTGCAGAATGATGCCCATTCATACAAAACTGTTTTTACAAAAAGGCTGGACATGATTACTTCACTTTCATGATGATTGGACATCTAACAACCAAAAAGAAGAAGAAAGGATACTACATTCTGTTCACGTCTCTCATTTTCAATCTCTTTGCCTGACTCCAGAACAGCATTCTTACTCTATCACCCTGAAATAATATGAAATGGAAAGGAGGGGATAAGGAAAAGAAGAGATTCTCATGGAAAATGCTACATTTTGTCAGTGTTTAATCCAAAATGGTGGAGAAGGCGGGGAAAAAAATAGATGCAATCTGGAAGCATTCTAGCAACAAGGAAGTATATCTCCTTTTCTTGTTGCTTTTTCTTTGGCTTGCTTACTTTTACCATTTTAAAGACAGGCTGTTACCTTTTACATCAAGCCCTACCAGAACACACCATTAGTCCAGCCATTCACCATCAGTTCAGAATAAAGCCATAAATTCACTGGTCAATCTTTTAACCATTGTTCCTTAGCAGTGAGACTGAGGTAAAAGCATTTGGTTTGCACTCTGACAGCAGCTGCATTTTCAGAGTTCCATTACAGTTCGTAGACAGTGATCAAGCCTTTATTGTAGTGAGTTTGGGGTTATGGTCCTTACTTCCCTTTGACATCCCCTCATTCCTCCCCTCCCCACTTCTAATCAACACTGTAGCAGGGTGCTGCTGCAAAAGCACCTAATTAGCCCCTTCTCAGCCAGCTCCAATCAAGAGAAATAAATTGGGGCTAGTGTAACAGGCATGATGCCTGGCCTGGGAATTGGCTCCACCTATGGGCCTGACAAGCCAGCAGTTATAAGGCTGGGAGCCAGTATGAGGGGGGGCTACCAGGAGAATGGGTAGTCTCCTGGCAGTGGGCTGACTGTTAGTCAAAGAGGGAATTAACCCTGTGAGCCTTGTAAATAGCTCAACACTGGTGGTGGGAGAACTGTGTGTGTAAATAAAGCCACAGGTGCTGCGTAACAGGAAGCCTCTCTGAGCTTTATTGGGGCAGTCAGCAGGCCCCAGGAAGAGGGGTGGGAGAGGACCCTGTTACAAACACCTTAAATCTTTTTGTTTCTGTTGTTCCTGTGTCCCTCTGCTGTAATCTGATGCTCTTTTAATGCACTTGTAACCATCACATGCTCTTCTCATTAGTGATACAGGCTTCTGAGATCAAGTATCATGAACTGGATGTGCAAAAGGAATGTTCTATGTGTGCTATAACAATAGAGAGGTACGGACTCCTACTAGTTAAAAAGATCTGGGAAGTCGGTAGTAAAGTAAAATCAATGCCTCTTCCAAGGTCACATTGTGGGGATGTAGCACAGCAGCACCCCCTGCAAATGAGTTACAATAGTTGTCACAACTAGTCTGGGTTAAGTAAACAGAATGTAAAGGTCACTGGATCTGCATAATAACAGAACTCACGTACGCTACCTTGGCCCACAGTCTGCTTCCCAGGCAGCTAGTGCCTAAAATAAGAGGTGGGATTGCAGACACAGTCCTTTCCTCCCAACCTTGCAGATAATTATATTTCAAAGTAAAAGACTGGGACACTTTATAGAAAAGGGCAGTGTGGGAGAAAACAATAATTATCCCTCTGTAACCTCTTCAGTTTCTTCCTAGCCCCGGCCTCTCCCTCTCCATCCTAGCTCTACCCTAACATCTTCCTCTGTTGACTTTACCCACCCCCAACACAAACCCCCTTTCCTTCAGCCTAGAGGGCTTTTCTCCTACTTAACCTCTCCAGAGCTCAGAACCAGCCCCTCAGCTCTGAACTCTCTCCTTCACAGAATCTCCAACCTCAGAAAGCCAATCCTCAGGCTCAAAACTCTTTCCCTCTGTTACCCATCACCTCTTGGAGAAGCCCCCTTTCTTCCTCCACTTGTTGCTGGGTCTGGAGAAGCAAGAGCAAAAGGTGAAGGGAATGCGAGCATGTGATCTGAAATGGCTCAGAGAAGCCTGTGTCCCCAGCTCTATGCCTTCTGTCTGCTGCCTGCAGTTCATGTGCTGCAAGGCTCCAGAGCATGTGCAGACAACTCTATATCTGCCTTTGTGGGACTAGCCATACCAAAGCCTGTATTCCCTGCTATTTGCCCTCTCCCTCTGCTGCTTGTAGTGCTATGTGCTGCAGGGCCAGATGTCCCCTGGTTCCATGCCCGGTGTACTGCATGGTAGGGGCTGGAACAGTCCCAGCCCCACCAGGAGCAGCAGGTGGCATCACTCCTTTCAGTGCATCAGCCATACTACACAGTTGTGATCCTGTTTAATCCCATCAACTCTGATGACCAGTTGCACAAGGCCTGCACCAATTTATGCAAGAGCTACATGAAAACTCCTTCAACAGTGGGCAGGAAGAGCAAAGATACCAGTAGATCTTGCAGGGTGAGTTTATCCTATAAAAATAGCTTCTCACTTTGAAAGTATTGGTTTAGAAAAATAAGAGTGGGATGAAATATTCAGGATAATAGGCTTTGAGTTGAAGGTAATGTTTCCCTAATATGACATGTTCTTGTAACTATGGATAACAAAGTAATCCATTATTTATTAGACTGAACTTTAAAAACGTGACCCTCCAAGATGAACTGCAAGCAACAATGTCTGTGTAGTTCAGTAGCATTTAGCTAAAGGATAAGTGCTCTCCTTCTCAGCAGAGGTATGATTTGCATTTTGATTAAACTAGCCTAATATTTTGTTGAACCAAAGTGTTTCTTAATAAACATAATTACAGTTCTGGTCTAGTTGACCTTTTTCCTGAAAAATCTCCTGAGTACACTTTCTGTTAGTGAAAGGTTGGTTGATGTATTTGGAGAAGTTAATAAACTAGAGAGAACTGAATTAATCATATTCAACATCAAAGCAAATAATTAAAACCAGAAAATTTAATCCAAGAATATTCCTATGTATTATAGGTTTAAATAAACAGATATTGGTTCAAGTAGGAAATGGACACGTTCTTTCTTTTTACATAGATTGAAGAAAGTAAATATGATTGCTTTCCAAAAAACTTTGGATATATGATCGAATGGATATAGAATATAGGTAGGACGGGAGGGGGGACACCCATGGGTGTACGTTTGGTTAAGTGCTTGCTACTTATTTCTGCTAGCAACTAGAAACCTGTTTGGTTTTTAAATGTGGACTTAAATTGCCACAGGGCCAAAAAACCTGTTGTTTTCAGATAGATTTGACGATATGCAAACATTGTGGCCGAAGAATCAATTTTGAGCCTCTTTAAGCCCAGAGTCACCTTGTCCAATTACTGCATTGTAGATGTGTTTCTTGTGTTTTGAGACAATGTGGCTGTTGACTGAAGCATTTTCACTGTTTCAGCCTTTAACAGAAAGGAAAAATGGATCTGTTCTTCCTTTTTGGTTGTAGACTTTGCAATCACACAACCTATAATTATTAAGACAGCTGGGATATGTGCAGGAGTTGAACGAATGGAGTTGAAGCCAGACAATAGCATTTTTCTGCTCTCAGAGAGAGCGTGATTCTTCTCAAGGAAGAAGTTGTCTGCAACCACTGGATTCCACAGTCCTTAAAGTTTAATGAGTCCCTACTATATAGTGAAACAATTCCAGACATACATATGTGACATGAGAAGAACCAGGTGCCAAAAGTGTCTCTCTTTCTGGGCACACAAAAATAAAATACAAACCAAATGAGTTCACTATCCTAAAAATGAGAGCTATTTGTTTGTGTAGGGTCTTATCTGACACCCATCACTGCAGTACCTAAGCATCTCCAAAAAACCTAATTAAATTAGGAAAAAGTCCAAAAAGTGGATTTGATTTTGCCCTTCTCTTCTGGAGGTTGCTAGAATATTTTTTTAAGCTTCTCCTCTAACTCCTTCTGTCTTCCCTTGCCTAGTTAGACGTGGGAAGGTTCTATGATATTTTTTGCACTTGCTTTCTGTGGCATCTTTAGGTTTCCTTGGGGAAAAGCTGCATTAGGAACATAGGAATGGCCTGAGTGGATCAGACTCGTGTTCCATCATCTAGTCCACTATCCTGCCTCTAGCCACAGCCAGCATTAGGTGCTTCAGGGGAAGGGTCAAGAAGCAGGGGTGGCAGAACAGCAGGGGCCGGGGGGCCATGGCCCCATCACTTTTAAAAGTGGCCATAAGGGTAAGCGATGGGGGGAGGGGGAGGAAAGGAGAAAGCAGGAGGCAGGGTCTTAGGGGTGTGGGGGGAGAGGCAGCTTAGGACAGGACCTCAGGGGAAGAGACTGTGGGAGGGGAATGGGTGACGGGGGCTCGACCACGGTTTGGGCACCAGTGGGCCTGTCACACACTTATAGGATTTTCTTGTGTTCCTAAAACTTGATCTATCTATAGAAAGGGGGGGAGCGTGACAGTCTGTAATATTATGTTCACCCTTTTTACAAAATCATAATTAATTTTGTACAAAGTATGCCTTGTGAGGTATCATTTGAAAACTCATAATTTGCATATCATTATTGTCCTGGTAAAATATGTGTGGCAACATTGAATGTAAAATGATAAGATTGTACAGTATGACAGTAGTGAGATGTGCTCCAACTTTGTAAAAGCAGGCACAAACCAGTTCATCAGAGACAAAAGGCAAACTGATGCCTCAGCCGGGTGTCAACAAAATAAAACTGACTATCACCTGGTTAAGCAGTCATTCTTTGGCAAGAAAAAAGGTGTGAACAAGAATTTTACATCTTGGCAAAGAAATAGCTGGAGGTTTCCAGCCTATAGACTTTCTGTCTCCTGAACCTCAGCTGGAGATGATTCTCAACGAGGAGGAAAAGATATAAAAATGGGGAACAGACACCCCAAGACATCTCTGCCTTCATCTTTACTTACAGCATCAACAACACTTGAAGAACTAAGAGAGCATCAGAGTGGGGAGAGATCCTGTCTGAAAGGAATTCAGCCAGTAAGACTGCTACAAGCATGTGGTGAGAGAGACTCTTTGCTTTGAATTCACTTAGTTTATTAAGTTAGGTACTAGATGCCTTTTACTACTTATTTACTTGTAACCAGTTATGACTTTTATGCCTCATTACTTAGATTTTAAGTGATTACATCTTTCTGTTAATAAACTTGTTTTATTGTTTTGTTTAAATCGGTGTATTTGGATTGAAGTGTTTGCGAAACTCCATTTGCGATAAGATTTGTGTATATCATTTTCTATTAATAAATGATAGACTTTATATGAGCTTGTATTGTGCAGGAGGGGCTGGGCAATACAAGACACATTTCTAGAGGAAAATCTGGGACTTGGAGTTTGTTGGTATTACCCTGCAGTGTAATTTATGGCTAGCTGGCTATAGCACTCATACAGTACAGCTGGGAGTAACTTACATGCTGGAGGCTGTGTGTGGACAGACCAGGAGTGATTGCTCTCGCAGCAGAGCAATGTAAAAGACACCACAGAGAATTGAGGGGACATAGCTGTTCAACAGTCCAGATTCTACCCTGGGGAATGTCATGGGAAGCTTTATTACTTATTGTAGTACCTTACAATGCTGAAGGCAGTTAGGTCTGTAATCAGTCTCCAAGTGCTTGCTTTGTTTATTTGTTATTCTAATCTAGATGATGTGATATGAAATATGTTTAACTGCAGCTGTATTCATAAACTGAGTGTAGTGGAACCTGTATCCATCCTGATCAGGATTTCTGCTGAGAGCTGGGTGATGTTTAAATGAGTGGCCAGGCATTGACATTATTTGCAGAGGTGGTGGGTTTTTTTTAAAGGAGTCCAAGGGAGTAAGGTGCCCAACTGCCACTGAATTCCAAGGTGAACTGTGCACCCAACTCCCTCAGGATCCTTTGAAATTATTACCCAGCATCACCATCTCACTAAAGTCAGCACTAATGCTTAGCTTTTAAATTGTTTAAAATGGGTCTATTAGTAGATTATTTTTCTTTGGATTTCCTTCCCCTACCTATCAGTTCTCAAACCTTTATTTAATTATCTTGAAGTTAAGCATACACTTAAATGATGTCCTGAATCGGGATGAATTTAGGCATATGCATGGTGCTTTCCTGAACCAGGGCTAAGACTTGAAGTAAAAAACAAGCAAACAAAAACCCAGGGCAGAAAGATTCAGAATATCCACCATCTGCCCAATCCCATATGCTATTACAGAAATTATGAGACTCATGTTGTATTCTCATATGTATGTATATATTGATCTTTGGCAAGATCTGACATGATAGACATTTGTTTGTCAAGACTTTCAAAAATGAGCATCTATAAAATGGAGCGCAACCTGTATTTATTTTTCTCAGGGTAGTATTTCATCCTGGGTTTAAAATTGCCTACGATCTACTGAACTCTTTCTTGAAATTGACAGATGAATTGGAGACATGATGGTCCCCCAAGAGGCTCCTGTTATAACGTTAGTCTCATGTCCCCTGAAAGCGTACACACTGAAATCAGCCACACAAGACAGGAGGTCGAGATAATTATGAGGAACAATGAAATGATCTCTATAAAACTCAGATTAGGAATTCATAGATCAAAGGAATGAAAAGGTTTTTCACAATGGAAAGATAAAAATCTGACACATCCCTTGTTTCAGTAAAAATTAATATCCCTGATTTTAACCAGAGAATGTTGTTGTTTTACTGCATCCGCTTTCATAGTTATTTGAAGATGTATGAATTTAGGTTAATACAGACAAGGTTATGCATGTGCTGGCATATTGACCAAATACCAACACAGGCTTCCATGGCTGGTATTGTGCTGGACTTCATTGTTTTAAAAATGCTTAACCATCTTTGCTCTCCATCAATAAAAGGAAGGAAATGTCCAGAAGGTAGCCATGTCATGAAAAAAGACTGCTCAGAATCATGAAGCATCCATCAGCCACACTGGGGGGAAAAAACAAACCCTTTTGAAACTTGGCTTGTTCTGGGTTAGGAAATTAATTACTCATTCAAAAATTATGGCAACAGGTGTACTACAAGAAAAAAGGGGGTATATTTCCCATGAGGTAACTCATGGTGATGGAAATGATACAAAAGGGCAACATACTAATGAGATCAAATATTCTTAATATCCTGAAGCTTTTGATAATCTATACAAGAAAAATGTGTTAGCATATAAAATATTAGCTGGCAAATGTAGATAGCTATGATTTTGGGAAAGTATGTTCTGGTTATAATGGATGGAACTTCTATTAATGCTACCGGAATTGTTCATGTAAACTCTTGCAAATTAGGATTAGAAAAGCCACTTTAACTGCATTTTTGAGATAGACCCTTGCCAAAGATGAGTAACTCTTTGAAAACAAACCTGTGAGAGAGGACCTGAAATTGAACAGATGAAAACCAAATAAATCTCCTTAAATGTCTATGAAAAGTCAATATCATAATGGCAAAAGCCTTTGAAAAAGCCAAGTTACAAATCTCTGCATAGGGATTTTCAACACTGCATCAGTCTTGCCCAAAATAATCATTGTCTTTTCACAAATACTAAGACAACACATTGTTCTGAAGATTTTTCAGTATTTACATTGCTTACTGGAAACACACAGTGTCGGCACTAAAGTCTATATTTTGAACTCCAGTGCAGTTAAAGCTATCAATTTGATAGGCTTGTACCAGGGTGTTGATGCCTTTTAAAAGTAGATTTGTCTGAACCTGATTATTATAATCCATGTATCAGGAGGACAGGCTCTTGTGGATGAAAATTTCAATAGCTTTAATTGAATATCTTGTTGCTGCATCTGCATCTGCAGACAAAGATGTTGATTGGCCATATGCATGGTTTTCTGTGTCACTGGAGAAATCTGTTTATAATTTCTGCATTTCAACACTTTTTTTTCCTATGAAAACTATGATTTACAATCCTATACATCCTCCATCATAAGTTATTTGGATTCATCCATGTTAATTGTCTTAAACAATAGCCAAGGAAATCCTTTTTCTCATTTTTTATTTGTGTTCTGCTTTGTCATAATGATAGTGATAGATTTTTAAGGGTCAATTCTGATCCTCTAGCCTGCTCTCTTGTACAACACAGGTCATAAAATTTCACTTGGTGATTCCTGCAGTGGAGGGAATTCTTTGTCCCTACTTTCAAATTAGAAGCCACTTCATCTCTGTGTCTCTAAAGGGAGACACAGAGAAGACCTATCTCCATGTATACCGTCATTGTTGAATAAGGATTCAAATAGCTTTATATACAGATGGTTCTGGAAATGTCTTAAGACTGAGTGTGTACTGCTTTATTTTTCCACTTGTTGCTGGAGTCAGTATTTCTATTAGAGGACCAATCCTGTGAGGTACTCAGTACCACCTAGGAAGTGGACAGTATCCTCAACTCCCACTAAGCATCCTCAGCATCTTGCAGGATTGAGTCCTAGATCAGTGATATGGCCAGTGATCAGACAGCCCATTTCATGGATATAAAACAGACCTTTAATGGAAGCTGAGGTTACAAGGAAGAAGATAAAAGGGATGAAATTAAAGAATATTTCTGGGAGTTAAGAGCACCCCAAAAGACCTAAAGTTCCAATCCTGGTAGGTGCTGGGAATGTTCAGCTCTAACTAAAACCTGTAGGAGTTCAGAATGCTCAGTGCCTTGCAAAGCCAAGCACTTACAGTATAAGAAGAAAAGGGTATTAGTTGGACAGGTCAGGAATAAAAAAAACAACTGTTAAGAGAGAGGGGGTGGGTAGAGCAAGGAAGCACAAGCTACAACCCAAATGGATAGAACGAACTTAAAACACCTTGTTTATAGTAATAAGTCGAGTTCCGAGAAAAGTCTGAATTAGAAAAAGGAAAATTTAAAGCCCTATAGGTATTGCTAATCCATCATGTTCCTAACCTCATCTATACATGTTTTCTATGAAAACCAATGCAGTTATAATGGAGGAAATCATATTTATCCAATCAAAACAGTAAATGCAATACTTTCCCTTTCCTATCTCACCCATTGTTTAACCATATAATGTGAAGGAGTACTTGTGGCACCTTAGAGACTAACAAATTTATTAGAGCATAAGCTTTCGTGAGCTACAGCTCACTTCATCGGATGCACGGCTGCTACTCTGAAACATATAATGTGATGTTCTCTGCTTTTACATAAAAACATAAGAATGGCCATACTGGGTCAGACCAAAGGTCCATCCAGCCCAGTATCCTGTCTACCGGCAGTGGCCAGTGCCAGATGCCCCAGAGGAAATGAATAGAATAGGTAATGATCAAGTGATCTCTCTCCTGCCATCCATCTCCATCCTCTGACAAACAGAGGCTAGGGACACCATTACTTACCCATCCTAGCTAATAGCCGTTAGTGGACTTAGCCTCCATGAATTTATCCAGTTCTCTTTTAAACCTTGTTATAGTCCTAGCCTCCTCCTTCACAACCTCCTCAGGCAAGGAGTTCCACAGGTTGACTGTGCGCAGAGTGAAGAATAACTTCCTTTTATTTGTTTTAAACCTGCTGCCCATTAATTTCATTTGGTGGCCCCTAGTTCTTATATTATCAGAACAAGTAAATAACTTTTCCTTATTCACTTTCTCCACACCACTCATGATTTTATATAACTCTATCATATCCTCCCCCTTAGTCTCTTCTTTTCCAAGCTGAAAAGTCCTAGTATCTTTAATTTCTCCTCATAAGGGACCCGTTCCAAACCCCTAATCATTTGAGTTGCCCTTTTCTGAACCTTTTATAATGCCAGTATATCTTTTTTGAGACGAGGGAACCACATCTGTACACAATATTCAAGATGTGGGCGTACCATGGATTTATATAAGGGCAATAAGACATTCTCTGTTTTGTTCCCTATCCCTTTTTTAATGATTCCTAACATCCCGTTTGCTTTTTTGACTGCCGCTGCACACTGTGTGGATGTCTTCAGAGAACTACCTACGATGACTCCAAGATCTTTCTCAAGATTAGTTGTAGCTAAATTAGCCCCCATCATATTGTATGTATAGTTGGGGTTATTTTTTCCAATGTGCATTACTTTACATTTATCCCCATTAAATTTCATTTGCCATTTTGTTGCCCAATCACTTAGTTTTGTGAGATCTTTTTGAAGTTCTTCACAGCCTGCTTTGGTCTTAACTATCTTGAGCAGTTTAGTATCATCTGAAAACTTTGCCACCTCACTGTTTACCCCTTTCTCCAGATCATTTATGAATAAGTTGAATAGGATTGGTTTTAGGACTGACCCTGGGGGAACACCGCTAGTTATCCCTCTCCATTCTGAAAATTTACCATTTATTCCTACTCTTTGTTCCCTGTCTTTTAACCAGTTCTCAATCCATGAAAGGATCTTCCCTCTTATCCCATGACAACTTAAGTTACGCAAGAGCCTTCGGTGGGGAACCTTGTCAAAGGCTTTCTGGAAATCTAAGTACACTATGTCCACTGGATCTCCCTTTCCACATGTTTGTTGACCCCTTCAAAGAACTCTAATAGATTAGTTAGACATGATTTCCCTTTACAGAAACCATCTTGACTTTTGCCCAACAATGTATGTTCTTCTCTGTGTCTGACAATTTTATTCTTTACTATTGTTTCAACTAATTTGCCTGGTACTGACGTTAGACTTACTGGTCTGTAATTGCCAGGGTCACCTCTAGAGCCCTTTTTAAATATTGGCGTTACATTAGCTATCTTCCCGTCATTAGGTACAGAAGCTGATTTAAAGGACAGGTTACAAACCATAGTTAATAGTTCCATAATTTCACATTTGAGTTCTTTCAGAACTCTTGGGTGAATGCCAACTGGTCCCAGTGACTTGTCACTGTTTCTCAATTAATTCCAAAACCTCCTCTAGTGACACTTCAATCTGTGACAATTCCTCAGATTTGTCACCTACAGAAGACAGCTCAGGTTTGGGAATCTCCCTAACATCCTCAGCCGTGAAGACTGAAGCAAAGAATTCATTTAGTTTCTCTGCAATGACTTTATCATCTTTAAGTGCTCCTTTTGTTCTTGATCGTCCAGTGGCCCCATTGGTTGTTTAGCAGGCTTCCTGCTTCTTATGTACTTAGAAGGTAATAACAAAATGTTTTTGAGTTTTTGGCTAGCTGTTCTTCAAACTCCTTTTGGGCTTTACTTATTACATTTTTACATTTAATTTGGCAGTGTTTATGCTCCTTTCTATTTACCTCACTAGGATTTGACTTCCACTTTTTAAAAGATGCCTTTTATTTCTCACTGCTTCTTTTACATGGCTGTTAAGCCACAGTGGCTCTTCTTTAGTTCTTTTACTGTGTTTTTTAATTTGGGGTATACATTTAAGTTGAGCATTAAGGTGTCTTTGAAAAGTGTCCATGCAGCTTGTAGGGATTTCACTCTAGTCACTGTACCTTTTAATTTCTGTTTAACTAACCTCCTCATTTTTGCATAGTTCCCCTTTCTGAAATTAAATGCCACAGTGTTGGGCTGCTGAGGTGTTCTTCCCACCACAGGAATGTTAAATGTTGTTATATTATAGTCACTATTTCCAAGCAGTCTTGTTATAGTTACCTCTAGGACCAGATCCTGCACTCCACTCAGGACTAAATCAAGAGTTGCCTTTCCCCTTGTGAGTTCCTATACCAGCTGTTCCAAGAAGCAGTCATTTAAAGTATTGAAAAATTTTGTCTCTGCATTTCGTCCTGAGATGACATGTACCCAGTTAATATGGGGATAATTGAAATCCCCCACTATTATTGAGTTCTTTATTTTGATAGCCTCTCTAATCTCCCTTAGCATTTCATTGTCACTATCCCTGTCCCGGTCAGGTGGTCGATAATAGATCATTACTGTTATATTCTTATTAGAGCATGGAATTACTATCCATAGAGATTCTATGGAACATGTGGATTCATTTAAGATTTTTTTCATTTGATTCTACATTTTCTTTCACATGTAGTGCCCCCCCACCCCTACCCGCATGACCTGTTCTGTCCTGATATATTTTGTACCCTGGAATAATTGTGTCCCATTGATTTTCCTCACTCCACGAGGTTTCTGTGATGCCTATTATATCAATATCCTCTTTTAACACGAGGCACTCTAGTTCACCCATCTTATTATTTTCAGTGTTAGCCTATTGCTGAAATGAAGGATTGACAATAGAAAAGAAATGGAGGAGCTACCAGGAATCTGGTTTCTACAAAGTAAGTTTCTACAAAAAGCGTAAATGTTCCTTAATAAATACTAGGAAACAAGGTATTTCGTTTCATTGAATCAGTCATATCACAGTAACAAATACCTGTGTTACAGTGCACAGTTACAAGAGCCCCAACAAGCAGATTTTCTGAATATTTTCTAGTTCTTTCACACTTTGCCCTTCTGCAACCCAAGTTCTTTCCCTCTAAGTTCCATATAGGTGGCTACAGAATAAAAGGAGAAAGATCTGGCTGAGTTGAAAGGCTACTGGATGGAAGGTAGAGGAAAGATCTCGAAAGTTTGAAATACATTGTTTGAACTAAAAACAGCATCTGAACTTCTAAACTTTTCCCATTAATCTCTTTTTCTGTAACAGTGTTTAGGCTAAATGAGGATTTTTTTAAGGGAACTATTTTGGATATTTTACAATCAATATGTATATCACTGATTTTTAATCAAAACCCTCCAGATGCTGTGGTCCTCTCTTCATTCAGAAATGCCAACAGCCATATGCTACCAAATCAAAAGGGTCTAATTATATAAGTGTGTCAGAAAGCCTTCAGAGTCAGGCGTGAAGGAAGTGATATTTCATTAGTAATCAAATGAGATATAGGCAGGATTCATAAATAACTAAGAGTAGGGTTGTCAAGTGATTAAAAAGATTAATCGTGATTAATTGCACGATTAATTGTGATGTTAATAATGGAATACAATTTATTTAAATATGTTTGGATATTTTCTACATTTTCAAATATATTGATTTCAATTACAACAGAATACAAAGTGTATAGTACTCACTTTATAGTTTTTATTACAAATATTTGCACTGTAAAAAAACAGTATTTTTCAATGCACTACAGTACTTGTATTAGGTGAAATCTCTATAATGAAAATTGAACTTACAAATGTAGAATTATGTACAAAAAATAACTGCATTCAAAAATAAAACAATGTAAAACTTCATAGCCTACAAGTCCACTCAGACCTACTACAGTCAATCGCTCAGACAAACAAACCTATATATAATTGGTTATAATTTGGAGGAGATAATGGTGTCCACTTGTTTACAATGTCACCTGAAAGTGAGAACATCTGTTCGCATGACACTGTTATGGCCTGGATCACAAGATATTTATGTGCTAGATGCGCTAAAGATTCATATGTTCCTTCATCTTCAACCATCATTCCATAGGACATGCCTCCATGCTGATGATGGGTTCTGCTCGATAATGATCCAAAGTAGAGCAGACCAATGCATTTTCATTATCTGAGTCAGATGCCACCAGCAGAAGGTTGGTTTTCTTTTTGGTGGTTCAGGTTCTGTAGTTTCCGCATCTGAGTGTTGGTCTTTTAAGACTTCTGAAAACATGTGCCACACCTCATCCCTCTCAGATTTTGGAAGGCACTTCTGATTCTTACACCTTGAGTCGAGTACTGTAGCTATTTTTAGAAATCTCACATTGATACCTTTTTTTGTGTTTTGTCAAATATTCTGTGAAAGTGTTCTTAAAATAAACATGTGCTGGTCATCATCTGAGACTGCTATAACATGAAATTTATGGAAGAATGTGGGTAAAACAGAGCCAAAGCCATATAGTTCTCCCGCCAAGGAGTACAGTCACAAATTTAATTAATGCATTTTTTTTAAACAAGCATCAGCATGGAAGCATGTCCTCTGGAATGGTGGCTGAAGCATAAAGGGGCATACGAATGTTTAGCATATCTGGCACATAAATACTTTGCAATGCCGGCTACAAAAGTGCCATGTGAACATCTGTTGTCAGTTTCAGGTGACATTGTAAATAAGTAGCGGGCAGCAGCATCTCCTGTAAATGTAAACAAACTTGTTTTAGAGAGTGGCTAAACAAGAAGTAGAACTGAGTGGACTTGTAGTCTCTAAAGTTTTGCATTGTTTTGTTTTGAGAGCAGTTATGTAACAAAAATCTACATTTGTAATTTGCACTTTCATGATAAAGAGATTGCACTACAGTACTTGTATGAGGTGAATTGAAAAATACTATTTCTTTTATCACTGTTATAGTGCAAATATTTATAATAAAGTGAGCACTGTACACTTTGGATTCTGTGTTGTAATCGAAATCAATATATTTGAAAAGTAGAAAAACATCTAAAAATATTTAATTTCAATTGGTATTCTATTGTTTAACAGTGCGATAATTGTGACTAACTCAAAAATTAATCGTGATTAAAAAAACTAATTACGTGAGTTAACTGCAATTAATTGACAGCCCTATCTAAGAGACATGCCCATTGATCTTATTGAGTGAATATTTAGCCCCTAGAAATGGAAAAAGGAGAGATGGAGGTAAAGTTGCTACTTTTACACACACCTCTCTCTCTCTCTCTCTCTCTGTCTCACACACAAAATATAAACAAAAATAACTAAATTTAAAATGAGTCAGAGTTGTTCGTAAAATTGAGCTTGCTTGGAGATGCCATCTGCACAAGGAAGGAAAGTCCACAAAATTGTGGCAGGTTGCTAAAGTTTTTGCCTTGACTTTCACAGTCAGAGTAGCAGCTACTCTCAGATTCTAAGCCATTGGCAAACTTCAGATCCCATCAGTTTAAATGAAGCACAAGCATTAGTCAATTTGAATAAAATATATGAAGAATTTTCTAAATGTGTATAACTGCAACAATAGCAGGAATTGTGACTTTTGTTATTAATAATTTCATTAGTCTAAGTACTCAGTCCTGCAATGTAAAACATGCAGGTTCCTAAGGATATACTCTACTATCTTGGAAGATTTCCTTAACATTCTGATAATAAGCATGGCCATTTGAACATGTTCTGGAAAAAAAAATCCTAGTACACATTATACCCTAGTCTACATATTTTCATGTCAAAACAGAAAACCTGGTCACCATGATGTGCTATAACTATTAACAAAATCATTTCACAGTATAGCCCTACTGGCATCAGGAGGCAGGCAATATAGGCTCTACATTAATGCAGCAGAAGCATTTTGGTTAGCCTGTTTGATAGAATTACATACTCAAATATGCCAAACAATAGAATCATGATGTAAGTGTAAAATGTACTTAGGAAAAATCCTTTAAGCATGATTTTGGAAACTTCTCCATCATAACACTTCAGCCGGAGTGTTACGATGTAATACTAGTATGTACTAGATGTAAAAATACTAGATGTAAAAAATATTACTAGTGTAATTAGTAATACTAGTGCCAGTATTACTGTTAGGTAAACTATTACTAAATATATAGCTATTAAATATAAAGCATGTGCAAAGTATGGCTATTCTGTGCAGGTGCAATATAATTGGGCACTGAAGCTGGGTCGATTGCAGGGCACGTAGTGAATTTTATAAATGTTTTGGCTCCAGTTTCATTAAGCTGAACATGCTCAATGAGGCTGCAGATTTTAAAAGACAATCAGTCAAAATCTAAACCTGAAAAGTGCCATACTGTTTTAAAAAAAAATTAATAAAAATTTAGAGACAGACTAGAAAGAGCTTTTGTAGTACTGTGTTTGTAAACATATGTGGAACTGAAATGATATTCCAGAAAATGAATGAAATCAAACAAAGTTGCATTAACAGCACCATCCCCTGTCCCCACTTCCTGCTCTCCAACTTTGGGTGGCTTCTCCATCTAATTTAATGCTGACTGGAGAAGGGGAGGAGAAAATGGAATGTATTGGTTTTAAAATACATTCATCAACTTTCAGTTTACACATAGATTCTGTGAGGCCTCTTCTCTAGACCAATGCATATACCCTCATTCCAGGCCTGAACCAAGGGGATGTGTCAGGAGCTGGAGAAGGAAGGAATTGTCTGAACCCTACACATGTGGGATGCACTGCTGCTCTGGTGTTCTGATCCGGGGGGCTATGGTCAGAGGATCTGTGTACAATTGAATCTGCTCCTCCCTCAGTCTGTCCCTACCCCACTCCCAAACCGCAAAGCTCAGCAATGGATAAGGAACCCTTAGAGATCTCTGGAGCACAAGGCTCTCACATTCTCTATCTGGATTCCCCCAATCCTACTCCTTCCATGCAGCCAGAACTGCAGCATTTCTATGCATGTGGGGCTATCTATCCCCAAGAAGCAGAAGGCAGGATTAGCCCTTTAGTGACATGGGATCTGAAACACAGGAACATAAATAGGCTGTTTCTTTTAAAACCCTTCCTGTTAATCTTAATGGTTTATATTTCCTGGATGACTGTTAAACGGGGAGGACTGTAAAGTCTTGGTATTGAGAAAGTGAAGTATAGACAGGTGGGGGTTTTCATCACCATTATTTTTATTCTGGTCTACAGCTAATCCTATTCAAAATCACCCTTCTCGTCATTGTTTTCTGGACATCAAGTTCAGTTTATTTTTAATATAATTCTGTTCAGCAATCTCTCTCTCTTCAGATGAATCCCTGCTCAGTAATGAGGTTCCCTGGTTCAGATATTGTTCTGTGCCTCCAAACATGCAGACAGTTGCCTATTAATCTGGCAAGCAAATTTGTTTTCCAAGATGGCATCTTGGGAATCAATAAAAACTGGACAATAATTATACCAGTCCCTGTATCATATTTGGGATGTGGATTTACCTAGCGCAAATAAACTTAAGTGTTTCCACTATACTTATAAAGGCTGCCCGTTTCCAAATAAAAGATACTAATAATGCTGATTTTTACCCATGTACTGACTGCCAACAGGATGCAACTTTTTTTTCCAGTGGCATCAAGGCTGTGAGTCAAGCAATGACCACTAAGATGTTTATTAAGAATTTAATGAAATTGAGCCTCAGCATTTTCTGCCAGTCTCCTCCTTCCCCACAGCCACCATTATCCTACCGAGTGCCTCCCTCTGGCTTTCCTCAGAAACTTTTGAAGGGCTGCCTGGTGGCCTGCTACCTCCGTTTCCACTCCATTATTTCAAGTTATTTGGGAGGATACCTGGGGCTAGATCCACAAAGGGGACTTAGACTCAGCTTGGCAATACCTACTGTTTAGGTACCCTGCCACCTACTGGAATCCATAGCCCTGAGTTAGGCACCTACTCCCTACAATGCATGGAGAGAGTTAGGCCACCAACAATGGGAGCCTAAAAACGCCAGCTCGCTGAGCAGGGATGCACTTCCCCCATGCTTGGGGTTCACAGCTGTGAACACTTCCTGGCCTATGGCCTTTCTCATCAGAAATGGTACTGGTGCCACAATTCTACCACCTACCCACCCTACAGGCCTTAGCCCAGTGGTTAGGGCCTTCACTCAAGAGCTGGAAAACACATGTTCAAATTCCCCCTCTTCCTGATGTGATTTGAACCCAGGTTTCACATCTCAAGTGAATGCCTTGCTCACTGGGCTCTTTCTCAATCTCTCATTTTGGAGCTGTTCCATTTTGCATAAAAAATTAACTAGCTATTTAAACAGGAACTTATCTCCCACATCCCACGTGAATGCTCTAACCACTGGGCCATATAGCCATTCTCACACTTTTTCTGGCCCAATGACTATTATATATTTCATACAAAATGGAACAGTTCCAGTGGGAGAGCCTCATCCAAGAAAACCCGATAAGGTAGAGAGGGGTATTGCCACCACTCCTCTTCTGGCTGTATTTTGTACAAGGCCCAATCCAGTAGGTGTGTTCAGAGTTCTCCTACTGGATCAGGCCCTGCAGCTAAGATAGGTGGGGCTGTGCCTAGTTTGAGGATCCTGCTGGGGCTTAGGTGCCTGAGTATCAGGCATTAGGCAGCTGTGTACATATCCAGCAGCAGAAGTGCCTCGGGGAATTTACCAGCAGAAATTCAGGTGCTTAGAGGGTTAGGTAACAGCTGAATGGGGGGTTTGAGCATCTAAATTGTGGATTTAGGTGCCTAAAGTTGCAGTTAAGAACCTAAATAGCCCTTTTTAGATCTAGCCCCGGAACGAATTCTTAGCCTTATTGAAGTCAATGGGAGATTTGCCATTTATTTAAATGGGGCCAGGATTTCATCCCTGCTACATGTTCCACCCAATTCACTAAAAGGATTATCTGGTGGTCAGGGAAGATAGCTGATATCTGCCCTCTGTAATAAAAGTATGTCATACAGGAATGATAGTAATTTCTAGCTACATGACATAAATGAGGGTGACAGGTAATTAAACCCATCTCCACTGAATCTTGTTAAATACAGATCAGATGCAAATAAAATGTGATATCAGCTGAAAATAATAACCCCAAATGAATCCAGTCATTGAGTGAAGCACACATAGGAATATCTAGGATGGAGATCAGAGTAGTGGACATTTGATAATAACTACCTTGTAAACCTCACTAATTTTCTAATCACAATGGGTATGTCCACATCAAAAACCCCTGGCAGGCCTGGGTCAGATGACTTGGGCTTGTCGGGCTTGGGCTCCAAGGCTAAACAATTGTTGTGTACACATTCAGTCTTGGGCTGTAACCCAAGCTCTGGGACCTGTGATGCTGTTTGGTAGGCCACCCAGTCTTTTTCTGTTTGAAATCTAATGTACTCTTCCACTTGCAATGGTAGTAACTGATGAGCAGTCTTATATTATTTCTGCTACTCTAGTTTCCTGGTATATAGCTCTTTTGCAGCTTCTTCAAGGTTCATGTCTTTGACTCAAGAAGCTTGGTAGATGTTGGAACTAAGGTTTTGTCCTCCATGTAAATCTTTTCTCTCGTGATTCTACCAACACGTATTTAGGTATGTTGTGTTCCACAGGAAATAGTCCAGCTCACAACTCAGCTCCTTGCACAGTTTGCAGAGAAATCTTGTTGATGTCAGGGAACACTGGGGCATCAAATGATTTAAGATCTGAGCTTTCCTAGCTGCAGTTTCTTGAGAAGATGAGTATATTATCAAAATTCACCTCTGACTCTTAATTTTATTTGGATTTTGAATGAGCTTTTCTCTGGGCCGTCTGTTCCATACTATGATTTCAGTTCATGTTTGCTTAAGAGAAAGACCAAGAGCATCCCCTGGCCTATGTCCCCTCCCCCGGGGCATGCTGCCCAGGACAGAAGGAGGGTCCAGGGCTCCTCATAGTGGCCTGGGCTCCCTGGGTGGCTCTTACCACTGTCTGGATTCAGCTTCTGGCCTGGTCAGGGGGCAGGGCCTCAGGGGGAAGAGGAGGAGCAGGGGGCAGCACTACTGAGAGGGACCGGGGCTCATGGTGAGGAGGGGGCTAAGGTTCCCCTCAGCCCCCTGTCAGGAAGAGGCTGGTGCCGCTGGTAGGGCATACGCTTCACAGCTGGGGAGATAATCATCTTATCAGCTCCCCTGACATGAAGCACAACCCATAGGTACTGACTCCATGGGTGTTCCATGGTTGGAGCACCCACAGAAAAAAATGGTGCAGCCCCACCTAATCAGCACCTCCCCCTCCCCCCAGCACCTCCTGCTTGCCACACTCAGCTCTTCTGCAGCATGCAGGAGGCACTGGGGGGAAGGAGGGAGGAGTTGAGGGCCAGGCGCACTCGGGGGAGGGAGCGGAATGGGGGGGAAGAGGCAGGGTGGGGGCAGGACCTTGGAGGAAGGGGTGGAGTGGGGCAGGGCCTGGAGCAGAGCTGGGGGGATCACCCCCCCAGCAAATATTAAACTTGGTCCCTATTGTGCGACCCCTGCCGGCATCACTCCCGTGCCTGCCCGAGGCATGCAGTTTGGGGGAACAACATAGCCCCAAGCCCCCCAGACTATGCCCATGTTTAAAACCCTTGCCTTCCCCATTTTTATGTGGGAAGAGCAAATGTTCTTTGTGCCCAGGGCACCAATAAATCTTAATCCACTTCTGCTGAAGGCAACACTTCCACACATGCAAGCACTGAGTTGGTGTATAACAAAAGAGAACTTTTATTAAATGGGAAAGGGAACCAAGCATTAACTTGGGAAGACATTCAAAAGCATGGTTTCAGAGTAGCAGCCGTGTTAGTCTGTATTCACAAAAAGCAAAGGAGGACTTGTGGCACCTTAGAGACTAACGAATTTATTTGAGCATAAGCTTTCGTGAGCTACAGCATGTGACCAAACCTGACCCCACAATGTAGGACCTTGGGCAGTGTCCTTTGCCTCAGTTTCACACTTTGTGGTGCAAATGTCTGATGAACAAATGTCTCTTTAACACATCACTCCTGTCTCCGTCCGCTGCACCTTGCTCACAGTTGGCAGTCCTTGGTTAGTGACAACCCAGAGGTGCATTCATGGAGTTCACCTCCCACCACTGGGATGGAGTTGGGAGGAATCAAGCAATGCCTCTGCTGCTGCCTCTCCACCTGGCTTCCCCAACACCTGCCCTTTCTGCGGCAATGGGGAGACCCTGGCACACATTTATAGAGGGTGCACCGGACTGTTTGCAGCCCCTCTTCTGGCTCCTCCAAAACATTCTTAATTTCTGGCTGCACTTTTGCCCCCACCTCTTGAGCTACGCACACCCTGTCCATGGTCCACAAATTTGCAAAACCTGCTCTTCAACCTCCTCCTGGTGCTGGCCAAGGTGGCCATCCACCATACCAAGAGGAGGAGGAAGCTGGATGGTGGGGAGGGGGGTGTGCTACAACTGTGGGGCCTATTTCCAATTTCTTCTCAGGTCACATCTCCAGTGGAGTAGCATTCCTCCGGGCTGTGTCCACTAGGTGCCTTTGATGAGCAGTGGGTGCTGTCTGGGGTTCTCTGATCAGTGTCCCCCTCTGGATCCCTGATTTTATCCTTGTGACTTTCACTCCCATCCCTGTTTTTTCCTTTGTCTCCCATAATTAGTTGATGGCGGGGAGGGCCATTAGTAATGGGCGGGCCCACACCCGCCCATCCCCAGACCCTCCATAGGTGCAGCTGGCTCACAGCTGCAGCTATTTCTCTGCTGCTACCACTGGCCACCATCTCTCTGCTGCCACTAGCCACCACTGCTTGCAGCTCCCACAACATCACATTCTGAAGTTCCACCACGTAACCCAGCTCTTAATGCTTTCAGCAGGAAGTAGAGAACCTCATGGTTGGTATAGTCTCTGTGTTGTCTTTCCCTATTCCCACACAAGTTCTAAGGTTTATCTTCTAGACCTGGTCAGCAGTGATGTCAGCTCTAGGAATCACTAACCAGAAACAAGGGCCTTCAGCTGAGGCTAATCAGCTCTGTCATTAACTGCTAGACAGGAGCAGGTAAAATGGTTTCTAGGGCTCTTTGGGCAGACTCCACACCCTCCCATAGGAACACCTGTCTTCACTCACTCATCTTCACTGGGATTTGGCATCCCTACCACCTACTTCGCGAGCGAAGGTCATTTTAGGGGGACCCCTCCCCCCCAATCAGGGCAGGTTAAGCACAGTTCTACTGCCCTTTACTCATACACTAAGGATAACAACATTTCATTACCCCTGCATTCGAATACCAGAGTGATCCATAACCCAAGCCAGCCAGAATTGATCATTTTGGCAAAGCAGCTCCATCATGCTGTGCACCTAGACAGAGTAGGCATGTATGCAAACACGGTCTGCTCCTGAATTCTTTTGTCCCCAGTGCATCACTAGATGTCTTGGGAGAGCTCATTCAGACCCTGCTTACATTTGCATTTCAATATATGCACGTCTGCCTTTTATAGTTATGTTTTAATGTCTGAAGAATCTTGCACAAATGTAGCTATCAATCAATGAAAATAATTTTTAGACTGATAATCGGTGGCAAATTTTAGAGTGGATCAAAAAAATGTTTTGCTGAAACTTTTTTCTGGTGAAAATGCCTTTCCCATCAAAATGGGAATTTTTTTTTTTTGCGAAAAAAATCAATGAATACTTTCAAATTGAAAAGTTCCAAACATTTTCAAAAATTGAGTTTCAGTTTGGTATGGGGAAAAAACTCTTTCCCTCATATTTTTACTTTTTTTTTCCACTGAAAAAGCATACAATGAGAGAGAGAGAAATGTGTCACCCCCCGCATTGCCCCTCTCCCCCCCAAAAAAGCAAAAAACAAAATAAATATTGTCATTGAAAAACCAGAAAAAAGTCCTGGAAAATTTCAAATGAAAAAACATGTTTTAATTTCTCTTTTGTGGTTCTTGGATACACTTTGAAAATCTCTCTGCATCCATCTTCCACATGAACACTAAGGATGAAATTCTCATCTGGTAAAAAAAAAAAGCATAGCTCTATTGACTTCAATGCAAATATGCTGAATTGCACCAGTTCCACTTTAATGGAGCTATGCCAATTTATAGCAGCTGACAATCTGTTCGCAAATTCGCCATTCAAAGAACTTTGCACTTTAAGAGGTCTTGAAATTCAGGCCTGGGCTCATAGAATACAGTAATAGGATCGTATCACTCTGCTCAGAATTTTATAAGGTTTGGCCTGAAATAGACAGAAAAGGGAGGAAGAAAAAGTGACCAAAGGAGAGAGCTGTGTGAATTATAAGAGAAGAGAACTAATCATCTTAGAATGGATTTTATGATTAGGAACTGCAGGGTTTTTTGCTTTATTATTTTCAAGTTAAAATCAACACTCCCAGCTGTGCAGTACAGGATAGACAATACCGAGTAATCCCAATGCACATAGATCCAGTTACAGCAAGTATTTGAAAAAGATTTTCTGTCTTTTACTAAAGACCAGATCAGCATAAAGAAATTATATAGTGGCTGGTGCCCTCCTCTGAGAAAAAACAGTATGTCCTGATTTTCCTTCGTTTTGTCATTTTATCCAAAGTTACACTACGAAGAACAGTGCATGTTAAAAAGTTGATCTAGAGAGACAGCTGCCAAATCAAACAAGAATTTTTTTTCCAAAAACCAGTGATATGGTAACAAACTGGACATAGAACATGCTGTTCAGCCCTGGAAATTAAAGTGCAGGTTGTGTCAGCAATAGTCAGCATAAATCTGCAATACCCTCTTGTTATTTCTTTGCATTAGTTCATATTGTTACCCCATTTTGACCTGAGCAGTTAGTCAAATTTGGGGAGTTTCAGATTGTTTCTGTTAAGAATTGCTGATGGAGTCAGGTGATTCTTTGATACAATCCTGTTTATTTACAAGGAATTTACAAAGTCCTGTTTCCCTGAACACAGCAGGAATCAAACGACAGGAGATTGTTTCCTTGCTCATAGCTCCAAGCCCCTGGCTGTCAGCACTCAGTGCCAGAAGCTCGCGCTCTCTGGGTTTTTCCCAGGGCCATGCACCTAGTGCTGGTTCAGGATGTTTGGTGCTCCCTTGTGACCTGCTCTCACAGCTTCTCTGGACCTTTTTTGCCTTTCTTTGACACACTAACTTTTCCAAAACAATAGCTCGTGAAACCCTTTTGCCTCATGTGCCTTTTTGGGGGGCAGTGATGTGCCTATAATTGGGGTGGAGGCTGCTATTTCAGCTGTCTGGTTCCACAAATGAGCTTATTTGTTTCTGACAACTATCTTAAATGAAGGGAAGCAGTTACCCTGAGCCCATAACAATACACGAGGGAGAATTTAAGATGTGTTCAGAATATTTAGACCTCGCTCAAACTCAGTTACAACAAGATGGGTACAGTGCTGTGAAATATGTATTATTTCTCTCTCTAAAAATCCACAAAATCCCATTAATCAGCACAAGGGACTTACTCTTCCCAACCCCTCCTACAAAGCCAAGAGATCTGGAGGAGTAACAATGGTCTTATGAGCAAGACACACCATGGTGTCAAAAGTTCTGAGTTCCATTCCCACCTCTACAGACTTCTTGAGTGATCTTGGGCAAGTCACCAAGGGTATGTCTGCACAGCAGCTGGGAGTGTGGCCTTGAAGCCCAGGTAGAGAGACAAATGCTAACTCTGGTTGAGCTAGAGCACTAAAAATAGCAGGGTGGATGTCATGGCATGGGTGGCAGCATGGACTAACTGTCAGAGTACAAGCCTGCCCAACCGCTGGGTAAATATTAGGGTAGCTAGTCTGTGCCACCACCTCTGCTGCAACATCCACCCTGCTATTCTTAGCATGCATGCTCCCAGCTGCAGTGTAGATATATCCTTAGTTGTAAAACAGAAATAGCTATACTTAGGGAGATGCAGAAATAATAATAATAATAATAATGTTATACTAACTGCAAAACAAAAGCATGCCCAGTCATTTATTCTTGGGAGAAGTCTAAGTAAATGGAGAAATCTTTCTTGGGAATACTGATAAAGAGAAGTCCATTCAGATCGGTATGTCACTAGGAAAAATGTATGTCTAGAAATTATTGGAAGGAAAGTACAAAAGGGATTATTGTCATTTCTAAAGCACTATCTGTAATGGGGAGGATGAATATACTAGTTCTCCAAATGTAGCACAGTAAGATTTCATTTAAGATTTAAACAAATGGTGTTATATCTTATGTGGGATCTGCTAAATTAATTCCCAGTAATGGCATATCCCTTTGGGACAAAAAGCATTATGTATTTGATATGCTGAGTCTCATTTTTAAAAGGTGTTTCTTCCCAGCCTTCTTTAGTTCACAGATGCACTTTGCGCTCATAAAACTTGTACTTGCATTTTTTATATGCCCACAATTAATTGCAGGTGCAAGTCTTAACATTTAAATTGCTTGGGATGGGCTTGATCCTGAAAGGTGCTGAACATGCTGCCCCCAGGCATTAAAACACTTAAGCATATGAGGTGGGATTCACAAAGGTATTTAGGCATTTAACTCTCATTGATTGAATGGAATGTAATGGAATGGAATCCCTAAAGCAGGGACTAAATTAGGAGTGATCTCATGCTTAGGCTATGTCTACACCACCACGGTAAGTCGACCTACGCTATGCAACTCCAGCTACGTTAATAACGTAGCTGGAGTCGATGTACCTTAGGTTGAGTTACTGTGGGGTCTACGTTGCGGGGGGTTGATGGGAGAAAATCTGCCGTCGACTTACCTAACTCTTCTTGTCAAGCGTAGAGTACAGGGGTTGACTGGGTCATCTGCAGTCAATTTGGTGGGTCTTTACTAGACCTGCTAAATCGACCTCCTGTGGATTGATCTCAGAGCGTCGATCCTGGCTGTAGTGTAGACCTGCCCTAAGAGTTAAGCACTTGCTTGGTTGTATCAGGGCCAAATTGCTCAGCTCCTTGCAGAGTCAAGTCCAGCATTCACATTCAGTTATCTAGCCATTTAGGGCCTGTCCAAAGCCCATTTAGGTCTCTTCCCTGACTTCACTAAGCTTTGGATCAGGCCCTTACGTGACAGCACATGTGGATGCATTTTCTGCAAGTGCAAACTGTGCCAGCAAAAAATGGAGGCTGCCATTGGAAAATCTGGGCTAATGTGCTCAAAGCCTGGGGACCAAAAGGTAGGTTTTTAAATGGTGAGGGATAACTGAAAAAGATCAAATAATCAATAAACTTAGTTTAAAAGATGTCCTGACAATATATCCCAGCTCCTGTGCCTCTCTGCAAGAGTCAGTGCACATGAATCAGTTAGTGTTTTTTATGGGAAATCATGTTATAGTGACACCTGCTAATTCCTTGCCATGTTGGCAGGTCGCCTTAGTGAAAACACCCAGAGTAGGGAGCTGGGCTCAGTCCTTCAGGGTGAGTGTGGGGCGGGCTTGCTCTCCAGTTGCACTGAGCTGGCACTAGGGTGATGGTGCCGGGACAGAGAATGCATGTATGTAATGGTGGATCTGGAAGAAGAAAAAAAAAAGACAATGCAGGTGGGTCACCTTAGTAAAAAGTTGGGAACCACCGCCTGAGGTGTCACTCTGCCACTGTCTCCTAACACCACCTTTATGCCTCCTTTCTGGTTCTCCCTGCCATAACATGTCCTCTGCAGCAGCTTTACCTCACTAAAGGATTTCCCCTGTGTCAGGAGAATCCCTGGCATTAGGGTTGCTGTCCATCCCTTTTTTATAAGGAGCCAAGGATAAGATCTGGCCCTAAATCTTCTTGGCAAAAATTTCCCGACTGTTGCTAACATCTGTCTGATTCTACTAGAGGTAACAACGGTGGAAATTTTTGTCTAGGGAAGGCTGAGCTGGCCCAGTGTTAGCAATGGTGCAATGGTTTTGACAAAATCCCTAGGATAGATGACATTGTGGCTTTGAATTTTCTTTCCATTCCATTTCAGAATCCTTACCCATTTACGTGAACAAGGGAATTCTATTATGGATCCTTTCCTAACTGCTACTCCATGCAGCTGTTTTTGTTGCTGTCAAATAATTAATGTGACATTTTGGGGATTACCCAGACCCACGAGGGGTTCTGTCACTGCCTGCCTTGTAGCTTTGGATGCATTAATGCTATGCTGTTATGGCACAGAGCTCTGACAGCAGTAGCCAGCTTACTATCATGAAGGTCTCAATCCTGGCTTCCGCCTGCCTAGTTACTCCTGGCAGGATGACTTCAACAACCCCCTTCTGAGTTCTACCAAATCCGTCTCCCTGTGTTCTTAACTACCAGACTTGTGGACTCTTCCTCTCTGATTCGGCAGGTCACAAGGAGTGAAACCCGCTGTTACCAGCTCCCTTTGGTCCAGACAGTTTGCACCACAGAGACGTACTAGGGGTAAACATAAACACAAAGTTTCTTGAATAGAAAAATCATAGGTTCAAAGATGAAATAGTAAGGAAAAGCAAACACATATAAATTACGCAGAAAATAAACATAAAGATGCAACCTCGGGCTTTACGCTTCAGTATTAGCTCAATTCCCCTTTCTAATACAGGTTACCTATTGCCTCTGACCAGTTTCCCAGCGTGTCCTCTGTCCTAGAGGGGATCCAGTGTTTCATAGACAGCACCCTGCTTAGCCTGCTGGCCCTTTGTTTCTGGACTGCCTTCGTTTCAAACCCTCTTCCTTTTCAACTGGGTTTGCCGTTTGTTTTTCCTTTCTCTCAAGCTTTGTCTACACTAGCACTTTTGTTGGCAAAACTTGTCAGTCAGGGGTTTGAAACCCGCCCCTTCCCTCCACCGAGTGATATAAGTTTCACCGACAAAAGCACCAGTGGCCAGTGCTATGGTGCTGGGAGATGCTCCTCCCGCTGACATAGCTACCGCCGCTCCTTGTGGGTGGTTTAATTATGCCCGTGGGAGAGGGGCTATACATGAGACCTTACATTGGTGCAGCTGCAGCGGTGCTGTTGTGAGGTCCATAGTGTAGACATAGCTCAGACTGTGGTAATTCATGGTTACATACAGTGGGGAGAAACTTCCTTCTTCCTTAGTTTTCCAAGACTTTGGTTTTCTTTTCGATTTCAATATCTTTCCATTAACTTTAATGGGCCATCATTGTGTCTTCATGGCTGGACAAGGGATGTTGGTTTTGAATAAACAACTACCCTTCCCTGCGTGATTACATCACCTCCTATTGTGAGGTGATGCTTTAGTTTCACCCCAGTCACAATTACAATATTCTGCACATATACACATGCATACATTCCTAACCATAACCTGTATATAGATCTCCTAACGACCATCAAGTACAGGACAATTACAAGCTTTCATAAATGACCTTATTTGACATATATTTATACACAGTAACATTGTATACAATCAGTTGATTCAGTTGCTTATCCTTTGGGGTTCAGAACCCCTGTTCTCCCTTTTGGGTGTCTGGACCCTGATTGTCACATTACTTGCAAAAATTAAAATTAATATCTGTTTGTGGAAGACAAATATTTTAAATGCTTATTATCCATAGCCTTTGTAAGAGCTATCTGAAATACTTGATTACATTTTCAAACTTCATTCTCCTTCTGTGAAGAGTACTGCTTCTGAAATGAAATCAATTTAAATGTAGCTCCATGTTTTCTGCCTGGGGATAACCAATGACTCTTTACAAAAAGCAAAAACACAATAAACGCACCATCACCCCCCAAACAGTTATGTTCAATAGACTTTAGCATTTCCATTTAGAAGACCTATTCATTTTTATCTGTTGTAATATTTCACTTTCCAATTCTTTTATCAAATGATTCTTTTGCATTATCCAACTAATAACAGTGTCAGTACTATAAAATTTGGGCAAGAAAGCTCCAGCTAAACAAAGCTAAGCCATCTAGATGTTCTTCATTGGAACATTTTCTTAAATTGAATTTAGTGTTCATCAAAGGTGCCAGAGACCAGGGTCAGTGCATTTCTAATTAGTACCCTCTAGTGCAGTGGTTCTCAAACTAAGACCGCTGCTTGTTCAGGGAAAGCCCCTGGCAGGCCAGGCCGGTTTGTTTACCTGCCGCGTCCACAGGTTCAGATGATCGCGGCTCCCACTGGCTGCGGTTTGCTGCTCAAGACAAATGGGGGCTGCAGAAAGGGTGGCCAGCACATCCCATGGCCTGCGCCACTTCCTGCAGCCCCCATTGGCCTGGAGGGGTGAACCACGTCCAGTGGGAACCACGATCAGCCGAACCTGTGGATGCAGCAGGTAAACAAACTGGTCCGACCTCCCAGGGGCTTTCCCTGAACAAGCTGCAGCCCTAGTTTGAGAACCACTGCTCTAGTCTATTATTATACAGAACAGCTATAGCACAGGCAGTATCAGTTCATGCTTTCTTACGTTATGTCTCCAATGCACCTCAATTCTTCCCTGGTGGGACTACCTGTAGGGCAGTTAATTCTCCAGTCTCTGTACGCATATAGTCCCTGGTATAATCTATTCATTGGCAAGGCAGCGAACACTACCCTGCATGGGGAGGCCGGAGACCTCAATTTGTTCTTGGCCCTGTGTTACTTCGAACAAGTCACTTCACTTCTCTGGGCCTTTGTTTTCCCCTCCCACCCTTTGTCCTGTCTATTTAGATTGTAAGATCTGACTCCTATGTGTATGTACAGTACCTATCACAATGGACTTCTAGGCACTACTGTAAAACAAATAATAAATAAAAATAATGCTGAAGCATAGAAATGTGGGGCTGAAAGAGACCTCAAGAGTCTAGTCCATCCCCTAACACTAACACTCCTAACACTGGGCCAGGTCAGCTTTGCCTAGACAAAAAATTCCCACCCTGTGCTGAGGAAGGACCGAGTACATCTAGACCATCCCTGACAGGTGTTGGTTTAATCCGTTCTTAGAAATCGCCAAGGATGGGGATAGTTCCCATGTTATTTTAAATTGTTTATGAACCAAACCTGATTTCCTTTGAATGTGTGTGTTATAAGTGAGGCCAGCATTTCCTGAATAGCTTGAACTAATAATTTTTTAGCCGTGCGCTGTTTGCAAACAGTTCTGTTGGTTCGCATTCGTTATTCACCATAATGGAGTTGCATGGGCATAAAATAGATGTAATAGAGTGGAGAATAAGGCTCAAAATGTTTCTCATCAGCCTTGCTCTCAGGTAATAGAATTTACCCCTGTACAGATGGCCTGTGCAAGAGTTATAGATCACAGAATTAGATGTGCTTAAATTGTGTGCACAGCCCTTTTCAAGGCCTCGGTGCTGCTGTTAATTTCATCCTGGATTGAATATGGAGTGCTGCATCACTCACTGTTTCTGGCAGAAGTGAAGAATTTGATCAGCTGGCTTTTGTTATCTGTTTTCATATTGCAGGTGAACAGAAGGGACTTTCATCTGGTGTAATTTATGCACCGAGAAACTGGAGTGAAAGATACCTAAAACAAAGTGGTGGCCTCCTTTAACTTATTGGTTTCTGGTTTAGATTACATTAGTTGAGACTTGTCTAGACTCCCTGACACACTCTATGGGCTAAATCCAGAGTCATGTGTAATGGGTAGTGTGAGTTAAAAGACTAAGGCACTGGTTCCCAAACTTTTTACTGAGGCAACTCTCCTACTGCATTTTATCTTTTTTTTGCAACCCAACATTACATACCTGTACCCACTACCCCAGTACTGCTAACCTAATCCTAGCCTCATGTAGAGGGGAGGCCCTAGGCAGGAGGCTGTGTGTTTGTGGAGTGAGCCCACCCCACAACAGTGGCTCCTGCCCTGGCAGCTGGGCCTAGTTCCCAGCTCTGAGCATTGTGACCTGGACCAAGGTTTGACCTGGCTGCTCCTTGGTCATGGTTGCAATACCTGTAATAGGGAAGTGGGCCCAGCCTGATGGCACAGAAGCTGCTGCTGCGGGTAAGTGGAGAGTGGGCTTGCTCTCCAAAACTCCCCACCCAGGGTTTCCCCTCTGCACTGGGTTGGGAGAAGTGTGTGTTTTCCTCGGCCAGGAGCCCAGTGATAAATTAATCCAGCCCTGGATGTGGCAACTGATCTAGAACCTTCCCGTGATCCACTGGTGGGTTGGAGTGAAACACTGGTCTAAGGGAATCTAAAGGGAACCAAATGGTGTAATGCTGAGGGGGCTAGAAAATGGTTTGAAGTCTGGTCTCCACATCACTTGCACCAACTTTACTAAAGTTGTGACTTTAAACTGAATTTGTGAAATCTATGCAAACCCCTTTGTGGACACACACATATCAGTTTAAACCTGGTTTATAGCAATTTGGTTTGCATTGGTAAGTTTACAGGCACATGCTAAAGTGATATAACCAGCTTTAAACGGATAAGCATCTCCATGGTGAGATTTGCATCTGTTTAACTAAATCAGATTTTTAATTGATTTGCATTAAACCAGTGCAACTTCTGTTTGTAGGCAAGGCCTAAATTATACTAGTTTAGACTCTCTTAGACTGACCTCTAAATTTGACATATTGTGTCCTGTTTATCTGTTCAGCTGATTGATGACATGAACAGAAGCTGATGGGCATTAATTCAACTAAGTGTGAATAACTGGAGTAACTATTAATTGAACTAACTGTAAGAATCCCACATTTTAGCCAATCTACTGTACATAAAGAATAACATCTAACCTCTACCCCTAAATCATATCAGCCAGGAAAAAAATCTATTTCCACTTTTCAAATGTAATTACTTTTTGAATAGTAGCTAAGAAGATGCCAAGTGCATTGTCAGATCAGTAAATAAACTCAAGACTATGGATTAATCTCTCCCTTTATTATTATTATTTGGAAGTTATTTCTTGCTCCTTCACTTCTTTCAGATAACTGCTGACAGCATCTTTATACTAGGATTTTGAAAAGCCCTCAAGGTTGTGCTGACAGCTTCTTGATATTCAGTTCTCTTTTATTATCTTTAATTTTTACTCCACAGGCTATAAAATAAATTAACTTCTAAGTTTACTGAGATATAGTATAAGAATTACTTCATACTCCATCAGATTCTGCTCTGAGACTTGTTTTCCATTCCTGTTAATTGTTTCTAATAAAAACATTGAAAGTTTTTTGCTTATTTTTTAAAAATGTATTATGGAAACATAATTGATCTATGTAAGAAGTTTTGCATTGCTGGTTTTACAGAGAAGATTAAATCCTGGTGCAAACTTTTAAGAGCTTCACCTGAAATGAAAAAAGCTGTTTCCATGGGCAGAACTGCTTGACAAAACTATTGTGGCTTATTGCTACTAATTATTGTTGTTTAGATTATTTTAGGCCTCCATGATGAGTTCCACATTTTCAGAAACAGCCTCCAAGTTTGCACCACATAAAAAACAGTGCAGCCTCACTTTTCTGCACTTATTTTTCAGTTCCTGAGGTTTTTTTGCCCATATCAGAGATTCTGCATTCCATTTTAGATGTGCACATATGCAAGCTGGAGTAAGGCCCCTTTGAAAATGTGTCTGTCAATATTTTCTTGCTCCCATAATCATCTAACCAGCTCTCCTGCTGTATCTCTAGGATGGCATTCCCAAGTGGCTTCCAGATCTGTTCTGCCTACTTCACTGGCTTTAAATTGTAATTGCCTGAATTTTCCATTTAAAACTAATTTGCATGTTTCTTTTAGGACTGTATTGATGAGCAGGATTTCCTTTATCATTTAGGCAAATTATTTCAGCACTAGGGATGCATGTGTAATAGAAGTCTATTTTGCCAGCCAGCCTCTAATTTGTGCATGCTCCTGTTTGTTCATTTGTGCACATGCCTACCTGATTTGCAGGTAATTTACAGACACGGAAGCACAGATGCTAATTCTCATTCACAGACAAACCCCAGAAATACAAGACTATTTTCAAATGAAATAGAATCCAAAGTTTCCTATCTGCTTATGCACAGCACATAAATATAATTCCATGGCCTGGATGCTAGAGCATGAGACTTGGTCTCAGGCAATTCAGATTTTAGTTGTGTCTCTGTCCCTGACTTGCTGGATGACCTTGTCAAGTCACTTAAGCTCGCTCTGTGCCTCAGTTTCCCCATCTGTAAAATGGTACTTACCCACCTTTATGAAGCATTTGGAATTTTTAGGGGCAATATAAATCTCAAGTGATATTTCATTATGAAATATGCCCCTGTCACAGTAAATGCACCTCTGACATCTTTGTGGGCTCCTTGAGGGCACCCCAAACAGTTCTCAGGCCTCTAGGAAACCTGTGTTCCTCTCCCTTCAGATTTGGGTGGCAATTCCTCCTGCAATTCACTGTGCTCACCTCAGCAAGTCTGAGTTTAGCTCAGCGCCTGCTGTCCTGTTCTCTCCCAGGGCCAATGACAGGGTTAACCAGTGGCAAGCAAGCTTTCATAAAGCAAAGTATTTATTTAGAACAAAAGCATTCCAAAGAAAACCTATCTTGAAAACAATAAGGAGCTTATATGCCTGCTTGTCTTACCAGGTGCAGTCCATCTTATACATGGAGACCTTGGTAGGTTGCAAAGCCTTTGAGACCTTTCAGCAAGGCCTCTTGGTCACAAGAACATTTCATTCTTGGATGTGGTGAGAGCGATGCCTCCTCTTTATCAGGCTGCCCACATTAGACAGATCCAGTTCTTTGTTTCCTGGGCCACTTGAACCAAGTCAAACCAATGGGTGCAATCTCCAACAGAGTGTGGTACTTCTCCAGACATGTTTGCTGGCTAGAGATTTACATTAATTATACCCTAGAGATTTTATTTCCTGATAGTTCATTCATCTTTTGGAACTATATCCATGTCCTGTTTTTGCTGTGGTTTAAATTTTGTGAGAGTCTGTATTGTTAAAAACTAATTAAAAGCCTAGTTTGAAATGAAGAGCTGAAGCATGGAATATTCCTGAGATGGACTGGGTTCAGGGGCAAGAAAGCAGTTTGCAATGGCAATGAGCTCCAGTACAAACTCAAGAGTAGTTAACCTGTTACGGACTACCTAAGGAAGGACTGATAATTAAGGACGTCTAGAAGAAACACTCGGGGAATCCAAGGCAAGCCACGGACCCTCCTTTAGGAGAGTGTAGAGCATGTGATCTACTGCTTCATGTGGGATGCACTGTTCCATCAGGCATGCCCCACTGCAACTTCTATCTCTGCGTCCCAGCTTAGGAGCTAGCTGGGAGTGCCACTGACCATGTGGAATGTTGGAGACCCCTGCGCTAGGTTTCTGCTAGAGCAGAAAAGCAGCATTCATGATGTGTTTGCAGCCTTACACACCTGTGCTTAGCTGCTCAGGATCTGGCCCTTTATAAAGAGGGTACATCACCAATACCAAGATCCAGAAGGATGTAGCAAGAAATGAAAGCTGATTCGCTGGCCAAACACCTAACAATAAATTCAGTATTTGGGCAGTATATGCATACACTAAATTAGTTCATATATCCACATTTTAACAGATATCTCTGTTAGACAGAACACCTCTGGACACAAACAAGTTAATTAGCTCTGTCAACAGGAGGAAGTAAACAAAGGCTATAACTTTGGGAAAACAAACACAGACTTTTGATATAGTAGCTTCAAATATACAGTCTAATAACACCTCCTGGGAAGTCTGAGAAAATTGAATTCCTCATAATCTTTTAGTATGTTACTCTCTCCTTGCTGAGATTAACTGTAAAAGACTCCTCAAGGTTAAATTAATATCTTTGAAGCTGTGAAGAAGAAAAAAAAATCCAGCAGTTAATCTTGGTATCCAACAGCTATTCTGTGGAAACCATTTCATACAAATGAATAAAACAACAAATCCACTGACTCTTTAAACACCGAATGCAAAGAGTTAACATAATAGCATCGTATCAACCATACTGGCTTAGTTTGCTGGCAGGATCCAGTTCATCAAGTGTTCCAAGCAGCAAGATGAAAAGAAGACTTATTCACTCAGGCAAAGAGGAGCATTGTTCCCTGACCCAGTGCCCCTCTCTCTCCGACAAGCATCCCTGCAAATTATTTGTATTAGCTGAGTGTACTGACTGAAATAGATAGAATCACCTGAATCATTCAGCGGTGGTCACTTCTATTCTGGCTCAGAGGCTATGGTCATCTGCCTCTTGAACCAAATCAAAGTACTCTGGGATCCATCCAGATTCAAAGTGCTATATAAATGTGGTCCATTTGCTTCTCCCCTATCTATTGTGTAGGGAGAAGCAAATCCATGGAATTAGTTAAAGTGGGACTGGGCTGATGGGGAAATGGTTACAGAGGATGTTACGTCCCTCTGGACGGCCACCTTTCCTCTGCTGCAAAATATCTACACACTTTTAGACTGGAAAAGAAAATGGCTGGGGCTAGAAGTAGTGGGGAAGAGCTGCACTAGGTGGCTCCCTCCCTCATCTAATAGGAGAAGCTGTGGAAAGTTAATGTTGCTTGAGAAAATTCTATCCCAAACTGCATGATCTAAGAATTTTCCACAAAACCACAGAGGACAGCTGGGGGTTGCCAGCCCGGCCATTGCTCCTGCCACAGATGGGGAATGGAGCTAACACAGAACATCATACTTTGTCCTTTGTACTAAGGAAGCAGCAGGAGTGTTAACACTGATGCTCTTAGACCACTTCTGGTCACATTCCACTTGGATGGTTACCTTCTGCCAATGTAAATTTCTGTTTGGAGTTTCACTTGCATATGATACCCTATTCTGCTTCCTGTATAGTTTTGCTGTGCACTACTACTAAGCACCTGCTCCCTAGTGGTGGTTATCTTTTAGTCATAGGTAAAAAGACCCTTTTAATATAGTCCAATTAAGACACTTCTGAGTCACACTGGGAATTCTTCAGTGTGAAAGACATGACAAGCCATGTTCTTATAATAATAAGATTTGTTTAAACAAAATGATTTAACAGTCAAGAATATAGGTGGAGAGATGCAGATTTTTTTTTAATGAGTGACCTGAGCCATGTAACCGAATCTTCGTAGCAAAACCTTTCACTAGGCTCTTTGAAGGCCTCAAGAGATAGGAGAGACCATGACTTGTCAGATATTCAAAGTAACTAAAAGGGAGAGTCAGCAGTTTAACTACCAGCAGTAGGTGAGAGTGGTAGTAATTAAGTGAATTCTGCATTTTTGCTAATAAAACCACTTCAAATGCATAGCCAAGAAAGGATTGAACTACTGCAATATGGGTCTGAAGTGAAACTCTGTAGCTTCTTCCAAAAGCAAGATTGCATAAGTAACAATAGGGGAAGCAAGTGTCTTTTTAAATTCCTTACCAGCAGTCCCCTTAGTAGATAAATTATTCTCTTTTTTAGAGATGGGCTAAAACTTAAACCACCTCCCCCATTGTACTCCAGCTCTACTTTCTAGCCACTTTAAAATCAGGCACAATAAGGAGGATCACTTAATTTGTGTTTTTCTCCAAGCAAATATCCAATAATGGATTAACAATCCCCATGAATTAAGAAAATGCCTTTTGCAAACCTGACCCTAAAGACTGAATAACAATCTTATGACACATGTGTGATGCATTTCTTTTAAGTACATTCTAGCAACATCCCTAGTTACACTGGAACAATTTTAAGCACTGACACGTAATCCAGAACCTTATGAAGGCAGCACTTCGCTAGCAGCAGTTAATTAAGGGAATGATTGCAAAATTTATTTATTCTCACTTGCGTTGTTTTCATTAGTGACTTTAGAAGATAAGATTTCTTTTAAGATGTTTTTATATTCTTGCAATGCGTATGCATGCTTCATGGATCCACATGCATCTACATTCTAAGCAGCATATAACTAGACATATCGGTTCTGTCCCCAGGAACTGTGCCAAGAAAATTAATCATAGTATCTTGCTGATATAATTCTGTGCAATCTTTCCAAATAATCCTTCACAATTTGTTTGTTACAAACTATAGTTTACCTCTGTGAGTGATATTAATTTAGAATGTTAATGAAACAGGCACAGCCACATTTGGGATCATTTTCAGTTCTTTTTTAGCCAACTCTTTACAGATCTGTGGGAGAGTCACTCCGAGTTTTCACCATTCAGTTCAGCTTCTTCAATTATTCATAAAGAGAGATCCTTGCAAGGGCTAAAACAATGGGATTTCTCTGCATACGGAAAATAAATCTTCAAACTGTATTTAATATCTCAGGTTATTACTCCATGAAGCCGGCAAGGGGGAATCACCACTCAGATACCCAAACTGATCAAAAAAATATCAGAAATGGAATGTACGAGCACTACCTCCTCATCATTTGCACTTTATGAAGACATAAATTGACTCAACTCTGGGAAGGTAGCTGTTTCCATCAGTGCGGTGACACAACATCCTTGCATTTAACAAAAAGGGGTAGCTACTTTATTGGGCTGTCTTATATATCTTTTTTGTAGTAAGGAGGCTTTAAATAAAAGGGCTGTTTTAACACTGTGCCATCTTCTTCTTTTTAAAGAGAGCTAAATTGTAATTCTAGGAGAAGACTCTCTGGGCCAGTGTAAGGAGGTTCACTCACCTCTGGGGCACCTCCTTGTGACTGCAACTGGGGACTCATTTCTCATTCGATCTGGCATCTCCTTTCATCATTCACTCATCTTACGGCCTCTCTATCTCTCTCTGCAACTCAGTGTTTTCTCTGATTAGGTCACTATATAGTCACCCCCTTCCAAGGTTATCAAAGTCCCTCTGGACCAGCAGTCCAATTGGCATCTCTCACAATCCTGTGCCACTTCTCAGTGGCTGGTAGGGAAACCCGGGCCCACCCACTCCTCTGAGTTCCAGCCCAGGAAACCTATAGTCAGCAGCCAAGGGCTACATATTCTCTATCTTCTGGCCTTGTTGCTCTTTTCTTGAGCTTCCTACTCCATCTCCCACAGGCTCTCGCCTCCACCCTTCCATGTAAACCCTTCCCTCGTGACCAGGATTCCAGGGCTTCTCCCTCTTCCCGGATATCCTCCTTTTCCCTCTCTAAGATCAGAGAGTGATTGCTGGCTTCCACACTGCAGCTCCTTTCTTTTTATTTTTTCTTTTCCTATCCTTTTGTGGCACAGCAGCCTCAGCATGTGAGGGTATGACTGCCACCTACCACAGTTTTCACATAAGCAAATATCTATACCCTCTCACCCAGTCTTGCATCCTTAAAAAGGAAAAAAAATCCAAGTAATGCTTTTTTTAATGCTACCCCACTTTCCCGGTACTCTCACCAATCCTTGCAGACTATATTCTTTCACTGTGAGGCATCTTAGTTCTTCATAAAGAATCTTTCTTTCTTGTGAAATTCTCCCTGCATTGCCACAGCAGATACTCAGCTGGTTTTTGGACTCTTCATGTGACAACAACAGATTGTGTTTGTTTATTAACTATAAATGACCATTCAGATCACAGTGATGTGTTAGCACTCTAAATAGTGACTTCACTTCTTCTAGCATAGCTATTAAAATACAGTATCCTCAAATTTAGCACATACAGTATTTCGTAGAACCTTTGTCTTTTTTTTTTGTCTTTGGTCCATAGTTCTTGACAATACTTTTTAAGTTCTCTGTTAACCAAACTTTTGAAGTCCTGTTTACTCAGAAGGATCTTTATATCATTCTAATTTTTAAGATGGCTTTTTCTGCTATTTCATTGCCCTATATCCCAACATGCACCATAAGTCATACTCTTACTATATATATACCTAATTTTACTATCTCGGTAGTTAAGGACATTATTTAACTGACTAAGTCATTCCTTCTTCCTGAGGCTCCCTTTCTAATTGCCAGTATAACCACTAAAGAGTCAGATAGGAAAAGCAGTTATAGTTGGCTGTACATCCCTTATCAAGGTCAGTGCCAACAGTATACAGTGTTGTCATAACGGCCTCAAAATTGGATAGTCTTATAGATCTCTTAATTCCAAATTCAGGAATACAATAGGCCATTACCTCTTTATCTGTGTTTTCATCTCTAGAACCATCAGTATTGATCTAGCAATGCTGACCTCCTTAGCCAGGTATAAATCATAAACTGTAGTCATATTTGATGGTCCTGGTCTTCCCTTGGTTTTATCCATATAATTTCAAATCCACAACTAAAGAGACAACAGTCCAGCTATAGTTTGATTTCCCATAAATAAATATTGTAATTTCTTCCAGACCTTCCTTTTCATCCACATATTTTACCCACCTTTTGACCTTGTTACCATGTCGGAATTTGTGGAATTCAGTTACTTCTTGTCTATGAGCAGTCCTCGTATATGCATTTAGTACTCTTATCTTCACTATTTCCATTAACCTTAGCTCAAAAGGTTAAATTTAACAATTTCATCCTTAAATTTATAGGCATTTCTCCAGTTGCTACATGCAACACATAAAATGGAGTCCTAATATTCCCACCACATATGATTCTCAGAGCTTGGGCTTGGATCAACTCTAATTTTTGTTAGCGTTTATTTAGAAACTGAATTAAAGGCTTGGCATCCATAATCTATAACTGGTCTGTACAGCATTAACAATGTCTTCTTATCTGCATTCCATTCATTCTTTTAACTTGTTTATATATCTCTGAACCCTTGGAATCTTTGTTCATTTTCCCACAATACTTTCTCCATATTTTTTTTCCTTTTTAATAATTCTTTATGCCACTGCTTTACATCTTTTATACTTCATTAAATCCTTGCTATTCATTGTTTTTTTGCTTTTTTATATGCCTTATGCCTTATTTCTTTAATTGCTGCTTGATAATCTTCATTTCACCAGGGAACTGGATTTCTGAATTTGTGGCAATTAAATTCTTACATACAGCTAGGTTGGCTGCTGCTATAGCTCCCTTTATTATATTCTCATGAAATTCCTCTAGATTATCACTTATATAACTGGTACTTAGATACTCAGCACACTTACTCTTAAAGAGTCCCCAATTTGCTTTTCTAACGGTCCAGGTAGAGATTCCTTCAGTGTGTTCATCATTACCTTGGCGTTGATATGTAATTAGCATAGGGAAGTGATCACTTTCCATTCCATCTTTATAGATTTCCCAGCTGCATTTTCTTGCTATATTGATTGTTGCAATTCCCAGATTTAAACATAAAAAGTTCCATCCATCATATTAAACCTAATAGGTGCTCCAGTATTGAGCAATACCAGGTTGTGCTTGTCAGTGAACTGTTCCAGGCATTTGCCATTATAATCAGTTTTCTTGCTTCCCCATAATTCATTACAGCTATTAAGGTCTCCACAGAACATATGCAGGCCTTTGACACCCTTGACTAACTCTTCCAATTCTAGATTGTCTAGTTTTTTACTTGGATTAAAAACATTAGAGTCATATAGAGATGCTATCATTCTGCAGAGGAATTTCAACAGTATTGTACTCAAAACTTAAGTTCAGTACATCTATGTCAACATAACTAAAACCTTCCTTTACAAATATATAGACCCCTCTTCCTCGTGTTATTTCCCTGTAATGTCCAATAACGTCATATCCAGGAAGTCTAAACATAAGTTTTCTCTCTAACCATGTTTCTTGTACACATATCACATCAAGTTTGTTTTCCATTTCAAAAACTATTTCTTTAATTCCTGACCATGTGTTATTAAACTATATGTGTTCTATCAAAAAATTGTTATACCCATGTTGATAAACTACATTATTACTTCATTTAAAAATGCATGACTGTGGTCTATTGAGAGATTGCCATTATGCAAATAATTTTCTGCTGCTTTTGTTATAATTTTTATTCTTTCAGTCTTCGTCCCAGTCTGTAAAATACAATTAATCACTTTTATCATAAATGGTATAAATTTATCTTTGCCTAAGTGGTAGATCTTCATCTATTCCCCTTCTATTGTCTTTCCTGCACTGAACTGCATATGTTATACCAGTAGCTCATTCCCTCACGAGGCCTTCCCCAGCCCCCCATCTCATCTGGCTTTCTTCTACAGTTTTAAAGAAACAATATATGGAAGGAGCAAGGGGAGGTCAGAGAATAATACTGGAGGGCAGAGGGAATGAGACTGGGGCAGAAAGACAGTGAATGAAAGGGGCAGGAGGATGCTGGGTGAAATAACCATTCATCAGAGAGACTAAGAAAATCCAGACTCTTGTAGCTAGGACATCAACACAAGGGGGCAGACTGCATAACAAGAGGGGCGGTTGTACTTGCCTTCAGAAGTTCATGTACCTAGTGAAAAACGCAGTCTCAGTCAGAAGCCTTTTAGAAAATTTTTTTTATGAAATAAGAAAAAATAAGATACACATTTATGTCACTGTTCAGTATTCCAAATATTTGCGCATTCAAAAAAATTCAAAGATTCAGAAATGTGGGAAATGCTGAGTATCAGATGTTTTAGAAATGTGTACCAAGTAATGGAAAAGAACAGTACAAGAGGCGGGGCTGCGGGTAACAAGTTGAAGGACAAGGCCAGAAGGTTTTGGCTGGACTGAGGACTAAACTTTGGCTGAACTAAGCCAAATATAAGCCAATATAAGCAGCACCTGAGAGTCTTTACCACCACAAGATAATGGAACCCAAAGATAAGAATGATGAGAACATTGGGTGATAAACAACAGAAAAGGAATAAACAAGTGCTGTATATATATGGCTGTGGGAAGGGAAATAAAGTGCTTTTTACCAGCAACTGTTTCAGTTGTCCTGTAAGCCAGCCTGCTAGCAGCAACAAATGGTGACCCCGACGTGATAGAATTCTGTGAATTTGGTACCACGGACAGAGGAAGAAATAGCAGGGACCGCCGCTGCCGGTGTCCTCCGTTCGGGTGAGGAACCGGGACGCCCAACTGAGGCGGGGGGAGCTCCCACTGAAAGGTGAGCGGCAGGGAATATCTCTCATAATGGGAGCGGCAGCATCGGCAGATGAGCAGGCCGTGTTTAAGGTCTTAAGCAATCTGCTTAATAACCAGGGAGAAAAATTTTCCCCAGAAGCTCTGCAAAAATTGCTTCGGTGGGGAAAGCGACGGGGTTTCCTGGTTAATGCAAAGAATGTGTTTGACTCTTCGGTGTGGAAAACATTGGGGGAAGACCTGTGGGACTCTGTGGGGGTCGGAAATAAAGAAGCTACTGCCTTGAGCCCTATCTGGCGGACTGTTCATTGAGCCGTTATCACCGCAGCAGCTCAGGCAGGGGCGCGTATTGCATTACGCGAGGCATTAGAATCATCAGCGAAAGGGGCCTTTACGGTAGGAGCGAAAGACTTTTTTGGTAAAACAACGCCTATGATTCCTTTGGCGCCGTTGGACCCCAGTGAGGTACCGTTGCCCTTGGAGGATGACGACTCAGATCGGGGCGAACCGATGGCCGTGGATCAGCCGGTGTCGGGGGAATCGTCATCGGGCAATCCAAAGAACCCGTTACAAGGGGAGTCAGGATTGCCGCCCGCAGTTGTGTCACCAGCCCCTCCCCGACACGTTCGGATTACTGACTTGCCTAAAACTGGAGAGTTTGATAACTTGACGCAGGACCAGATAATTTGGTGGTTATATAAGGAAGGTATTGCAGCTCAACAGATGATGGATGAGCTGTGTAGAAAGGAAAACACACCGCAAGGATCGTCACGATCGCATCTGCTACAACAGCTTCAAGAGCACAGCATACCTGACCCCCAACATTTGCCCCATATTTGTAGGTTGTGTGGGTATTATGGTTGTATGGAGCACCTCACTCCCGAGGGAGAGTTGCGACCGACAGCAGAGGAAGAATATCGCAAAATTTATGCCCCCGCTACGCAACCGGTTCGACCAAAAGTGAAACCTCCGCCACCTACGTGTTCTTCAATTGGACGAGGGCAAGAAGAACAGGGGACGGGGGTGATTTGGAGGGATGGGGGGGAGGAACGGGATCTCCTGACCCAATTAAGCGCTGGCATGGATTGATAAAGGATGCTATAATTGAAGGGGAATTTTTGGATGCCATGCCGGCTACTTTCCCAGTATCGGTATCAAGGGAGGGGGTTAAACCTTGGGTGCCGTTAGACTGGAAATTGATGAGGGAGACTCAGAAAGCTATTGTGGCGTACGGCTTGAAAAATCCGTATGTACAAGCATTATTAGAACAAATATTCTCGGGGCAAGCGATGTGTCCCTTTGACGCCCAGAAATTTGCAGATATGTTGTTAACACCCACACAGAGATTATTATGGAAGGATTCATGGAGAAAGAAGGCTGAGCACGCGGCAGTGCTTAATTTAGATAGACCCCAGGACGACCCTCTCCATGTAGCAACTATAGACGTTGTTGGGACAGGGGCGATTTGAAGAGCCTCAGCTACAGGCGTGATTGGTACCCCAAATATTACAACAGTCTCAGCTTCTAGCATTGGAGGCATTCAAAGAGCTCCCTGATTTGGGTGCCCCATCACCTCCCTATTTAAAAGTCACGCAGGGAGTGGGCGGATCTTTTGCCCTCTTTTTGGACCGCCTAAGGACGGCATTGTATAGGGCCCCTAATTTAACACCAGACGCCAGATCGGCATTGGGGTAGATTTAGCCCTTCAAATGCTAACCCCACGTGTAAGAAGATTTTGGTGACTTTACCAAAATCGGACTCCCTAGTCGACATGATTGAAGCCTGCACTCGTGCTCCTTTGGTGGAGGAGGACGATAAGGCAAAGATTCATGCACGCGCCTTGGCGGTAGCCTTGAATACCTCCAAGTCGAATTGGCGTAGAGGAAGGGAGGGGGCATGTTATCAGTGTGGAAAGATGGGTCATTTAAAACGGAATTGCCCCAAGAAAAGAGGTCAGCCACAAAACAATGCACTTCCTCCCCATTTCCCAGGACATGTAATCGATGTGAAAAATTCGGTCATAAAGCTACTGAGTGTCACTCCCGGTTTAAAAAAGATGGGACCCCTTTGTCGGGGTCGGGAAACGCCTCGCGGAGCGCCAGCCAGCAGGGCGTGAGGACAAACAATACGCCGGCTGCTTGGACAGCCTCCGCGGGGCAACTTCCGGCAGTGCCGGAGTTGATTGGGCCACCGCCGCCATCTCCCTAGAGAATGATAGGGTGACGCTCATTCCATCGGTGGCATCTGGACTGTTGGGGCATGGGTTAAGCGCATTGTTAATAGGTAGATCATCCGCCTCCTTACAGGTGCTTTTTGTGCTTCCAGGGCTAATTGATGCTGATTATAGAGGGAACATTGGGATTATGGTACGAGCTATATGCCCGCCTATTACAATAATGGCCGGAACCAAAATTGCACAATTAATACCCTTTCATGCGAATGTTCCTGTGAAGTCATCCCAGATAAGAGGAACTGGGGGCTTCGGGTCGTCCAGTCAGGTAGACCCCACACCACTAACAACGGCATTTGTTTTGTCAGTGGGACAAGATTGTCCCACTAGATTAGTTCAATTTAAGGGCCCAAATGGTGACTCTTTTGAGCATCAGGTCCTTATCGATACTGGGGCAGATGTGACGGTGTTGCCCCTGCAGGGTTGGCCAGTGACATGGCCACTTCGACCGGTAACTACACCTCTTCAGGGCATTGGCGGACAACGTGAGCCTATGCTAAGTGAATTTTTTATTGACATTATTGATGCTGCCGACAATGCATTGAAGGGGTCAGTCCGCCCTTAACTTGTCGATACGACTATTTGGCTGTTGGGGAGGGATTGCTTGAGTCAATGGGGGGTGGTGATCAGCTCCCCCCCTTTCTAGTAGCGGCCACTGAGGAGCGGCCAACCCTTGCATTGGAACGGAAATCCGATGAGCCGATTTGGGTTGCTTAGTGGCCGCTGCCAACAGAAAAACTTGCCGCATTAACAAAACTAGTAGAGGAGCAAGTACGTCTTGACCATCTAGAACCCTCAGTTAGTCCATGGAATACACCTGTATTTACTATCCTAAAGAAATCAGGAAAATGTCGCTTGCTCCAAGATCTGCGTGCTATTAATGCTATTATGGTCGACATGGGTGCTTTACAGCCCGGTTTACCTGCCCCATCCATGCTCCCATCGGGGTGGCCATTACTAATCATTGACCTGAAGGATTGTTATTTTACTATTCCATTACACCCGAGAGACAGAGAGCGCTTTGCTTTCTCTATTCCGAAGGTAAATCGCGAAGCACCTTCCGTACGGTATCAGTGGAAGGTTTTGCCCCAAGGAATGAAAAATTCCCCTACCATCTGCCAGCTCTTCGTTGCATGGGCAATACGCCCAATCCGAGTGAAATATCCCCAATGGAAAATATATCATTACATGGATGATCTTTTATTTGCGGCACCAGTAGCCTTTGAACCCATGATTATAACACAGATCACCTCCACGTTAGCAGAAGCTGGTCTGTTTGTGGCCCCAGAAAAGGTTCAAACTAAAGCCCCTTTTTTGTATTTGGGACTTCGGATCACTGACTGCACCGTACGCCCCCAGTAGTTGAAAATCTCTCCTCATGTGCGCACACTGTATGATGCACAGAAACTGCTAGGTGAACTGCAATGGCTTCGCCCCCTTTGTGGCATCACAAATCAGGATATAACTCCTCTTCTTCCTTTATTAGAAGGGGGGAGAGCCCCTGGAGATAAACGACAACTGTCGGTACTACAGAAGCAAGCATTACAACGAATAGGACAGAAGGTGGGGGAGGGTTATTCCGGGAGATATTGGGAAAACTTACCCTTCGTGGTAGCGGTCTTTAGCCTAGATGCAGTATTGGAAGCGCTATTATTTCAGTGGGATACAAGGGATAAAGACCCCCTAGTCAGTTTGGAATGGATATTTCCACCGTGTAAAAATGTGCGTACGGTAACTTCCAGAATTGAAGCAATAGCCATGCTAATAGTGCAAGCGTGGAAAAGAGTAACTGTAATGACAGGAATTGATCCGCATCAGATTTTGTTGCCATTTACAAAAACGATGATTAAACATCTGTTGATGTATGACACTGTGTTTTGCCCTAGCAAATTATCAGGGACAATTGAGTTGTCATTACCCTCCCCACCGCCTGTTTTCTTCCCCGTTGCAGTTGGAAAAACACCTTATGAGACAGGAGAATCCAGTGACAGGAATAACAGTATTTACCGATGCGGCGGGGCGAACAGGGAGAGCAGGGGTAGTCTGGTGGGATGGACATACTTGGGCCCATAAGAAGGTTATTAATGAGGGGTCGGTACAGATATTAGAACTCCTAGCTATACTTTTGGCATTCGATCACTGGAACCAAGAAGCGCTCAACGTGATGAGCGATTCTAAGTATGCCATGGGGTTAGTAAACAGGCTGGAGAGTGCTATGCTGGGAAAGGTTCATAATCCAGCATTGCAACAGATACTCTTGCGCCTTTGGCATCGACTCAATGAAAGAAAGTATCCATATTTTGTAGGCCATATAAGGAGCCATACTGGCCTGCCTGGATACTTAAGCATGGGCAACGATCAGGCGGATGCACTGGTGGGATCTGTAGTAGTACCCAATCGGTTTGAGCAAGCTCGCCTGTCTCATGGATTTTTCCATCAATCAGTGAAAGCCGTAGCGTGACAATTCTCTCTACCTATATCCCAAACCCGAAGTATTGTAGCCTCTTGCTCAGAATGTAATAGGTTGACACCCACCTTTCCCGCCGGGGTTAATCCCCAAGGTCTAGAGGCTTTAACATTATGGCAGTCAGATGTCACTCAATATAACCAATTCGGAAAGCAGAAATACATCCATGTGTCAGTAGACACCTTCTCTGGAGTTATCTGGGCTACACCCCACGTGTCCACGGGCAGTAAGGATGTGATAAAACATTGGGCAGGCATGTTTTGCTGCATTAGATCGATAAAGACAGACAATGGAGCTGGGTATGTGGCCAGGCGCACCGCAACCTTTTTGCAAATGTGGGGGATAATACACAAAACAGGAGTGCCAGGCAATTCGACAGGCCAGGCCATTATTGAACGATCTCATAGTACTTTGAAAGGAATGTTGGATAAGCAGGCACAAACTGGACAGGATGCAGTAGTTCAGACACCAGCTGGGCGATTAGCTAAAGCGGTATATGTCCTTAATTGGTTGCAACCTAGTAGTGCTGATAACAATCATGTTCCAATGCAAAGACATCTAGGAAGTATTGGGATAGAACATGAGCAGAAGAAACCTAAGGTGAAATGGTTTGATTATGCCTCTCAACAATGGAAGGGGCCAGCACAATTGCTAACCTGGGGACGGGGTTATGCTTGTGTCTCCCTTGATGAAGGTCCTCGGTGGATACCTACTAAGTGGGTGCGGCCGTGGCTACAGCAACCTCGCTCGCCCTTGAACCCGGCGCCTGGAGAACAAGATCCCGCGCTTGGAGGGGAAGCATCAGAGGAGGTTGTGCTTGTGGCCATATCCTGTTTATTTCCAGAATGAGGATGTGGGTTATCGATATTGTTATAGTGGTATTGCTTGGGTTACAGGGGGGGACTCAGTGTACCCCTACGCGTGCGAATGACGTATAACCTATGGGAACGTCTAGCATTGATAGCCAATGTCACACACTTTTGTTTGTCTGATTCTGTGGCAGCCGGGGAACTACTGGGCACTTGTCTTGTGCCCATATGTCATCATCCCGAAGAAATTGGCAGTCACACCATGCTTGCAGCTTATGCCAATTTGTCTTCACAGTATTCGAATATGGCAAATTGGGGCCCTGCCAATTACTCCTTGCCCCCTGGGGCCCTATCTTTACATACCCCGTACCCAGCCGGGGCAACGTGTGCGTGAGTGGTTAATTGCACATGCGCAAAAGTACCCATGGGCTGCCAAACCGTAAGTGCCCCCCTTTTGAATTGTACTAATGCGGTTAATGTTTCTTTTAATTATGGACATATTATTTTGCCGTCTGGTTGGTTTTTTACCTGCGGCGCACGAACCTTTAGTTATATTCCTGCTAATCTAAGTCATAATACCTTGTGCTGTCTTAGCCGAATGACCCTTTTGTTGCCCGGAAAGAATCAGCAGCGAAATCGGCGAAGCACGGCCCTGCAAAATACGTGTTCCGCCGATGTTACCTTATATAGTCACTCAGAATATTTGGCTTTGCTGAATGCCGTTGCAGGCATTCCTGGCTTTGCAATTTATTATACGGTGCAAACTTTGAATGCATTAGCTTGTTTTGCTGTTAAAGCGCTTAATGCTACATCACAGGCAATTGCTCTTTTAAATATGGAACAACAGGAATTAAGAGATGCCATTTTAGATAATCGAGCTGCGATTGATTTTTTATTGCTTAAGCATCACATGGGATGTGAATCTTTTAAACATATGTGTTGTTTTAATCTTACGGATAATAGCCGATCCATTGAAGAGTGTCTGGATGAGTTAACTTCCCTCACTGAGCACATCCGTCAGGATACCGGGTTTGCGGGATTTTGGGATTGGCTTACAGGGTAGTTGCCTTCTTTGGGGTGGCTTCGGCAATTATTTGGAATTATAGTTTTTATATGTATTGGTCTTATTTGCCTATGTTGCTGTTTGCAATGTCTCCCCTCCTTGTTCAATATGTTCCGTGAAATGCATCACTCTACCCCTGTTGGGTCGCCCCTGCTGATGAATGAAAATTGGATGGAACTATGCAAGTAGCCGGTGGTTCGTGTGTCATGTAATAATAAGGGAGGAGATGTGAGAACATGGTGTATTTGTGAGCAAGTTGAGAGTGTTTGTGGGATAGTTGGGAGCGTGGTGAATTTTTTAATGAACTTCTGGTGAACTATTGAGAGGTAGCTACAGGCTGACCCATTTGCAGCGGTTTTTGCCCCTGGTGTTGCTATTATGGAAAATGCTTTTAATTTAGAGAAACTAGTGTGTGGGAATATTAAACAGTGTAATCTAATTTTTGAAATATTAATTGCGTTATTAACCGATGTAGATAGCATTTGCCATGCAGTTTTACAAAATTGTGCTGCAATTGAATTTTTGTTATTAGCACATGGACACGGATGTGAAGATTTTGAGGGTATGTGTTGTGTTAATTTGTCAGATCATTCTCACTCTGTTCATGAGTTACTTGCAAAATTAGAACAAAATATGAATAACATCATTATAGCACACTCTTTTATTAATTGGTATCTGTATTGGTATAATTTGTTTGTGTGGTCCATATATAGTTCAATGTATGCGTTGGGGAATGTCACGGATGATTCAAGCTGCTTTTAAACAAAAAGGGGGAGATGTGGGAAATGCTGAGTATCAGATGTTTTAGAAATGTGTACCAAGTAATGGAAAAGAACAGTACAAGAGGCGGGGCTGCGGGTAACAAGTTGAAGGACAAGGCCAGAAGGTTTTGGCTGGACTGAGGACTAAACTTTGGCTGAACTAAGCCAAATATAAGCCAATATAAGCAGCACCTGAGAGTCTTTACCACCACAAGATAATGGAACCCAAAGATAAGAATGATGAGAACATTGGGTGATAAACAACAGAAAAGGAATAAACAAGTGCTGTATATATATGGCTGTGGGAAGGGAAATAAAGTGCTTTTTACCAGCAACTGTTTCAGTTGTCCTGTAAGCCAGCCTGCTAGCAGCAACACAGAAATATAGAAGTATAACATGAAAGTGCTGTGTACCTAAAGACTGTTCATGAAACTAAAGTTGAAGTTTTGTTGAATAGAGACATCTGAATTCTTCCTCAAAGACATCCAGGTTCAGTTCTGGAGTCAAATCACTTTCATATAATAGGAGAATTTGGTTTCTCTTTCTTTCATCGCTCATGGTTACCCTTTGGCATGATAAAAATTATTTTCAAATAAGAAAAGGAATTCTCCCGTGCTGCAGCTGATCCTCCACTATAGATTTTTCAAAATTTCAAAAATTCATGGAAAAGCCTTCTTTAATTCTTTGACAGCACCTAGAACTTCTTCAAATTCTTTGCAATTTCTCTTATCTCTCAGTGGTTTAAACACAGCCATTTCAACCTTCACCTTGTCAATATCTAATTCAAGCAAGTGAATCAAAGCCTGCAGTGATTCCAGTTTCAAGAAGTCTGGAGAGATGATGGAATAGATTGCTGACAAACTTTTGTATAACTTGGAGTTCTTCTCCTAAAATCTATTTTGCAGTTCACTACTGGTTTCATCAATCAATTCATGATAAATCTGGGATCACTGATACTCATTTACACTTTGGAATCCTGTAAGTGCTGTGTGACTATTGAATCTTGAAATTTTTGAGGCAACACCTTGGCTCTTTTGGTGGCACATCTTAATGCTGATGCTTCCTCACATGCATCTTTCAGAACAGGGTGCTTGGATGAAATCTCTGAGAAAAAATCTTCAAACATCTCTCTCTTTTGTAGAAGTTCTTCAGAGGCAACAGAATCAGTGCAACTCCCTTAGCAAAGTGTATTACTACTTTTTGAAGGTAATTATTCACAGGAGCAAAAACATTCAAAAATCATTCTCATAACCTCAGCTAAGAGCAACAATTTGGATGATTCTGTTACTTCTAGCAGTCCTCTTGCTTCAATGAACAGATCATCATATCCATTCACAAAATTTGACAGGATACTCTGACTCGCTTCCAAATTATTAAGGATTATTTCCAAGGTTTTCAGTGACCAGTCCACCTTGTTTATCTGAGTCTTTGCTGGTGCTGGCCTTTGTACAGCACACTCACTTCATGCCTGTGAAAAAAATGTGTATAGAGATGTTCTCCATTTATAAATATCTGCCACTGCTGAGTTCTTCTCACATATTTGAATAACCACCAGATGTAACTGGCAATTTAAGCAGTGGGGGTAAGGTATTTGCTTGTTTCATTGCCATTGGAAAAGAATTTGAGCACCTTCTTTACACCTTAACATAATTTTGGTGCAACCAAAGCAAGAATATAAAGTATTTTGAGGGTCAAGAGACCCACTGTGTGGAAGTCTTTCAAAATTTGTGATGTAATGTCTTCAGCAATGAGGCCATGCAATTGGGCTACTCCAGTAAGTCTGTCCTTGGCATTGCCATCAGCAGAGTAGCATACAATGGTGGACAAAGTTTATACATTAACAGCATCCCTGGTAGTGTCACATTTCAGGCAGAAGAACTTAACATCACAATTTTTCTGAATATTTTCAACAATATCTTTCAAAAAGCATCTGCATCATAATATCAATTGTTTCATTCTGAATTTCAGCAGAAGTGTACTTTGCATTTTTCAGAATGTTTTTCAGAGTATCCTGGAATTCAGGATCTTGTCCTGCATTAAACTTAAGTAGGTTGATGGAAATTGCTATAAATATATCAGAGGAATAAATACCGGAGAGGGAGAGGAATTATTTAAGCTCAGTACCAATGTGGACTCAAGAACAAATGGATATAAACTGGCCATCGGGAAGTTTAGACTTGAAATTAGATGAAGGTTTCTAACCATCAGAGGAGTGAAGTTCTGGAATAGCCTTCCAAGGGAAGCAGAGGGGGCAAAAGACCTATCTGGCATCAAGATTAAACTCGATAAGTTTATGGAGGAGATGGTATGATGGGATAACATGATTTTGGTAATTAATTGATCTTTAACTATTCATGGTAAATAGTCCCAATGGCCTGTGATGGGATGTTAGATGGGGTGGGATCTGAGTTACTACAGAGAATTCTTTCCTGGGTGTCTGGCTGTTGAATCTTGCCCACATGCTCAGGGTTCAGCTGATCACCATATTTGGGGTCGGGAAGGAATTTTTCTCCAGAGCAGATTGGAAGAGGTCCTGGGGTTTTTCGCCTTCCTCTGTAGCATGGGGCATGGGTTACTTGCTGGAGGATTCTCTGCACGTTGAAGTCTTTAAACCATGATTTGAGGACTTCAATAGCTCAGACATATGTGAGAGGTTTATTGCAGGAGTGGGTGGGTGACATTCTGTGGCCTGCATTGTGCAGGAGGTCAGACTAGATGATCATAATGGTCCCTTCTGACCTTAATATCTATGAGTTTAATTGTTAATTCAAAGTAAGATCTAAGTTCTTGAAGTTTATGATATCTTGATGTCCTCTCAGAGGCAACTCATTTGTCATAAAAACTAGGCAAAAATTATCCATTGTTTAAATAGTACCTGTTTCTTTTAATTTGTGAGGTTGACACCAAGGCAACAATTGTGACATCTGAAAAAAGAAGTTGTTATGAAATAAATATAATAATTAAATTAATAATTCATTAATGTTATTGAGCAAATGAATAAACTGAAATAATAAAATTAGTAAATTTTTTATATGCTGGATCTATCACATGTTTTGGAGCTTTCCTCAAGATAAGGCATTGAAAGTTGAAGAGCCTGCTTTTAAAGGTTTTGGGTTTTTTCGGATGGTGTGATGACACGTGGTTATTCAGGGCGGAGAAAATGTCCTTCTTGTTTAGTTTTCCAAGACTAGGGTTTTCTTTTCAGTTTCAAATTGTTTGTTTTCTCATAAACTTTAATGATCAATTCTTGTCTTTTCCAGGGTTATACAATTTAACGTACTTGGAGTTAGTCTTATCTAGTTATGGAGGTGGCCCCCCCGTCCAATTGCTTCACCTCCCTGTAGTGAAGTGGAGCTGAATGTTGCAGCACAAATTACGAGCACAGTTTTATATACTGTGACAAAGCTCCTCCTCTACCTTGGTGGGCCCTGCACTTTTTGGCGGATTTTGCTCACCTCAGAGATTCACAGTAGTCCTCAGTTTGGCCACTTTCATGGCTCAAATCTGCCGTTCACTCAGATAACCTCATCACTGGCTAGCATGGGAAAAAAGAGTAAGAACAATCCCCACAGTTTCTGCTGATCCACCATGTGGATCGGGGAACAGCTCAGAGACCTTCACCTCTGGTGGATCCTCCTGTGTTAGGTCCGGAGTTGGGAGCGCCCTCTACCCCGGGTTCCAGCCCAGGACCTTGTGGACTGCAGCTGTCTAAAGTGCCTTCTGGAACAGCTGCGCGACAGCTACAACTCCCTGGGCTACTTCCCCATGGCCTCTTCCCAACACCTTCTTTGTCCTCACCACAGGACCTTCCTCCTGATGTCTGTTAACGCTTGTACTCCTCAGTCCTCCAGCAGCACGTCCTCTCACTCCCAACTCCTGCGCG